>NW_023416401.1:10503924-11166702 GCF_014108235.1 Myotis myotis | reverse complement strand
ACACAGGGCTGGGAAGAGCTGCTCAGCTTCCTTAGGGAAGACCTGGAAGGTGGTTTGACCCTGGGGTTTGCAGAAAGGATAGGTGAAATGCAGGGCCTGGTCAGCCTGAGACCCAGGAGTGTGGGTGAGGGATCAGCAAAGACAGAGGTGTTAGAATAGAGGCAAGGGAGGTCCCCACCCACACCCTTTCTTCGAATCGCCATCATTGGCATATCCTGTAACCCCGAGGGCTCCAGCCCAGACTCCCTGGCTCTCACAACGCCAGCAGCAGGCAGTGCCTGCTCTACAGAGATAACCAATTAACAAGCCTTTGCCAGGAAGGGTTCCCTATTCTCTATCAACCAGGCAGCTACTTCTATTCTATACATATTTGAAATGTTTCCAACAGAATATAGGTTGGCTGTGTGACTTGCTTTGACCAACAGAATGCAACGAAAGTGACTTGTGTAACTTCTGAAACTTGGGGTCAAGGCGTCTTACAGCTTCTTTTCTCTTCCTCTCAGAATGCTGTCACTGTCACATGAAGACACATAATCTAGCGTCCTCAAGGGTGAGAAACACACGAAAAGAGGATCCCAGCCATCTTGCACCATTCCACCTGAGCCCAGACATGGGAATGAGCCAACCAACAGCACATAGAGCCCAGTCCAAACTGCTAACCACAGAACAGTAAACACATAAACAATTATGGTTGAAGCCACTACATTTTGGGACTGTTTGTTACACAGCAGATCACTGATATAGGTCAAGCCTGGAAACCTCTCCAAGGTGTCTTCTCAGCTCCTCCATCCCAGGCTATTATGCAATGACAACCCCAAATAGCTGCCCTCCCCTCCCATTGTGGTTCTCACTTTCTCCCAATGTCTTAGGCCAGTGGTCAGCAAGCTCATTAGTAAACAGAGCCAAATATCAACAGTGCAACGATTGAAATTTCTTTTGAGAGCCAAATTCTTTAAACTCAAACTATATAGGTAGGTACATTGTTATTAACTTAATTAGGGTACTCCTAAGGCTCAGGAAGAGCCACACTCGAGGGGCCAAAGAGCTGCATGTGGCTCACAAGCCGCAGTTTGCCGTCCACGGTCTTAGGCCTTAACCCAGACACACCAACCAAATGCTATGTTGTTAAGGAGCTGGGGATTCCCATCTCAGTCAAAGGCGTTTCAAACAAGGGTAGGGCTGGAAGGGAGGAACTACAGAGGCATCTAAGGCCAACGCTGGCCTTTTAAAACTGAGGGCCAGGGAATTTAAATTGTATATTCATGATTATTCTCCCCACCTGGACTGGAAGCACCTGTGGGTAAGGTATGCCTGTCACATACCTTAGCACTCTCCAGGTGCCACATGGAGCCTCGCCCACAGTGGGTGACCAGTTTATGTTCCCTGAGAGAGTGACTGTCCTCATCCAGGTAGTTAACACCCGACTCTGCACCCCTAAAATACAGCAACTGCCTACCTCCTTCTGCCTTCAGCCACAGAAGAGTCACCCTCAGAGGAGTCCAGGCAAGGCTGTCTGGGCCAGGAGGGGCCGGACGAGTATTTGGGAACTGAAGGGTCACGGTGTGTCCATCAGAGAAGAGAGCGATGCCGCTGTGTCCGACAGGATGTGCTCCCACTGCTGGCTGACATGTTGCAGAGCTCAGCAGTTCAGAGAGCACTTTCGCCAACGTCCTCCCATTGCATTTCGGCTCCACCCTCTAGCCAGGTACCCATACACTTCTGAGAGTTTGTGGGTGAGCCAGGTTGATCCATCCCTTCCTTTTGGCTGGCTCTCTAGTCTAGGAGGAGAGTCATGGTGCTCCTTGTTTGTGACGGCCTCCACCTAACACTGGGAATTATCGTCAGAGCTGATGGGTCTGTCTGCGCCTGGGTTCCCCTGGCCCACAGGTGTTTCCAATGAGCTTAATGGCACCAACAACTGTTTTCACTGTTGTTTGGTATTAGTATAATGACCATTATTATGGCCTGCAGCCTATAACGATAGGGAATACGCTGACCACCTTTCAGAGTTGTGATGATTCTTTCAGATCCTAAATAGGAGTTGTTTTACTAACCCCTGCTTTACCATAGGGATTCTCCCTGGACTAGTCTTTACCTTCTAGTAACTAAAGGAAAAAATAAGAAAATTAGGAAAAGAAAAAAAGCATTTAAAGGAATTAAAAAGCTGTCTGGAAGGTATTACAGTATTTGTGGGCATGGCAGGGAGAAGGGTCCCCTTCCCTCTGCTTCTCCCCCCGTCTCAAACTGAGGAGTCAGAATGAAATATCTGGATGAGGGGGGGCACTTAAGGGCACAACTCCTTAGTCCATACAAAAGCCCGATTCAGGCAGCTGGCTCTTGACCAGAGAGGGTGAGCTCTATGCGGCGCTGCAATGTGGCACTAGGAGATGGGGCCTGGGTACCACAGAGAGAGCTCAGGGCTAAGCGGGTGCTGGGGAGACCCTCCAGGGACCCGCAAGTGCTCCCAGTACCTCCAGGAAGGAAGAGGTTGCCATTAAGCAACATTAATTGTAGGGGGTGTTCTCCACAGTGTGGCTCCTCAGCCAGGGAAACAGCAGTGGCAGAAAGTAGGGCTTGGGGCCTGGCTGGCGTGGCTCAGTGGCTGAGCATCGACCCATGAAACAAGCCGTCACTGATACAATTCCCTGTCAGGGCACATGCCGGGGTGCAGGCTCAATCCCCAGTAGGGGGCTTGCAGGAGACAGCCTATCAGTGATGTTTCTCTCCCATCGATGTTTCTTCCTCTCTCTCTAAAAATCCACAAAAACATCTTTATAGAAAAGAAAAGAAAGTGGGGCCTTGGGCAATAATGAGCACGACAATCATAGTAACCAACAGGCACTTCACTTACATCCTTGCACTTCACTTGTGTGGGCCTCAGTCTTCTCATCTGTACATGGGGAGGAATGGACTATATTTCCAAGGCCAGTTGCTGATTCTGACCATGGGTAACTATTAGGGGTGAGCCCTTGGGGGAAATCCCTTCCCAAGCCTACCTCTGGTAGGGAGGGTTTTGCTCACCATCTTCCCAGCATAGATGGCACCCAGTCCTTGCCCTGGAGAGGGTCATGGGACTGCTGGGCTGGCTGCTAAAGGGTAGGGCAGAGTCTCTTCCCCTCCTTTACCCCACTTCCTCCTCACTGGGGGATCTCTATGCCTGCCCACCCCACCCACTGGCCTCACAGCCCTGCCAAGGGTGGAGGCTGCAGCAGGAAGAACAGAAGGAGCCCTGGGACATTGTGGTGGCCTCCTCCTGCCCACCACACCCCTGCCTTGGAGGCCAGGAGTCAGGAGGCTCTGAGCAGAAGTAAAAGCAAAGACGGAGGTGGTCGTCCAGCTTAGAGGGCATTCCACACACACACTCACACACAGACATACACCCCTACATATGCATGGGCACACACTGAATCACACATGCCTACATTCACACACACACAGACATACACACCCACATATACACCTGCACACACACATATATATCTGCAGTCATATAATATGCACACCCACTTACACACCCACAGTCATGCATACTCACACATACCCACTCACCCACACATGCATACACACACATACACACCCACACATACACACCCACACACACATACACCCACAGTCATACATATGCACACCCACTCACACACCCATAGTCATACATACACACACACACTCACTCACCCACAGTTATACATATCACACATAACCACTCACCCACACATGCATACATTCACACACAGACATACACACCCACACATCCACATGCACACACACATACACCCACAGTCATACATATGCACATACACCACTCACCCACACATGCACACACACACACACACACACACCAGCATACTTTCACATAGATATACATACCCACACATGCATATCTACAAACACACACGCACTCTAGACTTACAAACACACACTCACTCTAGACTTAACAACAAGGACATGTCTTCCCCCCTCCTTTATGCCCCACCCCCACAAAAGGAATCCATCTGGCTCTCCAGTGGCAACCATAGCACTTCGAACCATCTGGAAAGACAGGCAGGGAAGGACTGTGCCAGGGGGAGGGTGAAGGCAGCCAGGTCAGAGGCGGGGAGGAGAGAAAGCAAGGCAGCTGTCAGATTCCAATCCAAAAAGCCCATTCAGCCTCCTCAAACCTGCCCCCCAAAGGCCCCACACAGCACCCCCATGTCCACCTGGGCAGCTCGCCCCGTGTCTGTGTCTGCTCACGCACCCTCCTGCCCCCTTCTGCCCCCAGCACCCACTCTGGTGACACCTAAAACAGCCACACAAGCCCAATTTTAGCTCCAATCTTCCCTGGTTATGGTTGTGTGATTTCTAATTATTTTATTCCCAAGATTTACCTTGATGGATAGTCATACATTTTCCAATTTATTGTACAGTATCTTGTAAAGTGTCCTCAACAAAATGCATGGATTAGACCCTGTTGTTAATTTTCCAGCTGTAAGGAGAAATCTGCAGATAATCAACCGCCCTAGAAGCTCTGATTCAACCCCTGTTTCCTTTAATACTAATAAAATGGACAGTTCATTTATAAGAAGTTCCCTAAAAGAGGGTATTGAAAAACATTATATTTCTTTTAAAGTTGTTAAAAGGCATAAATCCATTACTCAGATAGAGATCGCTTAATAATTTAATGCCTTTGGCTTGGCATTGTTCCCGGAATATTTTCACTTTATCTGTCTTTATTTTCAGGTTGGAACAAATTGAGGAATAATCAGCCCTGGTGGCGGGAATTGCCTCAGAGTCCACGGGAAGGAGCGGGGAAGACGCGGTGGGTCCGCAGCCTCCGGAGACCAGCAGTCCAGGGGACAGCACTGCGCAGGCGCTCGGGGCATGTCCAGAGGACCCAGCTTCCCTTTGGGCCTCCTTGTCGTGGGGAATGCGTCCTACACGTGGCCAGGGAGGCGACCACCCCACCCTCCCACCTCCCTCCCGTGGCCGAGCCAGGCAAAGTCTTTCTGCAAAGGGGATTAGTCTGAATTTTCTAAATAAAGTCATTTACATGATGTATTAACCCGACCTCATAATTAAAATCATTAACGTTTCTTTGTGCAGATTAGCAATAAAGAGGAACTAAGTGCAGGAATCAAAATTCCTTACAGGCTCATCAAACAACTCTGCCCTGAAGAAGGCTTGGAAGCCCCAACCTGCCCAGCCCTGCCCCCAGAGGCGCTGTGGACACCCCCACCCCCACCCCCCACCACGGACCCTCAGTGCCTGGGCTCAGCAGTGCGTGGGAAGGTTTGCCAGGGAAGCAGGACCAAGGGAGCAGGGACCAAGTGGTTTGGGAAGCAGCCCTGGAACAAACAGAAGGGTGGTTGAGCTTAAACCTCTGCTCTCCTGCAGAATCCCCATGTACTCCTTCCCCTCTCTGATCCTCAGTTTCCCCTTTAAAATAAAGTCAGTGAGCAAAAATGATATTTCTGGTCTTTTTCCTGTTCCCAGTGCCATGACCAGTGCACTGCCCCTGTGAGGAGAACAGATATTTGGCCACAATTGGTATTCAGGACAAGTTTGTTGAAGGGGCTTGAAGGTAACATGCCAGACCAGTGAAAGGATGGGCGAGGGGGCAGATGGGACATCACCACATCCAATGCAGGGACAGGAACCGTCAATGGGTGGAGCTGAGCAGCTAGTGATGCTCTAAGAGGAAGGATTTGTCCAAGGTCAGCAGCATGGAGCCCTCACCCTGGCCACTAGAAGTTGCCCATCTCTACAGGCCCTGCCCTGACCTCATCTGGACTAAGGGCTTGGAAGCTGCTACAGGAAGGATGAGCAGGGAGACCTGACATGCAGGAGGACCAATCGGAGGAGGCTCACGGTCCAGCCTGATCATCTAGGAGTCTGATGATCTTTGTTGACTAGATAGATGTATGAACCTTAGGGAAATAAACTCACAGCTCAGGAAGTCAACAAAGACACAACATAAAACCCACTCCAGCCTCAGGAAACAGAGATTTTCTGGCTCCTTTTGAGAGATGCTCAACTTCAGTCATCAGGGACATGAAATATAAACCATACTATACATACATCAGAATGGCAAAAATTAAAAGATCTGACAATACCCAGTGTTGGCAAAAAGGTGGGGCAATGGAGAATGTAATTTGTTATATAGTCTTTGCCTGCTTGTGGAAATATAATTTGATATAAACGTTTTTGGAAAAGAACAGTTTGGCATTATCTAGTAGAAAGGAAGCTAGGCATACTCTAAGTTAGACAACTCCATCCCTGGCTATATACATTACAGCAATGGGTACCACGTGGGTACGTGCCAAGAAGACTTACAGCAGTTTGTGTGTATTTTCCCCAAAGTGGAAATAATAAATAATCCAATCAAGAATAGAAGCCATATAAAAAAGTTACTGTGTATCCTTGTTTATTCATAAATGGTATACAATAATGAAAATGAGCTACAATTATACACAACCAAATGGATGAGTCCAAGAAAGCGAATGTTGACTAAAGACCAAGACTTAAAAGAAGGCATACATAATGATTCCATTTTCACCAGGCAGATCTAAATGATAAAGATGAAAGCACAGCGGGTAAAAGAAAAGCAAGGAAATTATTACTAGAAAAATTAAGGCTAATAGTTACCTTTCAGGAGAGAGAAGGAGTTTCCATGTTTTTTTTTTAATACAGTAGTTACTTGGATGTTTGCATTATCGCTATATGCTAACCTGTATGTACAAATGTTATGCACTTTTCTATGTTTAAGAATAAAAATTTAAAATAAAAAAGATGGAGGAATGGAGGCAGGAAGTGTCTCCAGCACCCTTTTTCATGAAGCTCCTGGAGGATGTGTATCATCAAAACAAGAGAGCAAACCCAGAAAGCAGATACTAAATCTAGAAAACAGGAGTTCTGAACAGGAGAGAGAGGAAGGGAGTCCTTAAAATGATGATGGAAGATGATTCCATGCAGGCAGTTATGCAGCAGAGCCACCAGACAAGAATGGAGCAGGTCAGAAGTCTGAGAGAGATTTCCACAGGAGATGAACTTGACAGATTGCCTGATATATCTGAAAGGATTGGGAAGGTGTTTACCTAACTAAGGGAACATCGGGGGCTGAATTAATGGTAAATTCACAGAAAACTAACCAAATATATAAGCAAAACCAAAGATAATTATGAACTCCAGGGAAAGCAAAAGGTTGTGTCAGAAAGGAACCATAAAGTATCCTACATTGCCCAGGTAGTATGGTTACAACTGTATGTACAGCCATGATGCTGGGCATTACAACCAGAGAACATGGTTACAATAATGTAAACAGTACATATTGATCTAACTACAGTTATGATATAAGGATGGGGACACAGGAAATCTGTGCCTACAGTGTGATCTAGGGTAAAGAGAGCTAAGTTGTCATCTTCCATAGTCATAGATGGAAGGCACCAGGCTACACTGACTATAAGTACAGATAGTACAGTCATAAAAGAGTAGACATATATTCAATACATTAAAATTATACCATGACGAGTAGGATGACTCCAGGGCTACAAGCAAGAATTGCTTCATACAAGAGTTCTATTCATATGCTACATCATATCAGGATGTTAAATAGGAAAAGTATATTATAATTATAATGTGTACTTATAAGATATTTTATAGAATTCAACAATCATTTATAATAAAACTTTAAGGCCTAGAATAAAAAAAATTTCTGTTGGTAGCACACAGCCTCCATATTTATACTAAATTAGTAATAATTCCTTTAAATTTCAGAACATATAAAAATGCCTGCCATTATCATTGTTATTGAAATAATTAATAAATATGTAATTACTTAGCATTATCTTGAAAGTTTTTGTCAAAAAAGAAGTAAAAACAGTGTCAGAGAAATAAATATTGAAAAATAAGAGAAAAAAATATTGCTTGTGTATGATGTGATTATACACCTAGACAATTAAATCAGCCAAGATGATTCAGATGTAAAAATACCTAGTGATTCTGCTAAAGTGTAACAGGTTTTATCACTCATATTCTCTCAACTCCAATAGTGTCCCATCTCATTGAGATTAAACCCAGTGTCCTTACCAGGGCCCCGTATCACCTGGTGACAACCTCATGTCCCCCCATTTTCTACCTTGTCTGCTCCTCTCCAAACGCAGGGCTTCCTTATTTCCTCCAAATGCTAGGTATGTCCCCATCTCAGGACCTTCGCACTTGCTGTTTCCTCTGCCTTCTCATCCAGGCCTCAGCTCAAATGATGCCCATTGATGGTCACTATCTCAGATGTCATTCTGTGAATGGGCTTTCCTGAGCACTACATTTTTACCTTGTTATTCTTCATTTTTTCTTTGTAAGATTTATTGCCACCTGGCATGTTAGTTACATATTTGCTTATCATTGCTCTTCTCACTAGAATGAAAGCTCCAAGGAAATGGGAATTTTATATCCTTGGAGCCTAGAAGGATATCTGGCCCATAAAAGGCATTAGATAACTCTGTGTCGAATAAATGATTAAATGGAAGGCATATAAAATACTCCAAAGATCTTAGAGGAATCACTTTCTCTTCTTTGTTAAAATGAGATCAACAATTCCTATATATAACAATATAGAGCTTCTCTATCATGAAAATTAAAATAAGAGGGCAAAAAACTAGGATAAATATTTGAACCAACAGGACAAAAATGATTAATACTTATAATCTATAAAGAGCCCATTTAAATTTATACGAAAAGCACCAAGACCGTAATAGATAAAACAAGAGATAATTCACAGATAATTCAATACATTATAAATGAACACATAAAGAAATCATAATCTTCAGTAGTAAACAAAGAAATGTAAATTAAAGCAAATTGGGTTACCATTTTCTCTCTCAAATTTGCATATATGTATATATTTTTGGCTAACTGCTTCTAAAGTTGAGATGAAACTAGTAGATACATCCCAGGGTGGTGACACTGTATTAAACAATATTTTTGTAAAACGATTCAGCCATATAGAGAAAAAGCCACAGGGATGTCTGTGTCCTTTACCAGTAATTCCTCTATTAGGAATTATTCCTATGGAAATTCAATAGCAGCAAAAAGCTATTTACAAGAAGATGCTCAGTGTTATCTATAAAAGCTCCAACGGAAACATAAATGGCCAACATTAAGGGGAATGGTTTAATAAATTACAGTACCTCTGCACAATGGAATATTATGTGGCCATTAAAATGATAATTATGCAGAAACATGAAAAATGTTTATGATCCACTGGTCATTGAAAACAAGCAGAATACAAAACAGTCGGTATGTACCATGACCAAAACACCCAGCATGTATATGCATTTAGAAGATAATATGCACAAATAATATACTGGTTGGATAGAGGTTAGTAGAATTTTATAGTGAGTTATAAAAAATACTATTTTTTTAAATGTTCTCTTTAAATTTCTACCCAGAAGCTCCTGAGATTTCTAACAAGTTAGATCTTGTGCCTGACATAACAAAGCACAAACTACCAATTTGTCTACATTCCTGTAAACCTTTATTGCCTTTACTCATTTACACTACAATAGTAGGACCCCAGTTACCACCACTTTCAGCACTCCCTCTGCTATGGCACTTGTAGCTAAGATGCAGAAACATGTCAAACAAAGCAATAAACAAAACAACACTCGGGCTACATCGAAAGTGACCCTCATAACCACTCAAGCAGCCTGTTTGTGGCCAGCTGGGCTAACGGGGCTTTGCCTTGGCCAGAAACTTTGCTTGTATCTCCAAAAGCTTCTAGGTCAGTGGTCCTCAACCTTCCTAATGCCACGACCCTTTAATACAGTTCCTCATGCTGTGGTGACCCCCAATTTCATTGTTACAAGTTGAACATAATTAAAGCATGGTGATTAATCACAAAAACAATATGTAATTATATACGTGTTTTCCAATGGTCTTAGGCGACCCCTGTGAAAGGGTAGTTCGACCCCCAAAGGGGTCGTGAACCACAGGTTGAGAACCGCTGTTCTAGGTGGAAGGAGCTCTCTATTCTGCCCAAGCCAGAAAACATGTTCTGAAAACACAGCCGGGAGTTGAGTCAACCACCTCTACAGCCAATGAGACAAGCCCAAATAGATTTCCCGGTCGGTCATCATGCATTAGAGGCAGACTAGCCCAGACCCTCAGCACCTGTGCAGACCAACACGGTTTGATGGCATAAGTAGGGGTGCAGATCTGTCTGCCCAGAATGCTTTCCTCCCTGTCATCCATCTGGAGAACAGATTCCCCAGCCTTCATTATAGTACCTTCCTGACCTTTCCACCACATCCCACTCCTGAGAGCTTGAGCAAGTTCCTTAAACTCTGTGCCTCCTCCGTAAAATGGGGATAGCGAAAGCCCCTACCTCACAGCGCTATGCAAGAATTAAATGAGTTAATGTCTTCCAAGCAAAGGGAAGAGTGCCTGCCATCTGCTAAACACCCACTCACACAATGTTAGTTACCACTGTGCTATCGTCCCTGGGTGGAATTCACTATCCCTCCTCTCCACTCTATTCCATACACATTCCTAATAAAGAAACACGGTCCCAAACCTGGTATGGGACAAAACTTTTGGCATGATGTAATCCCCAACCTCCTTCTGGGAAGAAATTCGCATTGATAACATGCTTAAGCAATTTTCTGATAAACTTTAATGAGATTAAGACCTCTTCTGGGAAGCCAGATACCCACCCACTCAGTGGACTGTCAGTCGGAATCTAATGATCTGGAAACAATCCTTTTTCTTGTATCCAGTCTAACAGTGATAACCTAATCATTCTGTTTCCCTATAAAATTTTTCTTTGGGACAATCTTGAAGGCTTACGCCTCCTTACTTGTGACCTGCTTGAACTAAAACCTTGATACATGTTTAAAAGTAAAATGTGTGAAAAAAAATTTAAGAAACCTATTACAGTACATAAAACAGTTAATAGCATTTATTTGTATTCTTTTCTAATTTTCATATTAGAATAAGGACCCTGGGAGGCAGAAACCATACTTGTTTTTAGCCATATTTTTATCCAGAACTTAATACTGTAAACAATACATAAAAAATAGTCAATAACTGTTGGTTAAGATATTAAATTATTAGAGAACAAATCTTTAAAAACAAATGAAAAAAGCACTTCTCTAGAAGAATGGAGGCACAATTACAAGGCACTGCTGACTATGGATTCAACTATAGATTGAAAACTCACTGTTAGCTGTGAGGCCTGGGGAAAGTGCCTTCACCTTCCTGAGTGCCCATTTCTTCATCACACTACAGGATGATCACACATTGCAGAGGTGTCATGAGTTGGGACGACTTGTGTAGAGAGTGTAATACCATGTCAGATACATCTGAACCTCAAAACATTTTACTTTCCTCTCTTGCCACTGGGACTCCCTATGTGACATTGGGAAAGTCACTTCCTCTCTCTAGGCCTCAGTTTCCTTATCCATAAGTGAGAACTTAAAAGTCCCTCGCAGGCCAGGGATACAGTGAGGAAAAAATAAGAGAATGGACATAAAAAGGCTTTACAAAGTAAGTAAAGCTCAAGGTAGACTTTTGCTTCTAGCCAAGATGGAGAAACAGAAACCAGACTTACCCCCCTGCCCGAAAAAGCCAAATTACTGGACAAAATGCACAAAATAATAGTTTTAAGACACTGGGCATCCAGCACTGAAGGACGGTGATACCTGAAAGATGAGAAAAAATTGATGCGAGCCCTACAATTGCCCCAATTACAGCCACGGGAGTGTCCAGGCCACAGAGCAGGAAGGTGGAATTGAGGCAGAGCTTGGTGTTCTCCCCAAGCTGAGGAGACAGAGCTGAGAGTCCAGGGAGGCCAAAGCAGTTGAAGTTCATAGGACAGAGTGCCAGGTAGAAGAGTGGCACAGGGAGAGAATGCAGAGAGCTGCAAGGAGTTCCCTGCAAGTATTCATCAGAGAATGGTCAATGCACACATGTGACAAAACACATCCAAAGCCAGGGAAAGAACCACCCAAAAGGACTCCAGGGACCAGTATCTGGCACTCACATGGAGCAGGAACAGTGCTGTTCCCACAGACCAGACTGGGAAACCTCACAACTCACAGGGCATTGGTTAGAGTACTCAGAAAGGTCTTAACACTGGACTATACACAAATCCGGTCCCCCCTCACTAATCTGAAATGTGAGGTCCAATAGCATCAACCTATTCCCAATAATTTAATTGAGTCCCAAAATATCATTTAAGAATATTAAAAAGAATACAAAGATATCCAGCACACAACAAGATAAAATCCATAAAGCTTTATATCCAATCAAAAATTGCCAGGTATAAAAAGAAGCAGGAAAATATGACCCACAATAAGGAGGAAAAAGGCAATCAACCCAAACAGACACAGAACTAACACAGAAGTTAGAATTAGCAAAGTATAAGTAGTAAAAGCATACAGTTTTTAACTGTATTCCATATGCTCACAAAGTTAAGAGGTAAAAAAGACCAAAATCAAACTTCTAAAGATGAAAATTACAATGTTTAAAATGAAAAATGTACTGGATGAGATTGATACAGATTAGACCTTAAAAAAATAAAAGGAAAAGATGAAGAATAAAGAACTGGAATGCATAGCAATAGACGCTATCTAAAAAAGAAACGCACAGACAAAAAAAGAATGAAAAACAATAAACAGAAAGAGCACCAGTGCCCTGTAGGGATAACTTCAGGCAGCCTAACGTATGTGTAATTGAAGTCCCCAAAAGAAAGAAGAAAAAAGTGTTTGAAAAAGTAATAGCCAGAAAATCACTAAACTTGAGTTAAAAACAAAACAAAAACTATAGAACCACAGATCCAAGAAGCTCAACAAACCTAAAACACAAGAAATATGAAGAAAAGCATACTAAGACATAGCATAATCAAATTGTTCAAAACCAATAATAAAGAGAAAACCTTAAAAACAGCCAGAGATGAAGGACATGTTACATTCAGAGCAATAAATATAAGAATTATAGCATTTTTTCATAAACAATAATTCAGGCAAAAAGCACTATCTTTAAAGCACTAAAAGAAAAAAACTTTCACCCTAGAATTTTCTACACAGAGAAAATATCTTTCAAAAGCAAAGGTGAAATACTTTTTCAAACATATGAAAGCTGAAAAAAATAATAATCAGCACACCCACACTAAAAGAAATATTAAAGGACATTCTTTAAGCAAAATGAAAATGATACCAGGTGGACATACACCAAGCAATAATAGTATCAGAAATGGTAATTACATTTGTAGCTGTATTTTTTAAAATAGTTGAGTATTTCTACAAAAAATAATAGCAAAGTAGTATGGCATTTATAATTATGTAAAAGTGGAATGTATGATAACACTAGCATAAAGGTCAGGAGGTCTTTGGGAAGAAATGGAAGGAGGAGAAGTGGAAAAGAAATGGAAATGTACTATTGTAAGGTTCATATACTTATACATGAAGTGACACAATATCATTTGAAGATAGATGTGAGGTTAAAAATTTGTATTATGAACCTGAAGGCAACCATTAAAATAACAAAGCAAAGAGTTATAGATAATTAAGTTAACAAAGGAGATAAAAGAGAATCATGAAAAGTAATCCAAATAAAAGCAGGAAGAATAAAATAAGAGATGGGCTGAATAGAAAACAAATAGGAAGATGATAGATTTAAATTTAACCATCAATAATCACATTGAACATAAGTGCTCTATGTACTATAATTAAAAGGTAGAGATGGGGTTAAAAAGACTCAGTTATATGCTGCCTACACAAACTCACTTTAAATATAAAGAAATAAATAGATAAAAATAAAAAGATAAAAAAGGTATACTATGCTAACACTAATCAAAGGAAAGCATAGTAGCTATAGATATGCAAATATCAAATAAGCACATGAAAAGATAACCAATATCATTCACTGAAAGGGAAATACAAATTTAAAAAAAATTTATTGATTGATTTTAGAGAGAGAGAGGAAAAGGGAGAGATATATGATAGATAGATAGATAGATAGATAGATAGATAGATAGATAGATAGACAGAAACATCGATTTGTTGTTCCACTTATTTATGCATTCATTATATGATTCTTATACTAGTATGTGCCCTGGCCAGGGATTAAACCCATAATCTTGGTGTGTTGGAACAATGCTCTAACCAACTGAACTACCTAGCCAAGAGAAATACATATTAAAATCACAATGAAACACCACTATACAACAATTAGAATGATTAAAATTAAGAAAACTGAGCATACCAAGTATTGGGGAGTATGTGGATGACTAGAGCTCCCAGAGTGCTGCTGGAGGGAGTGGTCAATGGTACAACCATTTTGGAAAACAGCTTGGCAGTTACCTAAAAAGTTAAAGTTACCTATCAGGTAATCCAGTCATTCTAGTCTCTGTCTCCAAGAGAAATGAAAACATGTGCACATGAAGATTCATATAGGAATGTTTGCAGCAACTTCATTTGTAATAGCCAAGTGTCCATCAGGTGAGTGGATAAACACCCATAATCTATCCATACAATGGAATACTACTCAGCAATAAAAACGAAGGAATTATTGATACTTGCCACAACATGAATTAAACTAAAATAATTGGGTTGAGTGAAAGAAGCCAGATAAAAAAGAGTAAGTACACACTGTGTGATTCTATTTATATAATATTCTAGAAGATGCAAATAATATGCAGTGACAGAAAGCAAATCTGTCATACAGCATCCCCTGCTCCCCAGGGACAGGAAGAGTGAGAGTGGATGATTACAAAGGGGCAGGAGGTGAAGAATTTGTTCATTATTTTCATTACGATGCTGATGTCACAGTTGTATATATGTCAAAACTTATCAAATTGTACACTTGAACAAGTACAACTTATTATATTTCAATTATACAGCAGTGAAGCTGTTATAAACAATGTGCACTACAGTGAGGAGTGGCTATTATCAGCTGCTACTGGGTATCCCACAGAAGGGGGTTAAGCCAGACCCCAGCGGCCACCATGCAGGAGCCAGTCGGAGCCTCCTTCTGGTCATGGAGACAGCCCACGCCTCCCACTTACTGTCTCTGTGACTCATGTCTGAGTGGGAGAACTGCAGTCAAGTTTTCAAGCCGGTAAAACCAAAGCAAGAAACACAGTGAAGGCCAAAGGAGGTGTAGGACCTTATTGAGAAGGTGTTTTGATGGACTCAACCCTCCTCTGTCACCCACTTCCTCCCCGCAGATAGCACAGACGCCTGTTCTAGGCCTGGACGTCTGGCCTCCCTGCCCACTCTGAGAATCTCTGCCTTCTTCCCAGCTGAAAACTGTTCTCCAGAAAAACAAAACTGTGATAAAAGACAGCAGCATGGCCTCATACCAGCTTTTAATGGGCAAATTTGTATGAACAGGGGCAAAATGAAGGACAGCAAGTAAAACACTGAATTAAAAGCCACTTAAATTAAGAATTCAATAGCATCCACTTAACTAATAAATAGTATTCCTCTTTGCCATTGATCGGCCCAGGATTGTAATGAAGAGTTCCAGGGGCAACAGCGGAATGTCTTAATTCATGGTGTAAACGTCACCAACTCTTGGGTTCCTAAGATTGAATGCATCGGAGAAGAGCGGGATGAAGAGCCCGCAGGAATTAATTCTTGAAACATCCCTGCGGGGTCAGCATTATTACACCCTGCTTCTAGGTGGATTTAATATCTGGAGTGCTGGGCAAGGCGCCGTTTGCCCAGGGGAGCCTCTGTAATCATTATTAAGTGATGATGGGGGAGAGAGACTGGAGTTGGAACTCACCCTGGATCGGCTGTCTTATTTATTTTCAAGTTAAGAGACTGAACAAATGCAGTGTTGTTATTATCATGGTGATGATTATTGCTGTAGTGTGTAATAACAGCCTGGAGCTGCCAGAACTATGTGGGGAAGACGGCACTAAGTCACAGGCTTCGGAGAGCTGTTTTCTCTGAGGACCATGTTTTGTAAAATAAGAGTTCATTGGAAAGATGCCTCCCACCCTAGACTCCCCCCACAAAGGCTCCTCTCCTTGGAGTCAGGCCCTGCATCACAGTGTGTCTTCTCATCCTGGGCTCCAGGCTGGCAAAGAGACCCCTAGCTCTGCCTGCCACTTCTTCTTGGGAAGTAAGTGTCAGGGGCTTCAGCTTGGACTCCGAAGGCCTCCCAAACACTGCCCACCTCCCCTCCAAGTAGGGATGTGGTCATCATGAAAAGGCATTTTAGGGATGTAGTCACTCCAAGTCTTCCCAATCTCATTGAGGTCTATTTCCTGCACCCAATGGGAGCAGGCAGTCTGGACAAAATGCCTTGGACAGGTCCATCTCAGGTTCACTGAATGGGGACAGAGCAGAAGGGCCAGGAGGAGTAAAGGTGACTTTCTCTATTCTTTGATACATTCTGGGCATTGTCTGGACACAGGGCTGGGATTCCTAACCCTGGGAAGTCTCATGAGCATGTGAAAGAACACGAAGATGGAAAAGAACCTGAGGTGTCCTTGCCCCCATTTTACAACAATGCTCTCAGTTTAGAGCTGAGGAAATCAAGCTCAGGAGGATAAAATGGCCAACTCAAGGCTGTACCACTTGACGTGGGCCCTGGTTCCTGTCTCATGGCCCATTCTGTCGCATCGTGCTTTGGGTCGTTCAGCAGGTTAGTGAAGTTGAAGGATGAGACACCTGAGAGATGGCCCACAATCAAGCAACAGGTGTGTCTTGGACACTTACTGAGCCTCTACCCTATGGACAGGCCCTGTGGGAACTTCAGGGAAAAGACTTATTGACCTGTCCTCGGAGAGCTTACTCTCTCCCAAGGAGGAGAGGCTGACCCACAAGAAACCCTCTGTGAGAAACGTCGGGCAGTATATAAAATCAAGCATCATTTGGAAGACAGAGCATGTGAAAATGCCAAGAAAATGGAACCAGTAGAGTGTTCTTATGGGCCCACTTCATAAATAAATGTCCCCCCAAATAACCAGCATGCACAAAAACATTTCTCAGCCTTCCTGTCTTCTTGGACATAGCCTACAGATAAGTACCCATTAACACGCAACCACCAACATAGCATAAGCACGCACTAGGAGATGCAAGGTCACGCTCACTCATGCCGCTGTCATTGTTTCTAGTGATATGGGGCCAGACTGGGGGAGTTTCAGGCTGCACCAAGCCCAAGCCCACAGAGCACATCCTGGACCACTCACAAAGCCTAATAACAGCCAATATCTGCTGGCGTAGAACCTACTGGCCCAGAGCCTCCGCGGGTCCCACTGGAGAGCCATCTACCTTGGCAGTCTCTACCTTCCAGGCCTCCTGCAACACTGCTGTCACTTCATGCTCTGCCACTGGAGAGCCTTCTGTGCTCCCTCATGAATCACCTCCACCTGGCCTGGCCCCCTCTCTTCCCTGGCCTAGAGTGGCCCCAGCTCCCATGGGAGCCCTGTGCCTGGGGCCTGACTTGATTCCTCCCGGTACCACAAACACCAGAGCTTGGAGGGTGATTTCCCCTCACCCAGAACACCCTTCTTGCCTCTCCATCTGGCTAAATCTGACACATTCTTCGGGACTGTCCTCCATGCCCGGACTGCTATAGCTCGCATGGCCCTCTCTGTCCTCCCGGTCTCCAGTACCCTTGCAAGTGGCGTCATGGGAGTGGACAGGCAGTGACATGCTCATGCATCCTCCCACTTATGATCCCAGCACCCCGAGGGCAGCCTCATGCTGTGGTCATCTCGCACCTGCCCAATGAGTCTCCAGAATTAAGGCTTAGGGGACTGGAACAGACCCAGAGGTGACCTAGTCATCCCTTTCTTTTTTTCAGCTGAAGGAACCAAGGACCTGCAAAAACAAACGTAATGAGTGCATGCAGCTGAGCTCTATGGCAGCCTTAAAATGACTACCCACCCTCCCTTGGCCCCATCCACCTACTGCAGCAGAGCGCTGAGGGGTGAGTAGTGTTAGGGCCGCTGGTGGGCTACCTGCTCTCTAGGCTCTGGGGTACTATATGTGGTCAGTCCATGGGGCTCCTGGGTGACAATAAAGCTGCTAGAGGAGCAAAGGACATAGACAATACACAGGAGGAAATAAAATAATAAACCAACATGTAGAATAAATCAGTAATCAACGATATGCAAATTAACCACTCAAGCCCCCTCAAATGCAAAGTAAGGCCGTCATGTACCATTTTATACTTATAAATTAGCCCCAAAAATGGAATCAACATACCAAATGTTGGTAGGACTGTGAGGAAATGAGAACATTCATCAATGACTAATGACATTAAGACCTGGTGCAACATTTGGGAGAAAATATTTAGCAAAACATATCAAGACCCATCTCGACATTCGCGCCCTGTGACGTAGTAATCCCACCGCTGGGATTTCATCCTGGAGGCCTGCACAGCCTCTCTCTCAGCCGCCGCTGCTGAATCAGCACTACTCCAGGCCCCCGACTGTTAATGCCTTCAGTGTGTGGGTGACATCTCTCCAGTCCATTAATGAGCCCGTCTTTGTAAGATATAACATTAGCCAGCCTGGCTCACATCAATTACAGTCAAAGGCCGGGCCGTAATCATGGGGTGGATCAGACTGAGCTGCTCATTGTTTAAAAAGACCACAGAATCAAATCACCTTTATAAACAAAACTGGGATAAATCAGAGAGAAACAAAGGAAGGAGCACTCGCCGCACGTCACTTCACACAGCTGGCTGTGTCACAGCACATCCTCACACGCCCAGCCAGGCTCGCCACTCTCCCCAGGCTCAGCTGGATGAAGGACCTCCTGGGCTCTTCTGAGCGGCTGGGTTCCGCTGTCAGGCACCATCCTGGTTTCGCAGAGGTGGGGAAACAGCGTTTCCATGTGCTGGAAAGTGGTGGTGCTTCGGAAAAGCTGGCTGCAGGGGTTGGGATTAGGGAAGCTGGGGAGGGCTACCACCAAGTCACCATGGCAACAGTCTCCCTGGCATCACCCTCCCTAACCCGGCCAGCCCCCACCAACTGGTCTGCTCTCACAGGGACTGTGACTAACTGCTTCTCCATGTGGCAGACACTCCCCACAGGCTTGTGCCTGTGAGCCAGAGAGAGGGCGGCCTATATACTCTTTTACCTTCACAGAGGCCTTCGCAGGCACTTTGCCACCCTTGTCTCAATTCAGCCCCACAGGCAGGAGGGTGGTGGAAGGACAGGGGTTGCAGATGAGAAAGGGAAAGACAGAAAGGGTGAGTTGTCTGGGGAGTTCACAGGTGAGTGAGACCCACCTATCTGGGTAGACACTGGGAGAAGGTGAGGTTGGAGGAGGATGTGTTCTATTCCTGGTGGTGCCACACCCTGGGCATCTCACTTCACCTCTCTAGTTAAGGGGGAAATGGAGGGCTGGACAGAAGCCAGAGATCCTAGGCTTTCAGATTAAACTGTGTAGTGCAAAAATAAAAATGGGAGTTCCAACATAAGGTAGCCAGGTTTGCCATAGTTACATTACAAACCATGCATATCTACTCTCTGTCCACTATAAACCATCCAGTATCACTATATTTTCTAAAAAAGAAGACGCTTTAACTCCCTCCAAATAGAAAGGACATAATCTCAAAATAAAGAATAATCCTTTATTTGGATATATTTAGCATTACAGGTGTACCTCAGAGATATTGCGGGTTCTCTCCAGAACCTTGGAATGAAGTGAGAATCGTGGTAAATCGACGGGTAACCTTTTGCTGGTGGAGGGTCTTGCCTTCGGTTTGCAAAGGCATGCAACAGCTGTGAAGCGCAATAAAGTGAGGCATGACTGTATAGAATCATTTTTCTCACTTCACTTCAGCCTGGCGAAGACTTCAGTGACAACTCGTAGGAACCTGAGGGCATGTGTCTGGGAACCTCTGAAGGGCCAGTGATCCTGCAGAAAGTAACAGAGTGGACATCGCCATCCCAGGAATGGACTTGAATTCAGGGTGAGCTCTCCATTGGCGCTAAGACCTGGATCTCCCTGGGGCGATGCAGGACCCAGCAATGTGGAATGGCACCCTTGCTTTGTTTGGCTTTATTTTATTTTTCCAAAGCAGGAGCAACTTTCCCCCTGAAGAGACAAAAACCTCTGTTTCTCCTTTTCCTCTGCAGCTTTTCTCTAACCCAGTTAACCTCTCTTCTAAGCAGAGGAATTTTTGCTGGCCAGCGTAAGTGTTTTAAAAGGATCTTGGTCCCAAGTGCAGCCCACCCGCACCCCACCCCAGCAAGGCCGTGAGGTCCTGGCGTGACCATGTGCACTTGGTGAAGGACAGGATGATACGCACTCCAGGAAAAGGTAAAGGCCAGGCGGCGCCTCCGGATGGGGTAAGTGAGAGAATGGAGCCCATCTCTGGGTTCCTGTTAGAAGCCACTGCCCTCTGTCCCCTTCTTGCTAATGCCCTGGGGCTCAAGCTTGAGCCAGAATTCAAGAACCTGCAGGGTCTATTAAAACAGATTCCTTGGCCCCACCCCAGAATTTTTGGTTCAGTGGGGGTGGGGTGGGGCTCCAGAATTTGCATTTCCGACAAGTTCCCAGCTCCCTGAGGCTGCTAGTTTGGGGCCACATTTTGAGAACCACAGCTTGCCGATCTATGACGAGGCATCTGGGATTCAGAGCTGGAGCAAAACACTCAAGGATGGGGGAGTCGGCTGGGAACAGAGAATAGGGTGCAGCCAGGGGAGGGGCGTGCTGATGAGATGTGGAAGTCCGGAGGAAGCTCGATGTTTTCCAGAGGCCACAGAATTTCTTTGCAGGGTGTCTGTGATCCCCACTCACAAAGGGGAGGGCAGGTTTACAACTCTGTCCCCTGAACACTGAGCTCCTGAAAGGCATCCTAGCATGAGCCCTGCCTGGCTAGAGGCACTTGGAGGTGAGGGACCTCCTCTCCCACTGGGCTCCTCAGCCCATCACAACCCTGCAGGTTAAGTCCATGGGGCTGGGGAGCCGCATTTCATTCTCAACTCATCTTTGTCTTTTGTTGGCGCTTGCCCAGTTCATTCCTTCCCAGCTTCATCGCCCAGCCCAGCTGAGTTATGACCCTGAGTTCCTTAACAAGGGCACTAACACAGCCTGGATGTTGGGAAGTATGGGTACAGGATATCCATGATCCCACACAGCCGAGACTTGCCCTGCATCCTAGTGATAGGAGCAGAAATAGAATATTGGGGACCAGCTATAATTGTAAGAAATATTGATCATGCTCTGTTAACTGTGATTGTTTTGTTCTAATTAAAGAAGGCACATTCTAACCTGGCTGGGAGTTGCATGTGGGACCTGGGAGCTCACCTGGAAATGCAGATTATCATGAAAAGATTAACAACCTTGTTGCAGAAACCAGAATGGATAGCCCTTTGAAGACCTCCAGCCCTTTGCATATCACTAAGCCCTTTGAAGGCCCACAGCCTTTGCATGCCCGCAGGCCTTTGCAAATCTCCTTTATTACCTGTAAACTGCCCATTGGCATACCCTTTTGCCTACTTCCCCATGTAATCTTTGTCCTTCTGCTCAATATAAGCAGCTGTTTATGGGGAGAGGCAGAGCAGATTTTTATGGATGCCCTGCTGCTCTCCCATGTTGCTGGCAGTATTGGAATAAACGCTCATATGATTCAACTCTGTCTCTGCTTAATTGGCTCAAGTAGTGATAGGCAACATGGACCCACTGATTGTCTGGTTACACTAGCACTGTAGAAAAATTGTACTTTGTTTTATTCACCATTTTAAAGAATCCTCATCACAATAGCAATGCTGCACTGACTTAGTTTACAGAACTTTAGTATGAGTCACTTTCTTTGTGAAAGATAAGGCACCTACAAATTAGATCAATGCACCTACAAAATATTCCTTTCAGAATACTGGTTATTTTAAGCTGGTTATTTTTTAAAAATGAAAGACTCGGGGAAAACCTTTCACCTTCCTCCTCATTGCCTAAAAGAATTTAGATGGAGGACCTGCTCTGAGAAGGGAGGTATTATAGATAGCTATAGTTTTGCATGAACAAGTGCGCTTGATCAAAGTCTGCCCTGTGCTCCATTGTTAAAGATGGCCCAGCATTTACCAAACATTTGCTCTTCCATCTCCACAGGCATTGCTTTCCTGCTCAGGCATATAAGCTCTGATTTGTTCTCTGGGTCTCATAGTCTTATGGAACCTCCATATGTACATATGTAATAAATTTGGTCATTTTCTCCTGTTAACCTGTCTCATGTCAATTTGATTATTAGTCCAGTCAGAAGAACTTAGAAGGGTAGGAATAAATGTCTTTTTCCTTGCCCCCACACCCAGTTTCATTTTTCCCTTGTGTTATAATTAACTTTGTAGAATAGATATCTTTTAGTTTTGCATGTAGGTGTATAGATATAGATATAGATATAGATATAGATATAGATATAGATATAGATATAGATATAGATATATAGATAGTGCTAGAGATAGATATAATTGGATATAGAGATAGAGATATAAACACCAATGCATATATGGATATATACAAATAAATAAATATAACCAGGCCCACAGTGAAGGAAAGAGTAAAGGAGGGGTTTCAATGATAACCATGATACTTTATTTCTAAAAAAAGAAAACAAGGGATCCAAGTTAAATATGGCAGAAATGTTAACGCTGACTAATTATAGCTCATGGAATATGGATCATAGTTATGTAATTTCCCTGTACATTAATGCATGTTTGAAATCATTCCTAACTTTTAAATTTCCATGAAAATATTACCTGCAGGAAATATGCCAAAATATTTAGAATGATTTTCTTGGAGTAGTGAAAACATGGGTGATTTTCTTCTTCTTTCTATTTTTGTGTATTTTCCTCCTTTATGATAAGCAGGTGTTGTTTTGCTAAGACGGGAGGACATGTGACCTATCAAAAAGGGAAACAATCCACCCCGTCGCTGCTATCTCACTAAGAAACACACTGTAACCTGAATAAAATGATAATTTCTGTAAACTCCATGGTGTGTTATTCTTTACATGCCACTTCCATCCATGTGTTTCATAAGTGTGTGAAGCAGAGAGGCAAAGTGTGCCAATAAATGGTTTGTTCTGGTTACACATGGTTATTATGGATGGAGCTGGGTTCAAGGACTAGTATTTAAGGATTCTTAATCTCATGCTTTTTTGGCTGCACCAAAATACCTCTTGACAAACCAAACAGCCATTGATATAAATGCATACAGCTGCTCCCAAGTATCTGCTTTATGGTGTATCTGTTAAATCAGGTACTTTGAACTTGAACCCTAGTTTCTCACTGAAACAGCATTATGATAGCAAGTTAGTTCAAAGGCTCCCAGAAGTCACCATTTCCACCCTGACCTCTCTTGGAAGAGTTGCTATTGGTTTGGGTCATCTCCATCAGTATGACTCATCAGGCATCTCAAACTCCACGCTGGCAAAACTAAGCTGTTTACATTTCACCCAAACCTTTCCCAGTTTTCCTTCTTTCCATAAGTGCCATCTTGGCCCATGGTAGCTCAATCCAGAAACTTTTGGGAATTATCCCTGACTTGCCCCTCTTCCTTCCCAGCCCCCATCCATCCATCTCATCACTGTTGACATCCAACCCATCACCAAATTCTGCTGAGCGTGTCTTTAAAGTATATCTCAGTTCCACCCACTTGTCTCCATGCTCCTGTCACTGACATGATCCAGGCCACCATCCCCTCTCCCCAGAACTCTAGCTTACAACCTTTGGACCCTTGTTTAGAAAGCAAAGAATAGGAGTCTGGTCCCTAGACAAGGGTCCTGGTTCTCATGTTTGGGGTGTTTATTAAATCAGTGAGCATCTAATCTTGTTCTGGCTGAGGAGTTATTTGCAAAAGTGTCCTCACTACCCCCTACCCTTCCCCCCCCCCCCCCCCCGCCACACTCACACTCCACCCCACATGGCCCCTGGTTCTCGTCACAGAGACTTACTCTCGGGGCTTTGTCATCTTCCAACTTGAAGCTAAATTTATTTTTCCTAATTACAGGACGTACTTACTGCCAGAAAAGAGTCACGAGTGAGCAAAAACAATGACAATTAATGGAAAGGCCTGATCTTTAGCAATGAAAATATAATTGGTTAATTAATTAAGAGATCACCAAAACAGCCCTAGCTGAACTGGTAAAGTGCTTACATAAACAAACCCTGCAAAAACAGATATGAATGCTAATGGCCAATGCCAGGATAGTCTTCTTAAACCGATGGTTTCCTAGAAGGTGTCAGACTACTTCCTACTCAGTGTGGTTCCCCTCTGTGGAGGCCGGGGTTGGTGCACGGCTCTGCAGAGCATCAGGGCGTGCATGCAGCGGGGAATTTCGAGCACCGAGGGGCCTCAGAGATCATTCATTCCCCTGAGTTCCCCGCACGCAGGACACAGCCCAGCTCTCGGAATCTAAGCGCAGTGCCCAGCACCATGCCTGACCCAGATTGTGATAAAATGAGTCGAATCCAAATCTCTGATTAAAGAGAAGAGGTGAAGGCCAGAGAGGTCGGTGACTTGCCTAAGATTTCAGGGTTCACTTTTGATAGAGTGAGATCAGCACACGCAGATCCCCTGACCCTCGGTCCACACTATGTTATGTATTCAAAGGAGGAAAAAGATTCCAAACTTTCTCTGCCTGCACTTGATGTGCTTTTCTAGCACTACGTGACCCAGAAAGGACTGCTCAGCACCGTCTTCCAACGCGCAGGTAAACAGCGGGAGCAGTGCAGACGTGCACCCTGGGTGAGCCTGCACGTTCTTTCCTTGGCAGGTAAAGATGCCACATTTAAAATCAACGGAAAACAGAAGCCTCTGACGTTCCAATCACCTGCCAAGCAGCATCATGGTGAGAACATTAAGCAATGGGGACCAACAAACTACAGACCTGCTTCCTCTCCTCGAAGGCTAATCTGATTTTGGAAAATTGCTTTTGGAAACATCTTAGGAGTGGAATCCCAGAAATGGGCTCAGGACATGGACTCAGAAGGAGAGAGGGATGGGCTGTGAGGCGCTGAAGGAGGACCAGGCAGATGACAAAAACAACGGCAACCACGATGAGGCACAGATCACCAGGACAATACCATGGCCTCAGATTTTATGATCCAAAGTCACTTCCAGAATCCTCCTATTGTAAAAATCCTTCCCCTACCTCGTGAAAAACAACGCTTCTCATTCCCACTCTCACTTTCTTGTTTTCCAGCTGCGAAATGGCCCTCGCAGGGCTGCAGGTGTGTTCCTAAGTTTACTCCGAGATGTTCTGTCCCAAATAAAAGTGCAAAATAAATAGCTCTTCTGCGTAGATTTTGAGAATTCGCAGCTATTCCGGGGAAGGCTAGACCTCCTCATAAGCTGTGTAACAGTGTGCGAGGTGCACGTTTGCGGCTGCATAATTAAGGACAACATGGGCTGGTGGGGACACACCTGAACGTGGGAAAGGGGCGCGTAGCTTCGGCCCTGCCTCACTGCAGCTTTGGAGTTTCCTGCAACAGAAGGCGGAAAGCATTCCTCCCGCGGCTAACCTTAGAGACAGGCACACTAGGTTGATAATGAACAATGGAGTTCTAGCACTCCAAAATTAATTTGGAACCGCAAAAATAACACAGCAGCCTTTTTAAAAAACCAACCTCCTTTCTGCCAGCTAGCAGCATCCTCTCTTTCAGGACACTGAGGGCGGGTGGAGCAGGAGTGGGTGGGTGAGGAATATAGGCGCACTCAGCAGGAAGGCTGCAGGAAACACTCAGGTGGCTCCAACAGACAGATAATTCCCAACGATGGCCACTGCAATCTCCTGCCAATAGATGGGTATCCCCCTCCCCTTAGTCTGGCCCTATGATTTGTTTTGATCGACCAATAGAATGGTCCAGCTTCCACTTTCACAGAAGCAGTTTTCAGCCACGTAAAGAAGTCCGGCTGTTCTACTTACTGCAGAGAGAGGCCCAGGAGAGAGAGGTCCTGAGGACTGAGGGGCCACGTGCAGAAAACTTGAGGCTCCAGCACCGAGCCCCCACTCCCGAGCCCTCACTCCCTCCCTCAGACCCTCCAGCCCAGCTGAGTGACCCATACGGGAGACACAAAAGCCGTCCCGCAGAGTCCTGCCTGAATGCCTGAGCCGCATGACTGTGAGCAAATGACTGTTTCAAGCCACGCTATCTGGGGACGGTTTGCTGTGTAGCAGTAGGTAAAAACACCAACCAACTGCGCTCTCCTGCCAACTAATCTCTCCCAGGCTATGCCCTGGGGGACTGGAATGGTTTTAGTTTTGATTTTGTTTCTGCTTTTTGGTTCTTAAATTCATCAGCTGGAGAATCTTGCTGGGGACAGGGAAAATTGATTTGAGATGGAAAGAGCCCTGCCTGAGGGGGAATCGGTTGCCCGGACACTATCACAGGTGTGTCACATGTGCTCAGAGGGAGGACGTCCATGGTGTGGACCTTCCCAGGGCCTGGGGGGCAGCCCCATGGAGCTGGTCCCCCCCCCCCCCCCCGCCCAACCCCTCTCCTCAGAACACAGAGCTCTGACTATTCCGTGACACCTCAGACCCCCTAGACAATCTGCCCCAGTTCATCAATTCCTCAGAGCACACCTGGAACCAAAGGTCAACCTCTGTCCACAGTTACCTACACAACCATGTGACTAGCTCCACCCCAACTTTACCACATTTACTTATATATTTATGAACATTTCCTTTCTAGATGATAACCTTGAACACCAGGGTCTCTGTATTTGCACAGTTCACTTACTCAGACCCGCAGCCCCAACCATGATTTATCTAATCCAGGGCAGGATCCTAGGCCCAACACTCAGATGGTCTGAGATTTCCTATTGGCTATTACTTGTTGACTTTAGCTTGACTAGGCAATTTTTTAAAAATTAAAAACACTTAGTGTTTTGACCTAGTAATTCGAGTCCTAGGTATAAAGCAAACAGAAATGCTTACAATCATTCACCAAAAGACGTGTACAAGAAGAATCATGGCAGCCGTAACTGATTGTTATAGTCCCGATCTAGAAATTATCCACATACCCATCTAAAGAAAGAGGGGTGAATTATGGCACAGTCACATAATGAAATGCAATATGAGCAACGTAAATGATACAACTACACAAAACAATATGGATGAATCCTCACACATGTAGTGAGTGAAATCAGGCAGACATGGTGTAATCAAACATGATTCCATGTATGTATGTATTTATTTATTTATTTGAACATGATTCCATTTAGATAAAGTTCAAACATGGTCAAGACTGGGCTATGATGTTGAAAGGACAGTGGTTACCCTTAGGGACATGACAATGACTGGAAGGTGGCTTCTTGGATGCTGATCATACTCCATGTCATGATCTAGATGCTGGTTCATGAGTATATTTACTCTGTGAGCCAAACGCTAATGATGTCTGCATTTTTCTATGAATGTAATACTGCAATGAAAAAGTTTATCTTAAAGCATGAAAAAAGGAAAAAAGCACTATTGATGAGGGTGCACAGAAATGGATATTTTCTCACATTAGGGATGTAAATTAGTATAGCTTTAAGAAAGGGAATCCAGCAATATTTATTAAAACCTTTGAAAACTTCATATCCTTTGACCTAGTAATTCTAGCTCTAGGAATTTGTCTTCAGGAAATAATGAGAGTATGGCACTTGTCATAGGATTATTTGTGAGAGGGAAATTTTGGAAATAACCTAAATAAATGTAGGGCATGTGTATACTTATTATGCAGCCACTAAACTATGTTTTGTAAAATATTTAATAACAATGTATCACATGAGAAAAGCGTGATTTATAAATGAACTAGAGGCCTGTTGCACAAAGAGATTCATGCAATAGGCCTTCCTTTCCCCTGGCTGCTGGCACCGGTTTGCCTCTGGCACCCTGGGCCTAGGCCTTTGCTCTGGCTGAGTTCTGGCCGGAGCCAGCCCCACAAACATTAGGCTTTGCTGCTCTGCCGGCCCCGGAGCCATGAGGCCTCACTGCTCCGCCGGCCCCAGGCCGTCAGGCTTCACTGCACCCCTTGGAGCCTGTGTATGCAAATTAACTGCCATCTTTGTTGGCAGTTAATTTGCATATCATGCTGATTAGCCAATGGGAGGCGTAGCGAAGGTACGGTCAATTACCATGTGTGTCTATTATTCGATAGGAGGATAAACGCAGATAGCCATGCAGAAATTAATAAATTAATTCATCAGCCATTGAACATGTATGTACTGAAATAAATATTCCATTGCCAGGCACTGGGGAGAGTAATGAATATGGCTTAGGGCCTCAAGTACTTTAGTGTAGTCAGACTTGAAGTTGAATGTGAATTATTCACAGCTGATGAAATAGGAAGAACAACTAATCTGAAGTCCTATTACATGATTCTGGTCTCAGCTCTACCATTTACTTTTTTTCCAGCACCTTGGTAGGTGAGCTGCTTTTCTCTATTCATCATTTTTTTTACCTGTAAAATGAATATAATAAGGGCTTTCCCGGCTACCTCACCCTGATGTCATTGACTACACAGAAAACTCTACTGAGTGTGCCCTGAAGATGTTGGCCAAATATCATGATCAGGTGAGCCTTCATGTCTTGAAGGAAAGGGCACACATGCTCTCCAGTTCTATTAAGAAACATCACGAACCCCTGCCTCCCCCCAAGACTTCCTCCTGCCTCAAGGTTACTCCACGCTCCCCTGAGCTTGCTCTCAGTGCCAGCATCCATAATAGAATGACTAGTAATTAAAGGCAGATGGGAAGTTCTTTCTATTATTGAATTCTATGTGCATTGCATGGTGGTGGAGAATGTGGTCTGAGTGATGTGGGTTCTTTGACATTTGCTGAGATTTCCTTAGTGGCCTTGTCCAAGCTCAGTTTCTATAACGTGTGCCTGAAAAGAAGGCATAGTTTCCATTTATAGAGTGCAGGCTTATAAATAGATCCACTGGCTGATGCTTGTTGCTTGTCTTATTTGAACCTTTTATAGCTTTACAACTTTCTATCTCCTTGATCCACCTGTTTCTGCAAGGTGTGCTAAAAATCTCCCCCAGGAATTGTGGATTTGTCCTTTTCTTCTTTCAATTTTTCAATCTCTGCTTCTCTTATTTTGAAGCTATGTTTTAGGCACATTAAGATTCATGATTATTATATGTCTGAGTGGACTGTCCCTTTCATCTTTAAGCAATAACCTACTTTCTCTATTTATACTTTTCTCCTTATTTTCTGCATTGTAATTAATGTTGCATCACCAGATTACTTTTGGTATCTGCATGGTATACATATTCTCTTCCAACCTTTGGCTTTCAATATTCTTGTGTCATGAAATTGTATCTGTATCTTATAAATAGCATATACCTGGATTTTGTCCTTTTTAAAAATTCTTTTTTTAATACAAGAGTTTCTTTTTAATGAGAAATTTTATCTGTTTGTGGTATGGTATCAGCTTGGGGTTCCATTTCTCAAACTTTTTTTTTAGTTTTTGTTTGCTTTTCAGTCCTGGTCCTTGGAAGATGGTACATTTTTTTGTGGATCCCTTGGGCTGATGAGTGAGAGTGTTCATGGTTCTCATTTTACAGAAGAAACTACCCTTCGTGACTCCTGGAATTAGGCCATTATTTTCCCAAATACTAGGACCTGAGCTCCCCTCCCCTTGATGGGTTTAGAACTTCAGTTTGTATTCATTTTACCGTATATTAGATGTCTATACCTAATGAGTCATTTGACTTCAGCTCCCACTTAAAAGAGAGAGAGAGAGAGAGAGAGAGAGAGAGAGAGAAGAAACAAAAATTACACTTGTAAATTTAAAAACACTGATCAAAGTAAAAATCATAATAGAAAATTTGAAATACTTAGAACTGAATGATAATGAAAATACTATCTATCAAGCTTGAGGGATGAAGATAAAGCAATATGTAGAGGGAAATTTATAGCCTTAAATTCTGACACTATAAAGAGAAATTATTTAATAATGAACTAAATTAGAAAAAATAAACAAAATAAAACCAAAGACTATAGTGAGAAACATAAAAAGAAGGAATTAACAAAATACAAAATAAAGATACGATAGAGAAAATTAGCAAAGCAAATAGATGTCTCTTTAAAAGACTAGCCTCTGGTGAAACTGATTGAAGAGAGGGAGGAGAAGAAAATCAAGTATTAGGAAAGAAAGGGGGGACTAATTTTAGAATCTATAATGATTTTAAAAGATCACAAGAAAATGATATGAAGAACTTTAGGCCAATATATTTGAAAATCTAGGGCAATTTCCTGGAAGATTATAATGGATTTACAAAAATGGTTTTTAAAACAAGTAGAAAACCTGATGAATCTTATAACCAGTAAATATGTTAAGTAATTTAAAAAATCTTCCCACAAAAACAACAAGAGGTACAGATGGTTTTATAGGCAAGTTCTCTCTGACACACTATGAGTAAATGATCTCATCTAGATAGTCCTCTTAGAGGATAAGAAAAGAAGGCCTATGTTGTAAGACTAATAAAACCTTCAGACCAGGAAAGTGTGAAAAAGAAAAAAATTACCAGGCCAATCTCATTCATGAGTAAAGTGGAAAAATAATTGATAAGCTAAATACAGAAATATATTTTTAAAATATATATCATTATCAATGTGAATTTTTTTCAAGGAATTGGAAATAATAGTCTAACATTAGAAAATCTGCTAGTGTAATTCACCATAGTAAGGAATTAAAGGAGATTAATCATATAATCATCTCAGAAAAGGGGAGAGAGCATGTGAGAAAGTACAATGGTCAATACAGATTAAACTTTTAGCAACCTAGCAATAGAATGGAGCTGGCCTAACCTGATAAAGGTCACCTAGCATATTGCATCCATGATACCTAATGGAGAGCATTCTCTTTACTATGGGAAACCACACAAGACTGCCCATTATCTCTGCCTCTATTCAACTCAGACCTGGGCATCCCTAGCCAGCCCATTTAGGCAAGAAAAAAAATGAAGGACATACAAATTGGAAAGGAAGAAAAGAAACTATCATTATTTAAATATGACATAACCTTCCACAGAGATGTAAAAAAATATATAGCAATGTATTAGAATAAATAAGAATAGGAAGGTTGCTAGTTTTAAGATCAATATATACATCAATTGTATTATTATATTCCTAAAAATAATTTTTAAATAGATATAATTCGGTATTAGGAAGAATTAACATCTATTGAAATAAAAAAAAGTGGAAACTGCTGACGGAACTTCGCTGGCCAATCAGGGCAATGTGACACCACTTGCCCTCCAACACATAGTCCCCGGCACTGAAGAGGATAGGTGGGAATACCCACACACTGTTACTGGGAGTGTAAATAGGTTTTAAAAAACACTGAGGAGCAACTGGGTGACATAAAAATAAATAAATAAAGACCCGTGTCTCCAATTACCCAGCAAACTCACTTCTAGATATGTTCTTCATTTCCAGTCTCACACATATGCACCTAGAGACAAGTTCAAGGCTATTCATCACAGCGTTGAAACAGTGAAAGAAGTAGATGCAACCTAAATGTCCATCAACAAGAGAATGGTTTGATGATCTGAGAAATATTATGCAACAAGGGAAAGGAATGAGGCAGGTCTACATGTATTGACATGGAAAGGCATTCTGTTAAACCCCAAAAACCAAGCACCTCTGGGAGGCAGGCATTCGGGGGAAACCAAGGAATAGAGAGGTTAAGCCACTTGCCCAAGGTAATACTACTAATGAGGACAGAGGAAGGTTTGGGACTGGGCCTGTCTGACCCCAAGCTTTTCACCATGAGCCCTTGCCTCTCTAGCCTCCAAGTTGCCCAGATCAACAAAAGCACCCCAAAAGAGAAACACCTGTATGTAGGCACCTGCCTCCCAGAGGGGCCCAGTTTTACCCCAGAATTGGCCACAGAGGACTCTGCTTTGTTCTTCTACCCCCTTCTCCTGCACCTGACCTTGGAGAGGCCAGAAACAGCAGCTGGCAAGAAGGCAGGAGGGGCAAGCAGAGAGAAAAGGTGCCACTGCGCCCGTGCTCCTCTGCAGATTCCAAACATGGGCAGGGGCCTGGGGGTGAGGCGGGTAGAGACAGAGCTGGAGCTGGAAATGGGGAGAGAGATTGAGATTTGGGTTTTAAACTGGACTGGACTTACAATACCTAAGAATGAAGCCATTCCTTAATACCGGGTGTGACCAGGAAAGCTAGGGGTCTGCCCAAGATTTGATACAGGGACTGGAGAGAAGAGCCCAGGAAGTGGTATGAAATATACAGTGAGGCGAGAAAAAGAAAGCTCTTCTATGATTTTGCCCATGGGCCCTGGCTCATGGCACAAAGCACTAAAACCATCAGCTACTACGATGACTCTTAACTATTTTTGGATCCCTCACCCAGGGGCAGGCACTGTGCAGACACGTCACCTGGCTGTAACTGACCTTGCTGTGTCCACCCTCCATAGATGGCCATTTCTCTGAGGGCAAGACCCATGTCTTGCTCAGTATTGAAGCTTCTCTGTTAGTGTGTTAACTATAGACCCTCAATGAAGGTCTGATTCCGGAATGCTCCAACCCGTGAATCATCATTTGGCATTTATTATTATTCACCTCATCTCCCACCTCACTTCTTTCTCTTTCTGATACCACTTCCATCTGGTGGAAATACTAACAAACTTCAGAGCGGCCCCCAAATAAGAAAGAGGGGAATCAGGAGGAAAAAACAAAAGTCCAAATATTGAAAATACATGAATTGTCAAAGGGGGAGAGGATAGAATCGGAACAAAAAATTGTAGCAAAAGAGCCTCTCACCTTCTCCCTAGGAGGTGCAGGCCGCGAGGCTTTGCACCATCAGTCTTCTGGTGCAGAACACTGCGAAGATTTATCAACGTTTTTAACTCCCCTGAGAACAATGAAATGAAACAAACTGGAGATCCAGGCCCATGATGGTGGCGCTTTCTCAGCCAAGTGCTGGAGCCTGGGCTGGGCCTGCTGCAGCCACTGCAGGAGTCATTCGGAGGGACGAGGTGTTTACATCCCTGGAGGAGAGCGAGCAGGTGGCTCTGGGACCCAGGGAGAAGGCAGCAGAGGCTGGAGAGGGGACTGAGCCACCAGAAGGTGGGTCTGCACATTCCAGCCCAGAATTCTGAATTAATCACCTGCAGGAGGCATAGTGGGCAGATGGGAGGGAGTTACAGGGAAGGAGTCAAACCAGCAGTCAAGGCAGCTGCTAAATTTAACCTGGTCCCCAAAGCAGGACTTAATTAAATTAGTCCTGCACACCCCCTTCCACCCTCCAGGCCCCGTTCCCAGGTGGGATTTTTCTGTTTCTAGCTTGGCTCACATTATAACATGGGCCTCCAGACGCTGATCCCCTTGACAGGTGCCCCAGGCCAGCTCCTCTGGTGCTGGCGCTGGAAGGAAGCACAATTCCCAGCTGTCCTGGCCGCTCCCGCAGTGCGGAGTGCCGGGAGCAAGGCCATTTGCAAGGCCAGGCCAACCCCGCACCAGGGCCCCCTCCACCCTGCCAGCAAGGCAGGACCCTCACATCGGGACAAGCATTCTGTGGCCTGCCTGCTCTGGCCCTTCCCTGGTCATTGTCTGTCCCTGCACAGAGGCCTCAGCCCCTCCAGCACCTGTTGACCTCTGAGCAGCCCCTTGGGTGTGGCCGGGAAGGTGACTACTGTTCCTGGAGTCTGCTGAGTGAGCTATTGGTTTCCACATTTTCAACTCAGACCCTTCCCTTCAGAATCTGTCATTTCCTCTGCACGCACCACCCCGCCATTTACCATCTTCCCTTTCATTCATAAACCTGATGCAACTGCATAGGAATTAGGAGACCCAGGGTGGAAGTCAGCATCACTCTAACCTGCATCTGCCCCACCCGCTTCCTCCTGTACAATGGAGAAGCTCAGGTCTCGAATTCCACTCTCCTTCCCCATCACCTGCAAGCTTAGTTAACACAGAGCGCTGGCCCTGCCCCAGCGTCTCTGCCCCAGCAGGTGCAGGGTGGGGCTAAGAATTTGCATCCTCATAGGCTCCCAGGTGATGCTGATGGTGCAGGCACAGGGACCACACTTGGAGAGCAGCTGCTCTGGGTGATGGCTGTCACCCGGGCTTATCCCTGGCAATTTGTTTGGACTCACTGAGCAGCATTTTGTGGGGACAGAAGTAGGATCAGACTCCTGGTGCCCCGTGAGCTCCAGTTCAGGGTTCCTTCCAGGAGGCTTCCTCCATGGGGTCCATGGGGGCAGGGAGCTGGGTGCTTCTCTCTTCCCTGGCCGCCCACAGAGCCGCTGCCTCCTGGGACTCCAACCCAAGAAGCCTTGCCTGGGTGAGCTGCTCTCAGAGGTCAAATTCAACTCAACAAACCATTGAGACCTCCTTCTAGGCACCTGGCCCACTTTGGGGCTCAAATGGTTTAGGAGACCTAAAGCAGCCCGAATCCCGGGGGGTTAAAGTCTAGATGGGAGGCCTGAGGCAGCTCAAGAACAAAAGCGCTGCCCCCTCTGACCGCTCCCCTTCCAGCTCTGTCAGCAGCTGAGTGGGGTGGGTGGGGCGAGGTGGTGGGGAAGGGGTCCTTCTCTGAGGGCCTGAAAAATCCCAGGAAGGAGTGCTGTGTTGGGCCAACAGGGACACAGCCTGGGATCAGGTGTTAAATCTGCCCCACCACATATGCCCTTCTCCACTGGCACCAACAGTCAGAGCCCAGAAAGGAAGCATGTCCGGGCCAGTGGGTCCCCTCCGACAGAGAGAACATGTCACCTGGACCGCACCCACACCCTCCACTCCCTCCTTCCTTGTCCCCACTCCCCACTCAGGCTGGAAGGCATCGGGAAAGCCCAGGACTGCTGCGGGCAGGAGGGGAGAGGGTCCCCAGGCGCCTGTCCAGCGGCAGCCTCTGCCTCCAGGCTGCCTTTCTGTGTCCTCAGGAAGCTGCTCCCCGAAGGGCTCCTCACTGGGGGGGGTGGGGGGGGGGGAGCCTCGACGGCCGCTGCTAAACTTTAACTACCGAGTGTCCAGGATGAGTTCCTGCATTTCATTAATCTCTCCCCCACTTTTTTTTTTCTTTTTTTTTTTAAGTTTCTCCTTTTGTGTTCCTAACGCCTCTCTACTCGGCTCTTCTTAACTTTTGGAAATAATTATGTTCGTTTTAAAAACCGGGTAATGCAGGCACACAGCACAACATCTGAAAAGCATGAAAGAACATACCGTAGTCCCCCTCTTATCCGCGGTTTCAGTTACCCATTGTCAACTACGGTCCAAAAATATTAAATAAAAATTCCAGAAATAAACAATTCTTAAGCTTCAAATTGCGTACTGTTCTGAGCAGCGTGATGCCACCTCATGCCACCCGCTCCATCCCACCTGGGACGTGACTCAGCCCTTTGTCCGGGGGTCTCCCCTCCATAGACGCTTCGTGTCTGTAAGTCACTTCGTAGTCATCTTGGTGATGGATCAGCTGTCACCATATCACAGTGCTTGTGTTCAGACAACCTTTGTTTTACTTAAGAATGACCCCAAAGCCATTCCCTTAACTTTTGTTACAGTATCCTATATAATAAAGATGCAATATGCAAATGGTCATTACATAACGACAGCATAATGACCGGATCATGGATCAGCAGAAGGGTGGGGCAGTGAGCTGCAAGTGGGCGGTGGAGAGCTACAGGAGGGGGCAGGGCAGCAAGCTATGGGGGGGAGGGGGAGAGCTACAGGAGGGCGGCAGCGAGCTACTGGTGCACGGATTCGTGCGCAGGGCTACTAGTATTGTTACAATTATTCTATTCTTATTATTAGCTACTGTTGTTAATCTCTTTCTACGCCTAATTCACAAGTTAAACTTTATCATAGGTTTGTCTGTACAGGAAAAACCATCTTATATCAAGGGTTTGGTGCTAGCGGTGGTTTCAGGCACCCACTGGGGGTCTTGGAACGTATCCCCCTATGGACCGAGTGCAATTTCTCTCCTGTAATGTGTGCTCTGTGAGGAGACCTCTGCCCCCCGTGTCCTGCGAATCCTCCAGAGATCTGCCAACTGTATGCCAGGATTTTCACAAGCCATATCTTTCTCCACAGGTAGTGGCTTCCTGCACAAACTGCCCTGGGCCTTGCTTTTTTCTTTTATATTTTTGCTTAATTATAAAATATCCCCAATATATTGACAGATAGTGAGTCACAACAAAACATCCTTGAACACCCCTCCAGCTTCATTACATCTTATGTGATCCCATTACGGGCTGTGTTTGCCTTTGGATTTGGATTTTAGAAATAAAATGTTACACGTATGGTTGGGGCCCCATGGACCCATCCCTGGTCGGGTTCCCTGCTCCTCCCTCCCCAGAGAGAAACTCTCTGATGCACTGGCTGTGTATAGTCTCCCACCTTCCTACTTGCCCCTCCTACCTGAGGAAATCCCTCCTGGGTTATGATGCGCTCAGTGGTTTTAGAGGTCCTTGGTTTGGAATCGGCGGCTTTCACAGTGATTTCCCTGTTACCTTAACAAATGAGGTGCTATTAGAGCCGGGCTCGGCATTGCACAGCACCGGGCAATTGCAGGGTGTTTTAAACCTCACAGACTCCCAAACAGCATTGTCCCCTTCAGCCAGAAGTCACTGCCAGTGGCATGCATCACGGCTAAAAATCAATGCTTGCAAATATCCCTGCAGGAAGGCAGAAACCTTAACGTTATGAATTCTCCTGCTTACACCCTCGTTAGGAGGACGAAATGTTGCTCCGATTGGGCCAGGCTCTTCGCTGCTTCGGAGGAGGTCCTTTATGAAAACACATGCCTCGGTTTTGGTATGATCTGTGTCACGCAATAAATGCCTGCGGTAGCTGCGAAATGCAAGCTCCATCTCTTTGCTTTAATCACTACGTGTTGTGAGATCAAAGAAAGGGCTCTGAGTTGACTGCCTTGTTAGTCCTGTGTTTTTTTTAATATGTTTCTTGCTGATTTCAGAGAGAGGAGGGGAGAGGGAGAGAGAGAGAAACATCAGTGATGAGAGGGAGTCATCCATCAGCTGCCTCCTGCATACCCCCTCCTGGGGATTGAGCCTGCAACCCAGGCATGTGCCCTGATTGGGAATTGGAATCGAACCGCAACCTCCTGGCTCATGGGTCGACGCTCAAACGCTGAGCACACGGGCCAGGCATGCCTTATTTGTCTTGCTCTAGTCTGGGGCTGGGGACTGACTTACCCATTGTTCCTCCCACAGAGGCCCTCGTGGGTGGACATGGCTATGGCGCTAATGTGGCGGGCTGGGCTCAGAAGGCAGCCCAGGGCTCTACACCTGACTGTTTAAGGACCTCCTATCTTTACAGTCACCTCCCACTGGAAATCCAACCCACTGGGATTCTGCGGGGTGTGCCTGAGTGCCCTGCCCACACTTCCTCTCCGGCTAATGGCATTCCCACTCTTATTTACACTGTTTTTCCCTATATATGTATTATTTTTTTATCTTTCTACACATGCCCTCAAGACCTCATCTCTCACCCAAATGACCTATCAAGGTAGTTCTTCAATGAAAGCAGTCCTTTCCCTGGGAGAGCACTAACGCCAGCATAGAAAATAATAATTTTTCTCCTCCTTGCATGTCCGATAACAGAGCTGGCCCAGTCGGGCCGGATCGATGTCTGCTCTCTATCTGGTGAGCGAGCATGCATTGGCAGGGTGTGAACTGTGAACGTAGGAATCTGAACTTGAATGTCTCAAGTGGATTCACATAACATTCCTCCGCAAAGCCTGTTCCCCCAAAACTGCACTCCACCGCTGACCCCCAGTTAGCTGCTGGCGAAGTCCCAGGAGAGCTCTGGACCTGGCAGGTGTCTGTGAGCCATTTATTTGCAGTTCTGTTCTGTTCCCTGGGTGTGATCTGCGGCTCCATCCTTTGGCCTGGGGTCAGCAGGGTCATCTCCCTTTGCAAGCCCAGAGCTCACCATCCAAGCATAGCATTTGGTTTTGGAAGGTTCTAGTCCCATGAGTGCCCACGGGTGTGAGGAATGACGCAAGCAGGGGAGAATGAAAGCAGCACTATGATGGTGGCTCAGCACGTGTAGGTCAGGCCTAAGCTTCCCGCTTCCCTCCCCCCTCTCCTTTCCTCCCTCCCCCCTCCCATGCCTTTTCTATCACTGGGAGCGCTTCACATGTACCTGGGCAACAGGACCGATTTGCTACACCGTGGAGCACATATCTTCAAATTTCTCGACTTCTGTGTATTTTACTGCTCAGTGATATCATTGTTTCTGTCTTGCCTCCTGACCTGCTCATCCATCAGACTGGAGGAGCAGGGGAAGACAGGCCAGTCCTCTCTCCCTCACAGCGTTGACCCTGTGAAAATACAAAGGACGCAGCAACAGGTGATGCTTTGAGTTCATCTCGGCGTGAAAAAATGAGGCGGTGGAAGATCCCAGAGCAAGGTTCTGAAGAAGACTGGGGACAGAGCCAGGGTGCCCTGCAGGAGGGGGTGACCAGGCCACAGGTCCCGGCTCAGCTCCACATCCACTCTGCTCTGTGAACTTGGGCTAACTCGCCCCTCAAGGCCTCCGTATCCTTTTCTCAAGGTGAAACCAACAATAAACCTATCTTGCTCCTTGCAGAGTGGAGGGTGGCTTTACAGGTTCCCTTGTTGGGGAAACGGTTCTGTGATAATAAGAGGAGCAAGACTGCTCTGTGCCAGGTGCTCTTCTCAGCCTTCAAGTGCTTGGACTCATGTCATCCTTCCGAGAGCAGGAGGTGGGAGCTATGACCACCCCTGTTTTGCTGATGAAGATCTCGGGGCAGGCAGCTGGGGGCAGCTGGTGGGTGAGTGGCAGAGGCAGGAATGAGCCCAGGCAGTCTGACTCTCGAGCCCACTTCTTGGCCATCACCCTCTGTGGGCACACAGCCTGCTGGGTCTGCGAGCACACCACACGTGCCAAGCTGCCTGCTCCCAATGTTCTCATCCGTGCACAAGGGGTACAGTGTGGCTCGGTCGCATCCTTATTCTCTGAGAGCAGATAACGGTCTAGGTCCACTTTAAGGTGGCACGTGGGAAGGGATTCTCCACTCCAGTGTGGGACAGGCCTCTGTTGTTAAAAAGGCAGCCTTGCTAGATTGGATCCTGGCACGGGGACTTCATTTAATCCAGTCTGAGACAAGGCTGGTTTTCCTTCTGGCGCTCTACGGGCCTGACACTGCGGGGAAGGGGGCAGGGTGAGGTGCCCAGAGCCTTTGTTACCTTTAATTAGGTGTGCGCTCATTGATTGATTGATTGATTTTCTTCCCTGAGCTGCAGCAGAGGACAGCGCCCCTGCTCCCCGGGCGCGCGGGGTTGCCACGAGAATTATAATGAGCGCTAAGCAGGCGCAGCACGCCATCCCAGGCCCGTGAGACTGCCACCAGCCCCCTGTCAAACCTCAAATTGATTCTGAAATTGCTTTGAGGACGGAAAGTGGTGAACAATTTGAAACCCGTGTAATTATCTGAGTGGCTGTTGCTGGGTGACCCGCCATCATCGCCTGAGCCCATGGAAGGGGCCAGAGGTAAAGTTCCCAAATGAAACAGTTACAGAGCTGGCGGGGCCCAGCCAGCGGCCCTGCAGGACTGACCGCCCAAACACCTGACCCTGAGGCCCAGAGCGGGGCTGCTCGGCCAGCGAAGTAGCAGGGCTACCCTTGCAAACACTGCCCCGGCTGTGGCTTTAGAAACAGACTATTCAACCAGCTGATACCATTGGCATGGCACTTGCCATGTGCCCACCACTGAGAGACACAGTGGGCACACGAAGAGGTGGTACCCCTCCTGTGTGCTAGGCAACCCGAGTGGAGAAAACATTAACAAGGGGAAAATGTTAAATAATACATGGTTCGTTGTAAGACAGGTTATGGCAATGCCCACTGAGTGGTAACACTCCACGCTGACAGTAGCAAGACTGATGCAGCATGGCAGGCCGGTGGCTACATGCTCTCTCCATGCCCTCCATCCGTGTGCTCAGAGCCTCCGAAGGGTTTGGTACAGACAGGGAAACTGAGGCTCAGGAAGCTGACGTCACTGGCCCAGGCCCCCTCGGCCCCACCGGTGGCATGCACGTGACTGACTAATGCCCAGGAAGCACGAGGAAGGCCACGCCTCATACCACACAGCCTCTGCTCCCCCACCTTTGTGAGAGAAACTCAGAAACACATCCTGGAAAGAAGAAATCAGAGCCCAGCTCTGGGTGTCACCATGGTTGCAACCCAAGGTTTTTACCACTTGAAATGTCTGTTAGTTCCATACAGAGATTCAAAGGGGAGCACTGTCCCTATGCTGGCGACATTTCAAAATCACATTTTAGCGAGAAATGCGTCTCAAGACAGTTGCACAGACATCTCCTTTAATGGGGATGCAGACAGGCAGCCCCTGCCAGCCCTGGGTCCAAGCCTCCCATACCTCCTCCTGAAAACCCCCACCATGGGGGCTAGTCACCCCCATTGCTCAGCCCAGACCACAGTTAGGGGGGGCTTGCAGAATCTGAGATACTTCCAGGAAGCAGAGACCCTATTCTCTCTCTCTCTCTCTCTTCTTTCTCCCTCCCTCTTTCAGTAAAATACAAGGTGGGGCAAAAGTAGGTTTACAGTTGTGAGTACACGAAACAAAGTTTATTCTTGTATTATTATTTATTAATTACTGTATTATTTTCCATACAAACAACTGCACACCTACTTTTGCCCTACCTTGTATACACAACATAAAATTTACCGTTTAACTATATTTAAGTATTCAGTTGCGTGGCATTAAGTACATTCATGCTCTTGTGCAATCACCACTCCATCCATTTCCAGTTGGCACAATGGCTGGGAGAGAGTAGTTGTTCAGTGAATACTTGCTGAATGATCCAGGGTTCAGGTGCCTGGCGGTGGTCTGGCTCTGACACAGAATCCCATTCAGCTGCAAAACCTCGATGTGGTGACCTTCCCATCACACACCGGCTCTGTCTCCTCTCCCCATTGGCGACTGTTCAGTTCGAGCTCAGCCACTGTCCGCAAGCCCAGAAAGGAGCGGGCACAGCCCTCCCTAGAATGATGCCAACTTTTATGATGTCCTAGTCGATGTTCACCGAAAAAGAAAACAGAAAAGCAGGCTCTTTAGAGCACCGCATTGAAAACCAACAGGAATGAGCCCCAGAGAAAACTAGGTGAGGCACCTTGGACAGTCATGCACGGCTGCACCAGGATTTGGGGCGCCCAGGATAACATGTAAGCCAGCGGGCCAGGAACAGGCCTGGCCAGAGATGATTCGCCAACTCTCTGCCACCTTCTTACCACCTCCGCTCCACCCTCCCACCCCACCCTCCTAAGGAATCTCATGTCTGGCCCAAGAAACAAATGAGGGGCTTTACTGTCCCTGTAATTGCTCCAAATCCCATTAATTACACGGTAAGCCTCCCACAATAGGCCCGCTGCCTGCCTTGACACAGCTGGACGTGGGGCCAGTTTGCAGCCTCCAGGGCCTCAGTTTTCCACCCTGTACAGTGAGGGGCTGATCAATGCTAAGCCCCCTCCAGCCTCTGAATTCTCTGATTCTGAGCTTGAGGGGCTGGGGGCCTCCCCATAGGCCCCAAAGCACAAGACAGCTAATTACTTCTCACTCACACTGTCTCCAGAAAATGTCAAAATGCTGGCAGGTCAGAATTGCAGCACTTTCTTTCCCAGCTGAAAAGGAGCTGCCCAGGCCGGGGGCCGAGTGAAGGCCGGTGACAAAACAGGCTGCCAAGTGCCAGACTCAGGCTGGATCCCATCCACCTAGGTCCTAGAATCACTTGTTATCATGGTATCGGCTGCCATTAGACCTGCTACACAATTCACAATGCCGTCTAAAATCACACCACCGTTAAGTACTGCCCCCTCCCTCGGTGAGAATGGGTGTCCCTAAGGGTGCAACTAGCTGTCCCGGAAGCCATGCATGCACTGCTTCTTGGTACATTGTTTTTATGGAGCAGGGATGCCTACAATTACTCTTTTTAAAAAGGAATTATGCCCATGCTCCTGCCAATCTCTCCCTTTCCTATGCAGGAGCTTTTGTATACTGGTTTTGCATAACGTAGGAGGTACCCATCAGGTACCAACAATGTACGCACATCACCACGCAAAGGCATACACACACCAGGTTACTATGTACAAACAAGGGCTCTCTGGTCGAGCTCGTTCTGACCAGTGCACCCCCCCTCCCCTACTTGTCCCCAGTCCCCCCACCCCAAGAGAAGGCAGGGGGTCTGGAGTCAGGCCAGCTTCTTAGCTCCAACCCTCCCCAGCTATTGTTCCTCAAGAGAGGTTCTACTGGCGTTTAGGGCAGGACAATTCCCCATGGTGCCTGTGCCCAGCACTCAGCCATTAAATGCCAGTTTTCCTCCAACCCCAGCAGTCATGTGACAACCAATCCTCTCCCCTTGCTCCCCTCCTCTGTGTTTCCAAACACCTTCTAGGGCCAGTCCACTGCATGCCCGCCTGCACAGAGCCCCTCTGCCTAGGGTTCTTGATGGGCATTCCAATTCTCTGCCAGCCTGGGGCTGCCCGAACCCTGGCCATGAGGCTGGGCCCTCTGGATCAGAGTCACCAAGTTGCAGTCTGTGACAAAAGACTTGCTGTTTTTTTAAACTACTGAACCATCATAGGCCAACACTTTTGTGAAAGACCACACAAACGAATTAACAGAAAAATAATCAAGTGCTTGAATGCCGTGGCAATGTCAAACTTCAAGAAAAGTTTCTATATATTTATTCTTAATATCTGTACTTCATTTCTACAGCTGACTGGTAAGAGTAACCAGTGAACCACACTGAGTATCACTGCTCATTCTAGGCCAGTGGTTCTCAAATTATGGTCTCCATACCAGCAGCTTGGGGCATCGCTTAGAAACTTAAGGGAAATGCCAGTTCATGAGCCCACCTCAGACCTTGAGGATCTGTAACTCTGGGGTGGGGCCCAGACATCTGCGTTTGAAACAAGCCCTCCACATGATTCTGATGCCTGCTCTAGTGTGCGAACAAAGACTTGAGCAGCCTCTTCTCAGAGTCAGCTGGGCTGGGACCCAAGGAGCCATACAGAGGTCAAGTCTGCTGGCCACCTTCCTCACCCCACTTGCCATGGAAGGAGAAGCGCCTGCTCAGGCTGGGCCATGGGCCTGTGCAGATGAGGAAGGGAGGAAAAAGTTATAAAATAAAGATCATTGGAGCCACACACTGCCGGGAAAATACTCTTTAATTAGGGCCAGACTCCTGGAGATCACCAAGGGAGGCTTGAGGGAGACCACCAGTCTCCATTAGCATTTTCCCAAGGGCTACATCCAGGTTATGAAATAGGAGGGCTCTGCATAATTTGCATATCATTTGCATAGGCCTACTTGGACTGCACTCTCTTCTCTAGCAATTTTCAACAGAATTACAATCTTTTCTTAGAAAACCACTGCTGCCCTAAGGGTTGTCACTAATCATTTTTCCTGCTTTCTGCCCCTCACCCTCCCTCTCTGACAACTCCGTAACCCTGAGCAAAAGTGTGAAAAAGGGAGAGAAGCAGAGAAGTGGGGACAGTGGCTACTGATGGAATGGGGCAGCCCGGGTTGTTCTTGGTGACCTGAGCGTCCCACGCACGAAGGGATGCTGGATTTAGGAATTCCACAGACCCGTAATCTCAATGTCTTAAGAGGGAGAGCACCGCATTTTCATTGTTGCCAACATCTACTGTGTCCACAGTATCATAAAAGGTAGTATATCTTATTATCAGAATTATTGAAAGAATGTAAATTTCAGGATAAAGGGCAACCCTTTTAAGGGAGATAAACTTAACCTTATGAAAAACTCACTGCATTATGTTTATTTTTCTTATTTCTTCCTAGACCAGGAGCTGAATCCTGGTTTCCCCACAGGCTACCTGGGCAGCAGCAGACAGGGGTGCCCACCCATGAGAGGGGCAGGAGGTGGCCTGGTGAGAACTGCACACACCCGGCACTCAGGAATTGGTTGTGATCTGTCATCGCCATTGTTTTGTGTGGGGTTTTTTAAAATCGCATTTGTTTTATTATTATTAGGTTTGGGGGCAGCTTTCGTTTCTTGCCACTCCTTCTGGGCAAGTGAGAACCATTCCTTCCTCTTTCTGTCTTCCCGGCTGTTTGGGAGGTCTGGATTTTAAAACCAGAACTGTAAGACGTGGATTCAAGTGGAAAGGAGAGCTGGGTGCGAGACTTCCAAAGAAAGGCTACTGTGGGGACACAGCCTCCTTTCCTCCCTGGAGCTTACAAAGCCGGGGAGAGAAAGACGGTTGGCTGCTTGTTTTCTCCGAAGGATGGCGAGCAGCCCCCGTTCAGAATGCCCAGGAGACGAGCCCTCACCCAAACCCCATGGCTTTTCGGAGTTTCCTTTTAGGACACATTTTTCGGCACTTCTGCCTCTAAGCCTAGGGTTTCTCCTCTGCTCCTGCTCCGGCGAGGTCTCCGGCGAGGTCTCTGGTGAGCCTGAGGTGGGGAACATCCCTCTTGGCCACTCAGGCTGGTAGTGCCAGTATGCCATTAGTCCGATGAATCAGGGCCTCAATATTCTAGAAGCTCCCTGGGACAATTCCAGGATGCAGCCTGGGTTGAGGAAACTCGCCCTGAGTTTAATCAGTCCTTTCCCTCTCTCGGAGGATTCCCTGCCTCTTCCCCACCCCGCCCCACCACATAGTCTCACTTAAGTGCATACACACCAGCAATAGGCCCTGCCCCCTTGCACCATGCCACACATGTACCCAGCTGGAAGGCTTCTAGGCGCACAGGTGCTAAGGGGAAACTGAGGCTGGGTAAAAACACCAGCAGAGGCCCAGCTGTTTGTCTCTTGCTCTCTGTCACCCCCTATTGATACCAGCCAGCGGAACATGTCACAGCTCTCACTTTCCTCCTCTCACCAGATTGGTCTAGGATCCACCTGCTTCCGACCTGGCCCTGCCCTCATCCCTCCAGGTGAAGCTTCGGGCCTCCTCCACCCGCTCTGTTCTCAGGTGTCTGGCTTCCTAGAGGGGCTCCTCTTCCTTCCCCAGTGATCAGTAAGGCAACTCCCAGCCAGCCCTTCCCACACCAGCTCTGCACCAGGCCTGGGCACATGCTGGCTTGGTGGACAGGCCATTCTGCACATGGAATGGTAAAATCCATGGCCCTATCCTCCCCATGGTCAAACCTGGCTCACTCAAGCCCAGTACTGGGTTCGGGATCACAGCTACCAAAACGTTCATTTGTTTGCCTGACCTCGGCCCTGCTGGGTATGCCCCCTGGAGCAGGGGTAATCGTTCTTGGAACATATCTGTCGTTTGCTCAACCCCATGCTCAGCCCTCTGGTTCCCCATCACTTCTGTTCGTTCCTAATGTAAATAGAGTCTCACCCCTGAGCAGATGCTCCCAGTGGCCAGGGGTCCCTGACAGGGTCGGCCCTTGCCTACTCTGGTTGCTGCAAGCTCAGCTTGGCTCAGTGAGCCGCTGCAGTCAGCCTGGCCCTGGTGTAGAGGGAGGTACACTCTGCCCTGAGTGAGCCTCTTCCTTCCACAGACCAAGGGCATAGGCCCCAGCCGGCTCCCCTCCCGGGAGCCACGCCCAAGGCACAGACTGTAGGTATCGGTTCTGAGCCTCCAGCCCCTGTGAGCACCAGGCCCAGCTGACCTTTTCTTTTAATAGAGAGAAGATGGACAGAGAAAGACAGGGTCAGACAGACAGATTTTGGCAAGCATCAGAAGGTAAGGCCTATTTCTCCTACTGTAAACTTTCTGTCAATTAACAAGTATTTGTGAGCAATTCCAAAATGTTTGCATGTGTGTGTGTGTGTGTGTGTGTGTGTGTGTGTGTGTTGAATCTCAATTTGTAACCAAGTCATTTGGTGGGATTCCTAAGGGGCTGTGGTGGTAAGTCTGTGTATAAGCTCATTCATTCAATCATTCATTTAGAGAAACAGTGTGATACAGGGGCAGGGGCAAGGCCACCAGAGGCACACAATGCAAAGTCAATTCCTGCCTCTGTCTCCTGAGTCATTCGGGTGTGACCTTATGCCAGTTGCTCCCCTCTTGAGTGTCAGTTTTCCCATCTGTTAAGTGGGGCTAATAAGGCACTTAGCAGAGTGCCCTGCACAGGAGAAGGAGTTAATAGATGTTGGCTGTTATTAGGCACCTGGCACTGCGGGGGCATAGTGTTAAATGTTCATTCCACCAATATTTTTTGTCACCAAGAGCAATGAGCCCCAGCCCATGCAACAATGTAGGTGGATCTTAACAAAACAACATCAAGTGAAACGGACGCCAAAGATTATTCACGGCACAGGGCTGTATATGAGACTACAAATAGCTACAAGAAAATATGCTTTTTAGGAATACATATGGAGGCAATAAAACTAGATAAAGGAAACACAGGAGAATAAGGATGGGATTATTCCTCGGGTGGGCGGCAGGGGGGCGGGGCGGGTCTGAGGCAGGATCTTGTGTTTGGATGTAGGATTTGTCGAATCTTAGCTTTGTTATGGGTGATGAGCTCTTGGGTGCTTATTACATTAATAAAAATAACTACATAACTACATAATTAAATAAAACCAGACTGTGCCTGGACCAATGGAGAGAATGTCGGGAGCCAAAGACTGTGAGTACACCAGTCCTGACCATCAACAGTCCCTGGGAAACAGAAACAAATGTATTGGGCAGCCATCGCAGGCTAGACACTGTCCCGGGCTCTGCGTCTACACCAGGGAATGTAATAGAATAAAAACCCCACCTTCTTGGACTCACAGGCTAGTGTGGAGACAGACAGAAAGCAAACACACGGTGTCGGCACGCGAATGCAGTGGGAGAATGAAGATCCCGGGGACAGGAAGCAGGCGGTCTGGGAAGGCCTCACTGAAAAAGTGACATTCGAGCAAAGGCCCAGAGAAGAGGAAGGAGGGGGCTTGCAGAGCGCTGGGGGCCGAGCTTCTGGGCAGAGGGAACATTCGGCAAAGACCCTGGAGATCGGGAGGCGGCCGGTGCAGCTGCAGTGGAGCCAGTCGGGGAAGGTGGGCAGACAGGTCAGGAGGGACAATGCGGCCTTGCAGGCCACTCTGAGGACCTTGGCTTTTACTCGGGAGCCACCGAAAGGTTCTGAGCAAAGGAGGAAACTATCTGACACGTTTGAAAGGCTGCTGCCCTGAGAGTAGATGGTTGGGCAGAGGCGGAGGCTGGGACACCAGTCAGGAGGCTGTTGTAACAGCCCAGGTGAGAGAAGGGGCCGCTGGCACTGGAGAGATAACCGCGAGGAGACCAGTGCCCAACCCCAGAGAGAATGATGGCCCGGCTGCCGCTCTCCTGGGACTCCCCGGCTGGCAGCAAAGACCAGACACATGTGCAAACAACCACAAAACAAAACCTACCGTAAACTCTATGGCAGTCCCGAGCCCCAACAGGAGAGCACCCAGCCAGGCGCAGGGAGTGCTGGCCGCCTCGGCCCGCTCCTCAGACCCTGGCTGGGCAGCCTCCACCTCGGGGTCCTCCAGCTCTTCCCCGAACCCTCTTGCAGCCAACCTGACAGGAAATGCTGGTCACCTGTGCGGTCAGACCGGCCGCATTCCCTCCTCACCGAGTTTGCCTGGCCCCTGATTGCCCCCCCTCCCCCCCCGAACCCCAACAAGGGTCCCCAGCGCCCTCATTAGAGGCCTCATTGTGGCTCGACTGTTGGAGAGCCCAGGGGAGCTTTAAACCAGTGGTTCTCAATCTCGGCTGGAAATCCCCTGAAGAAATTGAAAGATGACAGGTGCCCGAATGCCACCCCAGAGCCTGCCTACTGGCCTGGGCACTGGAATCTTCTCAGCTTCCAGGTGAGTCTCACGTGCAGTCAGGGCTCAGAGCCACTGCTCCAGTGGCCTGGTCTAGCTTCCCCGCCCCCATCCCTTGCAGGAGCTCATGCCCACAAGCCTCTCCCCTGTCACTTGCCCTCCCAGGCAACGTCCTGGCTGCTGCATCTCCCCGGAGGCGAGGCGCCTTGGCAGAGCCTGGCCAGCCCTGAGATGAGCTGAGAGTGCCCACACGGGTGGGGGCTGGGCAGGGCAGAGCCTGCGCCCACCTACCTCCCACCGTGGGCTGGGACCCGGGGGCTTTCTGCAGGGCTGCCCCACAGGCCTGGAGAGTGGAGCGGTACCCAGGACCACCCGCTTCCAGGGGCCCCGAGGCTGCTTCTGAGGCCAGAAAAGCCCTGCGGCTCAGATGCATTTAATCAAAGCCAGGCTGGCTCTCCTCCCCAGCTCCTCCCATCTTCCTCCTCCAGGACTAAGACTGGAATGCATTTTTATTAAGCTTTTCCTAGGTGAAAATGGTGCCGGGCTGGGGGTGGGGAAACTGGAGGGAGTGTGATTTACACTCACCCTGAGTCCTCACACCTCCCAAGGGCAGCCCGAACCGAACTGGCAGGTGGGTAGGACTGCACAGGCTGCACCCCACCAGCCAGAAGTCACATCTCTGCGTGAGTGCCCCCAAGGCCCAAGTGAGCCCAAGGCTCTTTGGAGGAACGACCAGGGGAAGATGGATGCTGGTGTCTGTAAGGTTCCAGCAAAGACACCACTCAGGGAAATTACCCGCATTCTCCAAGCCCCATGCACACTGGTCAGGCTGCCCCAATCCACTTTTTCTTTGCTCCAAACGGCTACTTTGACTCTCATCCACTCCTAAGTTCCATCCCCAGGCTCCCATTCCTGCTCAGCCCCAAACGGTAAAGGCCATTCCCCCTGGACAAAGGCGGATAGGTCCCTCCTCCTGCCTTTTAGAAAGGGCACCCTTCACCGGTCAGCTGCTGGTGGCCTCAGTGGGATTTCTCAACAGAGGCACTGCTGACACTGGGGTTTCTTCATTGTGGGGGGCTGGCCTGTGCATTGTAGGATGTTTCGCAGCATCCCTAGATTCTACCCACTAAATGCTAGTAGTGCCAGCCTCCCCAACCTGTCTCCAGACATCACCAAATGTCCTGCGGAGAGGGGGTGAGCGACATCACCCCAGCTGAGAACCACTGAGCTATAGCAGTATACTGGGGACCTCTGGAAGGCAGGGACTGTGCCCGCACTTCTGAGAGACAGTGCAGTCCGTGGCAGTACAGAAAGCCCGCTGCACATTAGTGGCTGTGTGAGCTTGCTCAGGAGGCCTAACCTCTCTGGGCTTCAGCATCGTCCTCTGTAATCACGTAACAGCCAACATGGGCTCCGGGCTGGCCCTGTGCTAGGCACCTTTTGTGTATTTTCTCATTTAATCCTCACAACATTTTCCTGGAAAAGGTACTGTCCCTCTTTTACAGAGGAGGAAATCAAGGCTCAGGGAGGTCAGGCAACTTGGTCGAGAGCACACAAGGAGAAGGCAGGCAGTTGGACTCCAGAGCCCATGGTCTTATCCACAGTCTGCTTCCCCTCCCTAGCGAGGGGACTGTGCCTGAGACCACCTCTGAGGTCCGTGGCAATTCTGTGACTCTGCCATTCATTTGATGTTGCTGATATAAAAGGGTGTCCACTGGGTGTCCTGCATCCCGTGTCCCCTGGCCCCGCCCTCCAGGACCGCATGAGCACACACCGTCCCTCAGTCCGTATGCTCCTACCATGTTCTAAGTGCCATGCCAGGGTCCAGCTGTCAGTGAGGCATGGAGTTTACCCTCCAGGGAGGAGGCAGTATTAAACAGCCTGTTAGACGTTCATGTACAACTACAATGAGAGCCAACAGGAGGCATGACCTAGCCCAGAGGGTCAGAGAAGGGACAGCCTCGCTGCTCTGTGACAGACCCACAGGCCCCGAAGGTGAGAGACGCCTGTGCACCAAGGGAGAGCCGTGCCCACAGCCTAGGGTGGGTTCTAGGACCCAAAGGGAAGAGGGTGCAGAGGAGTCAGAGGAGGTGGACAGGCCCTGTGGGCCCTGGTGAAAATCTCTACCTTTAACCTAAAAGCAACAAGAGGCCATTGGAGGGTTTAAATAAAGAGTGACATGATCCAATGAATATATTGACCATAGAAACCCCAGTGTGCTTCGTGGAGACTGGGGGGGGGGGGGGGGCAGGGGAGGGCAGGGGGATGGTATGGAAGAGAAAATGCAGGGACACCTGTTGGGCTGCTGGCTGGTCCAGGGGAGGGTGACCTGGGCTGCATGATGACAGGGGGGTGGGGAGAAGGGCAGACTGCAGGGGCATTTAACATGCAGAGCAGAGGGCAGCAGGTGAGGCTGAAGCTGGATGCCGGGTGGGCAGAGTGGCCGGTGGTGCTATTCACAGGAGGAAGGGTCAGGTGTGGGATCGAGGGCAGGAGTTCCTCACCCTCACCAGTGCCTTGCGTTTCAGAGATGCTGTGCCCGACAACATTGCACTGAGGAACTCATTGATCTAATAACTGATTCATTGATAAATGATGCCCAGACCTCTTTCCTAGGGCGACGCTCACTGTGAGGCCTCCACCCCTGACTCAGGACACAGCCTGGACAGGGACAGACAGACCACAGAGAAGGCCAGTGTGCAGGCGGCCCAGCCCGGGGACCAAGTCCACCAAATAAAAATATAAATTATTATTACTATTACCTTATCAGCTCTGACAAGATCGCAGCCAAAGGTGGGGCCGCCGCAGCCTGTAATACAATATAAATGGGCTCTCGGGTGGCAGCTGGCTGTTGCATTGATTCTTATTCACTCAGAAGCTAAATCACGGTGCTAATGTAAAACATGTGTGAAATATCCCTTTTTCATGCACTAGCAATGAAAGGACTTCACAAATCTCCAGCCAAATGCAAGTACTGGAGAGTAATGGGAGTCTGCACATGGGCATCGTTTTATCACCACCTACCAGCCAGCTCGTTGAAGCTTTGGGTTCAGGTTAGGAAAGCACCCCAGCCACCAGGAGGTGCAGAAACACCAGCACAAGGTCCCTCCTTGAGAAAGTGACATTTGATTGCAACCCAGGACCTGAGGGTTTAAACATGTGTTTAACACCATGTGTTTGCACCTAGAACCACTGACTGTCAGGATGAAGCCGGAGGCCTGGTGGACAGAGTGGATGGTGGTGCTATTCACAGGACGAGGGGTCCAGGTGTGGGGCCACTCACCTCGCCTGTGTGAGGGATGAGGGGAGCGGCCTGAGCAGGGTTGCCAGCTCCTCAGGGCAGATCTCACTAGTCCAGGCCACGCTGCTTCTCTCCCTATGTCAGGACCCCGGCCAGCCTCGCTAGACGTTCCACATCTCCAGAGCTCAGGGTTCCTAAGTCTTCAGTGAAATCAGAGGAGGAAATGGGAGTGGAGACTGTTTCTAACAGTCCGGGAAGGCAAAGGACAGTGCATCCTGGCGGGGTGGGGAGGTGGGGGAGTGGGGGGGTGGGAAGGGGAGGGGCGCCGGCGATTGGCCAACCAGCCCCACTCCCTGGTCGAACTCCCAGTCCAGGGGACCATTTGCATATTAGCCTTTTATTATATAGGATGTGTACTCTGCCTACTTCTAGAAACAATTGGGGGCAGTTTGTAATTCAACACACACACAACAGAATAGCTCAGAGTGACATCAGATTGAAGAATTATTTTTAATAAAAAAAAAACTAGAAATGACCCAAGTGTCTCTCTATAGGAGGCTGATTAAACAACAACAACCACCACCACAACTCTGTCTGTACATATACTGTGGAATACTACACAGCTATTAAAAACAGGCAGTGCTCTGTGGACTAATATGGAGATATTTCAAGGATATAAGTTTAAGGAAATAAAAAAGCAAGGTGCAGAATACACACTAGGCACTCTTGTGTATGGTAAAGTGATAAACTAAGAATAGATATCAAATTTCTGTATTATAGCATAAAGAAACACTGGAAGAATAAGCCAGAAATGGATGCTTATAGTGCCGGGCCTGGGCCCAGGAGTGGACGGTATATCACAGCCTCTAGCCAGGAGGAGACTGGAGACAGCCTGCGGGTGGACAGGCAGCTCAGCCTGGCCACAGTGGCCTGGCCTCCCTGTCTCATCACTGGGGGAAACTAAGAGGGTAGAAGGACCGGGTCAGTGCCAAACCAGTGCCACCCAAAGCCTGCCCATCTCTGCAGGGCTGTTCCCACATCTGCTGACTCAGCCCTGGATCACTGTTACCCCAGCTCCCGACAGCACGTGGTTCCAGGAGCAACCAAACTGCAAGCGCCATGTTCACCTTCTCAGGCTCCTGCCCGTCCAGCACACTCTGACCCACAGCTCCAGCCACCCCACCCGGCCTTCCTCACTCCGTCCCAGCTTGGCCCAGGTGCCTTCGGTTCTGGGGGGCAGTGCCCTGTGCCCCACTGGGGCTCAGCTACAGTCCTTGTGGGAGAAGAATCCGGAGAGGCAAAGGGCAGCACCCTCAGCGAAGGATGGCGGCTTTGTGTGTAAGCGCAACGACCTGCTCCTGGAGTAGGAGGGGGGCGGCCAACCATCAGATCAATGGAAACGAACTGCTAGCACCCAGACATTCATCGAGAAGGTGAAATTAATTCTAGCCTATTAATAAGTTATATCCATATTATAAAAACTTAGAGCAGGGTGTATGCGCAATTTTTTAAAAAAACTATTAAGTAAAAACGAGCTGCAGAACATAATATGTAGCTTAATCCCATACCTGTGAAATAGAGATATCCTTTCCATCTCCAAGGTCGCAATACAGATACGGACGGCGATATGGATGTAACAATTCCCTGGATTGTTACTAGGGGTGAGCTCTGAAGAGGGAGGGAGAGTTTCACAATTTCTAACACTTTCTCCATGAAATAGTTCTATATTGTTTGAATTGTTTCTTATACAAAGCGGTTATTATTTTTGTAATCTGCACACAGATCTCTCTCATCACTGCATACCAGGTTGGGCCTGTGTGCCGAGTCAGAGACTCAGGGAGAGAAGCCGACTCCCAAACCCCCGTGCCATCAGCAGAGGGAACCTGAAGCCCAAGGGCAGCCGGCCTTCCTGCAGGGCGCCACAGCGTGCGCCAATGGCAAAGCTGGGCTGGCCGCGCCTCCCTCCAGCTCAGCCCTGGGCTCTCTCCACCGTGCCCTGTGGCCTGGAGATTAAGAAAGTGCATATCTGTGGAAGGTTCTCTATGTAGCTGGGAGGGGAAATGTTGGCCAAAAAGCAAAAATAGACTTGGCCCCACTGAACCTGGCAGCCAGGTCCATGCCACCACCATTGACTGATGGAAGGTTCTGGACAAGTGTTCATTAAAGGTGAACATTAACTGTAAATCAGAGCCCCAGAGTGAGTGCTAGTTACAAAGTAAATTAGACCAAGTGGGAGAATGCGAGGCTGGTTTTCCCCAGCGCTCACCTGACAGTGACCCCCAAGCCGGGAGAAGACATACCGTCTGACTCAGAAACGCAACAGGGTCAGGGTCAGGGTCAGGGTCAGGGTCAGGGTCAGGGTCAGGGGAGGCTTCTTTACGGTGTATCTCTCTGACAGAAAACTAATCACCACTGTCTCCCCAACGGGCAGCTGACATGGCAGGATGCATATTAATCAATTAACGAGCACTATTAAATCTTTTCTTGCACTGGGTTCCGAAGGCCTGGCTGGCAGTTAAAAGGATGGTGACCTCTCCCATTTGGTTCCTGCTTGGCTCCTGGTCCTATGGGATCCTCTTGATGCCCTGTGACCAGCAGTCTTGACCTTCATTCTGTGTCTCAGGAGGTGGCCACGTGACTAGCTCAGGGTCACCTGGGCACTGTCGGAGGCAGATCTGGATGCTAGATCTTCCGGACCTGGCTATGTGCTTCTCCTACACCCCCACCTGTCAGGGGCTACAGGCCCAGAAAAGTGGACAAACCACCTCTGGGAAAGTGAAACAGCCGAAAACCATGATACGACCAGTCTAGAGTGAGGTGGCACGTCTCTCCCGCCCAGACCACCAGCACCATGATGTGGGCACATTTTGCCACTCGGATCTCGTCTTCTGAGTATGGTTTGTGTATGTGGGTTTGAGTATATGAATACATGTGTGTGCATTTTTTAAATGTTTGACTAACTCTGTATACCCTTGAAGTGTTTTACATACGTTGCCCATTAAACTCTTTCTTCAAGGTTAGATGATGTCAGCAGGACAAGTGATCTAGTTATTCCCATTTGTCAGATAAGGAACTTGAGGCCTGGCACATTCTGTCCCAGGCCTTGTTCCTCTCAGTGGCAGAAGGGGAAGAGAGGAAAACCAAATGTTGTTAAGGGTCCATGGAGGCCAAGGGCTCTCTCTACATCATTTCATTTCATCTGCCCCAGCATCCTGGGAGGGAGGCGCTGTTACCCCATCTTACACTGGAGGACGCTGAGACTCAGAGAGTCAGAGTCACCTGCCCGGAGTGTCGGAGCCAGAACTCAACACCAGGGCCCCCGGAGCCCAACGCTGAGGTCTGGGGTGGTTGTGAACGTCCGCAGTGGGACCAACTTTGTGCCAGGCACTGGGTGAGTCCTTTCTCAAAATATCAATCCTAACAATCTAGGATCAATCCTAGCTTTCTGAGCCTTCGCATGCACCAGGCGAGGGCTGAGATCTGCCCGTGCAGGACTCCGGTGGACAAGGAATGTGTCCAGCTCGTCTCCGAGTCCTCACGTGGCACAGAGCTGGGCCTCCTTGTTGACGTGAAGCGTCCACCCCAGCCCTGTCCTTTCCTAGGCCCCTCCTTTCATTCCTTCGGTGTAAACTGAAGGTCAGTGTGGGCTCTTGGATAACAAGTCCCCTGGACTGCTACTCACATCCTGAATGACCCAGGCACACCTTGCAGGGGAAGTCAGAGCCCCCCTCAACCAGCTCTCTGCACCCAAGAAACCATGTCAGCTCCCAGGAGCGCCTCAAACTCTTCCACCTTGACCTATGCAGCTGCTGCCCACCTTTTCCAAGATTTCCACACAGCATGTCTTCTCTCACTGCCCTAAGGCATGATTTGATGATGATAAACATTTTCACATGAAGGCTTGGGTGTCTCTGAGTCATAATTCATTGCTTTGTTTCTGTGGTTTATCTATTTTTAAAAAAAAAAACTTAGAAGAGGGGGCCGGAGTGAGTGAGCGGATGGTGTGAGTAATCCCAGCCTCTCTCAGCTCTGGTGGAAAGATGAAAACGAGGGGTGGAGGCAGAGAGGGGGAGAGGCTGGGAGGGCCGGGCAGAGAAGAGAGAGCCTTGACCCCAGTTCCGGATAGGGAGGACTCGGGCTCCCAAGTCAGATAAGGCTGTAATCCAAACAAGGTTTATGTGCTCAGCTGCAGACTGTGGGAGCGTGGAGGCGGGAGAAGGGAAGCGTTCCAGCTGAGTGACCCATAACCAAAAACGGATGGCCTGTCCAAATCCTCCCCAAGCTTCAAGGCCCAGGTCAAGTGCCACCTCCTCCAGGTGGCCTGCCAGGACCACCACCCCAGCTAAGAGCTACCCTCTCTCCTCTGAACCTGACCTTGTCATTTATCCCTAGAGCTGGTCCCCATCACTACTTATTCTTCTCACCGCCCCGATGCTATCAGGAGCCCCAAGGGCAGAGAACCTGTTTTTACCATCTCTATATCTTCTGCGCAGGTGACACCCACACCAGTCCGCACTTTGGATGATGTTAGACTACACTTGTGTGCAGACCCACGGCTCCCAAGTCAGCATCGTGGACCAAGTTTCAGAAAATGGTACCGCGGAATAATCATACCACTTAACCTGGGCCTTGGCTTTTATACTGTACGACGCCCTTTCATAATCTTATCGGGTAGGTGGCAGGTGATCTGAAGCTCATTTTACAGTTAAGAAAGCTGAGGCTCAAAAGCAGTAGTGACTGCCCAGTGAGCAGTGAGTACACAGAAACAGCTCTGGATGCCAGGTGTCTGCCTACGTCCACATTTTCTGGGGAGAGTCTGGAGGTGTCCATCTCCTTCAAAGCACATGACACATGGTTCGGGGGACACTGCGTTGCTGCAGCTCACCCCCATCCAAGATGCACGGTGTGTCATAGCATAACCGAAGCGCTGAAGAAACCTTTTGCGTTTCGTTCAACACAACCTTCTCCAAACTTTCCTTTCCTGGACCCTTTGCATGGGACCTTTTGCGGGCGGGGGGCGGGGGGGGGGTGGTGTGGGGAGGGGTGTGTGTGAACCGCGCTCCCAGAACTGTATGTTACAGACTGAGAAAGGCTTCAGCTAGGTGAGCAAGGCTCTAACGGTGAAATGTCAGGGCTCAGCCAGCTCATAAGAACATTTCTTATTACTGTTTTTTTACCTGTTATTACTGAATGTTTCAAATATATAAAAATAGTAGAGCACCATAAATCCCTACATAGCCATCACCAATCACCAAACTAGCTTCAACAATATTCAACGGTCTGTATTTGCTTCTCCCACCCTCTTCTTTCTGAAATACTTTAAGGAAAATCCGAGATAGCATATCATGTCCTCTGCAAATGCTACTTCAGTAGTAACACCGCCACAATATCACGCCCCCTAAAAACATTAGCAATGATTCCTGAATAACGAACACCCCGCCTCCTCGATTCTCTCATGCCTGCCCTTCTACAGCAGCCAGGCTTGAATCAGGACTCACACCAGCCCCACAGAGCGCTCTTAAAAGGCTCTTAAAAGTCTGCTAGTCTAGAACGACTCCCTCTCCCCCACCCTTTTACTCCCCCCTCGCCACCCTGTCAGAGAAGTTCGGAGCTGCGCGTGGTCTGGGTTTGGGGATGACCCCCGTGGCGGAGTTTCACATGTTCCTGCAGTCCCTGCACAAGGTGGTGGTTAGATCTACGGGCTCGGACACGTTGCGGCTCAGCTTTACGGCAAGAAAACATCGGGAGTGGTGTTGTGTCTTTCCTATTATGTCCCCCCTCGCTGTCCAACTGCAGCAAAGCTAATATTGATCCCTGGCTTTGGATAGAGGGGCACATCCTTTTCGAGCAACCGGGTCCTCCCGGTGTCGCCACAGTTCTGTCACATGCTAGAATTGGGTCCTAGAGTCATCTCTGACCCAGGATTTTCCCATTTTCTATGATTTTATGGAAGGGTCTCTCCTACCATCGAGCTCCAAAATTCTACCACCTGTCCTTTCCTAGGCTGTCTCTAAGCGACCCTCTACCTTTCCTCTTTTTTCCTTTAAGGAAAAGACATTTTTAAATGGACAGACAAGCTGGGAGCCTGTGTTCCCTTCAGGTCAGGGCCTACCAGTGACGCCGGGGGCTTAGGGGTCCCAGGGTCTCAGCCTGTGGATTTCCCCAGCCACCTCTCAGAGGAGTCAGAATCTCAAGGAGAACAGGAACACATAGTTCAACACCATAAATATGCATCCAAAAGTTTTAAAAACCAAATTACACAAATCAAGCTTATTCTGAGAGGTTCGTCTGCCAGGGGTCTCTAGTGCTCCAATCAGCATAATTAAATAGTACGATAGCTCTAGAATTGATTGTGGTTTTCACGTTGTTTTTTTTTTTTTTTTTTTTTTTTTACCACCCAAAGGCCATTTCAGCGAGATAATTTTAAGCTAATAAGAACCCCCAAATTAGAAACGAATTAAAGAGATGGAAAATACAAATGTATTTGTTTTTAGTCAGGCACTATTTTTATCAGAGGAATCATGAAAAATTAAAATTGTTAAATAGTCACAGGAAGGTTGTCAGTCAAGGGCAATGTGCCTTTCCACCTCTCCCTGCTGCAGCATTTTAAGGTGACAGATCAGAGGCCGTTCCCCCGAGGGCCCCCAGGAAGCAATAAAGAGACTCAGAGCAGAATTACGCAGCGCGGGCTTGGCACGGAAAGGGCGTCGCCATGTAACACTCTCAAATCTTTGGAGATTAAGATTCATAACGCCTCTTGCTTTTCAAATAAATGCAGGCAGACCCAGCAACAGGATGCAATCATTGCAGTACTTCTCATGCCCATTTCATAGACGAGACCCTGAAGGCCTGGGCAAGGTGAGAGTTCTGCATGGGGTCACAGCGCAAGCTGGGAAGGAGCCAGAATTACATCTCTTATCTAAATGTGCTTGGTTCTAATATAAAAACAAAACAAAAAAAAACAAATGTAAAAAATCAAAAGAAAAAAAAAGAAATAAATATGCTTGGTTCTGTAAAACCCTCTCCTCACCGTTCCCCAATTACTTCATAAATTGGTTTCTTAAATAGATGTTGTCATAATGACACTGGTTTGTAGGACTCTCTTAGGATTCGTGACAGCCTTAAGTGCTCCGGCCCCAGGAACCGGGAGCCAGCTGCTCCAACGTGAGGAACCCCAGTCTAGAGAGGCAGCAGCACAGGGACCCACAGATCATGACGGTGAGCACCCAAGGACCCCTGACCCAGCCACACTCATGTCATGTTGATCCAGCCTTAAAGACACCATTTCGGCCCCTGAGCCTGCAGAACTTCCATTCATTCTGTAGATTTTGCACTGACTCCAGTGCAGCTGACACCGAAGTCAGCTTTACATCACTGACTTGTACTGCCTTCCCCTGCTCCCTCCACACCAGGCCCTGAGGACGTGGCGTCTGCCTGCACACACTCCCTTCAAACCTCCTTCCCTATCGAGGAATCCTCACCACACCCAGGCCAGGTCAGAGAGAAGGACCCACGGAACTTCCGTAGATGGCTGCCCCGCTCCCCTCAGGCCCAGAAGGGTGAATTATGAATTTTTACGATAATCTGGGTGGATTCCAAACCCAGGTGTCAGGAAAACATCCCCAGAGGAGAACAGGAGACAGGGGCTAATTCCAAGGTGGCCCCTGGGGGAGAGGGTCACCCAGAGGGAGCACCAGCCCAGGCTGCAGCGAGGACAGAGCTGGTGGGCCAGCCCGCCACGTGATGCTGAGTGCAAGGGCGTCTGGAGAACCAGCCCAGCTTCCGGCCCAGAAAACAGCCCCAGGTAGGGAATTAAGAGTCTCAATAACATTTCATAACTTTACAAAGGACTTTCACATACCCGATCTCACTTGAGTCTCAGAAACACCCCCGGAAGGCAGAAATTATGTAATTCATTCTTTGGAGTGGGCTGGGCATAGGAGAACTTGATTTTGTGGAGTGCCGACCCTGAGCCTATGTGAATAAACATACACAGCAATTACTTTCTGCTGCTGTTGGGGGCCAGTGGCTGGAGCAGTTGTCATTCACAGAAAAATAAAAAATGTACTTCCCCACGCCCAGAAAGAACAGCCATATTCTGTGACAAAGGGCTCCCTGGCCCTAAGGGGGAATTTCTTGCATTGTTATGATGAGGCAAAGAAAGGGGGCAGGTAAGGTAAGGAGGGGACTTTTTTCCAGAAGAAAGAAGGTCCGCGGATAGGATCCCTGGGCTGGGTCCCAAGATGCCTTAGGACAGGTGATAAGCCTGGAGTGGCTGACAACCCCCACTCCACAGGAGCACAGAGCCTTGGTGGTGTCCCACCTTAAGGTGCGGGCTTGGGGGGTGGGGGGTAGCATTCCGTATGGCAGAGCTGACATAGAGACACAAGCTGCCTGCAGGGCTTGGCTCCTCCAGATGACCAGGTCTGAATAAGGAGGGGCCACAGGCAGCTGCCACTATCCTGGGCCAAGGTCCAAGCCTCACCCCTCCCCATCTGTCCTGACCCAAAAGCACCATGTCCTCAAACAGCAGAAGGCTGCAGAGGAAGCACTAGACATACCTATTAGGAAAAGTTTACCGATTAGCCAGTAGGGGAACTCAAATGGGCTTTCATTGGATTTAGAAAAATAAAAAGGCACCAAGCAATTATTCATTATTTGATTTAGTCTCGATAGTTACCCAACAAGATAGAAACGACTAGTCCCACTTTGAATGAAGCTTCTGAGACCCAGAGAGTCTGAGGAGCTGCCTGCGGTCAGCGCCAGGACCAGCACAGGTGGCAGCGCTCTGAGCCCAGGAGGTGAGACGCAGCCAGGGCTGGTTCCAGAAAACACATCACCATCTAGAACAGCGGTTCTTAACCTAGGGATCGCGACCCCTTTGGCGGTCGAACGACCCTTTCACAGGGGTCGCCTAAGACCATCCTGCATATCAGATATTTACATTATGATTCATAACAGTAGCAACATTACAGTTATGAAGTAGCAACGAAAATGATTTTATGGTTGGGTCACAACATGAGGAACTGTATTTAAAGGGCCAGAAGGTTGAGAACCACTGATCTAGAACAAGTGATTCAACGCATCTCTCCTCATTCAAGCCAGTTTCCCCAGGGATTCACTCCAGCTGTGCCACAAGAAGAGGCCATAATAGTAAATCCTGCTGCTCAGCTCAGGGTTCACCCCGCTTCCGGACTCCCCTTGGCAAGATATTCCAGATTCTAGTCTAGATCGGGGACCTGAGCTGTCCAGTAGAGCTGCCACTAGCACACAGAGCTAATGAGCACTTGGAACGTGGCTGGTCCAAACTGAGATGTACACTCGGCGTCCAATACCCTCTGGACCTCAGAGACGAATGTAAACTATCGCTTATGATTTGTGTATTGGTTACAAGTTGCAAGGGTAATACTTGGACCAGGTTGAGCTAAATGAACCACATTATTACAAGGAATTTCACTTGCTGTGCTTACCTTTTTTCAGGTGGCTACTAGAAAATTACAAATAATGCGTGGCTCATGCTCAGCACCTCCTGGGCAGCGCTGCTCCCAGTGCCACGTCTCTGATGGGTGTTTCCCACCTCCCCCTGCCCCACTCCTAAGAACCGCACTGCAAGCCGGGGAGGCAAGCCTCCCAAACATTCCGACAATTCGTCTCTTCTGGACTCTTCTGGAAATTCCTGGTCTCCGTCCTCCCACCCACACTCAGTGTCCATGAAGAACCTCCAGCCCAGTAACTGCCAGGGGAGTCATGTGAAGTGCAGGCACCAGTTCTGAGTGTTCGGATCCACCTGAAACCACACTGTCCACGGCCAGGGGAAGTGTCATAAGCAGGTGTTCATGCCCAGGTCTCACACCCTGTTAGCACCCGACGGCCTGGGAACTAGGGTGCGTTTCTCCCAGCCTCCTTTGCTCCCACCCCTGCCAGACTGTGAGCTCCTCCAAAGCAGAACACTGCAGGTAAACTAAATGCATTGATCGCTTGTGAGGGCACCGCTGCTGTGCCAAGTGATTTGCATGTTTTATTTTATTTTATTTTATAATTCTCTCACCCATCCTGTGAGTAAGTATTGGCCTGTTGTGAAGATAGGAGCCTGAAGCTCTCAGAGTCGTGGATCTGTCTCCATTCCCATGCTTTTTCCTCTGCCCCATACGTACCCCTCCCCACAGGCAGACATCCCTCAGGGATCTTCGCTTTTCTGGTACCTAGCACAGTGCCCAGTGCATAATAGGTATGCGGTAAATACTGGTAAACTAGGTTAAGAACCTTCTGATAGACCAAATCCTATGCTCTTTCTTGCCTTGATCAAGAAGTATGTTGCCCCTTACCTTCCTGGCCTCATGCATGATGAAGTCCTCACTCACCCACCTGCAGGACTGGGCCTTTCTTGTCTCCCCGTAACCTCCATCACCTCCCACCATGAAGCCCCACGGGGTCAGGAAGCCCCACGGGGTCAGGGAGCCCCACAGGGTCAGGCCTGCTCAGATCCCCAGTCAAGTCTGAGATGCACAGACCACCTGCCCCGCTGAGAGGAGGGGTCTGGGAGTGGCCCAGGGCCAGTACACTATTGTCTGGGGTACTGAGGAACACAGCTATCCCGGGCACCTGTGGAGCTGCCAGCTCCCTCGCTAAGCCCCTTTAGGTGTAACAAGTCCCCTGACTATCCTGGCTGGGTCCCTGGAACTCGATTCCCTGTCCATTTCCTCATATAGACAGGAGCCAAGCCCTGAGTCCGCCTAATGCCTGTAGCTCCTCCATTTCCTAGAGCTGGGCTCAGATTTCTGGATTCCTTCTTCATCTAATTCTTTCTGCCTGATTTAGAACAAGGCCACCCAGAAGTCTTAATACTCTGCCCCTCCCCACCCCTGGCCTCGACCCTGTGGACCCTGACCCTGGCCTGTGCTGGAAAGGAATTTGCCACACCCCCTCGGGCCTCCTGCCCCAGGTCATTGGCTCTCTCCCCCTGCCCTGGTCAGTTTCCCAAGGCCCCAAGCTATTTTTGCTCCCACCCCAGCCTGCCATTTTCCCGGTGGAAGTTGCCAGAGTGGCGCACTGTAAAACACACAGTAAAGACCAGAGGACCAATGGGACAGAGGTCATCTTTGGGGTATCCAGTCCCACTGTCCCCCATCCTTCCAGACTCAGGCCCTGCCTTCTTGGCTCTGGGGACCTGCTCAATGCCTCCTGTCTTAGCTGCCTTCCCACTGTGTCTGTCAGCTTCTCCCAGGCGCTCCAGACCCCTACTCATGACTTCCCCCAGCCACCCCTGATCATCGGCTCCTTGCCCTGGCATCCTTGCAGGGATGGAGGGAGCCACAAAGTCCCCCTTCCCTTTTTTTTTTTTTACAAGAAATACCGACCCATCGCTTCACTCTGTCATTTGAAAAATCTGAACCAATCGTCAGGCTTCCCACCCAGGGAGTCCCCAGTCCAGCCCTCAAGTATCACCAAGGCACGAAGAACTCCTGTGCCTATAGCTGCCTCTGCTCCCTGATTCCCTGCCACCAAATTCCCTGGTTCCCAGGGGAGCTGACGGGGAGTAATGACTTCTTGATTTGTTGCCCTGAGTTCTTCAAACAAGAGGTGTTACATACATCACGGCATCAGGCCTTCCCATTAGGCACAGGAAGCGAACCCACCTGATGCTAAATCTTCCGGGGCCTGGCTCCAGCAAGCACACGGGGCAGAAACTAATAACTGGGAAGCATCCATCTATCATCTTATCAGGCCTTACAAGGTTTGTTTGCATAGTTATCTTCCCAAGGGTTGACGTTTTATGTCTCCTGCAGGCTGATGTATTCTCCTACCTGTCATATCATTCAGGAAGAATAGATGAGCCGCAGGTTCATTACCTGTCATTACACCGTGTGCATGTCGCCAGGGGCCGAAGCATCCATTCTTCTTGTCTCCCGGCTGGTGCAGCCCCCCACTGACTTAGAGGCTCCGGGTCCAACGGGCTGTGGGTTACACGCTCTCCTCAGGCCCTGGGAGGGCTCCACGCCATCCCTTCCAGCTTTGCTGGCGGGCCCACTCCTCAGGGGTGGTGAGGCCTCCTGAGAGCCCAGCTGCCTCAGAGGGGACCTGCGGAAGAACGGAGGTCTCTGTTACCAGGGCCAAAGACACATGTCCAAGTTTTAACTGTTCTAGAACTTTCCAGCTATCTTCTCATTGCTCTTTATTATTAGGTCTTGCAATTCCTGGTGACTATGTGAATTCTACATCAGCCAGAGTCTTTCTTCACTGTCTATGTCCCACCCACCAACACAATCCCCAAGCCTCAGCCTGCATGTACACACACACACACACACACACACACACACACACACACCTGTATTCCTGTCTTCTTACCCTGCATATTTCTTATCTTCCTGAAAGACCCACCTTTACTCACTGATCCTAACCACCATTCAGAGTTTGGCTCATAACCACCAACAGAACCTCACTGCTCAGGAAAGAGGAAGGACTGGGGTGCTCTCCTCCACCAACGAGACCACAAAGAACAAGAACATGTCTACTGGGTACCGTCCTCAACTCTGGTAGCCCAGGTCCCTGGGGCAAGGCTTCTGGTGTGCTGTGGTTTGGGGGCTCCAGAAGGCCACCGACCTATGGCTGATGGAGAGCCTCATTTCATAGACCTTCACGCAGAGCGAGAGACAAGAGTGGAGGGTGCAGACCTCACCAGGTGAGGGACACAGACACTAGACACTGAGTGACCACATTTCACAGCCAAGACTGTGGCTCACACTATGGGGTGTGGGGGTGGGTGGTACGGGGCTCCAGCTAGAAGCAGCCCTGCCCTGTTGTAGAGGTCTGCTCAGCCCTGCACCTCTGACCAGGCACAGGCTCCAGCAACTAGGGAGGGGAGGGAAGGGCTCCTGCTGTCTCATGCCTGTGACCCTGAGCTCCACGCAAATCTCAGGCTCCTAACCTTAACCCTAACCCTGCTGAGAAGGGGCTGTAGCAGGTGGACAGCTCTGCCAGGGCACCCAGCACTGTAGATAAGAGGAAGCACCATGGACAGGGGTGGGGGTGGGGAAGGAAGGCAGGCACAGGAAGTCCCATGGATTTTGTAAACACAAGGATGGCCATGTCTTACAACACCTATAATGGTTTATACCCTTCAAGCTGTGTTTGCATCCATTGGAATATAAAGGGGTATTTTAAAGATGAGACAACAGAAGCACAGAATCTCACTAAAGGTCACACAGTAAGTTAATGAAAGAGTCAAGACTGGAATTCTTGATTCCCAATTATCATTCTTTCCATCAAGTTCCATGATCCTAGGGTAATTTCATGTCCCCTCTGGGGTGTGGCCAGCCAATAGGAGTGGGAAGGCGGGGACAGAGACAGGCTTGGCCTGCGATGGGGGGATGGGGAGAAGAGCACAAACATGCCTTTGGTTCCTCCCCTGACAGGAGAGTCTAGGAGGAGAAAGCACAGAGAGAACAAGTGATAAATAGGGAAGACAGGGCTGTGGAGGCTCCCAGCCGCCAGGAGCAGCCCGGGCAGAGGAAACTGGCAGTGACAAATAGCCATGCTTCGGGCCTGTGCTGACCTTGAGCCCCCTGGGTGGCCTGGCTCCCAGTGGCTCTGGTGTCCGAGGCATTTCTGGGCAAGGCAGCACTGGGGCTTAGAAGTCCCTTTGAAAGAACAAAGAAATTATTACTATTACCTTCAAAAAGCACATGTATGTGCCAATGCTCTTTTGTATATATGACTTATTTCTAAATAATAAAAATGGGGGGCGGAAGGGGGGGGACCATGCAGTTCCACCCGTATACGTGAAGAAAGATCTCGGCTGCCCCTGGCAGTGGGATTCTCTGCTGGATTCCAAAGCAGCTCTGCTTCTACTGACACAGAGGAAGTCCCAACCGAGGAAATTCCTACCAGGCGAGGGGAGGCAGAGTCTCCCCACACGCCCACCTCCAGCCAACAGAGGACCAGACCTCAGAGCATCAGGCCACAGGAAGAAGAGAAAGGCACCTCCTGGTGTCAGCACTCTGTGTCCCGGACAGCCCCAGGGGCCTCATTCATCCTTGCAGATCTTAGTGGGCCTACTGTGTGCACCGGGTGCCATGCAGGAGGGAGACCATGCTGCACCCTTTAGAAGCCGGCCTCCAGCCGACCCCACTGGCTGCAGGTCACCTGGTGGCAGCTCCTGAAGCCAGCCTCCGGAGCACATCCGTTTTTGCTGGGGGTGGGGAGGGTGAGAATAGGAGCCCTCGAGCCCTCCTGCAAGGTGGGGCTGAAACATATTCACAGCAGATGGTGCTGTCGCCCTCACTCCGGGATTCTCATTCCTAATTATCTGTGCTGTCAGCAAAACAATTAACCCTCGAAGAAAAATTGCACCGTCCACTCCCAACCACATGAAAAGGCAATTTTTTCCCAAGGACGAGGGACACTTAGGGCAGCGGCACAGGGAAAATAGGGCGGCCTTGTGTTGGGTTCTGGATCTCACTCTCCCTGGGTGATTTCGCCACCCTCTAACCCCCAAGGTCGGCCACAGGCATTGCACCGCAGCCCCTCCCGCCTCTGAGCCTGCATTTCCTTTGCCATAAAAGGAGGGTGTGACTCTGATCCCTGGATTCCTGGGGTCCCCTTCAGGCCCACAAGCCCAGCTCTTTTCCTTCGAATTTAAGTTCCTTTAGAGCAGAGACTGAATTTCCATTTGTTCCCTCCTTCATTCATTCACTTACTTATTCATCTGTTCATTCACCCATCCATCCATCCATCCATCCACTCACTTGTTCTTCCATCCATCCATCCATCCATCCATCCATCCTGTTATTGTGTATTTACCATGTTTCTCCCAGGTGGTACAAAGAAAATATTTATTCGCCCTTCTTGACCACTACTTGAGCTTTCTTCCTCTGGGATGTGGGGAGAGGAGGGAAGGAGGGGGCAGGAAGGTGGGGGCTGCCAGGGGCTTGAGGACTTGACGCTCGCTTGGCATAAGGCCTAGGAGGGAAGTCCTGATGCTGCATTTGGATTCTCTCTGAAGATTCGGCTGCAGGAAGGCAGCCTCCGCTACAGAGAGCTGAATTTGATGAGCAAGCCCTGCGGTCCCCGGGGCAGGCCTGCAGAGGTGGAGATGTGCGGTATAAGGAGAGCTGAAAGCTCCTAACAGCCACCGTGGGCGGGCGAGTGACAGCACAGGGCTGCACCTCGCAGGTCCTCACGAACTATGGAGGCCTGAGTGAATGGAAGGGCTAAGGCATGATGCCTGTCACCCAGGAGTCTCCTGCTTAAGGCTGGGATCATTTGGTCTCGTCCATCCGTCGTCGTGCACTGTCATGGAAAAGAAGGCAGGGTGAGCAAGGAATTGTAGAACCTTCTCTGTCAGAGCCTTCATGATGATGTCACCTGGGGCCATGTTTTGCAGGTGCCACCTGGAGAAGGTAAAGGGCTGGTGGCTCACAGATGGGGAGAGGTGGAAGAGACCCTGCCACAGGTGGCCCCACATCCAGGTCGCACCCTGTCTCACTCCACACCACCTCCTAGATTGCCCCTGGAGGACAGGAAAGAACAGGGCACTGTTGCTCCCCGCCCCCCCCCGCCCCGCCCCTGCAACTGGGGTGGGGCAGGCAGCTGGGACTGCTCTCCACCACCATTCTGACCAGTTCGAGCCACAGGGCATCTTCTTTGCCTCTCCCTGCCGCCCGTCTGGCTACCAGCACTGGCCTCAGTCAGTACCAGGAGCATCGGCTCAGATGCCAGCGCCTCGGTATAAAGGAGTGTGTTTATATTCAAAGTGGGCTGTTGCCCACTCAGAATCTGCCCACTCGAAGGCAGCACATGTGACCGCACCCCCTGCCCAGAGCCCAAGCGGGCCAGATGCCAACCTCTGGCTGGAGACATTTCCAAATATGAGCCTGGCACAAGGAGTCAGGTTCCCAGGCCTCCTCTGCCCTGGGAGACCCAGCCAGGATTTCTGAGGCTGCGGGAGGGTGAGGGCTGGGGGCAGGCGGGATCAGGAGGCAGCCAGCGGAGACAGCCACCAGCCCCGGATACACCACCTGCACCCCTCCCTGGCCTTCCAGCCTCATTAGGGAAGAGAAAGGATCACCTTGCACCCAGAAAGTCTAATAAATTTCCCGAAACCCTTGGCAGGGTGGACAGGAAGCCACTGCCTCCTCAAATGTGCATGGATTAAAAATACACAAATGGAATATTTTTTCTTCCCCTTTCCTCAACCCCCTGAAGCCTGGGATGCTTGTTAAAAATAGCCTTGCTGTGCACGGATCCTGCAAGACCCAACGCTGGCAGGAAAATTAAGGAGACATTGAAGACAGAGCTAAGTGGTTACCCCCAGGGAGTGGGCTGGGGACGGCCCGGAGGAGGGTTTTCAAGTGTTTCCGGACATACTTCTACACTGCTTGGATTTTTAACAACAAGCAGACATTATTTTAACTAGTTTGTTTTATGAAACGGAGGTTCATCCATTGCATCCTCCACCTAAACTTAAGCCTAAACTTGTACTAACCTGGCAACTCAACATTGCCCGGTGCTGGCTTGCCTGAAGGGGCAACAGATAAAAATACAGCCCAGAGTCAGGAAAGGAGCACTGAGTCCAGAGTCGGATCTGTAACTAGCTGGCTGTGTGACCTCAGACGAGTCACTTGAGTTCGCTGGGCTTCAATTTCCTTGCCTTTTAAATGAGGGAGTTGGATTAAATGCTAAACCAGGTACCTTCTGACATCCTAGCATTTCACAGAATATCTGAGACTTGGCCCATGTTTATGGGCAAAGGGAATGTGTCCAGAAAAACAGAGAGAAACATTGATATGAGAGAAACACATCAATTGGTTGCCTACTGCAGGAGCCCTGACCAGGGCCAGGGCCAGGGAGGAGGCGACCACCAAGGTACATGCCCTTGACCAGAATTGAACACGGGACCCTTTGGTCCACAAGCCAACGCTCTATCCACTGAGCCAAATCGGCTAGGGCCAGAGGTGGGGTTTTAAAGCAGGAGCTAGGTAGGAAGAAGAGTAGCTGTTTTGAGGGCAGAGACCAACTCCATACCTTGCTGATGGAGTTTGCAAGGTAGAAAGCACATCCCTCAGTACCCAAAATGCCCTGAGTTCTAATCCTGACTCCAGCTGATAGTAACAATGTGAACTTAAGTAAGAGTTTATCCCTGGTAAAATCGACTTCCTCACTTATAACTGGAGTAAGAATACTCACATCCAAAGGCTACTATAACTATTCTATGTAATAAAATAAAACAGTACCCGGCTTATTGTAGGAGCTTAACATCCTTTTATTCTTTTCTTCCTCCGGTCGGTACCCTACACTGCACTGCAGGGTGGGTAAGAGTGAGGGCTCTGGGTTCAGGTTTGTACGCCAGCTCCACCACCCATTCGCTGTGACCTTGGGCAGGAACTGAATTTCTCTGTGCCTCAGCTTCTTCATCTATACAGTGGGCGTGATTGTGGTGGTGGTGCTACCCCAGCCCACATTCCTGCCCCTACTAGCCAGCTGGGCCCTCAGTTTTCAATCCTGCATCTTCCATGGATTTGACTTGTCGACCTTCCTTCACAGACCTCCCCCTCCGCACAACCTCTCCAAGGATCCTGGCCCTATTCACCCTGCCCCCTCGCCATTTGGTCTCCACTCAGCAGGTTGTTCGCCTGGCCAGGAGTGTCGATTCTATCCTGGGGCCATGGGGAAGGTGTGTTTCAGGTCAGTGCTTCTCAAGCTTTAATGTGCTTATGGTACAGCTGGCGTGGCTCAGTGGTTGAGTGTTGACCTATGAACCAGGCGGTCACAGTTCGATTCTCAGTCAGGGTACATGCCCAGGTTGCGGGCTGGATCCCCAGTGTGGAAGAAGCAACTGATTATTGATTCTCTCTCATCACTGATGCTTCTCTCTCTCTCTCCCTCTCCTTTCCTCTCTGAAATCAATTAAAAATATGCATATATTTTTAAAACGTGCTTATGAATCACCTGGGGATCTTGTCCAAATACAGATATAGATTCTGATTGAGTAGGTCCCACATGGGGTCTAAGATTCTGCATCTCTAACAAGCTCCCAGGGGTGCCCATGCCACTGGTCTGGGACCACCCTTTGATTAGCAAGGCTGTAGAACAGAGGAAATCCTGGCGCGCGCACGCATGTGTGCGTGTGTGTGTGTGTGTGTGTGTGTGTGTGTGTGTGTGTTCGTTTCAGCGGGAGGGGGCGGCGGGGGGCGCGTTTGGACAGGGACAGGGACAAAGCTGGCCAGCTGGCCAAATCATAAGGAGTAGAATTTTCACAGCGATGGCATGATGGGTTCAAGAGACACTGAAGAGGCGAAGTGGGAGAATGTTTTTTAAAAGATGTGATATCACCCAACCAATACAAATAATGTTTATTGAGGTAACGCGGCAACTCAGAAAGATGCGTAGGACATGGTAACTGAAAAAGCAGACCGGCAACCACATGCATGCTCACGGTCCACTCTGCCAAATGCACGTTTAAGAAACCTGATGGAGGCTGCGGCTCAGGGCCACCAAGGCCGTGTCACAGTAAGGTAACCACACTTTCCCTTAATTATTTATTTGTCATTTTCTAGATGTTCTTAAAGAAGTTTTATCGTTTTTGTAATTTAAAATGTATCTGCTACACATTCTCAGATGCCCACTTCCCCCAACTTGTCCGTTATGCTGTGATACGGAGGTTTGGTACATTTCGAGCGCCAACTGCCATAGTTACAAGGGCTGGGAAATGGTGCCTTAAACCTTCTCAGTCAAACCCATAAATAAAGCAACCCTGATTCTGTTTTCCCTCGAAGCCAAGGGTCCAGCGCTTTGGAAGTCTGGCGCTATCACCTGTCACTATAGCAACAAGGAGACCCTGGTAACCCCGAGCTTGTGGTTATTAAGAGAAGAAATGGGAAGTCTGTGGTAGATGTTCAGGAAAAAGCTGCCGCAGGTTTGCACTGGACGGGCCGGGGTTGGAGCCCTCTCCGCCTCTCTCGCAGGAAATAGAAAACAAGAATCCGACTCCAGGAGCTGGCGCCCACGAAGGTACAAGGAGTGCTCCTCATTTTCTTCTTTGTTTCCCACTTCAGGGCTGTAAGCTGCCTTTCAAACCCGTCCTGACATGCCTGAAGGGGGGCTGTTCTAGAATAGGTATCAAAGCTTCTGTCCATGGGGTGAATGCCTGGGGTTTGCTGATATAGCGATAGGCTCACACCCTGTCCAACTCCCTGCCCTCAGACCGCCCTGTGCACCTTGGGTCAGCTCTCCTGGCTCACCAGCACCACCCTCCCATTCACTGGGCCCCATCCCATTCTGCACAGTGTCTCTGCAACTTGTCCTTGGGCAGATGTCTCAGGCCCCCAATCTCCCATCCACCCGTGGCTCTGACCTCTAGGAGGCTAGGAGGTCCCAGCCCCAGTCTGGCTGCTCCTGCCCGAGGTACCATGTCTGAACCCAGCCCCTGAATCCATTTTGCATGCTAGTGAATCAAGTTCAAAGTCCCATTCTGCCACCATCTGGCTCTAGAACAGCCGTGGGCAAACTACGTCCCGCGGGCCAGATCCGGCCCGTTTAAAATGAATAAAACTAAAAAAAAAAAAAAGACCGTACCCTTTTATGTAATGATGTTTACTTTGAATTTATATTAGTTCACACAAACACTTCATCCATGCTTTTGTTCCGGCCCTCTGGTCCAGTTTAAGAACCCATTGTGGCCCTCGAGTCAAAAAGTTTGCCCACACTTGCTCTAGAACCTTGGGCAAAGCATTTCACATCTCTGAGCCTCGGTTGCATCATCTATAAAGAGTTTTCAGTGGGTGTACAGAATCGCATGGTCTCTTCCAGCCTTAACACTCTATGATGCCGTCAGGAACAGCCTTTATCTAGCCGTACACATGAGTTATTTCACTAACGAGGATTTTCTAGATGACTGAAATTGTCCTTCCAGCAACAAAATGTGTTTTGTTTCAACCCTACTGCACAACATATTTCTTTAATGTTCATATACTTCTCTTCCTCTTGGGGCAAGGAATATAAAACCTAAAATTTGTTTGTGTACGTCTCTCCCCAGCTCTGTTACACACACACACACACACACACACACACACACACACACACCAGTTCAAAAACACCTGTCCCAGCTTTGCTCCTTGCGAGGCTGAGGTGCTAACCATAATGCAACCTGTCTTGGCGGCCCTCTGACACCTCTGCCAGGCTCTGCTGTGTGGGCGATTGGTCCCTGCCATTCGGGTCTCTCTCCTCTTCCACCTGCCGCTTCCCATAGTGAGGCGCCCTAGTGTGCCTGCCTGGGTGTGCCTGCCCACGGGAGCTCCCCCTGCTTCCAACATGCGACTCGGAATACTCCCAGGCCAGGCCACCCTGGGACGCCGAGCAGGGTCAGCGGCAGGGGTGTCCTTAGGAACGAGGAGCACGGTTTCGGCCATGCTCAAAGGTACGTCTCCCTCCCGCTGACAGCTCTGTGCTGGGTAAGAGAGGCCATGGCAGGCCGACCTCTGGATGCACGTAGTCTCTGCCTTGAGCCCTCACCGGAACGGGCACTTATCCCCGCCTCACTGGCTGTGGGGTTTAGAGACTCTGAGAACTGCAGACTTTAGCACAATGGGCGGACTAGAGGTAAGCTCAGGCTTAGAATCCAACCCCAACTCCATAGGTTCCTGCTGTCGGAAAGGAGTGTTCTGCAAACTGACCCCCAGTTTCAATATGCCCTTGCCTGCTTCTTCCCCTAAGACAGTGGTCTCAACCTTCTGGCCCTTTAAATACAGTTCCTCATGTTGTGACCCAACCATAAAATTATTTTCGTTGCTACTTCATAACTGTAATGTTGCTACTGTTATGAATCGTGATGTAAATATCTGATATGCAGGATGGTCTTAGGCGACCCCTGTGAAAGGGTCATTCGACCGCCAAAGGGGTCGTGACCCACAGCCTGAGAACCGCTGCCCTAAGAGGTGCTCCAATTCCCAATCCAGCGCTCTTCTCCCTGCTCTCCCCAGGAAGACACCAGAGGCACCAGGCCTGATGCAGGCTCACCCCGGAGCAGACACACGTGGCAGAGCAATCCATGTGCCCACAAGGCAGCCCAGAGCCTCCGAGCTCTGCCTCTGCCCCACGATCCCAGGTGGGAGCCAACGGCCACCAACAAGCGCCTCCTGTCCCCTCTGCACACGGAGCCCTGGGGGACACTTCTCCTACCTGACCCAGTCGCCTCTGCTTCATCACTAATTCTCTGCAGGGGCCTGGAGGTTGTGGTCAGAAAGGAGGACTTTGGGGTTTGCAAGCGGGAGGGGGCAGTTCTGAAAGGAGGGCTTTATGACAAGGCCAGGCTGCCAACTTCAGGAGGGGGAGCTTCCAGGGATGAAACAGGAAAGAAAGGCACTTTGAGACCAAGGTGGGAGATGGTTTGCAAAATGCTGAGGCCAGCAAGAAAAAAGGGCAGGAAATGGGGCAGAGGAGGCCTGGCAGACCCGTGGGAGGCTGCCGAAGAAAGAGGCGAGTGATGGATACATAGCCGGGGAAGGGGGCTGCGGAGGCCGGGAGGGCATATGATGTGACAGCGGGTTTAGCATCATGTTTGACAAACGGACTGGACCCAAGATTCCACCCGGAGGGCTTCCAGGAAGGGGCTCCGCAAACCCACATCCCTGCTGGGTCTGGCAGCAAAGAAATGAGCCAAGAGAGTGGCATGAACCTTGCAAAAGCATAAAGACCACCGAAAGCCAGGCGTTTCCCACAGGTAGGTCAGCCGGTCATCACAGCCGCCCCTGCCCTGAGCTCGCACCTGTTTCTGCTTTGTGTGGGGTTTCCCAGAAGCAGGTTTTTAACCGTCAGAGCTGACATCACCACAAGGGCCAGACCAGAACGCCAGCTCGGGTTCAGAATTCAACCCCAACTCTGCACATCCCTGCCGTCAGCCCAGCCCTGGGTCCAGCTCCCGCTTTCACAGATAAGCAAACTGCGGCTCAGGAAGGGTGAGCACCCAAGGCCTCCCAGCTCATAAATGAGGAGGATTCAAACCCGGGCCACCTGCCTCCCAGGAATGCCCCTGGACCACCGCGCTTCCCTGCAGCCCATGCTCCTCTCCCGGGCCCAGGACAGTGGCTGTGGCTGCTTTGTTCCAGGGGGCCCTGCTGTGTCCCTGCATGAAAACGCTTGCTCCCTGGTGCCTGTAGAGGCAGAGCCGATGCCGGCAGATCACTCCCTCAGGTAAGGCCAGTGTCCAAGAGTTACGTAGCACGTACACATGTCACCTGGCTGTGCACGCTGCCACCGCTGCTGACACACACAGTGCATTTGGCTGAGAGAGGAAGCCTCGAGAGATGGCTCAGAGGACACAGGAAGCCGAGGGTGGGAGGGCAGATCAGATAGGAAGCAGGAGGGGGCAGCTGGGGCTGATGGGCAGGCGGTACGACATGAGAAGCACCTATTAGCAGCTTGGTGGTCCTTCTAATCAAAGAGTGGCAGCATCCAGGCCATACATGACAGGGGAGAGAAGACTAATAGAGGAATTCATTTCCCCTTCATCTCCTATATAAATGGCCATGGAGAAAGAAGGTGGCTGAGGAGAACAAGGGTATGTGTTCTCTTTACCTCGGGCTCAAAGACCAAGTCTCTATTTTGTTGTTGTTTGTTTGTTTCTTGCATCCTTCCTAATGCCCACCTGGCACCACCCAATGCAAACTACAGGAGCTGCATAGGTGCTTCCACTCAGCGGGTTTCAGAGAGTCTCTATGATGTTAGGTCTGTTGAGATGATGGGTGGACAACAAATAATACAACAGACCCTACAGGAGGGAGTGTGTGGTCTCATGAGGAGAGCAGGTGGCACGCACACCTCCTGAAGCAGAAACCGGAGGCACCCGCCCTGGAGTGGTGCTGAAATGAACGGTGCCCACGCTGAGTGCTTCAGGAGGAAAGTTTAGGGTAGAACCACGCTTCCCAACAGGTGGTGAAGGGATTCAAGGCTGACTGACCACAAGCAGGGAATGAGGGAAAGTCCAGCACATCAGGGCCCAAGATGGCAAAGGACCTAAACAGGCCACACCCAACAGGCGATGGGGTGGGGGGCAGAGGGACACAGTGCATGCATCCTGGGGGCCAGGCGAGGAGGGATACTGCACAACTTGCCACGAAGCCCGCCTAGGGCAGGGACCATGGGTTTGGGTGTGTTCGGTCTCTGCACATCGCACAGTGCCTGGCCATACTGGGCTTCCCAAAAGTCCTTCAGGAAAGTAAGCAGGGTTCACAGCATTTATTCTGCACTGCACAGCCCTGCAGTGAAACTCGGGGTGTTTCCTCTGTGCCTGTGCTGTGAGCTCCCCTCTAACTGAACCATGAGCTTCTTCCAAAAACTGCTTTCTTTCTTTATTGTTTGGCATATTCGTTTTCTATGACCGCTGTAACAAACCACCACAAACTTCATGCCTTAAACATCACACCAGTTTATTATCTCAGTGTTCTTCAGGTTCTAAGTCTAACACAGGTGCCAACCAGGAGGCTGCCAGGGAGAATCCGTCCCTCGCCATTTCAAGCTTTGAGGCTGCCCGCATTCCTTGGCTTGTGGATCCTTCCCTCCACCTTCCAAGCCAACAACACAGCATCTCTCTGGCTGTTCTTCCACAGTCCTGTCTCCCTCTCTGACCACAGCCAGGAAAGGTTCTCTATGGTTGAGGACTCCTGTGACTCTCCCCCGGCCCCCTCCCCGCTACTCCAGGATCCTCTCCCCATCTCAAGGCCTATAACCTTAATCGCATCTGCAAAGCCCCTTGTAAAGCAACATATTTACAGGTTCTGGGATTAGGGCATGGGCGTCTTTGGGGGGACATTATTCTGCCTACCACAAATAGGAAATATATTGACACTGTTGAAAATTCAAATGGCACAAAAGGGTATAGAATCAAGACTTTCCCTCCCATCCCTGTCATCTGTCCCTCTCAGTTCCCCTCCAGTTTCCCTCCCTATTCATATGTCTTCGTGTTTCTCTTCCGCAAGACTTTATATTTATATAAATAAAGAGCAATATGTATTCTTTTTACCCTGTTTTGCACAGTGGCACCATGCCATAACACGGTGATGTACTTGCTTTTATCACAATACTTTTGAGATCATCCCAGATCAATATTATAAAAGCATCCTTGGTCTTTTTTATGACTGTGTACTATTCTACTGTGACTGTACTATATTTGGTTAATCTAGTCTCCCACTAATAAACATTTGTAGTTTCAAAGATTTGCTTTTATAAACATCACTGCAATGAACAACCTTATCCATATGTCCTTTCCTATACGTGCTGGAATCTGTAGGATAAATTCATAGAAGCAGACTCCCGAGTCAAAGGATTTGTGCATTAAAATTTCACAGCCACTGTTGAATTGCCCCCCATAGAGTTCAATCAATTCACACACACACTTTCTCCTCCAACCCTGGGTGTGCGTGACATGTACGCTTGCGTTGGGAGGGAAGCCGCGGCTCACATATCCTCCGTGTCCCCCATGGTAATCATTCCAGGGACAGATTCAGAAAGCCCTTGGGAGTCACCACTGCTCACAATTCCCTGGACTCCCGTTGGTGACGGGGGCAGGGACTGGAAAGGAGGATGAAGGCAGCAGCCAGCAAAGGAAGGGCCCAAGTTCAAAAACTTTTAAAGAACACTGGCCTTGTGCACCTCAACCAGCCAAACCGCTCCTCCCACATGGCCATCTCAGGGTTGGGAACCAACGGGTTCCCCAGTGGGGAGAGCGTATTACCACCGACCAAAGGGGGGCCCTCAGCGCTGACCTGCTCCAAAAGGAGATTACAAGTGATTTTGGGTTTCCAAAGTCCCAGCTGCACCTGTGCTAAGACAGAACCGTGTTCTTGCTCTTAATCCTTTCCTGGCAGACATGTTGCTTCAAACTGAATGAACCTTTTATGTGTGGAAGTCAATCATGACCTAAAGGATAAGTTGGATCACTTATTCTGGAAGACATGAAACCTTGATCAGAGTGATTGATTAAGATTTCCTAGCAGCAGTTGTGGGGCCTGGGGAGCCCAGAAAGTGCCCATTCCCCCCACCGGTGTGGCCTGGCCCCACCTCGGCAACAGAATAAACTCGGGCTGGGCCCAGGACCCAGAGTCCTAGCCACTGGGAGATTTCCCTCTCGCAGAGCATGGAGGAGGCTGGGAGGACAGACTCCTGGGGGGCATGGCAGGCCAGAAGGTGCCATGCCCCTGCCCAGCCCCCTTTCTCATTCTATTTGACCTTCTATGTTCAGCTCCAGGGTCCCCTCTCCCAGGAAGCCACAAGCCAGGATTCAGTAGGTGCCTCTCATTTTCCTAGAGCATCTTTGACCCTGAAATGTGACCTGTCCAATCCACCTGACTTGGCATCCACTGGACTGTGAGCTTTCCGAAGGCACAATACTTGCTTCCCACTAAGTGCTCAATAAATGCTTGATGAGGGAATAAAACCGAGTCCCAGAAGCAGTCAGAATGGCCACCTGCCCTAACGGTGCCACCCTCCAACCTAGGCAAATGTTCGTAGCCCTACTTGGCACCAACCACTGTGTTAGGCCCTGGGGAATTCCAGGGAATTCCAATGGGGCTTCTTGTCCTAAAATGATGCCATGGCCCCCAAGGCCATTGTTTGAGCCACTCTTTTTAGTGGAAGCATCACCTCCAGGAAGTTCTGTCCCCAAGAGAAGTCACACTGCCACTCAGTGGTCCTCTTTAGCAGTTCAGCCAGTGAAGGGTGGGGCACAGGAGTGGGGATTAGATCTAGGCCCAGGATACTGCCAGGGATGAGGGGCAGACATCAGTGGGCATCCCATGGGCAGTTTGGGAGCATCAGGCACCAGGACATGAACAGGTGCCTCGGAGGGTGCCAGGGTAAGAGCTGGACTTTAGAGAACAGAAATGACCAAAGTTAAAACACACGTGATGTACAAGCAGGTGAGCAAAGTGATGCCAGGCTCAGAGGTGAGCCAAAAAGCTGTTCTCACTGTGTCGGAGGGCCGGGCCCAGGCCTACCTCCCCCCTGGCTTTCAGGGGAGCCTGGACAAGCCATCAGCCTTAGACACCTTATACCAGAGCCATATTATCAACTGCTATACTTTAAGTAAGAGACTAGGTGAGAAAGTTCTCAGAACCCTGGAAGCAATATAGAAACAGAAGCTGTTATAATAATAATTTGTTGTTTTTGTCATGTGTTGCTGTCTGCCTGGAGCTTCTGATCCAGTGCCTCCTGGTCCTCAAAGCAACACTAGGAGACAGGTAAGGATAGTCAGACCCAGTTCACAGATGTAAAAGCTGCGGTGCAGCTCGTTCCAGTGCAGAATCACACCGATATCAAGGGGCTGAGCTGAGAGCAGTATCCAGGTCTTCTAACTCCAAATGAAGTGTTCCTTGCGCCACCCCCGAGATGCTCTGGCATTGCTTAGAACCACAGCCTCTATCTGTGCCAAAAGCCCTCCTCCTCTTCAATCCTGTCACTTTCCCCAAATCTGTTGATTGTTGAATGAGCTTTCCCAGGCTCTTTGTAACCAGCAGTGTGGGGGCGGGAGGAGAAGGTGGGCAGAACATCTTGATGCAGCTGCAGGCTGGGATCAGCCCCTGACCCACTGTGGGACTGTGAGCCCATCTCTGTCCCTCCATTTCCTCTAATTCTACGTATCTTTGATGCTAAAACCACGTAATGACCCTAATCTAGGCGGCTTCAGGAAAGTGCACTCAGGGCATTCCTCAAAGGGACTTGGTCCTTTTGTGACTACACGGAGAGCAGGGCAGAGCTGCCTTCACTGAGAGGCACCTACCAGGTTCCATCACGTCACTCCGGGCATGTTCTCTCAGCTATCTCATAGCAGCATCAGGGCAGTGTTAGTATAGATGAGGAGCAGATGCTTGCATGGCCTGCCCACAGCCGTCATACAGCCTGAAGTGGTTGGGCCCAGAGGGTCATTCCTGCATTTTCCATGGGGGCAGTGTCAGGCCTCTTATCACCACCACCTCCCCCAAAAAGGCTTTATCTCCACTCCAAGCCACCTCCTGGGCCTTCCAAAGTTTCCTCTTTCCGTAAATTATGTGACACAAAGGACATTCAAGGGGGAGCAGAAATCAGCCTCCAGTTTCTCATTCTATGAAAGCATCATCTCGCGGTGAGACTGCCCTGGAATACACCTACGAAATTCACACCTGTGGGCAAAACTCCGTCCACCTACAGGACCCATGTAAACAGGTGTGGTAGGCTGATATGACCAATCTCAACACGAACACAATTAATGGCTTAGCTCATTACAGCTTCCTGTTGGAACTTTATGTTCTCACGTACAGACCATCTGATATGGAAAACCTTGACTTGGAAACAGGAAAATAAGGAGGTGATTAATCACCTGGCAAAAGGACTCATCTGGTATCTCCTTGTCAACACATCATCCCCAAATAAAATTAGAACAGAGTTTCCCTTCCTACTCCGTTTGCGCAGCATATGTATCTAATGGACTCAGGAACATGACTGGAGAGACGTGGCTATTTCCTGCTTCCTGATGGCAAATCTAGCACCAATTCCAGCCCGTGGAGCCTGTTAAGCAGGAGAGGAGAAGGCTGGGATGTCAGGGTCTGAAACGTAGCAGTACACTTCCCCTCAATGTTCTGAAGAAAGGAAGGAAGATGAGGAATGGGGACAAAGAAACAGGGCTGAGCTATTGTGAGCCGGCCAAGCATACTGATGCCCTCCTATGCCATCGGCACCCAGGCCCCCTGGCCTAACCCACCCCAAGAACAACCTTGCTGACCAGGTCCCCGAGGGCTTTCCCAACACCCACTCTGTCTTGTACTCCTCTGACAGGGAGCTGTGGTGCTCCACCTCTGCCACACCTGGTCTTCCCTCCTCTGCCTCCAGGTTCATCCAAGCTTCCCTGGCCTTGGTGCCCTGCCCGCTGGTCCTTGGAGAAGAGGCCTGGCATGGAAACCTCCTCTGAAGTGGCCCAGCATAGCATGCCAAGGTTAGTGACTTTCTTCTGGGGCCTTTCTGGTTCATAACACAAGCCCCTTGGAGAGGGTGATGTTGAGAACAAAAGGATATCATCTCCAGTAGTGACATTTCAAGGACTGTGGGGGAGAAACAGGGTGGTGAGAGGAGAGGGGAACAACAGAGAAGTCTCATGGAGCCTTGAAATCGTGTCACAAACAGGCTGCGAGCTACTACTGAAAATCTGTTTTTCAAACCTTAAAAGAGTCGATTTCCAGATGTCTGCTTTGGGCAGCCAAACTGTTGTTGATTTGTTCCCAATTCACTATGTAATGAAGTCTGAACTCCTCACCCAAGCATGTCAGGCCTGCGACGGGCCACCCCGTATAAAGCCTTCTCTCCTTCCTGCCCCTGCTAGGAGCGCCACCAGGTGCTGGCTTCCGCGCGCTGCCCCGGCCTCCTCTGGGCTTTCTGCTCTGTCCCCTGCACACGGCCCAGCCCAGGGCCCTCTCACTCACCAGAGCCACTGCACTGCACAATTCCATGGGATGCCACCCCACCACCCTCTAATCCAGGAGCCCCCCTGCACACCCTCTCCCCAGATTCCCTGGTGCTTCACATCTTCAGCTCATGCCAGGACCTTGACACTCACTGCCTCACAGTCTCTCGACTGGGTGGGTGGGAGTAGCTCCCAGTTAGAGTAGAAGTGCCCTGGGGGCAGTAACTGGGTCCGAGTCTGTAGAAATCACTGGTATTCAAAGTATGGTCCTGGGACCAGCAGCAGCACCCTGCCACCTGTGAGAAACACAGTCTTGGCTCCCTCACCCCAACCTTTTGAATCAGATGCTCTGGAGGTGGACCCAGCACCCTTGTCAGCAATTGGAGGAAGTTTGAGGACCTTTAGGAATAGGCTCCTCCGTGTACCCTGCTGGGTTTGCTGAATTGATTCGCAGGGTTTTCCAGCTGGGAAAGGAGCTGGCCCAGCTGAGGCTGTCCATTCCATTGGTCTGTCATGAGGACCCAACTCCCACGTTTGCTCTAAGAATCAGAGTGAATTTCCCCGGACAGCCTTCCCAGCAGCCTGGTGATGACACGTGAAGGCGGAACATGAAGCTCGGAGCAGCCAGCTGCCTGCCATTCTCCTCCAAAGGAAGCAAAGCTTGTTCCACAACCTCCCCCTGGTCCTGGGAGCTCCGTAGGTAAGTCATCCATCAACCAATAGCATTTAACAATGTCCCTGTCTCCCTTCCAGTGACCTGCCCCAGTGCGGTAGGTGCTGTTCTGACAGAGCTGGGCACCTCGAGGGGCCTCCTCTAACTCCCTCACACCTTTCCCAGCCTGCCCAGGCCAAACCCCCAACATCCCAGCTCTGGGGCAAAACTGGGGTGGGGAGAGGAAGCCAGACAAGAAATAAAGAACCAGGTGGCCTGCCCTGCCCCAGACTCACTCAATTCGAATCTCTAGGAGGGGCCCGGGAGCCCTGAGTCTCCCTGGTCATTCTCATCATCAGGCCACCAAAAAACGCCCAACGAGCCCACCCTCCTTTATCTAACACGTGGGGAAACTGAGGCCCCTGGGCAGCAACTTGGCATTCCCTGACCAGCCCAGACCACAGAGCAACCTCTCCACCCTCTCAGCCCCCAGAATACACACAGTTTCCAACGCACGGTGCCCTACGCCACACTTCTCAACACTCTGCTCAGTTCTTCCTCCTGCATTGATCTGCAAGGGTCTAGTGGCAGGGCCAGGCCTTAGTCATGAGCCCCACCCCCACCCCTCTGCCATGGTACTGTGCTCAGTTCTGGGCACAGGGGAGCTTCAATAACCCACCCCCACCCCATGGCCCACACTCTTCATTAGCATAGGTGCTGAGATGAACCTACACATTGTCCATTTGAAATGCACTGGGAGATGTGTGAGTGGGGCGGGGAGGGAACATACATTCTGATGGAAGCAAACAGCCACTGCAGGACAGGTAAAGAAGGTCAGGAGGGAGGCCCGCAATGGGGGAGAAGCTGGGTGGAGGGTGGAAGGGGCCAAAGGACAAAGGACTTTCTCCTTAATTCTGCTCAGACCAAAGCCTGGAAAAACACAGCTGGGAAATGGGACACAGAGCTCACACTCTCTCACTTCTGGCTCTCAAGAGCCCTAATGTGGACACATAAGAAAAGGTGACAATGAAACAGAGACAACGAAAAGCTCCAAGGAGAACACAAGCCTGTCGGTCTCTGTCTCACAGGGCCCAGGGAATCCTCACAGGGCGCCGTGCGGTGCAGGGCACAGGGCACGGACGGTGCAGGGCACAGGACAGGCTTTGCCGTGGCACAGAAGGTGACTGCCGAGATGAGGAGCCTGCAGTGGGCTCCAGGACGTTCTCACTGGCCTTCAGAACATCCCACAAAAGTGATTTCATGCTCATGGTACATGCCCACCAACACTCCCACCTTTTCATTTTCATGTTTGCTCTACACAAATGGCACATAGTTGGCATATGTTACACAGCACAATTTCCATGCCAGTCAGGATAGGCTAGGTTAGGCTACAGCAACAACAACCAACCACTGTGCCTGTGGCAGTTACCCAGGGCTTCAGGCCTAGGCAGTAGCCACCACCTCCAATGTTGCCGACTGTCCTGCCAGCTCGGGAGGCCCTCCCACTGGTGATCAAATGCTCTGACTGGACGTGAAGCCCAAATGACACTCACAACCTACTAACCAGACTCGTCTCGTGGCCCCACCCCACAACAAGGGGTGCAGGAAGGACAGGCCTGCCAAGAGCCAGCAGACAGAGAGCTAATGACCACAGGACCCACAAATGCACACGCACAGCCACCAGAACTGCTGCAGATGTTTCTCCAACAGAGTTCATCCCCTCCTCCCCAGTGAGGAACCAAACTTTCTCCTCCTATTTGTCATTTTCACCCAAGATGAAGGAGAGCTTTCAGAGCAAGTTTAGAAAGAGGAAACCATGAAGACAGTCAAGATACGATTTTCAAAGACGATGGCAGGGGACATTATTACAATATATAACTGTACAGTCTTACAATGTACAACATTCAATATGAGTTGGAACTGCACAGGTCCTCTTACACACAATTTTCTTAAAAATCCTAATCTGAGGATTTTTTTTTCCCATAGATTTCTAGAGAGAGAGAGTGGAAGGGAGGAAGGAGCAGGAGAGAGGGAGAAACATCAGTGTGAAAGACACATTGATTGGTTGTCTCCCACACATGCTCCTACCAGAGCTGGAGAACCTGCAACTGAGGTACGTGCTCTTGACCAGGAACGGAACCCAAGACTCTTCAGTCCACAGGCCAACACTCTGACCACTGAGAAAATCCAGCCAGGGCTACATGCAATTTTTAAAATATATATATATTGGAAAATTTTTAGGAGATTTGCAACAATTTGAAAAAACTTGTAGATGAACCTTATGATTTTCTTATTAACATTTTCTTTTCTCTGGCTTCCTTTACTGTAGGAATACAATATGTAATGCATATGCAAATATGTGTTACTAGACTATTCACATTATTGGTAAGGCTTCCAGTCAAGAGTAGGCTAGTAACAGTTAAGTTCCTGGGGAGTCATAAGTTACACTCAAATTTTCTATTGCACAGGTGGTCAGTGCCCCTAACCCCTGCGCAAAGGATCTATTTTACTTATTTATAACAGGAAATTGAAAGTAAAGGTTTTATAGTGAAGGCAACATGACAGGTGCCACAGTAAGAGTGAGATGTGAACGTACAAAGGAGAACTTCAAGAATGAGTTTAACAACAGTTGGGCCTTCCAACAGATCAAGGATACACAGGGAGGCCAGAGAAGGCCCGCTCTGCAAGGATGGCCCCTTGTTAGGGCAGCATCCATTCTGTAATGACGCTTTGTAACTCCAACAGCCATCCCTTCCCTTGTGCCCACAGAGAGAAGGTGGGAGAGGACTTGGAAAGGAAGCTATGGGTTGTTCAAATAGGAACAAGAAACTATCTGTGTTGAGGTCGAAGAGAGACAGTGCAGGCACAGAGGAGGGGCAAGGAGAAGCCAGAGACCAGAGACCAGAGACCAGAGACCACTGCCCTTCTATGGGGACTTACCATGCGAGGCATTAGACCTGGGAAAAAGAATCCAGAAAAGCAGACAGGACATTGGAGCTTCTCCCTGGCTCAGAGCTGCAGTATTCTGGCTGCTTCCACAGGCCCAGCCACAGCATCCTAGGATGTGCATATCTCCAGAATTTTTCATGAATGGGGCCTTCATGGAGGAAGCTCCCAGCTGTCTGCCGAGATCAGAACATGGCAGAGTCTGGAAATTCAAGACTCTTGCCAGCTGTGTTAGCAATAGATCCCATGGGAAGGTAACTACTTTCCATGTATTGTAATACATGAACAATATGAAGGTAAATGGACCTTTCCTTGAACATCCAGAAGTCACTATGCCTTGTTAGGACAGTGTGTCATGAAGGGTATGGTCCATAGGACACATACCGAAGAGACCCAGATAAATAAGGAGAGAGCAGCTGGCAGCCATGGGTCACTGGTGGCCTCTGCGAGGGCATAGGTGGAAAGAAAAGGGAGGTCTCCACTTGAGTTACATGTGCAAGAGACCTGATTGCAAGGCAAAGGGGGAAGGATGGAGATAGAAGGGGCCCAATGGTCACAGGTGTGTGTTTCATTTTTACTGTGGGAGAGAGCAACACGTGTCTGTCCTGAGGGGAGGAACAGTGAAGGACATTGGAATTTAAAGATTGGGGTGAAGGAAGCGGGGGCTGGTCAGTGCTGCCAGGAGTGGATGAGGTCTGGAATGCACATGGTGGTATAAACCTGAGCAAGAGCCCAGGAATTCGGGACATCTGGTCTCCCTGTGTCAGCCACAAATCCTAAGGGATGGTGTCCAGAGAGTCACAGTTGACGAATACAGAACACACTGTTTTTATGCAATATTTTCATTTGTGTAGAAGTCTTGGTTTCTCAAAATGTTTTCATGAATGATCTCACTTGTTCTTCACAATGATTCTGTGAGACAGGCACTAATACTCCCCCGTGATAGATGAGGAAGCTTCCCCAGACTCACCAAGCGAGTAGGTGATGGAGGCAACCTTCGCATCCAGCCTGCCGGGCTCCGAGTCCCTCCCTCAGTCTCAACTCTCAGATCCCAGGGGAGACTCACGTTAACTCACCCAAACAGTCTTCCAATAAACATAAAAGTCCGAAGTACTCCTTTAGTTTTATTTAACCTTGCAAAATACACCCAGTGTCAGGTTTAAAACATGGCATGGCATCTAATAAATGTGCTTTAAATTTTTTTTCTAGGTTCATATGCTGCCCATGAGCTTTGACAAACTATCTCTCAGTAGGTCTCAACCCAAGGCACACTGGAATCCCATGGGGATCCTTTAAAGAAACACCAAGCCCAGCCCAGCTGGTGTGGCCCAGTGGTTCTGCATCAACCTATGAACCAAGAGGTTGCAGGTTCGATCCCCGATCAGGGCACATTCCCGGGTTACGGGATCAATCCCCAGTAGGGGTGTGCAGGAAGAAACTCTCATCGGTGTTTCTATCTCTCTATCCCTCTCCCTTCCTCTCTCCCTAAATCAATAAACACAATTTTTAAAAAGATAAATACCAAGCCCCGGCTGCTCCCAGGACCTCCGGGGTGGGGGCATCAGAGGCATCCAGGGAGGCCACACAGAGAGGGGGCTCAGAACCCTAATGTGGAGGAAAAGACAGCCCAGGAGGGCTCCTGGGACAGGGAGAGGGACAGGGAGGACCCAAGCTGCCCAGATCCGGCGAGTGCGGCCAAACACACAAGCCCACCACCAGAGGAAGTCGCCGCCCAGCGTGTAATCCCAGCACCTTCCCAACGCTCTGCCACAGCAAAGGCAGGTTTGGGTATTTCTCCGCTTTGTGCAGATGTGCTAACTGAGGCTTAAAGACATGAAACACCTGCCCCAAAGTTGGTTATCTTTATGGGACAAAGACAGCCCAACTGCAGAGGAACCCCCGGGACACAAATGACTTGAACCCCACCCCGCTGCCCAGGCCTTCCCATATATGGGCTTCTCTCCTCTTCAAAAGTGGGACCCTGTTCAGTGAGCTCAGCCCCGCCCAGTCACAGGGTACTCCTTGATGGGCACCCGGCTCTCCCGACAATCTTACAACCCACACAGCTCACACCCCACAGGGGAAGCCTTGTCACCTGCACCACCATGTCGCCTTGACACTCTCTACCCAAAGCAAGAAACGTGGGTAAGTTTCAGGCAACTCCACCCGCCCCTCTCCCTCCTGCAAATCAGCCTTATGGCTCTAAGAAAGGTGAAGACTCCATGCCTCCTGCACTCTGATCTCTCATGAGACAAGGAGTTCCACAATCCATGGGCACTGACAATGACACCACTGCACTACCCAGCACAGCACCTTAGAAGGGTGCCGCACCTACTCAGAGGGCCGCTGCCTGGTTCGGAAGCTACAGCATACACACCTGAAGTGGGAAAATCAAGAGTTAAACTGGTTGAAACTAACCATAGGTGCATTCCAGCTGCTGGACAAATGATTTCATCTCTCTTTACCTCAGTCTCCTCGTCAACATAATGGGGACACTAATTAAAAATACTACCTTAGAGGGGAGCGTGAGATTGAATGAGTGAATCCATGCAGAGCACTCAGAACGAGCCTGAAAGGTGTTTGGGTTCCGAAAGGCTGGTTGTTATGGGTGCTGTGCTTTCTGTGTGTCCCTGATGCTCAGGGAGGGGGACCCTGTGGCCTAGAGCAGTCCGGAGAGATTTCCATGGCAGGCTGGGCTTGGAAGAATTAATACAACTGTGAAGAGAGGGTATCATTCAAGAGGAAGACAGAACATGAGGCTCCCCAGAGTTGGAAATTGGACTTTTATTTATTGTCACGAGGTGTGAGGCCCACCGCCTCCCGACGCCCCTGGAAGTCCTGCCGCTGCTGCAAGAAGATGGGCCTCATCATTAAAGGAAACACCCCACAGGAACCCAAACCAAACAACTGCAGGCACAGGAGTTCAGGGGACCTTTGACTCCATCTCCAAGGCAATTGAAAAGAGCTCAAAACAGATTAAAATATGAGATGAAGTTTGAAGCCCAGGAATGAGAGAAAATGAATCCTGTGACTGAGCAGCCAATATCATTATTTCATTATTTGGTTAGAAAATTAAAATGTGCAGGAAATGTCAGATGCTTTCTCAAGATGGAGGGAGGTTGGGACAGCATGGCCATTAGGGGCATATTCTTTTGAATATTAAAAAAATAGCTTCACTCCTGACTTGGTTTTCATCAGAAAAACACCCCTGGTGGGCAGCTTGCCCTTCTGCCATCTGTGTGAGGTCTTTTTCGTTTTTGTTTTTTAATATATTTTATTGATTTTTTAACAGAGAGGAAGGGAAAGGGATAGAGAGTTAGAAACATCAATGAGAGAGAAACATCGATCAGCTGCCTCCTGCACACCCCCTACTGGGGATATGCCTGCAACCCAGGTACATGCCCTTGACCAGAATCAGATCTGGGACTCTTCAGTCCTCAGGCCAACACTCTATCCACTGAGCCAAACTGGTTAGGACTGAGTGAGGTCTTTTTAAGACACACATTCTACCCGGCAATTACCCACCTCCCCCAAAGCACATCTGTCTTTTTGAAGAACTCCTCCCCCACTGCCCCACCCCTAATAAAACTAAAGCCTGTGGCCTCCCCAGTGAAGGTGTTCTCCCCACCCTACCCTCAAGCTCAGCCCCAAAGCAAACCCTACATAAAGTCCAGCAGCTGCTCCCTGCAGCCTCTCCCATCTTTCCTGCCCAGATTCATTCTCCTCCCTGGGCAATTACCACTCACTGTCCATGACATCGTGGGTCCCATGGCCCCATCTCCATCATTCCCTCATTTGCTCAGTTATTTACTAAAATATTCTTAGCGATCAACGTGCAGTCTCTGCAGGGTGCTGGGGTCACAAAGATGTACAGGGCCAAGACGCTGCCTGCAGAGAGCGGACGGTCTAGAATAAAGAAGACAAGTACGCAGCGAGCATTGGAGAGGCATAGGAGCGGGCAGCCGAAATGGCTGTTAACCCTTACGGAAGGGAGAGAGCAACCAAATCTTCCCAAAGGAAGCAGCATCTGGGCTTGAGCTGTAAGGGCGAATTGACTTTGATTCTACAGAGAAGAGTGAGGGAATTCCAGATGGAGCACAGAGTTAAGCAGAGGCCGTGGCCAGGAAATGTAACTCCGACTCAAGGGAAGTGAAGAGACAAGTTTGACTGGCATGAGAAGGCCACGGCAGAGGTGAGAGAGAACGCTAATGAGGAAGGCTGAGGTCAGATGGATGGGGCTTTGTATTTTAATATTTTAAATAATACATTAAGTGGTTCAAATTCAAAAGGGACAAAAGGATATATAGTAAAAGTCACTTTCCCATCCCTCCCCTAGCTATGCTGTTTCCCATCTCAAAGGCAACCAAAGTTAGCTGTGTCTTTTATGTGTCCTTACAGAGGTATTTTATGCTTACACAAGTAAATATATACCTCTCTGACCTTTCATGTACAAGTGCTAGCATACAGTATACATCGTTCTACCTTTGTCCGTTTAATTATATATAGTAAACCAGCAATTCTCAAAATGAAGCATATATCAGAACTACCGGACCAGCTTGCTAAAACACAGCCTGCTGGGCCCCACTCCAGTCTCTGATTCAGCAGGTGTGGCCTGAAAACATACATTTCCAACAAGTTCCCAGGTAATACTGATGCTGCTGGCCCAGGAACCACACTTTGAGAACCACTTGTGTAGACCATGACTGTGCAAAGAGCTGCCTCATCCATTTTCATGCCTGTGCAGTACTCCATCATTTGGATATACGGCCATGTCGTTAACCGTCCCCCTCCGTTTAGGTTGTTTCCAGTCTTTTGCTATGTCAACCAGTTGTGCAGTACTACACTTGTGCATTCATTACTTCACCCAGGTGAAGGTAGAGTTCTGGCACGGAGTCTGGGTCAAAGGTTTTGTGCACGAACCATTTTGATGGACACTGCCAGGCAGCTCTTGGAGGGAGCCTTTAATGCTACTATAAGGAATTTTGAATGTTAACGAATGCAGGCTTTGGAGCAGAAGAAGACTAGTGAGGCCAGAGATATGCTTTAGGAAAATTAATCTGGCTCCATGGCAAAGCGTGGACTACCGTGGAGAGAGCCAAGGGAAAACACCTACTGTGGTAGACAGATTCTAAGGGCAACCCATGAGCCCTACCTCCAGGTGAGTTCACCTTTGAGTAGGTCCCTTGCTTTGAGTGTGGGTGGGACCTGTGACTGCTAACCAGTACAGAATGACAAAGGTAACAGAATGTCATTCCCGTGATCATATTGCATTATATAAGACTCTGTCGTGCTAGTAGACTGGCACTCAAGGCTCTTTCTCCCTCTCTGGGTCTGAAGAAGCGAGCTGCCACGAATCCCACTGAATGCTGCCAACAACCACATGGAAAGGGAAGTGGGTCCTTCCACAGATGGGCCTCCAACTGAGAGCCCAGCCCTGGTGACACCTTGACTGCGGCCTCATGAGAGGCCCCTAAGGCCAGGACCCGGTTACCCTGTGCTGGGACTCCTGGCTGCCAGAAACAACAACTCTGTGAGATAACAAACGTGAGTTGGGTTAAACAACTACGGTTATGGGAACAATCTGGGCAGGAAGAGATCTCGAAAACAGACATTTAGGAGGATGTCCAAAACATAGGCCATAAGTCTGAAGTGAACAGTTGTCAAGGTACAGTCTCAATCCTTCTTTATGAGATCAAACCACAGAGTGGTCCAAGGTGGGAAGGAGCAAGACCCTCCTTCCTTATCCCACTCTACAAGTGGTCCTCCCCTTACAGATGGCTCCAAGATGACCTCAGCACAGCCTCCCCAGGCCACCAGCTGCCACCTGCAATTTGCTTACAAGACAAATAAGCACCCACACTGAGAAGACCCACAATAAATCAAGGTGCCATTTTCAAACCACTAGGGACAAGACAGACTTTTCAACTAATTGTGTTGCGACAACTCAGGAATCTGAAAATATAAATTGGGGTCACATGTACCAAGGACCTATATAAAAATTGAAACTGAAAAGAGCTAGAAGAAAAATGTGGGAGAATGTTTGCAATAATCTTAAACTAGGAAGGACTTTTTCAAGCATGACCCAAATCCAAATGTCACTTTTATAAAAGGCTACATCTGAGTTCAAAAAAATTTAAATATCTAACACTAAAAAATAAAGCCAAATGATAAATGAAAAATAGGAAAAATATTTACAACATGTATGGCAGACAAAAGGATAATTTCCTTATTACATAAATAATGTGCATGTGCAAACATGTGCAAGTCTGTAAGAAATGCCAACAACCCAATAGAGAACTGTACAATAAAGAAAAAATTAAATTGTCAGTTCACAAAACAGGAAACATAAATGCATTTTACACATTTGAAATGATGCTCAGCCTCACACAATGCAGAAAATGCAAATTAAAACTATAATGAGACCCAGTTTTCATATATCAGGTTGGTGAATATTTTTAATACATACAGAGTTGCTGAACCAGTGTATAACCACTCTCATCCATGGCTGGTAGAAATACAAATTGGTTCCACTATGTGTGGAAAGAGAACACACAGTCTATCTATCTGTCTGTCTGTATGTCTGTCTGTCATCTATCTATCTATCTATCTATCTATCTATCTATCTATCTCTAAGCACTGGTAACAGCTGCCAGGCACAGGAGTGGAAAGATTTTTTTACTCTATCCCTTTTGCACGGTTTAAAATTTTCCCCAGTATGTGGACTTCATTCTCAACAATTCTAAATAGTAATAAAGAAAAAAATGTAGAGAGAACGTCTACTTCTGAGGAGATAGAAAAGATGTACTTTTCCCTAGGCTTTCTCTAAATACAACTAAATACCCTGGACATCTATATTATAAAGACCCAGTGGCCCTAATGCTGTAACGACCAAAGACCAGCGTGGGTGGGTGGGGCTGCAAGCACGGTGAGGCCATGTGGCTAGGCAGTGTCGTGTGATTTCACGCGCTGGGCTTCTAGTTATACATAAAAAAAACATAAGAAGAATCTGAAAGGTAAAGAGAAAGTAATTGGCTAGGGATCTTGAGGCCTGAGGAATAATAGGATGGTCAGATTCCTAGGTTTTCTTTTGGCTTCATATATCCCAGATTAGGGACTGAAGAAGCTGGCAACCTGGAAATATCAATAGGCACAGACACACAGACACAGACACAGACACACACACACACACACACACACACACACACACACACACACAAAGCCTGCTTCTTCTATCCAAAAGACTAAGAAAGGGGCAGCCTAGAAAGACAAAACTTCTAAACAATAACTGCTCTAACCTTGACAGACACCACAGAAAAAAAATGTGGCCCCACCCTAATCCATGCCAGCAAAAGCCAAGTATGGAGCCTTGACTCCCACTCCCACCCAGCAGTGAGGAGGTAGCCTTGCCCTCCCTCTGGGGTGTATCAGTGGAAGCCTGATGGACAGTTAGGATTATTACCACTGCTCAGTAGTAATAAGACCACATAATGTCAGTGGGAGTCGCATGGGGAGTAGGAACTGGCATTCCAACCCCTCCCAGCCAGAGGGTATGCATGGAGGCCCAGTAGGAAGCCTGGATTTCAACTCCCACTTGGCAGTAATGAGGCAGAGCCCCCAATCTTCCCATTGGAACATTAAAAAAAAAAAAAAAAGCCAACTAAAGCAGAAAGTTTAAGTAAAATCCAGAGTCCCAAAAAATGTCCAGGTTTCAATCAAAAATCACTTGTCATATCAAGAACCAGAAAGATTTCAACTGAATGAAAAAATACAATCAATGGATGCCAAGAGGGTGAGCTGAAAAAGAACTCAATAGCTGAAACCCTCCCAAATTTGGAAAAAAAAGACATGAACCTATAGATTTACGAAGCTGGAAGAATCTCAAACAAAATAAACTCAAAGAAACCCCTCAAGACACATCATAGTCAAAATTCTGAAAGCTAAAGACAAAGAAACGATCTTGAAAACAGGCAGAGAGAAATGATTCCTATATAGAGGGGGGATTTCTCATCAGAAACCATGGAGGCCAGAAGAAGTAGCACAACATTTTTCATATGCGAAAGAACTACCAACCAAGAATCCTATCTCCAGTGAAAATATTCTTCAGCAATGAAGGGGAAATCAAGACATTCTAAGATGAAGAAACAGGAAAAAAATTTGTTGCCAATGGACCTAAAAATGGCTAAAGGAAGTTCTTTAAACCAAGAGACACAATAAAAGCAGAAACTTGGAACAGTAGGAAGGGACATGCTAAGCAAAGGTATAGGTAAATACAATCGACTATTTCTGCTCTTGAATTTCTACATTAAATTTGACAGCAAAAACTGTAATCCTGTCTGGTGTGGTTTTAAATGTATTAAAGGAAATGTTTAAGACAATTACATTATAAACAGGAAGAGGGTAAAAAGACATAAAGGGAGGTATGTTTTCTACATTTCACTTGAATTGGTAACATGATCGGTAAAATGGCACCAGTAGATTGTGATAAGTTATATACACATGATGTAATATGTATAATAACGAAAATATATACACAAAAATATACACAAAAAATACTATACATAAATCAAAGTGGAATTCTAAAAATTGTTTAAGTAGCCCATAAGAAGGCAGGAATAAAGAAAACAAATGAAAGACAGAAACAGAAAAATACTTAAGTCCTAACATATTAATAATAACTTTAAATGTCAATAACCTAAACATGATTAAAAACATGAGCCACTATATACTGCCTCTGAGAAATTCACTTTGCATATAGTGATACAGGCAGGTTGAAAGTAAAAGAATGAAAAGAGATATGTCATGCAAACATCAATCAAAAGAAAGCAGGAGTGATTATATTAATATGAGATAAAGTAGACTTCAGGGCAAAGAAATCACCAGAGACAGAGAGGAAATCATATAATAATAAAGGGTCAAGCCACAAAGAAATAGCACTCCTAAATGTGCATGCACCAATAATAGAGATACAATAATGTGGGGCAAAAATGATAGAACTACAGAGAAATAGAGAATCCCACCATTACATCTGCACACTTCAACACTCCTCTCTCAACAATTCATGAGACAACTAGATAATCAGTAAGGATATGGAAAAACTCAAGAACACCGTCCATCAACAGAATCTAATCGACATTTACAGAATACTCCATACAACAGCACAATGTACATTCGTCTTAAGTGCCCACAGAACATATACCAAGACAGACTATATTCTGGGCCATAAAATAAAACTCAATGAGTTGAAAAGAAATTATACAGAGTGTGTTCCCCAACCTCAATGGAATCAAACTAGAAATCAGTAACAGCAAGATAACAGGAAAAACCTCTAAACACTTGGAAACAAAGCAGCATACTTCTAAAGAATCCATGAGTCAAAGAGGAATCCAGATGTCCTTCAGTGAGTGAATGGTTAAACAGGCTGTGGTTCATCCACACCATGGAATGCTACTACTCAGAAATAAAAAGGAATGAACTATTGATACATGTACCAACCTGGATGAATCTTCAGAGAAGTATGCGGAGTGAAAAAATCCAGTCCCCAAAGGTTACGTACACACTGTATGATTCGATTTACATAACGTTATTGAAATGATAAAATGAGAGAAATGAAGAACAGATGAGTGGTTTCAGGGGTTAGGCAGGGAATGAGGGCAGGAGGGAAGTGGGGTGGGCATAAGAGGGCAGCAGGAGGGACCCTGTGGTGATGGAAATGTTCTGCATCGTGACTGTATGAACATCAGCATCCTGCTGGTGATATGGTGATGTACTATAATTTTGCAAAATACTGCCACTGGGAAAAACTAGGTTAAGAGCACAAGGAATTCCTGTGTATTATTTTTTTCAACTGCACAAGAATCTCCAATTATTTCAAAATAAAAACTTAAAATTTTTAAAAAGTAGAGAATCCCTCCCAGAAGATGTTATCAAGGTAATAGTGCAAATCACCACCATCCCCAAATACACACACACACACATGCACACACACCATCAATCACGTGCCTTCAGCTATCACCACATATTTGCACTGATTATTAAATCTGCTGTGACTTTCTCCCTCTCTTTGGAAAGACCTGATCCAGTCTCACATGAGGTCAGAGAAAACATCTGAGGCCCTTTTGAGGCAGTTCCACAGTTTGGCACAGGAGCAAGCATCAAATCCATAAAACCAGAGCCTACTAGGGAGAGAAAAGCAGCAAGTAGCAGGATGATACAAGTTATATTTTGGAGAGGTAGCGGGCCCCCTGAAAATAAATGTCAAAGGGCAGGTGGGGTGTCTGGTACATGGTTCCGTGCATGTCACCTGTTTTTCTGAACAGTCTGTAGCTCTCACCCATTCCTCAGAGAGGTGCATTTCCCAAAGAGGTGAGAGAAGAAAGAGGCCGATGCTGGATACCACAACCCCCAGTTTCTGCAGCCCCGGGAACAATCGGTGAGCTCTGCAGAGCCCAGGCCACCTTCGGGTGACCCCCATAAGCCTCTGCTACTCCTGCCCCTTGTTGGAAAAAAAGCCCGATTCTGGAACTGGACCCTTAGGATATTCAGTTCCCACCCTGTGGGCTGCAAATATCGGAGCTTAGAGGTCATCTCCTTTAAAACCCCCAGGCCCGCCCAACAGAAGAGGAAGCTGAGGCCCAGAGCTACAGGATGGCTTTCCAAGATCATGCAGACAGTTAGGAGCCAAATTCACACCAGAAAGGTGGTTTCCTCCTCCCTCCTGCCAGCTTTGCGGCACTGGTCCCTTAATTTGGCGTAAGAGCCAGGGTAAAGGCTGGGTAGGGCGCCATTATTACCAGTGGAAGATGGCAATGGGAGCAGAGCCAGTAGCTGAGTTCAATGAGTACAGAGATGCAGAAGTTAATGAGCAAAGCTTCGTCTAAAAATATCTGGCAGTCCTGATGTGGCAGCTTTCATTGTTCCTGGGAAATACAAACAGGTGGCTGTGAGGGTTAGGAGCACTGGAGAGATGTTATTACTTGGAAGGCAGGCCACTGAATGCCGCTGCTTTCCAGGCTGTTGCCCCCCGTCCCCCTTCTCCTCCAAGCTGCTTCATTCACACCCATGGCTCACTTCCCAGCTGCTCACCACTCCACACCTGAGATGCTCCCTCTATCTGGAACACCCTTACCTCTCCCCACTCCCACCTCCTCTCTCTCTGCTTAGCAAACTCACACTCATTCTTCAAGCCCCAGCTCACGCATCCCCAACTGTGACTTTCCCTTGATGAGCTCGGGGAAACTTCTTCCTGATTGTCTACAGCTCCAGGAGAGCCCTTGCTCACACTGCGTCTCAGCTTCGTGTCTCACCCTACAAGAGCAAGGAGAGCGTTTTCCTCATCTTCATCCCCCATCCCCCGCTTGGCATCCGGTTCCCCAGAGACCTTCAGATGCTGTTTAATGACCACACACATACAGCCCACTTTAAAGTCTTTCTGGAGAAGGTCACCGCTTCTCGAAGGGAAAAAATTCAACCAAACGTCAGGAATGCTTCACAAAAAGAAGAGGCTGTGAGTACGGAACAAAGCAACCCATAATTACACTGGGCTCTGGAAAGGGCTCTATCCTAGAAACCAACACACTCGTTCAGGCTGGCTCAGTCCCCTGTAGACTCCAGATCGCCAAACAAGCAGTCCCTCCTGAAGCATCTCTGGGGTCCCTCTCAGCACTAAGTTACATGATCCTGAGCATGACGAGGCGGTCATCCTACCTGCTCATCTTGTGGCCGGTCCCTTTCTTTCCCAGTAGCCTCCACTCAGAGTTTTTGGTCCATTTCCCCTGAACCCCTTGCCTGTTTAACTAAAACCAGATCAGGTGTTCACCAAAAAGGTATTATCCTTCCTCGGGCATTCTACTTTAATATGAGGCCACTGAAGACTCAGAGGGATGGTGCTCATGAGTGGATTTCTAGGCAGAAGGCAGGCAGTGGGATAGACATCTGGCCAGTGGTGAGGGTTCTTTAGAGACAAACCTTCCCTGCAGCCCCCTCCCAACCCACCCATCACATGGCAGAGGCAAGAGCTGTGAGAACGGCTAGACCCTGGCAGATGGCAGGGAGGCTCCTGGCCTGGAAGAGAGTTAATGTCGGTGGAATATCCTGAGGGTGGGACCCAAGCTCCTCACTCCTCATTCCATGGTTTCTTTTATCTGGTATTTCTGGGCAAGACAATGAGCAAACAGACTGGAAAGTTACAGGCCAGCTTTGCCGATCCCTGCCAAAAATGCAGCAAAGGAAGCTGGAGGGAGACTCAAGCCTCTCTTTAATTTCCTCTTCTGTTTGGCTTCGCATGCGCGCCATCTGCCCTTGGGCTCCGACTCCAAACAAGTGCTGCTTCCCATCCCAGATGTGTGGGAAGCCCCTCACCCACCCGAGTCCGTCCTGACTGATGTGCTGGCCACATTTGGTAAGGCTCTGGCCCTCCCTTGAACAGCAAGAACATTTAGAAGCGTGACATCAACCAGGAAGTCTCGTTCCCAGGCCAAGCTGGAAAGCAGTGTGTGGGTCTCTCCCTCTGGGCCAGAGTCAGGACCCAACCGGAAGCAAAACTGGGACGGTGGCAGATGGAAGAGGACCTCCAAGTTCCCTGCTTCCCCAAGAGAGGAGTGCCCTCAGAGTGCCAGCATGCCCTCTCCAGCACCCCACCCCTGCTGAGCATGCGCTCCATGCGTGTACATGTGCGTGGACAACAAATGCAGGGAAGTGCAGACAGGAAAAAAGGGAGGTCAAGATTGAAATCCTGGCTCTGTCTGGGTCTGTTACTTAACCACACCGAGCCTGAGTTTCCTTTGTAGGATTGTGGTAAGGACCAAACAAGATGGGGTTCCTGCTATGGGACTTGCCCTCCATAAGTGTTCATTCCTCCCCAGATGCCGTAACCAGCTGTCATTAAAATGCTCATTAAAATGACAGCTCTGCATCAACTAGCCCTGTGACCTGAGGCAAGTCCCTTACTCTCTTGGGCTTTCTTGAAGTTTCCTAGCCTTGAAGAGCACTGTAGTGTGCATCCAAGTCACCTGGAGGGCTTGTAAAACACAGGTGACTGGGCCCCCTCCCCAGAGTGTTCTATGGAGCCCAACCGGAGAACCTGCATTTCTGATAAGTTCCCAGGTTATGTGGATGCTGCTGGTCCCTAGGCCACTCTTTGAGAAGCTCTCAAGTAGAGGCAGTTCTGGGGGTTTAAGAAGTATGTTAAACTAATCCACATTATGTTGTTAGTGACTGTTACTTGTTTAATGTGTTCTTCTTAGGGCTACTTGCATTTTAAATGGAATAATGTCTTGACCCAAAGAAATCTTCTGCTTCTAAATTGGGTATCAAAAGAGCCCTAGCATCTACAGCCAAGAAGATCAGGAGGGAAAGGCTTTTGGGCCCCTCCGGTCACAGTATGCAGGGGTGACCTCAAAGACAGATTGTTTGCAAAACGCTATCCTCCCAAGTGACTCTGTTGCACTTGGTTACTTGGTTAATTGCCGTTTGAGGGCATGACATCTGAGGCTGAGGACTGGCCCCTGGTTGCCTAAAATCAGCCCAAGGCCAGGCCCCATTGCTGAAGCAGGGCTGTCAGTCAGCTGTGACATTCTGGGTCCCCCCACCTCTGCCTGGGGAGGGTGGCAGAGTCAAGGGCCTGCAGCCCCAGAGGCTGTCACTCTGCATATCTACAGTTTGGGGTGTAGAACCCCTCTCAGCATCACTCCCTGCCTTTAAGACACTATAAGACCTGTCCAGCTGCTGTCATTCCACCAATGCTCTGGGCCTGCCTCAGGGAAGAGAGCTGCCCAGCGCATCAATTACAGAATAATGACTCCCTCCTCCCTGACTTCCCACCCACCCCCACCCAGCATGGCCCTGCCTTTGGTGCCCAGGAACATGAAGAGGACAGAGATCCTTATGTAGCAACACCTCCCATCCCCACTATGTTCTCGATATTTCTAACTGCAAACTCAGGCACGTGGACCTGGACGAAGTCTTCAGGAAGCGGTTAATGGTTCACAGAAACCGTGAAGGGAATGAAAGCAGGACTGAGATCAAGCCCTTGGGGACCAAGCCTGCACCCACCCCCCCACCCCCGCCACTCACTCACTCCAACCTAGCATGTAGGTCACAGGGGGTGGAGGAAGGATGCCTCCAGGCAAGCCCCCCTCCCACCAAAGCCTCAGTCCACAAAACGCCTGGCTTTGATTGTGTTCACACTACAAGCATTTAGTAAGTCTATTGCAGGCTGAGCACTGGGGCAGGTGGGGGAGAGCTAAAGAGGAATAAGAGGTGCCCCCCACAAAGCTTCTGGTCTAAGAGGTCAAGACAGCTGTACAAATGATCATCAATAAAGGCAGTGCAGAAAGTAAGTGAAAAGTCTGTCCATGAGCTCAGGAGAAGATGGCTGATGCTTCTTGGGGAGGAGGGATGAAGGAGGGGATGAGAGGACAAGATAGAGCAGCACAGAGGGTGACATTTGAATTGATCCTAAGGAATGAGTAGGAGAAAGCATGTCAGGGGTAACATTCAAAATCTTTAATAACTGCTAAGGCCCAAGCCCAACCTAGTCAGTTAGACATATGCATCTAATAGGGGCAGAAATAGAATATTGGGACCAGTTACAATTGTAAGAAATATTAATCATGTTCTGTTAACTGTGATTGTTTTGTTCTGATTAAAGAAGGCACATTCTAACCTGGCTGGGAGTTGCACGTGGGACCTGGGAGCTCACCTGGAAATGCTAATTATCATGGAAAGATTAACAACCTTGTTGCAGAAAGGAGAATCACCAGCCTTTAGAAGATCCCCTCCTCCCTGCCCCACAGCCCTTTGCATATCACTAGCCCTTTGCAGACCTCCAGCCTTTGCATGCCTAGAGGCCTTTGCAAATTTCCAGCCCATATTATCTGTAAACTGCCCATTGGCACACCCTTTTGCCTACTTCTCCATGTAATATTTTCTTTTTAATTTATTTTAAAAAACATTTTTTTTTATTGATTTCAGAGAGGAAGGGCGTGGGGGCGGGGGGAGAGAAACATCAATGACAAGAGTCACTGATTGGCTGCCTCCTGCACGCCCCCTACTGGGGATCAAGCCCGAAACCCAGGCTTGTGCCCTTGATGGGAGTCAAACCCCCAGACCCTTCAGTCTGCAGGCCGACACTCTATCCACTGAGCCAAACCAGCTAGGGCCCCATGTAATCTTTGTCCTTCTACTCAATATAAGCAGCTGGCTGGTGGTGGGAGACAGAGCAGATTTCTGTGGATGAGCTGCTGCTCTCCCATACTGCCGGCAGTATTGGGATAAATGCTCATGTATGATTCACCCCGTCTCTGCGTAATTGGCTCAAGTAGTGACAGGCAGCACAGACCCACTGACTGTCCAGTTACACATCTACTTCTGCTCCCTTCCCAAACCCTACCAGAATGACAGTTTCAAAAAATTAATTATAAATATACAAGGATGAGAAGAACTGAAGGGGAGACAAATGTAACAGAATTTTAGAAGCTGGAAATCAGAAGGATAATTGGTAAATGGCTTGGGCATCCTCCCCCACCCTACCACACCCTACCCCCCCACTCCCCCCAAAAAACGAATTATAAGCCAGCAGTGGAGGAAATGAAAACCAACACAATTTATACAGCAACACCCTCTTAACAGCTCAGAAATTGGTGGTACCAATCCTCCTGAAAGCAAGAGGGAAGGAGAGAGGGATAAAATAAGGAAGGTTGGCTGGCAATCTGTATAGGAAGCAGTTAGATCCTCAGGTTCTTTCCCTCTCTAGCATCTGCCCCTCGCCCAGCCCAGCAGAAGACTGAGGTTTATTCTCTGAAATAGAGGTTTTTTGGCCTAGGAGACACCAGGCAGAATGGAGGACAGACCTACCATGCTGAAGACAGGGGAATGAAAGAGGATTCATTTGCATTCTGGCTACAGAGGCTCCCTGGGCACTCAGAGCATCAACCCTCAGGATCTTACCCTCCAGCAAGAGCCAGGACAAGCCTTCTCTGAGGACCCCAGCCTAACTAAGGACACTTAAGACTCCACAAGGAAGAGGTCTGGCCAGCTCATCCTCCAGGGAAGCCCATGGTCATCAAATCCCACCTGCACTGAGATTCTTAAATATGTGTAGATTAAAAGAATAACCAAACAACTGAAGAAAGCGTCAAAATTGAACAACAAACACCAAAACAAACAAATGGGAAGAAACAGAGACTGTGTGAGAAGAAAAGTTGAAAACCTTACATGATTAATTTCTTCAGAGAGACAACATTACAATCATAAAAGAGGATGTTATCAAAAGGGACATTTAGAGAACAAAAAAAAAGAGAATTCTTATAAATTAGAAAATAACAAATGAAATGTCAACAGAGGATTGGAAGGTAAAGTTGAGGAAAGCTCCCAGAAAGTAAAGCAAAAAGACAAAGAGATGGAAAACAAAAGATAAGAAAACTAGGGAATCAGTCCAGAAGGTCTACTAGTCAAAAGAGTCTTAGAAAGAGGGAACAGGGGAAGAGAAGGGGGGACATAAACAAGAAAAGTAAATTATCTATAAAACCAAGAAAATGTCATGGATTTGAAGACCTAGAGTTTACAGATTGAAAAGCCCTGCCAAGTGGATCCTTAGATAAAAATATGAGCACCATTGATAAAAATGGATCCACTCAAGGCAAAGCACATCATTATGACATCTCAGAATACTGGAGTAAAAAAATAAAACCAAGAACAAAACATATTCATGGATTGGAAGACTCAATATTAAGACGTTAATTCTTTCCAATTTTATGTACAGATTCAACACAATGTCAGTCAAAATTCTAGAAAACTATTTTGTAGATATTGACAAACTGATCCTAAAGTTTCTATAAAAAAAGCAAAAGATCCAGAATAATCCAACACAATTCCAAAGAACAAAGGAGAAGGAATCACACTACCCAATTTCCAAATTTACCCAAAGGCCACAGTAATCAAGACAAGATGGCATTAGTGTAAACACAGACACCTAGGTCGATATGACAGAATAGAGAGCTCAGAAATAGGCCCACACAAATACAGTGGGGCCTTGACTTATGAGTTTAATTCGTTCCGTGACGGAGCTCATAACTCAAATTACTCGTATGTCAAATCAAAAAGTGAACAAGTGAAACACGTGATGCTGGGCTGATGTGGCATTAACTGTGACGTTCGCTGTGCCAACTAGCGGTGGGGTATCTGAAGCTGGCTCGTAACCTGAATTTTAGCTCACAACTCAAAGCAAAAAATCGGCCGAGAGATGGCTCGCATCTCGAAAAACTCATTAGTCGGGACACTCATAAGTCAAGGCCCCACTGTATAGTCAATTGATCTTTGACACAGGAGCACAGGCAACTTAATGGAGAATGGATAGTCTTGTAAACAAATGATGCTGCAACTATTGGAGATAGAGATAGAGATAGAGATAGAGATAGAGATAGAGATAGAGACAGAGACAGAGACAGAGACAGAGATAGAGATAGAGATAGAGATAGAGATAGAGACAGAGATAGAGATAGAGAGATATAGCTAAATATATCTACACTAATAAAAGACAAAGATGCTAACTGACCATACCTTCGCTATGCCCCAAGCCATGCCCACCAGCCAATCAGAGCGACTATATGCAAATTAACCCAACCAAGATGGCAGCCGGCAGCCACAGAGCTGGAGCAAGCAGGAGGCTTGGTTGCTCCGGCAATGGAGGAAGCCAAGCTTCCCGCCTGCCCTGACCCGGCTGTGGCCTCCACTCATGGCAACAAAGTTTCAATTATAGAAGACAAATAAATCCTAGATACCTGCTTCCAGCCAGCCTCCACTGGGAGCTTGGGTGGCTGGGGGCCGTGGCCAGCCTGCAAACAACCATCAGCCCCTCACCCAGGCTGGCCACACCCTCATGGGGTGAAGGTCTCCGCTGGAGGGCTTGGCCAGCCTGCAAACAGCCATCAGCCCCTCACCCAGGCTGGCCAGTCACCCCAGGGGGGATCCCCACCATGAAGGGGCTGTGGCCAGCCTGCAAACAGCCATCAGCCCCTCACCCAGGCTGGCCAGGCACTCTTATATAATAAAAGGGTAATATGGAAATTGACCCTAACAACAGAATGACTGGGAATGACTGGTCACTATGACACACACTGACCACCAGGGGGCAGATGTTCAATGCAGGAGCTGCCCCCTGGTGGTCAGTGCACTCCCACAGGGGGAGCTCTGCTCAGCCACAAGCCAGGCTGATGGCTGCCAGTACAGCAGTAGTGGTGGGAGCCTCTCCCGCCTCCTCAGCAGCGATAAGAATGTCGGACTGCAGCTTAGGCCTGCTCCCCGCTGGCAAGTGGACATCCCCCGAGGGCTCCCGGGCTGCCAGAGGTATGTCTGACTGCCAGCTTAGGTTCAATCCCTCAGGGAGCAGGCCTAATCTAGCAGGTGGTCACCCCCGAGGGGTCCCAGACTGCGAGAGGGCACAGGCCGGGCTGAGGGACCCCCACCCCCGAGTGCACAAATTTTTGTGCACCGGGCCTCTAGTTATATTATATATATATATATTATATATATAAAATATATATATATAATATATATGTATATATAAATATATATAGTATAATATATATTATATATATAATATAATATAATATAATATATATATATATAATCCAGCTAGACACAGACTTTACATCTTACACAAAAAGTCAAGATGGATTGTAGACTTAAATGCAAAATGTGACTCCATAAACTTCTTGATGAAAACATAGTAAAAAATCTTCATGGACTTGAATTTGCTAATGAGTTTTCAAATATAACCCCAGTCTGGCCAGTGTAGCACAGAGACATTAGGGTTAAACTAAGGACATCTGAATAGAGAATGGAATTTAGTAAATGATAACATATCCATATTGGTTAATTTATTGTGACAAATGTATCATACTGATACAAAAAGTTCAAAATAGGGACAACTAGGTGTTGGGTATATCAGAACTCTCTCTACAGCTAGAAAGGAAGATAGCAGCATAGGTAAACACCTGTACTCATCGCCTCCCAAAAACACATCAAAATTACAACTAAAATACTGAACAACCATCATCCAGAACCACTGGAAAGCTGGCTGAATGGAAGTCCTACAACTAGAGAAGTAAAGAAGAAAGCAACTGGTAGGAGGTGCTGAGGCGCAGAATGGGCTGGTCCAGCACCCAAGTGCATGGCTTTTTTAATTATGAGGGAGTTCGCCTCTGTGGAGGCTGCCATGAGGAGAAAGGGGGTCCCAGTCCCACACCAAACCTCATTACAGGGTACCAGAGCTGGGGGAAAAAAAGTCCCTATGGGCAGTAAGAACTACAGGCTGTAAAAACCAGTGCAGATTGGGGCTCAGTGACACAGAGGCTGCTGGAGACCCACCTGTTATTCTTAAAAGGCTGGCACCACGAACTGAACTTACAAGGTCCCACTTCTTCTGAGCTCCAGCACCAGGGCGAGGCTCCGTGGAACACAGACACATATGAGGAGGAACTGGACTGTCTAACATCTGGGCAGGAACCTCAGGGGTGGCTTTCTCCCAGGCAGAGGTGCTCACAGGGATCATGCTGGGACTTTCAGGGTCATAGGGCTGACTGGCAGCTATTTCTGTTTGCTCTGCCCTGGTGATTCCCTAAGAGCCGCCTCATCCAATTTACAACCCCACTAAAGCTGTTTGCAGCAGCTTTTGCAAATGAATGGCCTGTCCTTGCTAAAATATCTCAAACAAGCTGCAGCTGGATCAGGGAGTCCCAAACCTATCAATAAAAGGCCCAACACCCAGCACCAGCATCAGCCTGCCTTGCTTCACAGTTGGGCCTCGTCTGGGCACTTCCAAACCCAATACAAAAAGGAGAAATCTGCAGATCTCTGTAGCTCCTGCTGTGTGGCCCCAGCAGTGGCTGACTTTGCACCTCCCTGGATATCCAGAGCCAATGTACAGTGGTCAGTGTCAGATCATACCAGATTACAACTCTACTCATCCATAAGCAATACACTCAAGGGGCAGACTCAGTGAGCACCAAAGCCCCACTGAAGCAAGTCTTGCTCCATAGGGGTGTCTCCTGCACAGCAGCTCTCCCTCTGTAGTCGCAGCTGGTCCTCACAGCCAATTGGCCTGGAGGTCAATTCTTCCCAGTGACACCAACAGCAATCAAGTGTCAACTACAAGACTGTTCTCACAGCCCACAAAGTGGTGCATCTAGAGTGCCCAGCTCAGGTGACTGGGGAAGCTGAGCCACTGGGCCCTATAGAACACTTACTATACAAGGCCACTCTACCAACTCAAGGAGATATAGCAGCTCTACCCAATACATAGAAACAAACACAGGGAAGCAGCCAAAATGCAGAGACAAAGAAACATGTCACAAGTGAAAGAAATGGAGGAAATCAAACTACTGGACATAGAGTTCAAAACCACAATTATAAGGTTACTCAAGAATCTTCTAAAAACCTCCAAAAAAAATGGAAAAGGACCAGTCAGAAATTAAGAACTCTCTGTACTATCTTCACGATAATTATGTCATCTAAACCTGTTCTAAAATTTAAAGTTTATTTTTTAAAACTCCTACAACACCTGGGGGAGGGAGGATGGGGAATAGGCCATGTAGAGGATCAGGTATCAGAATAGTTTCAGACTTCTCAATAGTAACAGTGAAATCTATAAGATAATGAGAGTGCCTTCAAAATTCCAAAGAAAAATGATTTTCAAACTAGAATTCTATACCCAGTAAAACTGTCAATCAAATGTGATGGTAGAATAAATATGCTTGCAAACATACAAAGTTTCAAATAATTTCTGTCTCATGCACCTCCTTCTTAGGAAGCTACTAGAGGATGTGATCCACCAGAACAACTTCAAGGATGCTGGTAAAAGGTGACTCCAAAGTGACAGCTATGCACCAGGCATAGACAGCAATCAGTCCAGAGGGGAAGCATGTTGCAGATACAAAGAGAGATTTCTGAGTGAAAGAAAATCTGAACATTTTGAGAAGAGATACAGACAATGGTAGGAATTTGGGTATTAAATTAATAATAAGAAACTGGAATCATAAGCAAGTGAAAAATAATAAAATGATCAACTCTAGGGAAAACAAAGAGTGATTCAAAAAAGAAAAAAAAACATCGTGGAGATACTAGACGGTTCACCTGGAAAGTGCATGTTCAAAGTCATAACAAGGTGAATACTAAATATTTATCTCACAAAAATGAGGACATAAATATACTGGGAGGATAAAGGGAATGATGTGTCAGTCAGATTTTGCTAGTTTGTATTGCAGTAACAAAAGAAATCTCAATGGCTTACAAGAGTAAGAGTTCTCACTCATGTAACATTGCAGCACAGTTGTGGGTCAGCTGTGGCTGCACCACATGTCTCCTTTATTCTAGGGTCTATGCTAAAGGATCCCACCCTCTTTGGGACATGCCCAGTTTCTTGGCAGAGGAAAAAGTGTAACTCACCCAGGCATGCAGACTCTAAAGCTTCTGATCAAAGGAGGCATACATTACTCCCACACACATTCCATTGACCAAGGTAATCACATGGCTAAGCTCAATGTCAATTATATTATTCCTCCCATAGGGATGCTCGTCACATGATCATGTAAACCAGCATATTATCCATTTACAGGGAGGGAATGATTCCATTGAAAACATAATGCAACTGATGAATATATATGTGTGTATTGTAGTGCAGAGTAGAGGGTAGGTGCAGCAACAGAGAGCTAGATTTTCATCCTCCACTGGTAGGAAGCCAATAGAGAATGCCTAGAACTGAAAAATCAAGCAGTAGCCATTTTTGCATGTTATTTAGAAACATGAACATAAGTATATAATTCAGGAGGAAGAACTAAAAATAGTTGCCTCTAGAGAGGAGACAATGGGGTTGGAGAGCAGGGAACTATTATTTTTTAAAAATATATTTGTAACCATTTAGTAAAAATAAAAAGACGACAAATAACAATGAGGCAAGCAGCTCTTGGCTGCTAAACTTCACTGTGCTGCAGTGACTTTTCACCCTGTTTGTGACGGTAAGAGAGCATATAAATCTCCACTTTCAAACAAAGAAACTGAAATTGTTGACAGCTACCATTATATTAACGCCCCTTCAAAACCCACCACCTAGTGTCAGGCATCCTCAGGAATGACACTTCTTCCTACGTAAGTGAGACCTAAATATCCTTTACTTTCTTTCAGTCAACTCTGTATTATCCAAGCCACAAAGAAGGGTAATAACAGAGACACCCATGCTGGAATATAACTCAGAAGTCACATGCATGACTTGAGAATGCATTTTGTAACTGCTGTGCAGAACATTCGCCCTGCTAAGTATTCATAGCTCCAGCTAACTTTTTTTTTTTTTTTTGCCTAAACATGGATTAGGTTATAGGAGAAACCATACTAAAAGCCTTTAGAATAACAAATCTTGGAAATAGAAATTTGCCTAAAATGATAAAACATGAGCAACTACCCAGAATTAGTCTTCCTCCCCTCTCCCCCTATACTCTCAAGTTATATCCTGTATCTTGAACGATGTAAGAGTGGGAGGCAAGGTAAACACTGTGATCACTGTTTAATAGGAACTCAAATTTGGCCCAAAATTTTCTTAGCTAGGCCAGATACGAACTTCCATTTACAGACATTACATCACAATTGGTTTCTATAACATAATCAAGACTGGATATAATAGCATCTTGGTCTCAAAAGACCATGAGTCAATTGTCAGCTTGTCAGTCCTCATACTCACCCAGCTATGGGCTCAGGTCAATACAGAATTTACCTTCATTCATAACTTCAAAACAAAAACTTTTATAGAAAACGAATTCAATTACAACCTTTTTAAAACATCTAGGGCCCTGGCCGACGTGGCTCAGTTGGTTGGGCATTGCCATCCCATGCACTGAGAGGCTGCTGGTTTGATTCCTGGTGGGGCATATGCCCAGGTTATGGGTTCAATGCCTGGTAGGGGGTTGTGGGGAGCATTAGGGGACTTGCAGGAGGCAGCCCATGGATGTTGCATTCTCACATTGATGTTTCTCTCTTCTCTCTTTCTCTCTCTCTAAAAGTCAATCAACTTTTTAAAAAAATTAAAACCAATAGGGCTTAAAAAGAAGAGAATACTATATTGCATTTCTTTTATACTTTATGTTTGAATTGTATAAAATTTTTAAATATGTATATATTCATTTCTAAGCACCAAAAAAAGGTGGGGGATAAGAAAGGCATACAAGAGTTTAGCGTGTTGTAAGGACAGCAAACAGGTGAGTATCCACAGAGTTGTAAGGTCTGGGTGAGGCTGGGCATTCTGGGAGCCAGGCTTGCAAAGGTCTCTTGCTGTGATGAAGGGGCTGGACTTTAAGCTCAGATATTAGGAAGATAATCCAGGGGGCTGAATAATCTTAGAGGTCAGAACTAGTGGGAAGGAGGGCTCTGTTAGTGTCTTCAGTCCTTTCGCACTCTCTCTTTTTAAATCACAAGAGCCTGAACTAGAGCAGTAAAAATGGAAGTGAAGTCAATGGGGTGACATCAAAAGACACTGGGATAGTAGAATCAATAAAGTAGGACTGCTTTAAAGAGAGAGGTGAAGGGAAGAATAGAATAGAAAACAAGGCTTGATATGGGTTAGCTTGGGTTTTAGCCCCACCCCAGGGCAAGTTCACCCAGAACCTCTGACCTAGTGGAAGGCACCTTCTCATTATCTCAGTCTGATGAGGTGGCTTGGCCAGCTCAGCCTTAAGACAAACAGTCTGCACTGGGACCAGTTAGACTGCCCCCAAGCTCCCTCCACGCTGGAACTGGGTTGAAAACATCATGGGTGAGACTTGCTCCTGCTCCCTGTCCCCACACCCCTCGGAAGAGAAGCATTGGAGAGTGGAGGGTGTGGTCAGGAAGCTGGGAAAATCATGGTGCTCGAGGCAACCTCACATCCTAGTTGCCATATCAAACGCACCACACCCTATGCCCAATAGGATTGCTACAAGATCACAAAGTTGAAGTGAGTTGCAGTGAATCTAATATTATATTTTGTAGACATTTCATTCAGTGTTTACTACCTTTCACGTTGTAGTCAATATTTTTCTTTTCAGGTCTCAAGTATTTTGGTAAGCCTTTGAGACATCCATAGACCCTACTCATACCCACAATGCCCTGCAGTGTGAGGCAGATAGGAAGCCACTGACAACCTCCGCTGAGGCTGATGGGAGTCGCTGAATTAGAGCACCCTGACTGAGCAGCTAAGCCAGGCCGCTGGTTTGGCAGAGTCCAGTAATTACAGATCCCATCTTGGGGCATGGCCAGAGAACATAGATGGTCCCATACAAAGCCACCCCAATTCCAAAAGCAAGCACTATTATAAAGGGGGTAACATGATCTACGGGGGCAGACCTACCCAGAAGGCACTCACCACTTGGAGTGGAAGGTAAAAGGGCAGAGATGGATGACCTTACAGAAGCAACGGAAGCATACAAAAAGTCCCTGAAACGTCTTCCAGCTAGCAGTCCAGAGACACACAGGAAACCCTCGATATTTGCAGTCGTGATTTGTGGTTTGAAACGTGCACAGCACTGCCTGCTCCTTGCTCCTCACCAGCCCACACAGTTATGCTGCAGGCAGCCCATGTGGCAGACACACGGCCCATGTGTCTCTACAAACCTCCCTCACAGCGGCCTTTCAGCTGCCCTGATTCCATGACCAAGAGATTCTCTCCCCGCCCCCGGAAAATATACTCCTTTTTAACCCCTTATGGTTGAATCACAGCATCATCTGATGCTTGAACCAGAAGGCAAGGATCTTAGAGACCTAATCTCCACTTACTTTTGACTCTCCTCATGTTATTTCTCCTATTCCAGTCCCCATCTCATGTGATTAAAAAGTGGGAGAGGGCCCTAACTGGTTTGGCTCAGTGGATAGAGCCTCGGCCTGCAGACTGAAAGGTCCCAGGTTCGATTCCGGTCAAGTGCATGTACCTTGGTTGCGGGCACATCCCCAGTAGGAAGTGTGCAGGAGGCAGCTGATCAATGTTTCTCTCTCATCAACATTTCTAACTCTCTATCTCTCTCCCTTCTTCTCTGTAAAAATCAATAAAAAATATATTTTTTTAAAAGTGGGGGAGGGTCTCCTGGTCAACACACTGTAGACTGCACTCTGATTGAAGTTTCTTCATCTGCCCCCAGGACAATCAGGGCTGGTATGCTCAGTCAAGAAACCCTGCCCACCACCACCACCAATAGCAAGAATCTTCTAGGCGAGATGCTGCAAGGTGGAAAGAAGAGATGGAAGGAAGAGCAAAGCTGAGTGTCCACTGGGGAAGAGCATGCATGAACCCAACATCCAGGTGAACTTGGATTCAGAGCCTGTTCCTCCCACCCCTTTGACAACTCCTGACCCTTTACCAGCGGATGTGAACAGAGAGGCACTGGTGTCTCCCCAAAGTGGGAATGCAATCTAAGCTACAGGGGCTGGTTGTACCCACAGTCACCACATTTCCCAAGCCACAGATCAAAGCTGTTCTGGGAAATCAAGGTCATAGACTAGCAGGAAATGTACAAAAGAGCCTTGAGCATAAGGTGATGGGATGCAGCCTGTGTACAGCTATGCTGGAAGAATGGAAGTGGTACCCTGAATAAATCCACATCGCCCAGTCTCTGCGAGGACTCTGGTCAAAGATGTAGAGTCCAGCCACCAAAAATAATTGAAAAAAGATTCCAGTCTTGTCTTGCCTCATCTCAAAGTCTGTCATCAGACACCCTGTGATAACCCACAGAAACGCTCCTCAAGGGGCCCTTTCTCTCCGCCCCAGGCCCCACACCTCTCTGGAGCCTCTCCTTTGCCAAATCTTCTAAACCTTCCCGATGCCCAGCGTGCAGCTTCTCCGTTCTCTCTCTCTCTCCTTTCTCAGCCCACAGTGCAGTGGGAGCAATTTGCTCCAGGGGGTGATTCAGGAAGTCTTCTTAGAGTGGGAGGCATATATGGTAAATTTTTAAAGATGAGTTGGATTTAATAGAGAAGTAACGGACATCCTGCGTGGAGGGAATATAATGAGCCAACCCAGGACGGGGCAGGAAATGTCCTGTCATTTTTAGGACAGCAAAGTAGGAAGGATCCGCGTATGCAAAGGCGCAGAAATGGGAGACTGAAGAGCCTGGTCAAGAGCGGATTTGGAATCCTAACCACTGAGCAGTAGTTAGAGCATCGCCCCATCCGTTAAAGGGCTGTGGGTTCCATTCCCAGTTAAGGGCACATACCTGGATTGCAGGTTCGATCTCCAGTCCCGGTCGAGGCACATATGGGAGGCAACCAATCGGTGAGTCTCTCTCACATCGATGTTTCTCTCTCTCAAACACATACACACACCCCTCTCTTCCACTCTCTCTGAAAATCAATCAAAAAAATATTCTCAGGTGAGGATTAAGAGAGAGAGAGAGAGAGAGAGAGTTTGGAGGTCAGAACTAAGAACTCTGGACTCCTAGGAGGTTTTTGGTAGAAAAGTAAGGTGTACCAAACAGCATTCCAGGAAGACCCACTGGGAGAATTAGAGAGGAAGGAACCAGTAAAGAATATATTGCATCTCCCACCAGCCAGCCTCCATTTTAACAGATGCTCAAAATGAAGGGGGTTTTCTTTCTAATAGTCAGGTGTAATGGAAACGAATGAAAACTTGGTCACTTGAAATCCACAGGTAACTCTCAGGTCTGAGGGCAGCATCACTTACGGCCACCTGCCTCCTCCAACAAATCTCTTCCCTGTGTTGCAAGTTGCAAAAACAGGTGAGTCTGACCTTCATGTCTCTGCCTCTATCTCCCCTCAAGCCAGAGAAACAAGCAGTGAGATGGGCTGGAGAAGAGAGGGTCTGGTCCCCTATATCCTGGACACAAACAAGTAAGGAGCTTGGTCAGAAGTGGCAAACCCGTGGATAGAGGCATATAAATAGTACCACTTGGCAAAGGGAGCAAGAAAGCCTAGTTGTCACCCTGAATACTGGTCCAATTAGCTATGTGGCTTTGTTTTATAAGACTGTTGCTTCCTTCCCATCGAAATCCCAACCACACTTCAAAACCCACCTCCACCACAAAGTCGCCCTCATTATCCTGATCTCCCTGCTGTCCCTCCCTGAACATCTACAATACCCAACAGTGTGCCACTGAATTCCCATGCCACCCTGTATCTTTTTCATCTCTTTTTAATGGGCGTTCACGTCTTCTCCCTAATGAGGGAATATATTCCTTAAGGTCAGGCATTGTGTTTTGTATTGTCCCATAGACTTTCCCACAGCACCGAGTAGTATGCTGGGTAGAGAGAATGGAATACACTGTTGCTGAGTGACTGACTTTTTTTAAGCGTTTGTAAAACATAGCAGTGCTCGTATCACTTTCTTTTCTATAATGGGAGATCCACGAGAGAAGCTGGCTTTAGCAAAGGGTTTAAAAATACCTTATTTCCTTTAGACTGGCAAGAACTAATATCTTAGAAGTTGGAGCTGGAAGAGAGACATTTGGGCAACTTAACTCATCTCCCATGGAAGTGATCGGTGTAACTGGTCTACAACAAGTGGAGCTAAAAGGGTTGGTTAGAAGGGCACATCGGTGCCTAAAAACTATGTTCTCCTACGGTTCAAACACTGTGCCCTCTCATCTTGTTTACAAGATTAATTTGGCCTCCCCCTGCCTCTGGTCTTTATTTGGACCACGTAACACTTCAGCCCAACCCTGTCTGAGTCATCACTCTTTCTAAATCATTGCCCTGCAGTCTGGATTAATGTGGAGGCTTTGGGCTGGGAGTAGCAGGTTAACTTTGCATGCTACAAAATCCAATTTGTCATTTATTCCTGGAATGATGCTCTGTGCCCTTTCACTGTGTGTGTGTGTGTGTGTGTGTGTGTGTGTGTGTGTGTGTGTGTGGTGGGCCTGCCTGTGGGCCCTGTGAGCACTTGAGGGCCTGTACCACCTCTATAGACTGGGTGGTAGAAGAGCAGGGTGGACACAGTAGGCTTCGGAGACAAATAGAAAGATGTGGATCCAGCTCCTAATTCTACAACTTCCAAGCTATGTGATCCTGAGCCAGGCTTGGTTTTCTAGCCTCTAAGGGTTTTTGCCTGGCTCAGGGAAAACATCAATAAATGGTAGTGAGTGTCAGTAGTGCCCCTGGGTATTCGCCTGAGCTGACTCCCAGCCTCACCTTCATCGAGGCCACCCCAGGCCCAAACTGGAGCCTGAAGAGGCCTGCTGGAGCCACATGCACATGCAATGAGGTTCTCTCCTGATAAAAATCGAAGAACTGGATCCATACTGAAAAGGAGAGAGCCCAGAGGAAAAGCAAGCAACCATACTTCTTACACATTATTAAATCTGCAGAGCCCAGCACAGTGCCTGACACACAGAGGGCACTTGATACACATTTGTGACTGAATGACTAAGTGGATGAATTCTCTATTCACCTATTTGCAGTTTCTCTAGACCCCCTTCTCCACATCAGGAAATGCTCTGTGCTTAATGAGGGGGAGTTAGACAGTTTCCAACACAAAAACATTTCTAATTTATTTAAAGATTCCACCACTGATATCAGATGAAACTATGGACCTCCACAGAAAGAGACAAGGACTGGACTAGAACCTTCTTAAAGGAGAGTCTACTGGGCTGTCCAAAGACATTAGTGCTCTTTTCTATATTAATTAAAATCCGTAATTTTTCTAACTACAAAAGTAATGTCAGTTCAAACTAGAAAGATTGGTAAACACATACAGGCTAAAACAAGAAAAATTTAATCTAAAAATATTTTAATGTTTATTATTTCAGACTTTTTCCACACAGATACATTTTTATCAAAATAGAACCATACCACAAAACTGGATTCCTTTTTTGCTTAGCAACTTATGCTGATCATTTTTTCCAAAGGATTACCTATTCTCCACAAAATTTGTTTTTTCTTAATCTGGAAAAAACAGATTAGTTTTTTTAACACACACATAATAAAAGTAAAGATATGCTAAAAAAATTCCAAACACTGACAAAGAGTAATAAATAAAATGCAAAGTAAAAGCTCCTCCCACTATCATGCCCAGTTTCAGTCCCAAGAGGCAACACTTAGAGGCCACTTTTAATAACTGCTGATGATTGTTTAACAATTGTAATCACACACTAATTTGAAAAGACATATACACCTCTGTATGCATTGCAGCATTGCTTACAATAGTCAAGACATGATGTGATACACACACACACACACACACACACACACACAAGCACAAACAATGGAATATTACGCAGCAAAAAAACAGAATGAAGTCTTGCCATTTGCAACAACACGAATGGACCTAGAGGGTATTATTTTAAGTGACATAGTCAGACAGAGAGAGACAAATACCTTACAATTTCACTTAAACATAGAATTTTAAAAAAAGAACAAAAAACAGAAACAGATTCATAAATACAAAGAACAAACTGATGGTTGCCAGAGGGGAGTGGGGTGAGGATGGGTGAAAAGGTGAGGGGGAATAAGAGGTACAAACTTCCAGTTATAAAATACATAAGTCATGGCAATGTAAAGTACAGCCCAGGGGATATAGTCAGTAATCCCATATAATAAAGATGTAATATGCAAATGGTCACTACGCCGTGAAGCGTAATGACCAACTGTGTAATGACCATGGATCAGCAGGAGGGTGGGGCAGTGAGCTACAAGTGGACAGCGGAGAGCTACAGGAGGGGCCAGGGCAGCAAGCTATGAGGGGGGCAGGGGGGCAGAGGGAGCTACAGGAGGGCGGGGCAGCGGGCAGAGAGCTACTGGAGGGTGGCAACGAGCTACTGGTGATGGATTCGGGCGCAGGGCTACTAGTATCATAATAACTTTGCATGATGACAGATGGTTACTAGACTTACCTTGGTGACCACATTGTAAGGTGTATAAATGTTGAATCACTATGTTGTACACCTAAAACTAATACTGTATGTCAACTATATTTTAATTTTAAATAATTATAATCAGAGCATATCACCCACCTGCTTAAAACTTCCCAACAGCTTCATATTCAGAGTGGATGCCAGGCCAACCCAGCACTTCCCTTTCTGAGCCTCCACTTCTCCACTAACAGAATGAGATCTGGACTCTACCATCGCCTTGGTTGGGGCCAATCCTCCCCGGCCCTGAATCTGCCATCCACTCACCTATCTCCCACCCACCTATCTCCCAAAGAGACTGCCTCTTTTTGTCTATATTTTCATTTATTTCAGAGAGGAAAGGAGAGAAAGGGAGAGATAGAAACATCCATGATGAGAGAGAACCATTGTACTGCTTCCTGCAACCCACAGTGGGGACTGAGCCTGCAACCCAGGCATGTGCCCTCACCTGGAATCGAACCGTGGCCTCTTGGTTCATAGGTCAACGTTCAGCCACTGAGCCATGCCAGTTGGGGGAGACTGCCTCTTAATCTCTCTGGATTTTGTTGTTTTGTTTTGTCTTTTGAAGCACTTGCAATTAAGTTTTATTAGAAATGCATGGAAATATTTTTGGCTTAAAATGTTATAATGCAAAAGATGTCAAATTTATTGGATTTTTGATATGCAATTCAGTCAACTGTACATTCGACACAATCTTACAATTCTTTGCTAAATTAACCAGACATGATTTAACAAATTACCATCTTCCCCAAAACAATACATAATCAGTATTCTGACCTTCAGCTCCTATGGACCGGTCATGGCTTAGCATAACCCTCGCTCCTTCTACAGCTGTAATCCCCCTTACTTTAGAGTTCATCGGACTCTCCAGATAGGTTCCTAAAACTACAGATTTTCTGGTGCAGGTGGTCTCCGTGGGGCAGGGCCCAATAATTTGCATTTCTCACAAGTTCCCACTTAGATGCTGATGTTGTCCAGGACCCCATTCAGAGAATCACTGCTCTAACACACGCCAGTCTTCTTGGCTCATTTCGTTCCTGCAGGCTCAAGCATTCAACTGCCCCAGCTGTAACTGCCACTGTTTCACTGTCACGACACTGCTCCTCTGTTCAGGGTCTCTGTCTCCCTACTTCTCCCCGTCTGGCTCTCAGCACAAGAAGAGCTTGGCTTTCTGCCCCATGAGTTGGCTTTCTGCTCCACACCAGCTGGCAAAGGCTGAAAGGAAAGGCCAAGCCAGCCTCCCAGCAGGGTGCAGCCTGGTGCCGGGCCCTCGGATCAGAGAGAAGGACTGTTCCCCGCTCAAAGCATAAGATCTTCCCTTTCCACCGCACATTGGGTGTCCTAAGAAGGACTTCCATCTACATACAATTGATTTCTTCACTGACTTTTTTCTAAAGCTTTGACTTCTTCAAGATGAAATGCTCCTTTTTATCCCAAAATATAGATTTTTCTTTCAGAACTTTCTTTTAATAGACATCACACACACACACACACACACACACACACACACACACACACACGTCAACAGAATGCAACCAGGATTTAAAATAGTGGTTTGTGCACAGAGCCCAACTGTAAGTGTTTCTCTGTGTGGTCTAACTTCTTGCTTGGGGTTGTCAGGGCTGCTAGATCATGAGAATTGCTGAAAAATCAGACCCGGACAGTGCAACATCCTCACTGGGGGTACTTTAAAATAGCAAGATAGCTCTGGAGCTGGCACACGAGAAACCTTTGAAGGGACCATTGGTCTTTGGTGATCTCCACATCGCCATTCTGCCCACTCCTCCCACACTCACAATAGGCCATTCCGACAGGGCAGCGCCATGAGCAGGCCACCCACTGGGCTGGTCCCAGCTCCACTAACGACCAGGAGTGTCTCTGGATCACTTGCTTGAGCCCCAGGGACAGTATTCGGTGTTCTGTATCTAGGGGAAGTGGCCCGGATGACCTCTGAAATCCGCTTCAGCACAGTCTGTTAGTGAGAACCGGAAATGGTTTGGGCCAAATGTGCTAATGAATATGCTTTTGATGTGACAGTACCTTGGCATTTATGAACTGTTAGTGACCAGGGAGGAACTGTTATTGTCCTAGTGCTGAAGAGCCCCACCTGCCAGGGTGGGACCCAAGTGAATCAGGAGGGCCCTAACCAGGGTATTCCTTCCCCGCCCCACGGGCCTGCTCCGACCACCACACCTCCTGCCCACACTGCTCCCTTCTGCAGGGAAGGTGAAATGAGAGAATATACCTGCAAAGGAATGGGACCAAAGGATTCCTTTCCCTTCACCCTCACCTCCTTCCAAGTCTCTGCCTCGCTCACATCCTCCTCCTTTCCCTTGCTACATATAGGCACTAATTCATTTACTATTTGTTGTTTAAAACGTAGTCATTGAATTATAACCCTAATAGAGTGACTTCTATTGCATGTAAACTATACCTCAATAAAGGTGTTTAATTTATTTATTTATGTATGAATGTATGTATGTATGTATGTATGTATGTATTTTTGGCTCAGTGGATAGAGCCAAAAGGGTCTCAGGTTCCATTCCAGTCAAAGGCACATGCCCTGGTTGTGGGCTTGGTCCCCAGTAGGGGGCATGCAAGAGGCAGCCAATCAATGATTCTCTCTCATCATTGATGTTTCTATCTCTCTCTCCCTCTCCCTTCTTCACTGAATTCAATAAAAATATTTTTAATGTATTTTTATTTTTTTAAGAAAGATTTTTTAATATAAAGATTGCATCCAATTCTCCTACAGTTAGGCTCTAAATCAAAGTTAAAGGAAGTTTTGGTCAAGACACCTTTGAGATTACACACACACACACACACACACACACACACACACACACACCTAAATCTAATACCCCCTTAATGAAAACAAGCTGAGAGACACGAGACAATCCTAGGTGTCCTGGGGTCAGAGGTCACCTCAGGCACCTGAGTCATGCAGCTGCCACTCCAGCAGCTGGAAATGCTGTTCCTTTGCCTTCAGGGAGCCAGGACCCTCCCAGACACCCTAAAGGGCATGTGCTTCCCAATCTTCAGGGTGCCCTTTGCATTTACTTTCTGACTATCAAAAGGGCAACACAAAGCACACAATGAAGAAGCCACTGAAACCCCTTCCTAGCCCTGTCCAGTGCCATGGCCCAGGGACCCCCAGGTTAGCCATGCTGCAGTTGATTCCTGCAACCATTGCATCTGAAGACTTCTATGCTTCAGCTCTTTCATTCTCCCTACACTGAAATGGGGTAGAAGAGACTTCAACTTGGCATCCTATTTTTCTGAACTTCAAAAACAAACAAACAAAAAAACTCCACGACTGTTCTTAAAATTCAGATGCCTTATACCTGCAAGACCCTAAAACATCTAAGCTTCTTTTCTCCCTGCTACTCCATTTGTTTGGTCAAATCAAGCACAGCCGATGGCAAGTACCCTAATGACTGATGAGAGGTGGGGTGTGGGTGGCTGGATGTTCTGGTGATGTTAGCCTGAAAGAGCAATTTCTGAAGAGCTCTCTGCCTTGTCAGAGCTGAGGTAACCCAGAGGCAGATGACTAACGCCGGAGGCGGGGGCAAGGGGCGGGGAGTGAGGGACCCACACGGGGGGAAGGCTAGATGCAGTGGGTCCATTTACTTTGACAAATCTTTTCTTTTTAATCATCTGTAATGAGACCATCTACATCGTGCCGTGTGTATGATATATTTTGAAAGGAATGACGTCTGGGGAATAGGCAGCGCAACTCAGCTCCCAGCTTTTAAGTCTCTGCTTAGGAGTAGGGTAAAGCCAGAGGTAGGGGTGTGTGTGTGTGTGTGTGTGTGTGTGTAAAAATTACAGGGCTGGTACATTGGCAGGGGCAAAAATTAGCCCCAGGTTCTACTACCACAATGAGATTTAGAACCTCCAAGTACAGTGACTACATTTTTCTGCAGAGATCTTTACAGCTATTTGAAATTATGAACCCATAATATGCAAATGCACGGGGCTAAGAAATACACATTCTCGGCAGAGACTGAAGATGTTATAATGTGTGCTGTAAATGGCGCCGCGTGTGTGTATAAAATCAGCGCGCACATACTAACTGGTCGATTATCCCCTCTAAAACCACACATAAATTCTCCTGAAAGGAATTGGAATTTCACACGCATCCAAAGAAGGAACAGACTCTTAATGCGCTGTGTGTGTGTGGAGGATGCAGTGGAAAAAACAACAACAGAATGGGTCACTAGGCGAACAGCGCTTTCTGTGCTCGAGCGTGACCACAGGGGGACTGGGGCGATAGTTTCCTGTTGAACAGGATAATTATAATATCAGTAGTAGTCAATAATATTGAGTTCTGGGCTCTGTGACAGTCACGTTGCTGGGCGCTTTGCACCCAGATCCCACTTACGGAAGGAGAGAGAGAGAGAGAGAGAGAGAGAGAGAGAGAGAGAGAGAGAGAGAGAGAGAGAGAGAGAGAAATGCTTTACCTCTCTGGCAAATGGCTACTTTCCCAGGGAATGCAAGACTGACTGCAGTAAAAAAGTTAGTTCGTCCATGAGGCAGGCAGCGAGGGGAACTAGGTCACCCAGGTACCCAGCGGCTGGGCAGAGTCCTGGTACAATGATGCAGGTCAGGCTGCTGTAGACCTGCAGCTCAGATCTAGGGAACAGACATTCCTGAGTAAAGAGCACAGAACTAAGGAACCACAGTCCAGAGTCTGAGAAGAGGTAATGAAATTCCGAAAATAGAATGTTGCTGAGTCAGGTCTGTACAAATGCAGGGTCTTGGAAATTGTAAGGAAGGAAAAGAAAAGCCTTTAGTTAAACAATGGCTTTTAATGACTTCTGCAAATAGGTGAGGCTCAGCGAGGTGGCTCAATCTGGTGCATCAGAATCTGTCACGAGGAATTTCTGGCAAAGCAACGAAGAAAGAACAGAGTGTGATTTTGTTTTCTATAATGTAAGCAGAAATATTATTTTAGCAAATAATTCACTTTTTAGTGGTTTGTCTCTCTCCACCCCCACCTCCCTCGCAAAGCAGTTTAGGCAAAGACATCCAGTGCTCCAGGTAGACAAAAGCAAGCGCGCGCGCACACACACACACACACACACACACACACACACACATACACACGTCTTTCCCAATGGCTGGCAGGCACAGCCACTGGAATTTCGCCCTCTGCTTTCTCATCTGTGCCACCCGGCTCATGAGCTCGATTTCTGAGTCGCTGGAAGCTGGCTGAAAACTGAGTTAGATGATTTGCAAAATGGGCACAAGCACATCTAACATCAGAGCTAAACTAGAAATAGGAGGCATTTTCCTTGCCTCGGGGGTGCATTCTATATTCTGCAAGGATCAAGGCAAGAGGCCTGAGAGGGACATAAACTCAGGTGAGATTCTGATCTACTAATATTCATTAAGGCCCAGATTCCCAAGGGCTACAGACAGAAAAATAACAGATGGGCTTTTCTGTCCAAGTGGCTTGTATTTATTCGTAAGTTTGTACTAGGACAGAGAAACCCTGCGATTACAAAGATGGATATGAATCCCCTTATGCAAACTCAGGCCTTGGAGTGGGGTCCTTGGGTCTGTTGGGCACATCTCCCAGCCTAACCATGACGCAGGGTTTACTAAGCCCTCAAACCCTTTTCTCTGTTCCTGTCCATTCACCACCCCGGACAACAATATGACTTGGCCCGCACCATTCAGAGGGTGGTATGATGAAGGAAGAATTCTCACCCTTGACCGTGAACCATGAGATCATGAGCAAGTCATGTGGCTCTCATAGAAGTTGAAATACAGAACCATCCAGAAGGAGGGGTGTGGGGGGTGGTGGGAGGAGGATGAAGAGGGCAAAGAAGGTCAATACATGGTGATGGAAGGGGACTAGGTACAATAGAGTATACTGATGTTGTATTATAAAGCTGTACACCTGAAATTTATATAATAATGTTATTAACCAATGTTACCCCAATAAATTTAATTTTAAAAAAGAACCATCCATCAACAGAATTATAAAACAAAGATGAATGCACACCTCGGAGATATCTTAATACCTGATTTTAGTGCCGTGATATTCCTTTGTGCTGGCAGTTGTATTTTTACAACAAAGCTTTAAGAGGCTCCAAAAGCAATTTCCTAAAATGCCACAGGAAAGAGATATGGGGCAATGAATAAAAATCACCCCAGTTTGGTTCTGACGAAAATACATAGTTTTAATCGTTGGCATCAAGTGGTTTAGCTCTTTCTAAATTCTCACTGTTTAAGGCTAAAATCGACATGATGACATGCTCTGAAACACACCAGAACTGAGCTAACCCAGGCACACCAGAAGGGAACCGGATAGAGGGGATGGGCTTCGCAATTAATTCTCCAGTCCATTCCCCCTTATCCCAGTGTGTTTCCTCTTGCTCCCACACCAGCCTTTCTGCTCAGGGGATACTGCTTCCTGAACATGACAGGCGGGTCCTCTCTCCCCGAATGATCTCCAGGAACCTCACTGTCGAGTCAGGTGAGGTGGAAAGACTGTGGGCTCTGAAATTTGGGCCCTGCCACCTCCTGGCAGCTGTGTCTCCTTAAACAGCCCAAGCCTCAGTTCTTCATCTGTTAACTGGGAATAATAACTTCTCGCTGAAAGCTGCTGTGAGGATTAGTGGGCCATCACACCGAGCAGGGCCTGCCATGTAGCAGTTGCTGAACTGCTGTCAGTACTCCTACCATATGCTCTTCCTGAGGTTCGCCTGTGGTCCCCCATCAGGCTAACTCTGGGCACACAGCCTCTTTTCTTCTTACAGCCCTTACAGGCTATCCTACATCACTCAGACCTTTGGCCTAAGGTTGGTGTACGTGTTATAAGCATCATCTTCTTCCCAACCAGACTTTCAGATCCTCGAGGTCCAGACCATGACTTGGGCTTCCTCTGATCACCTGCAGAACTTAGCTCAGCGCTGAAATCACAGTGGGGGCTCCATGCACCTTGTGGGATCCCAGCTCCCTCCTTGCACACACACACAAAGGCAGCAAAGATTCTTTGTGACAGTAGTTTCTAGGGTCCATCTGCAACTCTTCGGCAGCTATGGCTTGTTGCCTGCAAAGCCTGTGGCTGCTTCAGGACAGCATTCTGAGCCCCAAAAGGACAGGCTGCCAGGGCAGGGGCCAGCATTCCTGAGAAGGCTACCCACTCCCCCGCCCGATTCAGGAGGGGAACATGAATGTGCATACACAGGGGAAGCCCAGAAATCTCTAGTTCAGGCAACTCAAGGGGGCCTCCTTCAACACTGTGGGGTCGATTTCTCCCCACTGACGACAACCCCTGTCCACGGGGCTGCTCACCCATCACTGCCCATTTGCTGAGAAGAGATTGGCCCAAGGGAGAGCCTTGTTCTCCAGACTAAAGCCAGGCCCATTTCTCTGGGATAAAGAGGAGCTTCAAGGCCCTCAAGGTCAGTGGGAACACACCGAGAACCTGCAGAGTCCGCCCGACTGAGCCTGGGTCCCAGACCCTGCCCTTGGGAGGACCTTGCAGATAGGCAGTGACTGAGAGAGGGAGCTGAGAGGGATCAAGGCCATGGTGTTGCAAGCTGTGGTCAAAAAGCCTTGCTACTCACACATGCCAGTCAGCCTGGAGCGCCCTCCCTGACACCCTGCACCCAACCCCCAAGTCAAAGGACCAACACTCCCTCTGTGATGTTTATGTTCCTTCACCAACGCTGCCCCCAATGCTACTGTCACTGTTCTCTTCTCCTATAAAAGTCACCCTCCAGCCCCCACTCCGTGCCCAGAATGTGAGCACCATCCTGCACGCCCTTTCTTCTTTGTTCTCCCCACCCCCACCACTTAGCCCAGCGCCCAGCACACAGTAGCAGCTCAAGAAACACTGGTTTAATAAATGAACATCAACTATATGATTCATGTTCCAGGGAGTTCAATGCAAAAATTGTTTCTCCTACTATTAATCCTCAAACAATTAAGTCATATTATTCCTTGAAGCATCTTGCAAGCAATAAATCAGCACGCTTAGAATGCTATCAATTTGCCTGTATTCAAAAAACTCAAGGACTGCTTTCATTAAAAAAAAAAAAATCACTGGATAAAAACCAAGGGTATTCTTTAAACAAAAGACTGAAAACAATCAAAATATTCCTCTATAAGGGGTTGCTTAGATAAAGTCAAGGTATAGCCATACGATGGAATCCATGCAGCCAAAACAAACAAGCAAAAAGGAATGATATTCCTTATTGTCAGATAGTCAGGTAAATCCAACATATATTTTTTGGTAGAAAATGTAGAGTGAAATGTAATATGTATTATATGCTTTCATGTGGATAAAAAAAACCCAACAATATACATGCACATGTATGCACACACCCATACATACGTTCCTGCACGTGCATCGAATACCTTTAACCCGAAGGGACCAGGAACAGTGGTCACCTCGGGGGAAGGGAACTAAGAGATGGGGTGACAGAGAGTTGTTTCACCGTGAATACCCTTTTGTACCTTTTGAATTCTAAACCATGTAAGTATTGACCTATTCAGGAAAAATTAAATTAAAAATTCAAAGCAAACAATGTGTGGAAAAGTAATAAAAATCTAGTTTCGGAAAACATAAAAAGAAATCCTCCTTTAAAAAATGGTTCAAGGCAGCCGGGCTGAGTCATCTGTTAACTGTAGGAGATGAACAGCGAGGAGGCCCCCTATGCAGCAGAAAGGACACTGCAGCAGTGCTGTGGGCCCTGATTTCAGCTCCCGGCTCCTCGCTGCTGTCTGGGGGGATGTTAGCGAGCACGGGGCCTCTCTGACCCTTAGTCTCTTCATTCATGAATGGAAGTGTTTGGACCAGCTTTGGAGCTCGCAGGCTCTTTCCTGTATAAAGGTGGCAGTCCTCGGCCAGCCGGGCGTGGCTCAGTGGTTGAGTGCCAACCTATGAACCAGGGGGTCATGGTTTGAACCCCAGTGTGGGTCATGCAGGAGGCAGCCGATCAATGGTTCTCATTATTGATGTTTCTATCTCTCTCTCTCCTTCTCCCTTCCTGTCTGAAATCAATAATATATATATATATAGTGGCATTCCTCAGGTAGACACAGCCAGTTACTTAGTGACAATCTAATTTTTAAAAAAGACACTCCTTGCCCTAGCTGGTTTGGCTCAGTGGATAGAGCATCAGCCTGTGGACTGAAGGGTCCCGGGTTTGACCCGGCTCTATCCCCAGCAGGGGCATGCAGGAGGCAGCCAATCAATGATACTCTCTCATCATTGATGTTTCTATCTCTCTCTCTCCCTCTCCCTTCCTCTCTGAAAGCAATAAAAATATTTTCTTAAAAAAACAGAAGAAGACACGCCTTGAAAAGGAGAGAGTGTTTCCTTCCACCCCCCTTCCCCAGAAGTCTGTGGCAAGAAGATAAAAGCCTCAGATCCCTCCTCACCAGAGTGCAGTACAACCAGAGCCTCTGACTTCAGGAGCTTAAAATACATTGGCGGACACACCCTTCCCTCCAAACACACCTGCTGCTTTTCCCTCCCTCTCCCACATCCTCTCTGGACAGGCCGAGTGCCCGTTTATGACAGGGCTGAAATATTTCCTTTTTTGCTCTAATATTTCCTGAGAGCCCCTCCCCTCTCTTATGGCTTCCATTCACAGCCATCTGGGATGACCCAGGAACAAGCGGAAGTTCCAGGATTTAAAAACAATGAAAATATGTCACTTTTTAAAAGTAATAGTTAATGTCTGCCTCCCTCACTCCCCAAATGTACGTTTCAATAAAGGCAGCTTCACGGGGTGACTGGGTGCCGTCCACTCTTAGAGAAGCGTGCACGTCTCTGGAAGTTGTGCCGACAGAACTTTCTAAAGGGCAGCTTCCACACGTGGGCCCAGCAGTCAGCTCTGCTGCCCAAACTTTCTCGCCAGCCCCACCTCCACCCGCTTCAAACTTAGGAAGTGGCTGGATTCGGTTTCCACGTCTTTTACTCAGGAATTAGCGAATACCAGAGCCAGAATAGCTCTCAGAGATGATCCAACCTCATCTTGCAGATAGGAAACTGAGGTCCATAAAGTGGAATGGCTCCCTCAGGAATATACAATTCACCTGTCACTGGGCGAGAACAAACCAGGTTCCTACAGCCCTTTTCTTCTTCCGTTTTATCCTCGGTGTTCGCTCACCTCTCTCTTCAGGCTAGGAATAGAAACTCACAAAACACATGGATGACACTGGCTTGCAGTTATGGAGCCCTCATTGCCAGGATCTATGCTGGGTGCGTTGTGTACAATATCACATGCATCTCATTTTCCCAACCACCCCTATGAAGTTGGTGTTCACCATTTTCTAGATGACGAAACTGAAGCTTAGAGAGGTTGGGTAACGTGCCCAAAGTGACCCCCCAAAAATGGTCATGCCATAGGAATCAGGTCTGATCAGCTCCAAACTCATGCTCTTCAACATCCTTTACCTGTTCAATGCCTCAGTTTCCTAATCTGCAGAATGGGGATGATATCTGCCTGGAATCAGGGTGGGGCCCTGTGAACTCCAAGGACCCATCTTCCCCAGGACTGGGTCCTGGAATCCTAGAAGCTACTAGATTGAAGGGTCTCCATCTCTTGCCATTTCCTGGCTGGGCTGCACCCCCTCCTGCTGTGCTGGCAACCTGTTTTTTCTCTCTTAACCCCAAGGCTTCACACGGCCCACTCCTTTTGCCTGGGTAGCCTCTAGTGCCTATATCAAGACTCCACCAAGATTTCTCCTCCACCAAAAACCCATTAAACTACTGAGTCAGGGAACTACTTTCCATGCTGCCCCTTTCCTGCTCTACTTCCCAGAATGCGATGATCTGTCCCATCCCTTCACCCCCAAAGCCCCACGCCCCCTCCCCAGCCAAACGCACTCCCAAAAGAGGCCTTCACATCCAAGGGTTCAATCAGGGTCTCACCTCCCATGGGAAGGATTCTGCATTTCATTCATCAGCATCAGGCATTCTTCTAAACCCTGGACACTGACGTGCCAGCCACGGAGTCCCTGGTCTCCTGAAGGAGCCAAAGTTGTCCCCAAACAGTGATGCCCTAAACACGAATCCATGTTTCTGGAGAATCTCCTGCTGCTCTTATTTTTAGGCCAAGAAATAATTGGTTAATGGGCCCTAGGGTTTTTGTGGGGGTTTTTAAGTAATGATTAAAGTGTGATACATTGTTTGAAGGAACACTACACATCCATTAAAAGATGTTTCTAGAGAACATTATTAAGTCACTGGTGAGTGTGACAGAATGCTCAGTGAGGGGACAGCTTGCAGTACCATATACCCGTGATGGAGAGGTGAGGAGTGAGAGTACGATGCTGAGCACATCCTGATGTGCTGGGGGGAGGGGGGCTGTTTTCCTAATTCAAACTACAGAAGGTAAGGCTGGCTGAAGTCTCGGCTGGTGAGATGTGGAAAATACATTCTCTTCCAAATATCAATGATTCATGGTAAGAATGTCTCAGACTCGCAAGAGAAAAAAAAAACCCTTTTTGTTTATTATTAGAAGATGGCACAGGTTTTTAAAGTTTTAGAAAATGATATATAACCCTAATTATAGTTACATGTGTGTGCATGTATATACGTGTGTGTATGCGCACGTGTATATATGTGTCGGTGGATACAGAAAAAAAAAAAAAAGACGGAAAGGAAGTATGCCAAAATTAGGATGTTGCAGCTGTTTTCTGTTTTAATTTTACACCTTTCCATATTTTCCAAATTTACTATCATGACTCTGATTGCTTTTACAATAAAAAAAAATAAGCAGTAAACTGAATGCTAATAGTTTTTTAATTTCCTCATGAATCTGTTTTTACAGGCACCATTTCAGTGGGGTTTGGAAATCAGCAGGGTGTGAAACACAAATGAAATTCCCCATTCCAGCAGGGCTGAGTGTGCCCCTTGGCCCTGGAGAGAAACCCTCCCTGCATCCACGCTGGCAGCCAGCTGTCCACAGCTGTGCTGAGGAGGCTGCGAATGAATGGAGCTGGTGGAAAAACACAACATTCCTGACTCTCCAAGGATGGCATTCTGCTTGGAACTCTTGCCCACCAAAGAAGTAAATAAACAGAGAGAGAGAGAGAGAGGGAGAGGCCAAGCAAACACACTAGGGAAACGTTAGTCCTGGCGGTGGGTCAGCTGCCAGAGCTCCCAACTCCTAATATCACACCTGAAAGAAGACCCCTCTGCCTAAGCCACCAGCCTTGTTGCCCATGGCTCTCCTGGGCTGTACCTCTTGAATGCCACCTTCCCTTCCCTCCACATATCGGAGTGTGTATGAACAGGCTTTGTTCCTGCCTCTAGACGGAAGAAATCTGAGAACAGGGTCCCCGGCTGACTCATTTTTACTCCCCCACCCCCACCCCAGCACTCATTGGTATATTCACTCGCCAACTATTTCCTCGGGCACTGCTGTGGGCCAGGCACTGTTCTAGTGCTGAGGATATACTCATGGAGCGTATGTTCTAGTGGAAGACACAAGTAGTACACAAGAAGAGAATCAAGGCTTTCCCCCCCGGATGGAGTTGGGTGCCATGAGTGTATACTGCAGGGCGCTGGTGCAGTTGAGACCTAGAAGACAAGGAGAAGCCAGCTGAGGGAAGGGCACTCCGCACACGGAGAGCCAAAGGGAAATACATGCGCTTGGTGTGTTTAAAGAACAAAAGGATCTGGGAGGGGGGAGCACAGGAGTGGAAGGGGGTCGGAGAGGCAGGCAGGGGCCAGTCCCAGAGAGCCCACAGGAGGGTAAGCAAAGGAGTGGCCTACTGCCTTCCTGCAGGAAACTGCTCTGCCTGCTCTGTGAGGCTGGACTGTGCAGTGACAGCCCATAGAGGGGGACGTCATCACTGCCTGTTGGATCGATGGCTGAGTGTTCCTGCATCTCTAGTTGTGTGGAGTGGCCCATCAGCTTGTCCCAAGACTCTCAACATGCCTGTGGAATCCCATCTCTTCTCATCCACACTCCGCTTCTATGTCCTTGCCCTCCAGACACCCCCTTCACAGTGCCAAGGAGCGCAGCTGATGGCAACGATGAAACAAACCTGACTGCTATCCACCCACCCACCTGTTCTCAGCCCTCGGCACTTATTCAGCAAACATTTTCCATGCCCCGGCCTTGTGTTGGGTGCTGAGGGTGTGACAGTGAGCAACACACAAGCCCTGCCCTTAAAAGCTCCCGCAGGCAAAGCCTGCGGCAGGCTCACCAGGAGCTGCCCAGCGCCCACCGCTCCATGAAGGACTGCCCGCTTAAGTCTTCTCTCCCTGGTAAGACCTGCTGTGAGCTTCTGAGATGGTTCTGATCAGCGGATCAATTCACTCCAAGGAGCTCAACAGAGAGACAAGCTCAGTGCCTCGCCTGCTTCCCCTGCCCCCCTCCCTCCACCAACCCGGGAGAAACTATGCCCAGTCTCAACCAGAGGGGTGGGAGGCGCTATTTATTCAAAGACTGAGGAGGACTTTGGCGTTGGTCTGAAGGGTGGGAGGGTAAGGGGCCCACAGGGACTGGTCTGGGGCAGGTGTGGGTAAGGAGGGCAAGAGGTCTGCGTGCAGGCCTCAAACCTCAACCAGCACCCACAGAAATGCCCCGCCGCGTCAGAGGAACCACCCAACATGTCGCTTTCAGAATCTCCTCCTGCATAACAATCATTGTCATTATTCAGAACAGCTGATGAGCCCCTCTTAAGTTCTGCTCTGTGAGATTTCTGGGGTGTCCCTCGCTATGTGCAAACGGGGGGGGCGGTGCCTGAGAAGAGTGCACACACTAGCTCTAGAAAATCCTCGAATCCTGAGTTCACCAGAGCAGCGGAAGTTCCAGGAGCCCTGCAGGACCCTCCACACCTGTCACCCCAATACCCTCCATGCACTTTGATGACAGATTTTTCCCAGTGGGGCACAGCATCCTGGGGAGAAGTCAGCACCAAGGATGGTCCCAGACCCTTGAGTCTCTTCTTCCTGGGAGGGGAGGAGGAGTTATAAATAGCCTGGACTCCTTCAGCCCTACACAGGCACGGATCCCACACCCCCGCCCCAGCCTCAGCCAGCTGGTCCCTCCTCGCTCAAGTTCCCACAGCCTGCAGTGCGAGGGAGGAGAACTGCTCACCCACAGCAGGGGCGGGGAGAGGAAGAAAGTTCTTCAGGCCCCGGTTGGAGTGACTGGCCTCCCATGCAGTGTAACTGCAAGCCCGCCACACCTCTACACCCCCTTGTTGTTGCAGTGCTGAAAGGGGCAATGTTTTCAGGAGCCCTTTTACTCCCTGGTCAACCTGGACACCCCAAGCTGCACTGAACTGAATGACATTATAGAAATAATACATTCTCCCTCTCTCTGCCTCAGTTTTCCCATCTGTAAGATGGACAAATAGCTGAACTGTGAAGCACGGAGGAGACTGGCATGCACTGAAAGTGAAAGGCACTGTCACAATGTCACATGGTGGATCTTTATGGCACCAGGACTTGGTTTCTTTTATGGAAGCCCCAAGCACAGGTACAAGGACACTGATTCTTATCTGTTCATGAAAGCAGAATTATGCTCATTGACACTGCATCAGCCTTGGATTCTTGATACTGCATGTCCTTGCAAGCAGTAAAACTTATCAAATATCCTCTCTCACAAGTCATTTCTGACTAATACAGACTGACACACATCGCACCCCAACTTGTTTTAATTGAATATGATTCCGCTGGGCTGTACATGACATTATAGATTGAAGAATAAGCATTGCCCTAGAATCAACAATCACTCTGTTTATTATTCAAATCTTTCCCACCTATACACACTAGTAAGAAACATATGGTTAAAAATGTAAGTGGCCAACTCCCAGGTCTTTTTCATTAAGATACTTTGTTTGCTCAATAAAATGCAGCATAGAAAACATTTGCTGAAAACCCACTCGTTGATGTCTTAATAGCTGTGTCAAATACTCATAACAACATTCATTCCAGAAACTCTCACATAATTGCTCATCTTTCTCATGTGGTATCCACAACAGCACAGCATTTGTGTCCAAGTGCAATTGATCCTGAATTTGGGCTCTCTTTCAAAAAATATCTGTAAAACCTAATTACCAGGAAAACAGAGTTCTGGCATCCTAGGGAAAGTGGGTGCTTCAGAATGAGATGAGCTGCAAACGCATCTTGGCTAATCAAGCCGCATTATGTTACAAAAGGGGTGTGAGGACTTTGGGGTGAGGAGGGAGCAGGAAAAGCTGGGATAGTGTCCGCCTGGAATCTGCAGTGACCGTCAGTCCTGTTGTTTTTTTTTAAGTCAAGGGCAGAAGACTGGAAATACACCACATGTGCTGGCACCCATGGTCATAGAAAGTACTAGATAAGGAGCCCTTGATGAGCCTGGGGGTGGGCGGGGGGGTGGCATTGCTGACCTCAGGCCCTTGGGCCTTGGTGAGGGAGCTCTCCCCACCCTGACTGGGGGGCTTGTGTCAATTCTAGTCTCCTTGGGCCTCTAACACTGTGACCCGTTGCTTTCCTTCCTTGGGCCTGGAGTTCGCTCATCTGTAAAATGAGCACTCCTAATGCCTAGCAGTGGTCGGCAAACTGCTGCTCGCGAGCCACATGTGGCTCTTTGGCCCCTTGGGTGTGGCTCTTCCACAAAATACCACGTGCAGGCACCCACCTACAGTGCCATTGAAACTTCGTGGCCCATGCGCAGAAGTCGGTATTTTGTGGAAGAGCCACACTCAAGAGGCCAAAGAGCCTCATGTGGCTCGCGAGCCGCAGTTTGCCGACCACTGGATCTCTTTCAGCTTCAGAACTCTGTGGCCTTCTTTAAAGAAAGGACACACTTCTGCTCAGGTACTTGTTGGGCTGGGGGAACAGGGAGTGGGAGCAGGACCAGCCAGAATGAAGGGCTGTTTCCAGCTCTCGGGAGCTCTGTGCCAACTTGCAACAACTGGGTATCAGACCCACTTCGGAGAAAATGATTTCTTTCAGCCCAGGGCGGACCTACCGGCCTGGCTCTAACCTCCCTACCCCGGATTCGTCAAAGCGGGCAAAGAGGAACGGGGCCAAACCACAGGACTTCTCTGAACCTCTCTCTCGGAGCTGACCACAGCATATCTTCCTCTTCTGGGGGTCTTCCCTTCCCGCCCTCCTCCCTCTTCTTCCCGTCCCGGCGCCCCAGAAAACCCAGCCATGGCCTTGTGAATAGTCTGGCGAAGCTCCGCGGGCGGGAAGCACACACCCCCAACTACGGGCTCCCCTTGGCCCTGGCCCCTCGCCGCCCAGGCTCGGGTACCATCCTACGCGGCTGTGCGAGACGCCGCCGCCCTGCTCTCCGTGGGCTCCTCCTGGCCCCCTTCCTAATGAAATCAGACAACCGGCCGGAAAACAAAGCGGCACAGCGGCCGGAGGCCATGCGCTTTCAAAGGAGCCGGAGATGCGCACACCCTGAGCGGAGACGTTCGCGCGGTTCCTAGGAAGAGACCCGTGCTGTCCTGCGCGGAGGGCAGCTTGGCCTGGACTCCGCTTTCCCGAGGCTGCAGGAACCATGTGCGTGCGCCCATTTCCCGCAACTTCCCAGCTGGACAGCGGCGCGGGTCTCAGGGTCCCGCTAGGGCGCCACCTCTGGGACGGACCACCACGAAGCCCTTGAGCCACATCCTGGGATGCGGGATCCCAGACTTCCTGCTGCTTCTCGGATCGTGAAGATAAGACAATATGAGGAGCGGGTGCCAGAGTCTCGGGAAATCGTCCCTCTCCAACATGCTCCCGCGCCTTCCGGACAGAGGTGTGGTAAAACTTTCGGCAGAAACCACCTGTGGCTGCCGACGGCCCGGGCCAGGAGGCGCCGCCCAGCCGGGGCCGCACGCGCCCGCAGAAGTTCCCTTCCAGCCCCGCGCGCCACTTCGCTCCGGGCCGCGGTGCCAGCCAGGAGGCGCGGCGCCCGCGCTCTGGCTCGCTCTCCGCTGGCTCTCCCCTCCTCCTCGCTCCTTCCTCCCGCCTCCTCCCGTGGCATGGCTGCCACACGGAGCCCCTGAATAGCCACCACAGCCCCCCGCCTCCTGCCCGGCGCGCTGGGGCGCCCCGGCCCCCGCGGGTGCCCGGGGCGCGCGAGCGGCCGGCCTCCTAGCAACAGCCCCCGACATCGCTTTCCGGCGCTGGTGACGCACGGCTACCTTTCCGGAGCCCTGCGACCCCCCGACCCGCCTCGGCAGCTCAGGTGCGAGGGAGACCGCAGCCCTCACAGCCGGTGCCCGAGCCCTGCGCGCGAAGCCAACTCACCTCTGCGCGCCGCCACAGCCACCGCGCGCCTCCCGCACTTGGCGCCGGGCCGCGGTCCTCGCGTCCTCCTCCGCCGCCGCCGCGGCCGGTCCGTCCCGGTGCGCCGGGGAGCAGCGCGGGCCCGCGGCTGTCAGAGTCTCGTGGCGGGGCTGCGCCGGCGGGTGTGGAACCGAGCGGCTCCCCGGCGGCTCCTCCTCCCCGCGCCGGGCCCCCGCCCTCCTGGGGCCCCGCCTCCGCCGCTGCTGTCAGCCCCGCGCCCCGCGCCGGGCGTCCCCGCTGCCCGCGCCACCCGCTCGGGGGGCGCACTGGGCTTAAGGGCCCGGATGTCTGTGGTCGCCTCTCCCTCGCGCCCGCCCCCTCCCCTGCACTCCCTCCCCGCCTGCCACACATGCACTTGCTGCGGCTCCACCTCCCGGGCTCCGCTGAATGTCTGTATTGACAGTAACTGTGGCGGTGGGCGGCGCTGCGGGGGGCTCCCCAGACCCGCGGAGGCGGCGGGCTGCCGGCTGGACGCGGCGCGGGGGCGGAGTGGGGGGCCGGGCAGAGCCACCAGTCGCTCAGGGCTCCGCGTCTTTTTTCTTTCTTTCCTTTTTTCTCTTTGCCTCCTCCAGGATTTAAAGGGACAGCCTGGCCCAGGCGAGGGGCCAGGCGGCCTCCGTTTCTCTGGTCTCCAGACGCCCTCTGCGGCCCGGCCGGACCCGCCGGCACCCGGAGCACAGGCTCCAAACCGCCGGGTATTTTTAGGTTCACACCCGGCCCGGGGCAGCCGGAAGGCCGAGGGCGCACGGCTATTTTTACAGAGTCCGATCGGGAGAGGAACTAAAACAACCCAGCAACTGCTTTTCCACGCGAAAGTAGGGAGCAAGGAGGAGGGGGGAGAAGTTTCCCAAACGCTCTCGGAATTCCAGCGAGCTCAGAAAGATCCCTCTCCGCCACGAGAAACCACAAGCTTGCGGCGCTCTAGGGCGCCCCAATTCCTGCGGGCAACCCCGCCTTAGAGGTCACTCGGGCGCAGGGTCCCCCCAACTTCCCCGGCGGGAGTCCCCCGCACCCCGCACCTGCGCCCCTACCACCGGTCCAGCCCGGGACAGCCCTGAAGGCGGCCTTCCGAAGCATCCAATCCCCCAGCCACGCAGCCCAGGGGCGGGCCCTGGGAGGGGTTGGCTCCGCCCCTTATCGCCAAGCCTGGTCCCCGCGGACGCTTTAGGCTGGTAAGTCCGGGTGGGACGCGCGGCGCCGAGTCAGACAGCGTAAAGGACCCTTCCGAGGGAAGAGGAGGGTTTTCTCGGCCTTGGCGGGGGGATGAATTATCGTGGGCGAGACGCCGCTGGGGCAGACGTTCTGGCCACCAGCGGGCGAGGGCACTCAGGAGCTGGTTTATCCTTCTCCCAGACACACAGAGGAACTTTTGCCCTTTTTAGCATGGCATATGCGACTGTACCCTGGCTGTCAGCGAGTCTCTCCGGCCCCCTCCCTCAGACACAGGAAATTTGCAGTCCTCCAACTCCTACAGGGCCTGCCCTAACCTGAGCAGACAGGCAAGAAAGCGAATCCCTCCCTCCTGGCCCCATTCTGGCTACAGGCTAATAAAAGTGCTGTGGGGCTGCTGATGTCCGAGGCGTGCCTTTTAATTTGAGATAGTCGATGGCCTCCTTTACAAAATTCATTAAAAGAAATCTGTAGATCTTTTGCACTTCTTCCCACGGTTGCTCATAGGGATGTGTGTGTGTGCACGCGTGTGTGTGTGTGTGTGTGTGTGTGTTAATCATTTCATTCATTCGTGTAATAATTGCACCATTACAAGGCACCACCCACTGGGAGTGGTGAAGACAAGGAAAATCGCTCGGAATAGGACATGCAACACAAAGCCAGACACACGTGAAAAGGGCATCTGGAACCAAGGGCTGTGTGAGTCATGTTTCATCTGCCAGAGAGTCCTGGCTTTTCCTAGTAAATAAGTGTCAGTCCTTCAACTGAACACCTACCTATCCAACCCATACAAAAGAACATGTAAGTCTAGAGAAGTCTGTGCTGGAAACTAAGAGGTCTTCAGATTCAGGATGTCAAGTCTTTCCAAGTTGTTAGAGCTTCCAGTGGCAAAAGAATATCCTTGCTCTTAGCAGCCCTGGAAGCCATTGCCCCCCAAATTAAGTTGTCTGTCTCCCTGTTAAATAAGGTTGTCTGTCTCCTTTCTTTTCACTCAAGGGTCTTCCGTCATTTGGAGCACAGTTGACCCTGTCCACATGGTCAAGCTTCTAAGCCAGAGCAGGGGTGCATTTAAGAGTTCTTGGAGGATCCCGGCCCTGGGATAGCAAGACACTGTAGACACGAGGAATGCAGCTCTGGGGGTGAGAAAAGAGGGATATGGGTTCTAAATTAGAAATGCCTTTGGGGCAGAAAGGTTGCCCTTCCTTCTCTAGGTACCGTTGGCTCAGAGCAGATGTTCCGCAGCTGTATGTCACTGAGCGCCTTTCCATGCTGTGAGCTATAAGGGGGATGGACCATGTTCCAGACAGTGAGCTTCAGGGCCACAGAACCTAATCGCCACAGGCAAAACTTTTAGACATTTAAGGCCAATTAGAAGGAGAACAGTCTGCATTGTGAATATTTTAATGATAGCAGCTATTATACTGCATTTGTAATTTTTGCTCAATTCCTCCGCCCCCCTCCCCCAGGACTTCAAACTTCTTACCCATCCTTTAGTCTCCTAAGTGCCTGACATAAGCTCAGCACCTAATAGGTGCTCATTAAAAAAAATTAATAAATGGATGAACAAAACGTCACTTTAGGATGGAAGAGTAAGTGGTGACACATGAGGACAGAGACCTCGTGAATTTTGTTAAGACGCGTTTGCAATTTGCTTGTTTGTATGGTGGTGCCACTGCACGGAACCCGACTTACAATGGTTCAACTTCATTTTTATTTTTAGTTTATAATCGTGCGAAAGTGATAAGCACTCAATAGAAATCTTACTTTGAATTTTGATCTTTTCCTAGACTAGTAATATGTGATACTATACTTCCTTATGATGCTGAACAGAAGCAGGGAGATTATTTTGTCCAACTGTAGCCTAATGTGAGTATTCCTGAGCATGTTCTAGGTAGGCTAGGCTAAGCTATGATGTTAGTAGGTGTATTAAATGCATTTTCAGAAGATAACCCCATTGTACGTCAAGGAGCATCTATAAAAAAAATTTTGCCACAAATAATGAGATTTTTCTGGCTCCTGCCAGAGTCTACTCCTTATAAGCCATATAAATTAGAAAAGTATGTTATTCATCTCCTCAGTGCCTCTGTTTCCAAGTATATATAAAAGAGACAATAATGGGACCTTCTCTACTCCATAGGCTTCTGGGATAACCAGATAAGAAAAGGTGTGGGCAAGTGTTGCATTCATTAAGGGGTTAATGTGTAAAATTGTAAATTGCTAATATCAGTTGTTGAAATAAATTTTACAGAAATTATCACAGAATTGGATTCAAATATTTACCTATAACCCAAGGGTGGTGAGAGGCTGACTCAAGAAAAGGGAACAGGAAGGAATGAACATTTCCAGAGCTCCTTCTGGAGTCAGAACTCATGGCATGCATTGTTCTGTGTTCCTCGTGACAACTGTATTTTGTGGATGTGACATCCGATACCAATAGCGGTGGCAACGACCAAGGTCCCACAGCTGGGAAGCCTCCCATAGAGGCTGCCTGGGCCCCATCCTGTGGTGCTGCCTCTGGAGGAGAAAGAAAGAAGAGGCTCTGAGGAAATCCAGGCTGAAGAGAATGTCAAGACTATGGTCCATGTTACCACAAGGCAGGCTGGGTGAGGTGCCGTCTCGGCTGAAAGGAACTTACTGGGGAAGGTGGCATTTGACTCGGTCCTTTAAGCTTAGATAAGGTTTTCTCTCTTTTTTAAAAAAACTTTTTTCTTTTGAAATAATTTCATATTTTCAGAAAAGTTACACAGATGATAGTATAAAAAATTCCCATAGACCTTCCCTCAGTTTCCCCAAATGCAAACAGCTCCCTTGGGTGCTTTATCCTGCTGCCTGTCTTTATGGACATTATTTTCCCCTAAACCTTTGAGAGTAAACTGAAGATGTGGTGTTCCTTTGCTGAAAAATTATTCAATGTTTTTTAACAAGGACATTCTCTTACATAGTAATCAAAATCGGGAAATTGCCACCAATGCTATTATTGAATCTAAACCATATTTAGATTTTTCCAATTGCCTCACTAATGGCAAAAATGAAAAATAAATTCTGCTCGAGATCCAATCCAAGATCGCACATTGCGTTTATTTGCCATATCTCTTGGGAAGATATTTTTATTATTAAAAAGAAATTTTTATCAATTTCCATTTCTTATTTTAAATGGCTATCCCGTTATGGTCCTTATGGGATAACAAAGATTCTCTTCTTGACCAAACTTCAGACCGGCTCCTCGGAGCCCTCTTTTTTGGCTTAGCCTGGCCTTTGGCCCCTGCCTGTTTCTGACTGGTCCAGTTGTAGCAAGAATCCTGCTATGTCCATTTATTGAGAAACTCCCCCCTCCCTGACATCTGATCAAATTCCTCATCCCCCACCCTTGATATCTGACCACGGCCTGTCTTTAGCAAGAATCCTATTAGGTCAATTTAGCAAGAATCCACCTACCCCTGATGTCTCCTCTTAGTAATTTCCATCCACAGACCCCCATACTTCCGGGGCTATAAATCCTCACTTCTCCTTGTTGATCTCTCTCCTCCATTGCAATCCCCCTTTTGCAATAGACTTAAACAAAGTCTTCCTTGCCATTTTCAAAAATGTCACAATAGCCCTAGCTGGTTTGGCTCAGTGGATAGAGTGCCGGCCTGCAGGCTGAAGGGTCCCAGGTTTGATTCCAGGCAAGAGCACATGCCCAGGCTGTGGGCTCGATCCCCAGCAGGGGGCATGCAGGAGGCAGCCAATCAATGATTCTCTCTCATCATTGATGTTTCTATCTCTCTCTCCCTCTCCCTTCCTCTCTGAAATCAATAAAAATATATATTTTTAAATGTCACAATAATTTTTTTCGCTAACAGAACCAAAGGAAACAGAAAAAAAAATTTTAATTATCTATAATAACCCACCAAAGATAACCAGTGTTAATTCTTGATTTTTAAATGTACATGTGTAATCCAAGTACACAACCACCACGCCTTCCAGGGGCCAGCTTCCCCTAGAAAATATTGAGGCTACGGAAGTTCTACTTTTAGTTCCTCCGGAAGTTCTTCCTCAGTGTCCAGTGTGCCTCCCGCTGCTCCCCACTGGGCCGCAGTCAGCCTTGTCCTTCAGGTCCTGACCCCAAACTCCAGTTACCATCTCCCTTGAGAGGATGCTGCATCCCCCCAACAGCCCCAGGGAAAAGCTGTTGGGGGCAGGCCAGGCCCCTCAGACCTACTTGTTGTTCTATTCACCACACAAGGGCCTGCAAAGGCTCTCCTGGGTAATAAAGGGTGGTAGTCACTCAAGGGAATTGAAAAGTGAGTCTGGACAACTTGAAGCTGTGCACAAGATAGGACTTCCCCATATTCCAGCAGAGAGCAACCGGGGGTCAACCCTACACAGTGGGTCCCTTGAGGGTGCATCCCATTTCTAACCTGGTCCCCCTTCAGGAGTCCTTGCCCCACACTTAGTCCATCTACCCTTTGATGTGATTCTCCACAGGAGAACCAACCCCTAACCCCTTTCTGCCTCGAAGCATACATCTCCCAAGCCTCTGTCAGTGAAGCCATATAAAGTAATATTCTGGATTAATCGAGTGGTCTCCAACAGGGCTGTTCAGTGATGGCCATGGGCGCCCCAAGCATGGCTGAACAGCTGAGCAAGCCAGGGCAGGCGAGGTCCCCAGATAAGCCCAGCCTCCTTCAAGATCTCCAGCAGCCTGTGCTGCTGCAGTTCTTATGTATTCTTCCTACTGCTCAGAGAGTAATTGTTAAATTAAGTGTGCACACATGCACACTTCTCGCACACAACTTCCAGGGATAATTCTCGATGATTCAGTCTCCCTCTATGAGGAGCAAAACACCAGCTTGCTAGTTACCTCAAAATTTGCAAAATGCTATAGTACTACTTCCTTTCCTTCATTCCCCTTTTCCCTGAGTTTATATTATCTCTTTGCCCCCCAACCCCCCACCCCACAAACACATACATACTGCACTGCCACTATGCCCTTAGTTAGCCAAGCACCAGGTCAAAGCAGTGCATTTACCCTAGGATGTAATTAAATCGAGAGCCTTTCCCTCCTTGGAGTCTGTGTGGAAGGAGAGGACGGCTTTTATTCAGAATGTGCAGGGCACATTCAGAGTGCCTGTCTACATAAACCATTTAATTTTAAATGCATTACAAAATCCTGGCCATGTGAAGTATAGTGACTTAAAGGTGAAGATATAGAATAGTGGGTAGAGAAGAGGTATTTACACATTTATTTATTGTTTCATCAGTGCACATAAAGATTCTTCAGAGTGTCAAGTCACCATCTCTTCCTGTACAAGTCCAAACACCATCTTTTCTTTTTCTTTGTTGTTAACTACTGTCAAATGCCCTGTTCTTAGTTAAATCTCCCATCTTGAGAAAAGGTTGCAACACCATTATTACTCAAAAAGCCAGTGGAAAAGGGTTCTTGAACCCAATTCTAACGTGTGTGGAGGCTTCCCCACACCAACAAGCAATTCGTGGACTCCAGCTGCGTGTGCAAGAATTCAACTCAATTCTGACACTGTCTACCCGGAGACAGCATCAGATTCCACAGACTAAGGGTTCAGCCCTACAAGACCAGACTGTTACCTGTGCTTCTAAAGGACTGGCTATAAATCAGAGGTTCCCAGGACCGCCTCCTCCAGTTCGATTGATTTGCTGAATGACTCACTAGGTTACCCATGTATTACAAAGGACATGAATCCACAGCTGATGAAGGGATTCATAGGGAGAAGTCTCGAAAGAAGGAGCTTCTGTCCTTACGGAGCTTGGGGCCCTGCATGGCGCACCTGGGAGTGATCTGGTTCCCCAATGAGGAAGATCTTGGAAAAATGACCAGCAAGCAGTCCTCCTGGGTTTCTATGGAAGCTTCATTATGTAGTCACTAGAGGCCCGATGTACAAAATTCATGCAAGAGTAGGCCTTCACAGCTGCAGCCTGGCTTCGTCCGGAAGGACATCCAGTCTAATTAGCATATTACACTTTTATTATTATAGACTAGAGGCCTGGTGCACGAATTCATGCACGGATGGAGTCTGACTGGCCTGCCCCGATCGGGATCAATCAGGCTGGCCGGCCAGGGGGAAGGGACTCAGGAAGTTGGCTGGCCAGCCCCTCCCCCAATAGAGGGGGAGACTGACCAGGGGAAGGGGTTGCAGGCAGTTGGCGGGCCGGCCCCACCCTGATGGGGGTGGGGGTACCAATCGGGGATGGGGCCAGCTGGGGGGAGGGGCTGTGGGTGGTTGGCCAGCCAGCCCTCCCCCCTGGTTGAACTCCTGGTCAGACTTCTAGTTGAGGGGACAATTTGCAAATTAGCCTTTTATTATATAGGATGATTGACCAAGTCATTGGCCATTGGTGATTGAACTCAGACTTTACTGGTAGCCACTGTCCCTTCCCCGGAAGTGGGTACTTGAGACTGAAAGTTCTAAACCTCTAACCTTAAGGTGGGTTCTTCTGGCAACCAGCCCCTATCCTTGGGTGGGGTCCAAAAGTCACTTTACTAACATAATAAAAGACACCTTTATCTCTATCAACACTTAAGAAATCCCAAGGGTTTGGGGAGCAGTGAGCCTGGAACTGTGGATGAAGAACTATTATTGTATGAGTCACAATATCATGGCTCTTCAGAACCTATTTGTATTTGAAACAATATAGCTCTTGTTACCTCTGCAGTTCCTTAATACCACTGAGTCACGAGGTTGCATCAGACATCCCACAGTTGATGAACAATGCCTCTCCAAAGTTGTAACTGTGCTTCATTGACATAAAGCACAAATCTAAGTCTTACCCAGAGCATTCAGGAAAACGTGAACAAGCATTCATTTTCAGATCATGTTAAATTTACCATGTGGAATGAGAGAGCATAAACATAAAACAGTACATTTGCCACCCAAGCCTTCTCTGACACTCTGTAGGCTGTCATCAATGCATCCCTAGGATGTGATCTCTTTCAGTGTTGACCAAATCCCTGTATACTGGGTTGAATAGCGTCCCCTTAAATTCATGTCCTTCTGAAACCTGTGAATGTGGTCTTATTTGGAAATAGGAATTTTTTACAGATGTAATCAAGGTAAGATAAGGTCTTATTAGATTAGGGTGGGTCCTAAATTCAATGAATGGTGTCCTCATAAAAGAGGGAAATTTGGAGACACAGAGGCACAGAGGATAACAACATGAGAAGATGGAGACAGAGATTGGAATGATTAATCTATAAGCCACGGAACACCACGGATTGTTGGCAACGCAGAAGCTGAGAGAGAGCCATGGAACAGATTCTCACTCGCAGCCTCCAAGAGGCAGTCTGCCGTGACTCCATAGCTCCAAGCCTGCGGTTGTGCTGAGGACAAAAATTACTCATCATATAGATGGAGCTGCCCTGTTCTTCACAGCTCTTCTCCATCTATTTCCTCAAGTAGTCAGCTGAAGAAGTTTTCCTTCCTTCATTTTACAGATGGAGGAACTGGGGTTCGGCAAGTCATAGTTTGCCCAAGAGAGACACGCGAGCTGGGTCCCTTGCAGCCAAAGCTACGTAGAAATGTAGACAGCAGGGCTCTGGAGCTCTGGTTTTTCCTCTTTGCACATGGCAGTCTCACCTCACCTGCGTGCATGGAGTGGATGATGAGGGACATGCGTGTGTGCGCGTGTGTGTGTGTGTGTGTGTGTGTGTGTGTGTGTGTGTGTCCAGCACATGGGTGAGGAGGGTAGCACATGGATTTCCCTCTCAGAAGGTGGTGATGGGGCACCAATGCTCCCTGCATGGCTTCCTCTTCCCAAATAAACAATCATATGACACAACGTCTGAAAGCCCAGAAGATTTCCTGTCTCCATTGGTCCAGCGCCCTGCCTGCTGGAAGCCTGAAGCCATTGGAGCTATCTCCAGCCCTCCACTCCCCTCCACCCTCAGTCTTCAGCTCCAGGACTCAGAGAACGCCATGAGCTCACCGCGCCTGGCCTGCTTGGCACCAGCTACATAAAGAGGCTGGACATTCTTCTGCCAAAGAAAACCCAGGGCTGGGCCAATGACCTGGACTTCCTCCAACAGGTTGGCTCAGCCTCTCTACCCACCTCAAGGCTTCATCCCTTCCAGGACTCTGCTATTCCCATCCGGGTCCTGATCTGAGGGACCCTAAATAGGGTCCACTCTTACCAAAAAAAAGGTCATGTTTCCCAGGCACTATTATCTTTTCGCCAACTTACAAATAAGCAACAGTGCAGGAAGTGAACGGGAAGCTGGCAAATTCTAACCTACTTAATCCTCTGAGGTCCATTTCATTTGTATCCACTCCATGATTTCTTACCAAATTCCACCAAAAAAAAAGTGCTAGTCAACTGCTTCTCTGTGCTCCCATAGCAAACGGGTACCTGGGAAGCAAATGGGTTCCCTCTTTCGTGCCAGGTCTGATTGATGGATAGCAATTGTCTGGTTGCTGTGTCTAGAAGGATGCTGAGGCCATATTAGAGCACAATGGGAAGCTTACCATCACCAGTTAGGAAAGGCGGCTGCAGTGGGTCCTTGCCAGGCACCAAGCAGCTGTGCCTGCTCACCCAGACGGCCACACTGCACTACCCTCCAGTGCCGTGACTGCCCCCATCACCATATGAGCAATTTGGTGACAGGACTCCAGTCATCAAATCTCATCTTTGTATCTCCAATGCCTTGTACAGAGCCTGGCACTTAGCAGGCGCTCAAGAAATACTTTGCTGAATGAAAGATCGGTGAAAAGACTCCATGAGTCTTCCCAGAGAGTAGAGAAGCAGATGCACCCACTCTGGCTATAGACAAAGGGCAGTTATGCAACTTCAACACTTGCTTTGGCCCTCAGGGGGACCACTTCTTCTCTGGACACTCACAGTCTTTCTAGTGATCTTATTCTTGATGACATTGGGTCTGATAATGCCTTTTAATCAAGTCTCCAACTTGTCTCCACATTCGTAACTTGAAGTTAGGGATAGTAACCCTCACTTTAACCCACACTGTGCCCAGTATGTTGGCACACCAAGGCATTTAGTAATTCTTGGTTAAATGAATAAATGTGCCTTCTGTCTCCCCACCTGCCATCTACTCTTTTATTTTGTCAAAACTGTTGGTTTAATACCTGGTAGTAAATGTATCGCCATGTAACATAAATGCACTTAATTTCCTCTTGTCAAGCAGCGATGATTTTAATTGAATTTATAAATATTATCTGAAGCATAGAATGTTAACTTGGAATACACCATATAGTTTAAAACATTTATGTTAAAGATGAAGAAACTGACACCCTAATTGTAGATAGAGTTGCTATCTCCTCTCTCCACCTCACCTTTTTCATTCATTCATTCAACAATGGTTTTTGAGAGTTAACATGTAATAAAAATTTATTATGGATAATTTTTGGAAAAACACGGAGCAAGCTACACTTCTTAATGTTTTGATATCTAGTTAACATTTCTGTGAGATTTTAAAGAAAACCAATTCTAAATGTAGGTTGGATTAGTGAGGCCACCCACCAGGTTCACTGTATTTCAAATTCCTCCCCAAGCTATACGCAGCCCTCCAACAAGAATTTACCTACCACCTCATATATATCTTAACCAACTTGTGCAAAAGAAATAGGAGACACAGCCCATGCTCTCCAAGTACTTATCTCTGCAATTATCTAGAGCTTAACCACTCTCTATAGGCCGTCAAAGCTACAATAGAGTCTTACGTATGTGGTATGCCACAGAGCAGGTTTTCTAGAAATGTAAAGCTTAACCCTCCAGCCATCAGAACTTAAAATACATACATATTATTATACACATTAGAAAGAAAACTTTCTAAAACCTATTACATGCACTTTTTAAAAACAGAAAATGTTCACTGTAACTGCACCCGCCCTTAAGGATGCCTTGGCCCCTTCCTGGACATTCCTCGCCTCAAGTACAAAGCCCTGATCAACTCAGGGGTCACAGAGGTTGGGGGTTGGAGGGCTCATTCACAGTGAATGGGCCTAAAAGCCATCGATTTTCAGTTCTTTTGTATAATTGTGGAAGTATTCTGCCTCCGTGCTGGCCACAACTGATGGGCATGAGAGAGGAGCTATGCCGAACACCCGTGTCCTGTGCTCTTTGCTGCCTTGCTCCCATATAGTGGGAGCTAATATGCGGCTGCATGACATCCTTGCCTTGTCCTCCCTTTGCGGCTGGCTGAACCCCCACGCATCGTGGCCTGCAGGAATCCTGTGTTCACGTTCCACGTCCACACAGCTATGACTGAGGGAGCGGATACTGACAGCCTGAGAAGCTACTCTCCCCATTCAAACCAGAACTTGCTTTAAATGCAGAAAGATGACAATGGCACTTCAATGACCAAGGAATCCTGTCATATCTTTTTTTTTTAACTCATGTATTTCCCTGTATTAGCCAACCACTTACGCTAAAAATGATGATATAAGGAGAAAGGAAAAGATGGGGCAACCCAACTTCCTTTTCCTTTAAGCCCTTCCTCACTTACCTGTCGGTGAACTGAAGGTGGAGGTAGGCATGCATGTCAAGTGAAATAAAGATAGTTGACTTCATTTCATCCGGTGTGTCCTCTGTTGTGGAAAGAATAAAATACTCATAAGTGTATGAACTAGGGAATACAAACTATGTAATTCTGGTGATTCTGCATATGAGTTCATGGCTTTTACACTTGCATTTAAAACTAACATGGCTTATTCACAATAGCCAAAAGGTAGAAATAACTTAGGTGTCCATTGGTGGATGAATGAGGCACCCAGAGTTGAGAAATTCTGGAAAGTGGAGTGGTGGCTGCCATTCTCATGGGTACAGAATCTTATTTCTGCAAGATGGATAGAGTTCATGGTGGATGGTGGGGATGGTTATAGAACAATGTGCATGTACTTAATGCCACTAAACTGTACTCTTCAAAATAGCTAAAATGGCAAACTTTATGTTATGTACTAGTATATTTTACCACAATTAAAAACACTAAATACATAACTGGCACAATAGAAAGATGATGTCAAAATTCATGCTAATAATTTAAATGTTTACATTTTTACTTATATAATGACATTAAATAGCAATTTAAAAAAATACATTGAGAGAGACCACAGAGGAAAGAAAAAGGCTTTGCATTTCAGTCCCTTTAACTGCATTTCCCCTGCATTTTCACTTTCCACTGGGTCCTGCGAATTCTGTAACTGGTCCTGCCCCCACCTCCCATGCACATCCTCTCAGTTCCTGTGCTCTGGTTCCTTCCACAGCATCCACATTCACCACTCACGATGCATGTTCACTCCTTTGGCCTCGTTCTCTCCCTTCCTCATTCTCCCTCCCTCCTGCCCTTCCTTTCACAACCAAGAGCAAGAGAGTCACCTTCTCTTCTCTCCACTTACTTTCCTTGTCAAATTTCACCTCCTTCCTCACCCTCCTTCCTTCAGCTGAGAGTTGGGCCCACAGCATTCTTCCTTGCTCTGTGCTCATTCCACTCACCCCATCTGGACCCACCCCCTTCTCCTCTTGCATCCTGAGGCCATGACCCTTTACCCTGGAGCCCCCCAAAACCAGTCCCTCTGTCCCTCTGCTTCCCCCTGGCTTCTGTCACACCAGAGGTGGAGGCTTCTACGAGACCCCAAACACTTGGAGATCTGATGCTTACTCTTCTCTCCCAACTCCCCTGGATTCAATGGGCTCCTCAGAAACACATTTCTTCAGAAAGAACAGGTGGGCAACCCAAGTGTCCATCAACAGAGGAACGGATCAATGAAACGTGGTCAAACATACAGTGGACTATTCAACCTTTAAACGGAAGGAGATTCTGACACAGCCTACAACGTGGATGGACCTTAAAGACATTATGCTAAGTGAATGTCAGGCACAAAAGGACAAGTGCCGTAGGATTCCACTTATATAAGACTCCTAGGTAGAGCTTCGTACAGACGGAAAGTAGAACAGTGGTTGCCAGGGGCAGTGGAAGGAAGAGTGAGGAGGTACTATTTAATGGGCACCGAGTTTCTCTTTGGGATGACGAATAAGTTCTGGAATTAGGTGATGGTGATGGTTGTACGATGTTGTGAATGTACTTAATGCCACTGGACTGTGGCACACTTAATAACAGTGAAAATGGTAAAATTTATGTATATTTTACCACAATTGGAAAGAATAAGGGAGGAATGCTAATCTGTGCCCTCATCTTTGCTGTCTTCCTTCTCCTCCTAGAGATGGGCTGGGGACAGGGAAACAATTTACATCTTCAGTTCAAGGCTGGACAGGAAAAAAGACAGAGGAAACGAAGGCAAGGATGTGGCATTACCCATCAAGGTTATGGTGCAGCTGGAAGGCTGCGAGGAGAAATGACTACCAGGTCCTCACAGCTCATGGGCGGCAAGGACAGCTAGAGCCAGGAATGGCTGGCTCTGATCCTTGCCTTTCCCTCCAGATGGAGGCTCTTGGAGAGATTGCCCCTGGGAAGGAGACGGCAGGAGCCAGTGACTGCCATGCAATGAAACGGCGACTCCGCGGAAGGCAGGGGAGCCAGGGGCTCTGCTTCCAGGGACTGCACAGACAAGGCTTTTGGATAAACAGGCAGGAGTCACAGGGCGCAGGGAGCCTGGAACAGGTCTCCTGGAGGAAGGCACAGCACCAGGGCAATATTTCTGTCGGGGACACTATTGTCACTTGGTTCAGACTGTTGCAGACATAATAGAACACTTAGCATTCCTATCTCTGCCCGTTAAACTCCATAGGCACCCTCCAGTCATTGTGAGAACATCACATACCTCATACATTTTCAAGGAGAAATGACTACCAGGTCCTCACAGCTCATGGGCGGCAAGGACAGCTAGAGCCAGGAATGGCTGGCTCTAATCCCTGCCTTTCCCTCCAGATGGAGGCTCTTGAACTTCTGGTGGTCTAGTTCCTCTGAGTAGTTCAGCAAAGACATGGAGCTAAGTGAACTGTGACTGGGGCAGTGACTGTGACTGTGAGGGTGTGAGGAGGGAGGTCCAGGATACGTGCGCAGGGGGGCTTTCAAGGGCAAGTGACAGAGCAGTCACCCAGCGTCCCTCACTCAGAAGAGCCCACAAGTGGGGTTTAATGCTCTGAGGGCACCATCTTGGTATTTTTGATCCTTTTGTCTTGGAGTCTGTGTGTTGTGAGTAGAGTCTGGGTCAGTGGAGCATGTGGCAAGGGTTCGAACCTCTCCCCCTGCATAGGCCCACTGCCCACTGCCCACTTACTCCCCAGGGTCGGTTCTCAGCCACACCTGCTGTGCCTCTAGCACTTCAGGCTCCTCCCATTTTCTCTCTCTTTCCCCCATTACCTGACCCCCATCATATTGGTGGGGGTCATATTCTGCATTGTCCTCCACCCACAGAGGAGGCCAAGGAAGGCTCAGGGAGGGCTAGGGTTAGGTTCAGGCCCCTTAGCGTCTCAGGGGTAAGGCAGTGGCCATCACTGCCCTATCTTGGCAGTGCCATAGTGCACTGGGGGTCAATCAGTAGTCTCCTGATCAGCCCCAATGCAAGTACCCAGCTTCTCTTTAGTTCAAGCCCTTAGGGTTGCCCATCCACCTGTGGGCTGGGGTAGAGGCCCCAGGGAAAAGAGGTTGATTCCACTCACCGCCATCTGAGGCCCTAGATTTTGCACTGGACCCAGCTCTGTAAATGTAATGGGGTCAGCAGTGGAGATAGAAGGGGATGCTTTAGGGAAATGATTTGGCATGGACTCAACAGGTTTTAGTGACTGATTACAGAAGGACAAAGGGGAAGATTTTAAGAAGGACCCCTCCCCATTTTTAATCCACAAATAGCGAGGGATTAGTTTAAAGGAAGCATGGAAAAGTGGGGAGAAATAATGAGTGTACTTTGGGACTTATTTACTTTTGAGATTATTGTGGAGACATCCAGAAAGCATTGGGAAATTAGGTCAGGAACCAGGGAAGAAGTCTGAGAGAAAGAAATAGATTTGTGAGCCGTAGGCATATGGAAGGGATTTAAAGTCATGAGAGCAAAAGAGGACAACCAGGACAGGATATGGCGGCTGGAAGAGGGACAAGGATGCTCCAGGGACAGAAAGTGAGATTCAGAGGGAAGCGTGGGCCTTGAATTTGGTCACTAGAAAGTCACCAAGTACCTCAGAGCCGCACTGTCCAATACAAGAGCCTCTAACCGTCTCAACGAATGTTTGCTGACAAGTGAAGTGCGAACAAAGGACAGTATGGCCCAATCCAGGGTGACAGTTCCTGCCACACTCACACTGTGGCATCTTGAAAGCTGTGCCAGCTTTGTGACAGTTTTTATTTTTATTTATATAGTCATTCTAAAGGTAAACGTTCAAGATCAGCCAACCAGGCACTCGTTCCCCTGGGGATTTGGGTCATAACCCAAAGAGGTTGTCTTCCGGGGTCCTCTTATTCTAAAATCCACGCAGATCCCTAATTTGCTCGAGACACGTTACTGTTAGATTCTTGCAGCAGAAGCTGTCAGCGACCCACCCACATGCCCCCGACACTCAGCATTCCACCCCCCATCTGTGAAGTCCCCCTGCACACACCTAGTCTCAGTGCCAAGGAGGTAACACTCTGGAGCAGTGCTGGAGGCCAGGGGTCGGCAGGTAAGTGCTCCCGTTTAGTCCGCCTCCTGGGGGGCCTGGGCATGCTGGTTCTGTCTGCCACTGTTCCTGTGGGACTGCGCCTCGCTTGCCACCAGGGCCAGCCTGCCCCATGCCACAGCCTTGGTCGGCTGCCTTCTCTGCCCCTCTCTCTGCCCACTCCCCTCGCAGTGCTTCCCGAGAGCACCGCCCAGTCAGATGCACTGAAAGCTTTGTCTTGGCATCTGCTTTGGCCGAAACCCAGACCGAGACAATGGCATGACTCCTTTCTTTGACACATCCTTTCTGGAATTGCTACAAGTGGATTTTTTAAAAAACCATTTGTATTATGGATTACAGTGCATCTAGGAAAATGCACAAATTATGCATATACAGGTCAGTAATGATCACAAAGTGAGCGTCTGCATATCCACCACCAAGTCAAGATCTAAAGCACTGCCAGTGCCCAGAAGGCCCTCTTCTGCTCCCCCTTCCCTCCTCTTCCCCTTCCCTCCCCCTTCCCCACACTTTCCCCTTTCCTGCACATCCCCTCCCTGGACATCCCCTCCCTTCACATTCCCTTCCCTATACATCCCCATCCCTACACTTTCCCCTTTCCTGTACATCCCCCTCCCTGCACATTCCCTTCCCTATACATCCCCCTCCCCACACTTTCCCCTTTCCTGCACATCCCCTCCCTGCACATCCCCCTCCCTGCACATTCCCTTCCCTATACATCCCCCTCCCTGCACATCCCCTTCCCTATACATCCCCCTCCCTACACTTTCCCCTTTCCTGCACATCCCCTCCCTACACATCCCCCTCCCTGCACATTCCCTTCCCTATACATCCCTCTCCCTGCACATACCCCTCCCTATACATCCCCCTCCCTATACACCCCCCTCCCTGCACATCCCCCTCCCTGCACATCCCCCTCCCTACACATCCCCCTTCCCTAGCCTTATCCTGACTTCTAACACCACAGAGAACTATACCGGCCTTGAACTTTACATAAATGCACTCACTCAATATCTATTCCTACGGGTCTGACTTCTACCACTCCACATCCTGTGTGTGAGACTCCCCCATGATGCTGCTGGGGCCACAGCTCATAACTCGTGCTGCCTCACTCTCTGCTGCATGGCTGGGCCACAGCGCACCTATCTGCCCTGCGGTGGGTGGTCGTTCAGGGCTACTACAAAGATGCTGCCATGAACATCCATGCACTCGCACATGCATGCAGTTCTGTTGGCGACCTGCACTGGGGGGGGGACGCATTGTGCATGTGGGGGCACTTGTGACAGCAAGTAGGAGAAAAGACTTTCTTAAATCAGGGAGACCTCTCTGGGCACTCATCACACAGCCCCTGCCCTACTGTGTGAAGTTGGAACCTGTCTCCTGTAGACACACTCCACTCTCTCCTCCTGGGCTCGGTGTGATGGGAGGAACAGGGAAGAAGCAGGGCACCCAGAGTCCAGGGAAACTCCAGTTCTAGTGCTTGCATGGGGCTTCGAGCAAGTCCCTTCACCTTTGCACACTCAAGTCCTCTCTCCCTTGCCAACCGCTCCATGGCATGGTCACATGGGCCCTGTGGGCAGACCACCTGAGTATTCAATCTGATTCCCTCGCTTACCAGCTGTGGGACCTTGGGCAAATGGCTCAGCATCTCTATTTCCTCAACTGCAAAATGGGGGAAATAAAGAGCCTACCTCACAGCATTGTAGAGAATATAACATGGGTGGTCAGCAGACCAATGCCTCCCACAGACTAAGAGCTCAGTAAGTGTGCGCTATCATCTCACAGGCTGTAGGACTCACATGAAATACTGGGTGTGGAAAAACTTTGAGAGGAACAAAGTCAGAGAGAGAGGCAGGCACATGGCTATTTTCCTAGTGCTCAACCCCTTATCTGTGTCTCATTTCTTGCCCTGTTCAATTCCTTTCTTTAAGGGATACCCAAAGCCAAGTGTGAGATGAAGGAAGTACTCAAAGTTTTCTAAAAGGTTGGCATGGTGGCCGCGGACCAGCCTTCAGATGGGATCTGAGTGTTTCCTCTCTCTGAGATATCATCACCCTCCATTTGAACTAGAAGATGTAGGGTTCCTTTCTGAGCCCCCTGATCTTGGCTCTGTGGCTTGGTTTTCTCACCTGTGAAATGGGATCAGTGAAACCTCCCTTAGAGGGACATTGTGAGGTCCAAAAGGGAAGTGCTTTGTAAACTGGAAAGTGCCCTACACGCACGAACACACATGACCCTTGGAGGATAAGAAAGGTCTGGGAAGCTTTGAGGATGGGGATGGGATCTTGGTCATCCTTTAAGACAACCTGCTCTTCCCAGGCGTTCCCGTCCAGCACCAGGCTCATCCCTGGAATACACTGGATGCTCAGTAAAATGCTTGCAGAGATGAATGGGGTTGGGGAGGGAGAAGAAAGGGTATTTATAACCTTTGTGGTTTCCAGCCCTGAGGGCCCCATGGTCTCTCAGCAGTGTGTGGGCTCCCAGGAGCCTGCCAAACACATCACCGTGAAATCACAGGGCCACCAGGAAGGCGGCCCGGGGTGGGGTCAGTGGGAATGTACTAATTTCGTAAATTGCACCGTGCCATCACGCACACGCCCATGGGTGGTGGTGCGGGAGCAGAGGGAAGGGAAGGGAAAGCAGACAATTTCATGCGAGTGAAATTGCAGGTCCTGCCAGATGGCTCAGAGGCCCGGGGCTAGCCCTGGGCAAAACTGTGCAGTAGGAAAGTTTGTTTTCACTCCCTCCATTTCATCATTTTCTCCAACACACTCCCCAAGACACACACACACACACACACACACACACACACACACACACATTATCCCGCCCTGCACCCTGTTCTCTGACATGTCCCATTCTTCCCTCCGGGAGTCCACCTGCCTGCCCCAGAGGGAAGCCAGGACATGAACCTTGCCCTACTCCCTGTCCCACGGACCCTCATCTCCCACCAACATCCCCTGATTCATGTCTAACAGTTGCTGATCTGTCCTCCCTTATCATGTCAACACTAATTAGCTCCTTCCCGGGACCAGTTTTAACTCCACCTGTACCTTCACCAGCTGAGCCTGGATCTGCCTCCCAGGGCGAGGGCATGTTCTGAGAAGCTGGGGACTCTGTCTGGTCCTCTTTGCAGCCCAGCCGTGTCAGGGCCGAGAAACCTGAATTCTAGACCAACAGTGGGGAAAAGCAAGAAGCCGTGTGATTAAATGCTACAACTCCCCAAAGGGTCAGGAGAGGGTGGGCCCAGCCAGTGACCTTTGGAAATAAAGGGGGAAGTGGGGCTAAAATAAATAGCTGGAACTCTGTATAAGACACAGGTTTTCAGACTCCCTCCCGGCTCTGCACAGCCAGCCCACTGCCTGCCCTTGTGGAAGAAGCCTGCAAGTTTACCATCTGGAGAGGATCAAGGAGGAGGTTTCCGCACTGGGGACCACCAGGTGGTTGGGGGCGGGAGTCTCCTACTAAAGGCAGAGCATTAGCAAGTGTGTGTGCACCCGAGAAGAGAAGAGACAGGAGACTCTGAGACTCCTCAGAGCTCTCTCCAGGATCCCTGGGGGCCAGGCATTCACCCTCAAGGCAGGAATCAATCTGACCAACCCAAGAAGAAACACATAAAGATACTGATATTGATCATCTCCGGACAATTCCTGCTCATATACAAAGAGCTCCCAATTAGTTGTTTTGTTTTGTGTTTTGTCCCCTTGAGGACGCAAACAAAGATCTCCAGACGCATGAGGAAAGCCACAACATGAAACATAGAGGCCCAGATGAACAAATGGAAAAAAAGCAACTTAGAAGAAGCAAAGTTGATTTGAAAAGAAAACTTTTTAAGAAGTTGCAATTAATGTCCTCAGAGATACAAGAGAAGATATTATAACCGTAGGACAAGGAGAGGTGATTAGAAAAAGACCATTCAGAGAACAAAACAAGTGCTTTTGAGAATTCAAAGCATCACAGTAGAAATGAAAATTTCAGTAAGAGAACAGAAGGCAGAGTTGAGGAAAGAAAGCAAAGAAAAAGGTACGGAAAATAGAAAAGAGAAGAAAATTAGAGGACTAGTCCAGGAGTTACAATATATAAACAGTAGCAGCTCCAGTAAAAACATCAGAGAAAAAGAGGAACAGAATCATAGAAAGGGAAAAAAGAAAGGGAGGAAGGAAAGGAGTGAGAGAGGAGAGAGAGAGAGAGAGAGAGAGAGGAGAGGGGAGAGGAGGAGAGGGGAGGGGAGAGAAGGGAACCTCTCAGAAATGATGAACTTGAGTTTACAAATTTAAAGGACTTACCCAGTGCCCAGAACAATGGATGAAACATATTAAGAAATATGAGAATGGTCTAACAAATATTGTCTGCCAAGAAAAAAATGCTGTAAGTATACAAAGATCAGAAGAGCTTTGGATTATTCTAATGGAAATTTGGAGATAATGATGAATGCCTTCCAAATTCTGCCGGTAAAGTACTCCAAACCTACAGACTGCAAAACCACCAAAGTACCAATCACTCAGGAAGGGGGAATAAAAATATTGCCAGAGGTGGCCGGTCTCCCAATGTTTACCTCCCATCCATCCCTTCCCAGGACCTCGGAACCAGGAGACAAACCATCAATAAGGGAGAAATGGGACACAGGGGAGCCAACAGGACAGAGAGATTGGCGGTGAAGGAAGGGCCCAGGAGGGAAGTGCTCACCTGGCACAGAGCCCGCCAGGCCCCCTGGGAGCACAGCAGTCATCTCCAGGAAAGACTTCTCAGAGGCTAAAATTGATTGAATCGCTGATGTCTGTGGAGGGAAGATCAGACAACTGGTGAGGCCCTGGGGACTGAATTAGAAATGTGTAAGTAGAAAGCCAGGCAAACAAGATAACTTTTACCTCCAGGAAAAGCACAGAGCAGGTGGAAAAGAAAAGTCCTTGTGGCTTACCCCATAGTTTTACATGGTGAACCCCAAATACTGATCTAACCAAAATTATGACACAACCACACGGAGGAGCGGGAGGGCGGGGGGGGAGGGGGGTGCACATGAGTGAATAGAGCAAAGAAATTCCCAGTAGAATGTTTATAACTTAATGATTAAAACTGAAAAAAAAATTACGATGTAGAAATACAAGTTTAGACATAATATTTGGAAACAGGGAAATAAATACCAAAATAATCAGAGCTGAAAAGGGTTGCCCTGGAGAAGGAGGTGTGGAGGGGAGGATGGGGCTGCTGTTTCTCACAGCACAGCTTGTAAAAGATAACTGACTATGCATATGCAACACTTGGATTAAAATATAAACTTTTAAAATAAAATTAAAAAATAAAAAGGTGGGGTAAGACCGGCTCTCACCCTTCTGTCAGGTTTGAAAAACTGTGAAGTGCCATCCACGGAAAAGGTACTTCCTAGCTAATGAGGCGCGGGAACCAGCGTGCAGGTCAGTATTTATAATCTGGTTGATATTTTGAAATGTCACAGCTCTGTCATATATGCTCAATCTTCCAAATTGTTTGTGCTTATTTAGCATAACTTGTTCCAAAACCAAGGAAACATTCATCACACACACACACACACACACACACACACACACACCTAAGAATAGCCGAGACAATTGGATAACAAATTGCCAGAAGACTTGCCTTATCAGATATTAAGATTTTGCAAAACACTGTATAAATTACGTGTGGTATTGGCACAGAAGAAACAAATACACCAATAGAACCAAACGGAGGGCCCAGAGAATACACAAATGGAAGCCCTAACATGTGACAAACACTGAGGAAAGCACACACTCTAAATAAATGGGTTCCTAGACGCCCACACGAGAAACCTATATATTCATGTTAACCAATGTCATCCAATCAATTTAATAAATAAATATTTTAAAAAACCAATGGGGTTGAGATGATTGGTTACCTACAGGGGGGAAAATTGGCATTATATGTCATTAGGGGAGTGGGAAGCAAGCAGAAACTAATAACAAAATGCTGAGAGTCCAGGTTTTATAAGCTAAGAGCTAGGTGAAAACAGAAAAGCAAACAAAACTTCACTCTGGGTGCTGTGTGGTTGATAGACTGGAGGTGGGGCGGGGCGGGGAGGTGGAGATTCAGCCAAGGAGACCAATTGAAAGCCATTGCAATATCGAGAAGAGATGATGCGTATTTAAATAAAAAATTATGGCAGTGGGGATAGAGACATCTGTCCCATGTCCCATGGCTTTGACTCATCTCTAAGGGAGGCTTGATAAAGACCTAGTGACTGACTTGATTTTGTTGATCAGAGAAAAGAAGAGTCAATGGGCCCCACGCACCCAGCCTGGAAGACTGGAAGCATGAGCAAATACTAATAGCTAATAAGTCTTACTGGATTAGCAACAGCTCCAGGGAGGATAGAACCATTTCCACGGTGGATGTGCTTGACTCTAAGGCTGATGGGAGATGGAGATGTCTGGGAGCAGTGGTGAATACAGGCCTGCAGTTCAAGAGAGAATTGGAGCTGGAAACAGATATGGAGAGTCCTGGGTGGATGAAATTCAGTCCCCTGTTATGTGCCACTGTCCCCTCTCCTCTCCTATTACAGACTTGTCATAATCAGTGGTCACTACTTCTTGTTTCCTCACTAGGCTGTAAATCCTGGGAAGATGAAGACTGTGGCTTGTTCTCTGGTATAAACATAGGGTCTGGCACAAACTAGACCTTTTATTGAGGACCGAGCAAAGGGAAGATGATAAAGGACAGGACCGTAGGAAACACCAAAACCTATGCAATGCCAGCAAATGAAGACCATCAAAGGAGCTGCCAAAGTAACCACCAGAGAACGAGAACCATGTTAGTGCATTCCAGGAGCCCAGTGGAGAGATGATGTCCAGAGAGAAGTCGTGCCATGGGGCCAAGATGTTCCTGCCCTGGATAGGTTTTCCACCAGCCCCATCCCAGCTTTTTCTAGAGAAACTCCCTCGTCCACAGCCCAGACATGGCATTAGTCTCCTTCCCTACAGAGGCTGATAGACCAAGGCTAGATACCTGAATTTTGGCTATGTTTGTCCATCAGTGGTGAGGTTTCCAGGGAAAATAGAGGGAGGGGAAGTCAGTAGCACCATGACTAGCCAGAGCCATATGATAAAGCCCTGAGCCAGCACCATGTGACATCTAAGGCGGGGGAGAGGGGGGGAGGAAGGAGAGCTCTGGGTAAGAAGAGGAAGCTTATAGTAGAGAGAGAGGACTATAGGACCATGGAGGCAGTCTCCATTCCTGGCAACTTTCCTGTTCCAAACTCCAGCTCCTGCAAGACCTGCCCTGACCTCAGGTTACATGGGATCCAATAAACCTCCTTTTTCCTTAAACAAGTTTGAGTGAATTTCAGTCCTTCTGCCTACCTATCTCCAAATAAAATCTTATCTATTATATAAATAATAATTTTCAGGGCAATAAAATGTCTATAGACTCAAGCAAAGCTTTCCCGCCCTGGCCTGTGTGGCTCAGTGGTTGCAGTGTCAGCCTGTGCATCAAAGGGTCTCAGGTTCGATTCCCGGTCAAGGGCATGTACCTGGGTTGCAGGTTCCAACCCTGCCCCCAGTTGGTGCACGTGCAGAATGCAACCGGTCAATGTGTCTCTCTCACATCGATGTTTCTCTCTCTCTCTTCCTTCCTCCCTTTTAGTTTCTCTCCCTCCCTCCTTCCCTCCCTTCCACTGTCTCTAAAAACTCAATAAAAATATCTTTGGGTGAGGATGAACAAAAAAGAAAATGAAAGCTTCTCCTTGATTGGAGATTGTCAACAACCTCTGCTCATATTAAAAATATAATCTTGCCCATGCGGTATTGCTCAATGGCTGAGTGTTGACTCATGAACCAAGTGTGCACCAGTTCAATGCCCATCAGGGCACATGCCGGGGTTGCAGGCTAGATCCCCAGTAGAGGATGTACAGAAGACAGCCGATGGATGTGTCTCTATCATTGATGTTTCTCTCTCTCTAAAATCAATTTTAAAAAACATTATAAATATATATATATATATATATATGTATATCTATATGATCTTCACTTGCACTTGAAACACCTTTCTTTAGAATTCTGAAGTTAAAGGAAGCTGAGATCTGCTTGCAGCCAGTGCTGTTTTGTGACCTGGAAAGGCCTCCATTCCAGAACCCCTGACTCCCAGGCCTCTTGCCACCACCTGTCCCCACATCTCTAAGCTCAGGGCAGTAAGTGCCAGTCGCTGCACAATGGCGCTGCGTACTCAGCCCCTCCAAATCCAGCCGTCGCAGGCAGCACTCAGACCCAGCGGCTGATTTCTCTGCAGTAGGACCCCTCTCCCAGGAGGGTGGCTTAAACTCATTACAGCCTTGCTGGGTGGCCCGTGATGCCCACTCCACCAAAGCCGAATGCCCACAGGATGCTTGCTGCTTGTTGAAACGCTGGGTTCCTTTTGCGCATTTTTAAAGTCACATCTGGCGCTGAATGCATCTCTTTTGTGCTGAATGAAAGCGATGGGATTGTGTCCTCAGAGTCCGGGGCTCCTCCGAGAGACACTCCCAGCCCTCCCAAACTGGCACAGGATGTCCGGCCCTGGTCGGCTTCCTCCTCCACTGCAGACAGTGCCAATCGCAACAGGGCCTCCTGCCAAGACTCTGGGACCATGCTCAGATCCAGGCCCTGGGGCAGCAGGCAGACCTCTTGCCAAGTTCGAACCTGGCTCCTGCCGGGCTTTCCTCCTGGAAGTGTGCTGGCCTCCTCACTGGAAAGGGGAGATCAGTCTGCAGAGGCTCCCTGACACCGGTCAGAGCCCTGGAAACTGGAGGCTCTCCTCCAGCTCGCCTGGCCCTTTCCAGCCCAGAAAGGCTGGTTTGCAGCGTCTGGAAAAGCGCTCACTGGTTTGGTTGTGGTCGCCCTAGCAGCTGAGCTGGCTCCAAGTGCCACATCCCCAAGTGCCACGTCCTCCACCGGCTGCTCCCGCCCACAGACACTCAGGAAAGGTGACAAGGAGCCCACTTGTACACTTGCCTGGTGCTGTCCTTCCTTCATTCTTTAACAGCGGTTCTCAACCTGTGGGTTGCGACCCCTTTGGGGGTCCAACGACCCTTTCACAGGGGTCGCCTAAGACCATCGGAAAACACATTTATAATTACATATTGTTTTTGTGATTAACCACTATGCTTTAATTATGTTCAATTTGTAACAGTGAAAATACATCCTGCATATCAGATATTTACATGACGATTCATAACAGTAGCAAAATTACAGTTATGACATAGCAACGAAAATAATTTTATGGTTGGGGGTCACCACAGCATGAGGAACTGTATTAAAGGGTCACGGCATTAGGAAGGTTGAGAACCACTGCTTTAGAACTAAAAAAAATGTGTGTTTTCATGAAGTGAGTGAAAAAAAAAAGTCTGTCCCCAATGTCTGAAATTCAGTCCTTATGATGAGAACAGTTTGAATGAAATTTTCCTGCACAGTATTTCACTGGCCGTGTGTGCCAAATTGGCCAGGTTTATGACACCACTTACCTTCCCAACCTTCTTAGAAAGGACCAGGGAAATAAAATAAGCCTCTTCTACACATGGGGAAACTGAGGGAAGCTACAGAGACTCAAGGCTATGGGGAAAGAGCCAGGGGAGGGAGCAGAGCGGGGCCAGTCTGAGAAAATGCTCACTGATGGGTAGATAGAGCCTCTCTGACCTCAGGGAGTTACATGATCCTTAGGCACTGAGGGCACCGTGGGTGAGGAATAAGGAGGTAGAGGAACTGGAGGTGGGCCCCTTTGCAAAACTAACCTGAATGGCCCCAAATTTAAATATGCACCCCAATCTCCAAATCTGTACTCTTGTACTGATGCCTCAAGACCCAGCACAAGTGACCCCACTCTAGACCTGTTCCCTGCTCAGTCATCCTTTACATCAAAGAAGTGTTCTCCAAACACAGTCTGAGTCACACCGTCCTGCTTTCCGGTTCTCAAGTTCATGTTAGTCTTCTCTCAACTACATGACTAGCTGCTTCTCAAGGACAGGGACTATGCCCTAGATTCTGGAAACCCAATCCCACTGGGTTTCCTCGTTGTTTGCCAAATGACAGGGTCCTGAGCACAGCCCAGGGGCAGGATCAAAGGGAACAGTCATTAGGGACTTGGGGCAAAGCTGTCTTGTTTTCCATAAGAACTGATGGGGGAGGGGGGGCATCAATGTCTGAAATGACTGTTGACAAAGAAGTATGGCTTCTTCTTCAAGTCACAAAGGTGGCTCTGCCATTAGCTTCACACACAGGAACAGACCTGGGATGAGCCCCTGGTCAGCTGACCCAGGCTGAGGCAACCCACAGGGAGAGGCCCAGCACATCAAACATAAGGATTTCCCAGCAGCTCCCCTTCTGGAAACTTCCACCTGTGCCCATTGCCCAGTGATCACCTGGAACAGAGCCAGAGAAGCTCCTCCCCTCTCTCACATTCCAGCCTCAGAAATTCGTGTAAATTTGGCATTCTTTTCTGTATTACTACAGAGCTGTTTAAAGTAGAACCCCACCCCCCCCCCAATCTTAGAATAAAGTGACCCGCCACAAAAGGCTTCATGCTGAAGTCATTTGAGCTGAAGCACCGATCTATCTAACGTGTTTTCAGGGCCCCACAGCTTCCAGGGCTGAACTTTATTTTTTTAATCCTCACCCACGGGCATGCTTATTGATTTTAGAGAGAGGAGGAGGAGAGACAGAGCGAGAGAGAGAGAGAGAGAGAAATTGAGAAACATCGATGTGAGAGAGAAACAGCAATTGGTTGCCTCCCAGACCATCTGCCCCGACTGGGAATGAAACCACAACCTAAGTATGTGCCCTGACCAGGAATTGAACCCACCACCTTTTGGTGTATGAGGCAATGCTCCAACCAACTGAGCCACACTGGCCAGAGCCAAACATTCATTTTTGATCCAACTGGAAATCCCTCATTCGATATTCATCCTTTCCTGTTAAAATGAAAATTTCCTTGGGAAGCTCTAGAGTTGGACCAAACTGAGACAAGATAAGACTCTACCCTTGGGTCTGAGAAGCTGTCACAGCAGAACGGTCTGGGGCCGCTTGGATTAGCAGTAGCTGGTGAGGACAGCTGAAGGTTTTGGTGAAGGTGAACTTCCATCAATAGATTAGAAATTAGAGATGATAGAGATAGAGATAGAGATAGAGAGAGAGAGAGAGAGAGAGAGAGGTAGATCAGGCCTTTTGGGCAACATGATCTCTTTTCTATGTATTTGAGGACGAGAGAGACAATGAATTGAACTGTACACTTTAAATAGGTGAGTTGTATGTTATGTGAATTCAAGAAAACTGCTTACAATTTTTTGAGAGAAAAGAGACAATAGAGTTGCTCTGGGATGGCCACCCCTCCAGGCTGTGCTGGGAGACTCCAGTGCTGCAGCCCAACGCTATACATCGGAAGGGCCCATGCAAGACCCTTGGCTCCACAGCAAAGCTGCCTGTCCCAAAAGAGCAGCTCTGCCACGCCCAGGTCATGTGAGCAGCCCTGGGGCTCCTGTGGCACCTCCTGCCAGGAGTCCTGCCACCAGCCAGAACCTGATGTGCCTCGAGCCCAGGCAGGCAGACTTTTCCGTAAGGGGCAGACGATAACTATTTCAGGCTTTGTGGGCGACATGATTTCCTTTACAGCTACTTAAACGGCTAAGTAACACAAAAGCAGCTACAGACAATACCTAAATGAATAGGCATGGCTGTGTTCCAATAAAACTTTATTTACAAAAACAGGCAGTGGCAGATTTGGCCTGGGGACTGAAGTTTGCTGGCCTCTGTCCTAGTCATGGACCAGCCTACTTGGAAATAATTCCAGGCCATGGAACACAAAGTTTTGCTTTATTTGGGATCCAATCAGGCAGCATGTTGCTCAGTCTTCCAGGTCTCCCCAGAGAAATGGGACCAAATGCCTACATACAGGGTGTCCCACGAAAGTGTATACACACTTTGAATAATTACTAGTATAAAGGCAGTATTCATTAAATATATTTCATTTTCAAAATGTAATAGAAATCAGCTGCTAAAGTGTATATGCATTTTTGGGGGGACACACTGTATGTCTGATAAAGATTTCAGTTCAGCCGGAAAAGAAACTCAGAATACAGTTCCTGCTCTCAAGGAGCCCAGCTGAGTCTGGAGACATGTAAGTGTGTAGAGAACTCTCATTCTGGGTGATAACTTCAGGACATGTAGGTACATGTGGAGGTTTGGCCTAAAACTATCACTGACCATTGTCACCAAGATTCAGATGATTAATTTTGGGGCTGGGTAACTTGGCCCTCATGGTGGACTAATGATGGGGTGATTGTAGTCCCTTCCAGCCATGGTCTTTGCACATCCGGGAAGGCCTTGGTTTTTGCAAATTAATCTTGGAAACACGGCAAATGTAATCCGAGTTTGTCACTGAGTCAGGCCCTGCAGATATTGTTTTGGTGCATAAGTCACAGGGGTCTCCACCAGGAAGGGGGGGTGGTCACAGCCATTGAATGGCAAAAGGCCAGGGGGCTGGGTGTGGCCGCATCCCGGTCCTGGGCTCCTCAGTCTGTGTGTATGCTTTTTCCTCTGCGGGGGCCATGACATCAACCTCAGAGTCTCCTGGGTGCCCTCCCAGGCCCTGTCTATGGGTGCCCTCTGGTGGCCTGTCAGCTGGAAAGCCTTAGGCCTGAAAACAGGCAGGGAGAGGGGAAGCTATGAGACTGGGTGGTAGAGATTCCTACTGGGCTCCACTTTCGCAGACACAAGCTCGGGCCTCCCCTGGGGATTCCGAATGCATCCAGAACTGGTCATTCCTAATTTGATACCTTTATTCTTTCAGTTTTGGTGATTCATACCATCAACCCACCCAAGAGACTTGGCATTCTCAACTCTTTATGGCTGAGAGGAAATGGTGATCTGCTAAACTCACTGGGCCCAATGGGTCAAAAGGCAGCTGCAAATATTCCTTCTGGGGAGCCTTTTCTCCTTTGCACCTACCCCAAAACACTGAGTCACTGCACCCCTACTCCTGTTCCTTCAATGTCCCCCGCAGCTGGGGTCTCCCTGGGAAAGGACAGTCTCCTATGTATGCAATGCACCAAGGAGAGCTATTTCTGGTGAATGGGCTCGCTTTGGTGCAACAGTTGTTTCTGGCTGAAGTTGCATGCTCCTCGCCCTCAATGGAGACCATCCACATTTTCTTTCTCAAAAAAGGGGCAGGATCTGTGGTCTATTCCCCTCAGCTACACTGATGACGTCTGCGCCTCTGGCAGGGCCCATCCTTGGCTGCCAGATATAATGTTGCTGATACTCCGCTTTGTTCCAGTCTTCCCGCCTTTTTCCGAGGCCTGTTCCCTGATGTCCCCTCCCCTGGGACCCACTCTTCACTCTCATAATGCATGTTCCATCATCCCCAAATCTACATGCACTGATGTCCAAGTGCCTCTTAACTTGGCTGCTCATTAGCATCACCAGGAAGCTTTTTAAAGTAACCTGGGGCTGAGCTCAGAGTCTCAGGTTAATGTGGTGACAGGCAGCACCCAGCCATCAGGACTTTATATAAACTCTAGACAGGTCTCACACAGTCCATCTGAGCTGTGCAAGGGACCACCATCCGGCAGAAGGTCAGCGGTTTGGGTGGGTGAGGAAGGGAAAGTACCTGAAGACAGTCCCCAGCACTGTCCACTGCTCTTTGCCTGCACATGGATTCAAAAAGTGCATGCAGAAGGCCATCGGGAACCAAGAGTAAAGCACAGGCAGCAAGGGTTGAAGTCTTTTTATAGAAACTCTACGCAGAGCCATTTCTGGCCTCCGGAATGGTGGCGTGGCCTCCATCAGATCTGGGATGACAGAGCAGCCGCCAACATCACGTTCAGCACTTGGTCCATCCCATAACTAAAGATGGGTTTACAGGAAAGTACAGGGGCCTGAGTCCAGACAAGTCCAGGCTGGCTTGGCCCTGGAAACAGCATGATAACTGGTCCTCTCCCGCCCCACCTCTCCACATGTCCAGGAAACTTAGCAAGGCCCTGCAGCACACTGGTTACCTACATGGGTCCCTGATCTAGGCTACTTGGGTTCAAATCCCAGCTCTGCCCCTTACTAGTCATGTGAACTCAGATGAGTTACTTAACCCCTCTGTGCTGTTTTCTTGTTTGTAAGGTGGAAATAAAAACAGGATCTATATCTTAGGATTGTTTTAAAAATTAAGTAGGTTGGTACCCGAGCAGAGGGTGGCACTTGGAATGTGCTCAATATATATCTCCTCTCCTTATTCGGGAGAAAGCTCACATAGTATTGGAATGAGTGGGGATCTGAAGACCTGGCTTTTCATCCCAGCTCCATCTTTATCCAGCTGTGTGTTCTGGGATAGGTGACTCACTTCTCTGTGTCTAGGACACTCCATTCCAAGATGAGGGGTGGGACTGCCTCCCTGACTCTAAAATCCCCCATGGGTCCCCATTGTCCTCATGATAAAGTCCCAGTTCCCTCACTTGGCCTGTAATGCCATTGGTGTCCCCAGCCTCTGCCCATTTCTTGGCTGGTTAAGAGGTCTTATAAAGCATGTTATAAATATGTGACTCTCATGTCCCTCTCTGCTCAGAGGTTTCCCGTGGCTTCTCCTAACACTCATAGTAAAACCCAAGGCACTTTGCACAGCTTGGGGGGCCCCACAGCCTGACTTCAGCTCCTGCCACTCTCCCTCTCCACCCTTGCACACAGCTCTCTGGCCTCTTGGTTATTCCCAAGATGCCACCCTCTCCTGCCTCAGGCCCTTTACACCTGCTATTCCCTCTGCCTGGAACCTTCCCTCAGAAAACTGCTTGGCTCAGGCTCACCTTTTTCTGGTCTCTGTTCAAGAGTCCAGATACATTATAATAAATAATAAATAACAAAGTCAAGGGGTTTATGACATAAGGGGTGGGCAAGGGACACACATGAAACTGAACAAAAAAAGATGGAGAATAATTATGAAACCACAATTCATTAACTTCATGAGACAGCCTGGCGTGCTTCTACAGCTGCAGCACGAGAAAGATCAGGGTGGGCTGGAGTCGTCCTGGAAGCTTGGAACTATGAAAAAGGTCTTTCCTGACCACCTTGCCTACGTGCCATGCTGCCCCAATGCCCTGCCTGACATTTATGAACAGCCCTGCTGTCCCTGATGGGTCACATATTTGTTTCTGTCTGTCTCCCCTCCCGCCGCGTGGCCCAAGAGAGCAGGAACCTTGTTGGGCTCCGCCGTGTCCCAGCTCTTGCAGCCACACTGTGCACATCCGAGGTGCTCGGGAACTGTTGAATGAGGAAGGATGCGGCTTGTCTCCTGGAGAAAGTTGTGTTTTTGTAAAGAACTCCCAATGAAAACGTATCTGAACCTGAAGGGATGAACCTCTTTTACAGGTGATGTCAGGCATGAGGGTAGACGGATGGGGAAGATATTGTAGGAGCAGTAGGGACATTCCCTGCCTAGGTCCTCAGACCAGGACACAAGGACAATCCCCACACCTGTGAGCACAAGGAGCAGAGACTTTGAGAAACCATTTAGCTCAGCCCCCATCTCACCGGAAGACTAAGCTCTGAGCTTAGGCCTAATGGCTGGTCCTAAGAGGCCTCAGCCATGGAGACAGCATCCAGGCTCACCACGCTCACCCTGCCCACCATGAGACCGCCCGGCACTGGGAGGCCACGAGAGGCTGGTGGCTGCCTGGGCTCTCCCGCTGTGGGCAGGACGCCTCTCATTACTTCTTACTTCTGCTCGGCATGACTTGAACACTTGGTGGCTTCCAAAATGAAGCCACGTGGTTTGATGGCAGATCTCTGGGGGGAAATGCGGTCCTTTAAGTGTCCTCACGACTGTTCTGAAAATAGAGTCCCTTTTATTCAAAGCTTAATTCAGTTAATGTTCCCAATAAAAATGAATAATCGAATGCGTAAGCGGATTCTCGCAGGCGGTGCTGACAGTGTTCCTCTGCGCTATTTAAAGGCCCTCCCTGGGCAGAGCGAAGCCCGGCTTTCCCTGAACCTCCTTTAGTCCCGCCCTGAGGCGCTGTGCTGATTTCCCCTGGGCACAGTGAGTCCGGGAGGGACAGCCAGGAGCCGCCCATCCATCCAGGCCCCCAGACTTGTGTCCTTTGTCCAGACCAAGCTGGTCTGGGGGACCCAGGAGAAGCCAGGGCCCCCTGAGGCTTCCAGGGAAGTAGAAAGGTGGACAGGGGACACACAGGAAACAGAACAAAGCAAGACAGCGAAGAGCTACGCAGTCACAGCAGATACAATTGAGTTAACTTTAGGAGACAGCCTGGGCCTGCTTCCCGAGGGGGAAAATCAGGGTGGGCTGGCGTCATTCTGGAAGCTTTAAGGCCCAACTCGAAACTCAGTTCTCGGAAGCCTTCTGCACCCTGGAAGAGCTCTCCTCTGGTTCCTGTGCACTGGTCCCAGTCTGCACCCTGGGGAGGCACTGAGCCGCCACCACCTTTTCTTGCGATTATTTAGGTACCAGGTGAATCACCCCCAGGAAACCTGCTCTGGCCTGGAGGAGGTGGGGAGGTAGGGGGGGAGCCTGTCTGTGCTCCATGGCTCCCCGAACTTCCCTTCACTATGTCCCTGAGCACAATGTAGCAGGATTTGCTGGTTATTCCTCTGTGTCCCTCACCAGGCCTACTGTGCATCCATTTAGTTCATCACCAGATGCTCCCAGCACAGTGCAGTGCCTAGACCATTTCAGGCCCTCAATCAATATTGGTTGAATGAAGTAATCTCCCCTACTAGACTGCAGTGTCCTAGATACACAGGGCCACGTTTTATACTCTTTGTATTCTTACCTGTACCTATCACAGTATTAGCACTCTGTTAACTAATTGCTGGCTGAATGAATGAGTGGATAAATGAATGAGTGGGTAACTAATTAATGGAAGACTTCATAGCAGACATGGGACTTGAACTGGGCCTTCAGGATGAGGCAACCCAGATGAGGCAAGCCAGAACGTTCCAGAAGGAGTGACTGTGATTAAGATTTTATTGGTCAGTTATTATGGTCCAACTCCGCTGATAGGACCTCTCATATTAGACCTGATTAACAATGGGAAAATCCACCCAGAGGCACAATAGAGAAGTAGGCCTGCCACCTCAATTCCAGGTCTGCACCAGCTATGTACACACGCAGGGCTCATCTTTCTATCCTCAGAGCCCAGCACAGTGCCTGGCACATGGTAGGCTCCTCATAAATATGTGTTCAATGGGATCTAATGTCTCCAACCCACTCTTAAGTATCTTGCAACCCACAAGATTGGGACATCCAAGACTGTAGGTTTAGGGGAAATGTGTGCAGAAACAGAAACCCAAGCAACAATGCCCCAGACTGCTGGGCTAGATTCGCAGCCAATGATTCTGCAGAAGTAAAAGGAGCCTGAGTCTCAGATAGGCACTGAGCCTTGTCAGGCACAGCTGTATAACGTCTGTTCTGGAGGCCTGTCACACACCAGCCCTCGGGGTGAGCGCTGTCCCCTTGCAGCTGAGCGGTGAGGGGTCCGGCCCAGCCCCTCATGGCTGACAGATAACCCAAGTGAGGGTGGATGGGCAGGGCGGCGTCTGGGTGGGAGACAAGGTCCTAGCAAAGGGAGACACACAATTCAAAGCATAGAGGAGGTATCGGGAGGCCTCACAAGGCTCATCCATCTTGGTGAGCAGTGGGCCACCCTGGTTCCCAGAATTGTGACATCTCATTTCTCCCAGAGAATCTGATCCATAGGTAGTTTTAGCTAGAATATTCCAAATGCAGGGCACTGACTGCAAAGGGAGACATGTTACCCTTTCCTCCTGTCCACACTTCTTTCCCTAGTAAAGAGAGAGAGAGAGAGAGAGAGAGAGAGAGAGAGAGAGAGAGAGAGAGAGAGAGACACTAGGCTTTTGTTGCCCCATCCTCCAGTCTGCATTGCAGAGAAGTTCCTTTCCATTCACCAGATGATGTAGGTGCTTCTGGCAAGAGACCTCTCCCGGAACCTGGCTGCCACGTTCACCCAGTCTGGCGAGCCACTGTGAGCCGGCCAGCCACCTCCTATGCTCCTGTGTGACTGCGGAGACCCTGGGTGGGATCTCAGGTAGGCAGTCAGGTGGGGCCACCCACATCCCAGTCGTAAGACCTGTCCCTGCCAGGAGTGCTCCAGTGGCTTCCAAGATGTGCTGTGAAGCCTCGCCCTGCCAGCCCAGGGACAGAACCCAGCCGGCTCTCAGCCCAGGCTCCCAGCCCACACGGCCCCTCTTCCAAACGGGTGGCCCAGGCTGCATCCATGCATCTTTCTTTAAGGACCTGAGCCTCCATCCCTTTCAGTGAACAATGAGAGCAGTTATAATGCCCTCCTCCCACTCCCTGGGACAAAGGACAGAATCCAGGGAGACACTGGGTGTGAGGTCCGGGCTGAACCTCCAAGGGCTCCAGGTTTATTATCATTATTACTATTATTATTATTATTACCTCTGCTCCACTGGCGAAAAAAGGGGGAAGGACTTCGTGTGCTCAGACAGGGTGAGGCCGGGCTGGGGTGGTTTGTCCTCTTTCCGCAGGTCTGCGAGCAGGAACTCTGGAAGTAGGGCCGAGAGAAGCAGGCCCATGGGAAGCGGGGCTGCAGGAAGCAGGCACAGTCCATAGCACAGAGGTGGTGCAACTGCCTAGGAGAGGGGAACGGCCTGAACTGAGGGCCATGCACAGGGTGACTGGGCCTCTCAGGAACCAGGCAGGTGAGCTGAGCAGGAGGCTGTGGGAACACAGGCCGCTTGCAGAAGCCTCCCGGCTCGTTCCCGGGTCTGGTCGGGATGGACCCGGCCTAGCGGACGCCTCACAGTGCTGCCCAGGCTGGACGGGAAGCAAGGCTCCCCCAGAGACCCAGGTCCTCAGAGCCCTGTCCCAGCCTGGCCTCCCCGTGGAGGAGTCAGCACCCTCTCAGGGGCAGGAGATATGTCACAGTGAACTGAAACACCCAGTGGAGCACCTTGAGGCTGTCCTGGAGCTGTGAGAACGCGAAGGGGAGTGGGACCCGTGTCCTGCTCTCCAGCTGATTCCAGGGGAGAAGGGTGGAGGGAGGTGGCTGCCACTGGGGTGGAATGTGAGGTTGACCGGAGAGCACCAGGAGCGAGAGCACTGGGACGTCCCCTCCTATGTGGGGGCAGGAAGGCCATATGGAGCGGTTGGCATGTCCAAGGGTCAGTACTGAGCATTGGTTCAGCCCTCAGGCTGGGTTCTGGTCTTGACTGGGCCCTCCTACAAGCGACTGGGCTGCCCCAGCATGCATTTCCCATCTGCAAAATGGGGGAAGGGATATACAGGGCCATGAAGTGGCTATGATGATGGAGTGTGGGCCGCACACAGCATACAGCAGGGTGTCTGTGCAGAGTCCCAGTCGCCGTTCGCTACCGTGAGGGATGGGTGGGATGTGAGCTCACAGAGATGTGGGGAAGGGGAAGGTGCAGGAGGAGGATACAGATCCATTCCGTTCATCAGTTTAGGTTTGTGCTACTGAAATTAAAATCTCGTTTTAAGTAACCAAGAAAGTTTCTATTAAAGAACTCTAGTGAAAGAATGTTTCTGCAAAATAAAAATTCGTTTCTAAAAAAGTGAAGAATCCGTTTTCCTGTTTTCAAGTCTGAGTTTCATGTAGTGGATTCGGCACACATTAAGGATGCTGTGCTAAGAGTTGTGGCAATCCAGGGAGATCTGGTGGTCTCCACCCTCAAGGAGTTTGCTAGTAACAAGTTCAAGTGCATAGGTCCTGTGGGGGAGGAAGGCCGACGGATGTCAGGAAGCCTAGCAAGGGCCCTCTCTCAGATATCTCCCAGGCACTGCTAAGAATGGATCTTTCACCCCCCTCCCCGCAGAACCCAGAGTGTAGAGCAGACCAGCTTCTTCGGCTGAGATCAAGGGCAAACGGGTCACTGCTTACTAAGGTGGCCTCTACTAACCAGCAGCTGGCTGGTGAGCATGAGAGGTCTGGTGAGAAATTCCAAGACCCCAGGGCAAAACTGTCCCAACCAGCCTTCCTTCGCTGAATTTAAAATTAACAGCCCAGCTGCAAAGAGTATTTGTTCTGTGTTCACAGGGAAATGGCCTGTGCAGATCTGACCTTGGCTCTGACTCTCACCCCTCTCCCACAGAGGGAACCACAGAAAACGTTAACCCTCCGTCAACCGAACTATTGCTCTTCAGCAAAAGGCAGTCTGCTCCTTGCATGGGTTTAGCAGAAGGGGCTGCGGCACGTCCCAGCAATCACTTACTGAGCTACCTGCACTCCGTGAGAGGCTCGTCATGCTATGAGATAGATTCTTTCAGGATCCCCATTTTACAGATGGGGAAACTGAGATTTTGCAAGGTTCGTAACCTAACAGTCATACAGCTATAGCGAAGCAAGTGAGGGATGTTCAACAGAGCTGGACACCAAAGCCTGTCATTTTAAATATGGCTCCACCAACGCCCAACCCAGTGCTGTGTTTTAAGAATCCCCCAAGAGACTCTGACATGTTTCCTTAGAACCCCTTCTGAGTCAGAATAACAGAACTGTGTGTGCAGAAGAGGGTTGGAAACTCAAAGCCTTGGAGGTGTATCTGGTCAGGAAATATATTGGCTAGAAGAATTTTTTAATATAAAACTTTAAATTAGATGTCTGGCCTGCCATGTATCATCTGCCTTATATCTGGCTTTTTCCACATTAATTACTTGGCTGGCTCCAGGAAGCACTTAAATCTGTGACCTCAGGAGGTACTCTGGGGCTGTCTCGCCTACATGAGAACTCAGACCAAGGAGTCAGCCAAACTGATGTGGCTCCTACCCTTCCCCTCATCCACTCACTTTGTCTCTCCCTGCAAAGGACTAGGCATCCCAGCCAGGCCAGAAGTGCACGGAGTGTGGGCAGCTCCAAGGGGAGCCAGGCTGCCAGCACTAACCCCACAGTCTTCACCGAACAGTCACCCACAAGGCCTGGCATTGACCAAGGCCCTGGGCTCAAGGCTGGGTCACTGCCACTTGGCCCAAGAAACTGCAAACCCAAGGCATCTCCCTCCCATCCCAGTTTTAAGTCCATGCCAACAGCAGTCGAGGTGAGGCCTCCAGTCCAAGAGAGGGGCTAGCTGGTCCCCTGGGCGTCCTAAGGGCTGTGGGTATCCCTTTGTTCACCACATGTCCCTGGACCAAATCTGAGGCAGCCTTGTTTCATGAAACAACTTACTGTTGGGAAACTGATATAGAGAAAAAGAGAGTGTGAGTGTGTATGTGGGTGTGTGTGAGTGTGCGTGTGTGAGTGTGAGTGAATGTGTGTGTGTGAGTGTGAGTGTGAGTGAGTGTGTGTGTGTGTGAGAGAGTGTGAGTGAATGTGTGTGAGTGTGTGTATGTGGGTGTGTGTGAGTGTGAATGTGTGAGTGTGTGTGTGTGAGTGTGTATGTATATGTGTGTGTGAGTGTGTGTGAATGTGTGTATGTGTGTGTGTGAGTGTGCGTGTGTGAGTGTGAGTGAATGTGTGTGTGTGAGTGTGAGTGAGTGTATGTGTGTGAAAGAGTGTGAGTGAATGTGTGTGAGTGTGTGTGTGAGTGTGTGTGTGAGAGTGAGTGTGTGTGTGAGTGTGAGTGAGTGTGTGTGAGTGTGTGTGTGAGTGTGTGTGTGAGAGTGAGTGTGTGTGTGAGAGTGTGAGTGTGTGTGAGTGTGTGTGTGAGTGTGTGAGAGTGAGTGTGTGTGTGTGAGTGTGAGTGAGTGTGTGTGAGTGTGTGTGTGAGTGTGTGTGTGAGAGTGAGTGTGTGTGTGAGAGTGTGAGTGTGTGTGTGTGTGTGTGAGTGTGTGAGAGTGAGTGTGTGTGTGTGAGTGTGAGTGAGTGTGTGTGAGCGTGTGTGTGAGAGTGTGAGTGAATGTGTGTATGTGTGTGTGTGAGTGTGAGTGTGTGTCTGTGAGTGTGAGTGAGTGTGTGTGAGTGTATGTGTGTGAGTGTGAGTGAATGTGTGTGTGTGTGAGTGTGTGTGTGAGTGTGAGTGTGTGTGTGTGAGAGTGTGAGTGAGTGTGTGTGTGTGTGAGTGTGTGTGTGAGTGAGTGTGTGTGAGAGTGTGAGTGAGTGTGTGTGTGTGAGAGTGTGAGTGAATGTGTGTGTGTGTGTGTGTGAGTGTGAGTGTGAGTGAGTGTGTGTGTGAGAGTGTGAGTGAATGTGTGTGAGTGTGTGTGAATGTGTGTGTGTGAGTGTGAGTGAGTGTGTGTGAGTGTGAGTGAATGTGTGTGAGTGTGTGTGAGTGTGTGAGTGTGTGTGTGTGTGAGAGTGAGTGTGTGTGAGTGTGAGTGAGTGTGTGTGAGTGTGTGTGTGAGAGTGTGAGTGAGTGTGTGTGAGTGTGTGTGTGAGAGTGTGAGTGAATGTGTGTGAGTGTGTGAGTGTGAGTGTGAGTGTGAGTGTGTGTGTGAGTGTGTGTGAATGTGTGTGAGAGTGTGAGTGTGAGTGTGTGTGAGTGTGTGTGTGTGTGTGTGTGTGTGTGTGAGTGTTGAGGTGGGGAAACAAGGAAGGAAACAAACAAAACAAAACAGCCCAATTCAAAAGACATGTGGTTTTCTTCTTGTGGTTTGATGCAAGGGCTTGGTGGTTTCAGTAAAACCCTGAACCCAGATTGTGGGGCAGTTAAAGACTAGGTAGGGCTGGGGAGAGCCCTGAGAACAAAGAGTCGATTGAGGGTGCCCTGCCCAGGGGTACAGGCAGCAAGCGGGTGGGGCATCTCCCCTCACCTGTGGAATCCCACCACTGGGTGCAGGCTGCTGGTCTACCCACAAAGCTGGCACCGGCATGACTCACAGGGGAGCTCTTCCTCCTCGGAGAGGGCACTGCCAGGGGCAGTGCTGTACAGGGAAGCTTCAGAGAGAGTGTGCTGTCACGTGAGGTCCAGACTTGGGAGTCAGAAAAAAAAACTCCCCTGAGAAAGGACTGCAATGAGGATACAGGTTCTGCTTCTGGGAGCCACTAGTACTGACTCTGAGCTCAAACCAGGTCTCTCACAGCCCCAACTTTGCAAGATTCTAGACCCCTTGTTAGGGAGGCCGCCGTTCTTCCTGCTTCCGGGCTCAGCAACATCAGGTTTATATGGTACTTATTTGATGGGCACCATTCTAAATGCCACTGAGTCATTGAATCCTCACAAGGTTATGAAATAGGTCCTATTGTTTTATAGATAAGGAAACCGAAGCAAGAGAGGATGACTGACTTACTGGACTGTGAGTCCAGGCAGTGAGTTCTGGCATCCGTGCTACTAGGGATATTCTGGTTCATCTTGGGAGGACGAGAATGCCCAGGACGAGGCCAAATATGAGATTCCAAGGTACAGACCCTGCAGCCATTCCCTTCCTTACCCACCCCCACCCCCCCACACACATGCATAAGAAGATACCCATGGCCCAGGGAGGTCTGTGCCCTGGTTTCCTGCCCTAGAGGAGGGCAGGAAGGCCCACCTGGCCCCTTCTGAGAGGTAAGGACTAGGCTCTGGCAAAGGTGTGAGCAGGACATGTCAGACCCCTACTGTGCAAAGCATCTTTGAAGCAAACCTCTAACTTGGAATTTTCCAGTAAACTGTGATTTTATATGTATTGGAAACCACATTGGCTTTCGCTGTTGTTGCTGGAAACCTCTTAAAATGGCCATAGAAGCATCATCCCAGAGCTACCATCAACCCAATTAGGGTGGCTCTCGCCACATCCGGAATAAAGGTAGCGGAACTGGACACCAACACACACCTATTGGATTTCCTTCCAGCCACCCCAGGTGCTGTGGGAACTGACTGCACCCCTGCACCCGGCCCCACACTCCCACCCACCCCAGCAGCCTCCCGAGATCACAGAGCCTGTTAAAGCCAACAGGGGCCTCAGGGGCCACGTGAGATTCCATGAAGCAGTGCGACTGGTGGAAAGAGAACGTTAGAGTCCCAAAAACCAGCAGTTTGGAGCCCATCGCTTACACTCTCTGAAACATCAACAAAAATACCCACCGGGGGGTCCCTGTTGGAATTCAAAGAGGCTCTGTTCACAGAGCGCAGAGCGCGGTGCCTGGTACAGGAGAGGTGCTCGGTAAGGATTCTCAGTGACCACCCAGACCCACACCCGAGTTTACTGATAAAGAACCTGAGCCTGGGACGTGATGTTAAATAATGTAACCCGTGCCTAGCATTTTGATGAGCACTTTGCATATATTTCCTTATTTGTCCCATGAAATAAGACAAAGTATCATCTGAGACCTATAGAGATGAAGGGACTTTCTCAAGGTCACCCCGGCCAGTAAGTGGCCAAGCTCAGAGGCATAGACTGGAAAAGAATGGACAAGGGAGGGGTCCAGAGATCGTTTCTGTGTGCCTGGCACCTAACAGACTAAAAATTGGGATGAGTCAATGAAAGGATGAATCTTAAAAATGAGCCAGGAAAGTCTGGGTTCAGAAACACGCTTGTTAAGTAGTATCATTGCCGTATCACCCACAGCCCTGCCACCACCAAGGAGACCCATGCTGTGCATTTCCTGGGACTGACATGTGTCACAGGAGCTTCACTGGCAAAGGATCTGCTTGTTTGTGGGGTGTTGTTTTTTTTTGGGGGGGGGGGGAGGAAGCAAATATGTTTGCATAATAGAGATAAATCCATAATGCAATGAATGCTCAAACCTGATATTTTGTGCCCAGATACTATCACTATATGAACACCCTCTAGTCTGCTGGCCACTCAGGGACACAGGGAGAGACTGCCGGGCCCTGTTCTGAATGGGAGCTCTACAGACCGAGTTACTAGGAGGGACAGGAGTGTCCCTATCTGACTTGTCTAAAATCTGGGCCTCCACGCCTAGGAGCATTTAGGCTGTCCAGTGCAATCCACCAATGATAATTATGACTTCAGGAAGCACCAGTGAGAAGAAGAGCATGTCCAAGAGGGTTTTGAGAGGAAAATTTTAAGAAAAGAAGGTTCTATACCAGTGATGGCAAACCTATGACACGCGTGTCAGAGGTGACACGCGAACTCATATTTTGGTTGATTTTTCTTTGTTAAATGGCATTTAAATATATAAAAGAAATATCAAAAATGTAAGTCTTTGTTTTACTATGGTTGCAAATATCAAAAAATTTCTAGATGTGACACGGCACCAGAGTTAAGTTAGGGTTTTTCAAAATGCTGGCACGCCGAGCTCAAAAGGTTCGCCGTCACTGTTCTGTACCATGTCTGATGTCTTGTGCTGCAGCTGATGAAATTTGATTTTGTTGTTGTTGTCGTTGTTTCTCCTGCTATGTGTGGTAAGTTCAAGAAATAAAGAGCAGTAGGAAAATTGGAGGAAAGAGAATGAGAAGCTTTATACTGTGATGCCTCAGGGCCAGAACTTTTAGAGAACATCCAGAGATGGCATCTACTCCAAAGATTTTAAAGTGCATACAAATCAAAGCGATAAAATGGCAATTACCATGTACTTAAGGCACCACTCAATTGTCTCGCAAAGACCTGGCACTTAGGAGGCCAAGTGGGAAGCATGAGCCTTTTTTTTTTTTTTTCACAGTAGCTGAGGCATGAGTGGAAATGCTGAGGCTTTCTGTGGAAATTCCAGATCTTTTTCTTTTCCTTTTAAATACTTTCTGTTTGGAGACATTTTAGCTACACAGCAAAACTGAACAGGAAGTAGAGAGTTCCCATATACACCCTGCTCCCACACATGCACAGCCTTGCCCTATATCAACATCCCCCAGCAAAGTGGTCCATTTGTTACAATTGATGAACCTGCATCCACACGTCAATGTCACCCAAAATGATAGTTTAGATCAGGGTTCACTCTTAGTGTTGTACATTCTGTGAGTTTTGACAAATGTATAATGACATGTATCTACCTTTATAGCATCATATACAATAGTTTTACTGCCCTCAAAATGCCCTGTGCTCCACCCATTTATCCCTCTCTCCCCCTTAACCCTTGGCAACCACTCATCATTTTACTGTTTCCATAGTTTTAGGTTTTCCAAAATGTCATGTAATTGAATTTATACTGTATGTAGCCATTTCAGTTTCACTTCTTTCATTAAAGTAGCATGCATTCAAGGTTCCTTTATGTCTTTTCCTGGCTTAACAGCTCACTTCCTTTTAGCACTAAATAATATTTCATTGTCTGGATTTATCACAGTTTATCCATTCACCTACTGAAGGACATCTTGTTTGCTTCCAAGTTTTGACAACTATGAATAAAGCTGCTATAAAAATTTATATGCAGGTTTTGTGTGGACATAAGTTTTCAACTCCTTTAGGTAAACATACAGAGCTATTGCTGGGTCATATGGTAAGAGTGTGCTTAGTTTTGTGAGAGACTACCAAACTGTCTTTCTAAGTAACTGTGCCATTTTGCATTCCCACCAGCAAAGAATGAGAGTTCCCATGGCTCCACATCCTTGCCTGCTTTTGGTGTTGTCGGTGTTCTGGATTTTGGCCATTCTAATAGATGTGTACTGGTATCTCATTGTTTTTTTAAATTTGCATTTCCCTGATGACATGTTGTAGAGCATCTTTTCATACAGCTTTTTGCCATCTGTACATCATCTTTGGTGAGGTGTCTGTTCAGTTCTTTTGTCTGTGTCTTAATTGGGTTCAGGTTAATTAATTTGGGTTTCTTATTGTTGAGTTTTAAGTTTTTTTGATATATTTTGGATAGAAGTCCTTCATCAGATATGTTTTAGCAAATTTTTCTCCCAATCTGTGGCCTGTCTTCTTATTCTCTTGACAATATCTTTCATAGAGTAGAAGTTTAAAATATCAATAAAGTCCAGCTTATCAATTGTTTCTTTCATGGATTGTGAAACATACCTGGGAGAAATCCCACTTGGTCATGTTTATAATTGTTTTATAAATTGTTGGATTTGCTGTGCTAATATTTGTTGAGAATTGTTGCATCTATGTTCATGAGAGATATTCTGCAACAATAAGACAGAACATACCTTTTATAAAAAGGGAAAAGGCTATTTTTCTAGAATAAAATATATCTTACTCTATCTCATAAGGTGTTCACCCCCAAGTGTTCCTTCTGTCCACATCTACCATTCTAGTGCCTCCCAAGAACCCCTTGTGACCTGCCCTGCCTTTCAGACTTTAAGTTAACAGACTGAGACTTATTAAACACCCATGCCCGTAAGCAATGGACTTTTGGAAGACCTTCCAACACTGTGTCAGCTGTATGCTGGGACAGGTCAAGAACAGGGGTTTGTAACTCTATTTTTATTCTATTTCAATTATAAAAATGGTGAGCATTTCCCATAATTCTGACACTAAATAGTTACTAAAGACACAACCATGTAGAGAGACTTGGTCTCTACCTCCAAGAAAATCAGTAACCAGCAGACACCCAGTAACTGATAGAGTCCCACATAGTGAAGGCTCAAGTAATGCCGGGGTCCAACCCCAGCAGGTCCAGGGGTCCCCAAAGGTGTGGACGGAGTCGGCGAAGAAGGAATGACACGAAGACAGTGTTCAGTTGATCAGCAGCCTAGCCAGGATCTCCAGCCAGGATCTCCAGCCAAGTTCTGTCTAGGATCTCCAGCCAAGTTCTGTGTCTAGGTTCTCTAGCCAGGTTCTGAAGCCAGGTTCTCCAGCCAGGTTCTGTAGCCATGTTCTCTCGCTAGGTTCTCCAGCCAGGTTCTGTCTCTAGGTTCTTCAGCCAGGTTCTCTCACCAGGTTCTAGTCAGGTTCTCTTGCCAATTTCTGTAGTCAGGTTCAGTCCAGGATCTTTTGCCATGTTCTCTCCAGCGAAGTTCTTCTGTCTCTAGTTCTGTGTAGGTTCTGTGCCTAGGTTCTGTCTCTCCTGGTTCCGTATTCTAAGTTCTGTGTCTTGCTGTCTTATTACATCTGTATTTATACCAGTTGATTCAATCCTATCAATCTCTATTACAAAGGTTAGGGCGTTTCTTATCTCCATTCCAGGGAGTAAAGATTATGTAGCTTAAGCATGATTGTTTGTAGTTAAAGTGATTAATTACCCACCTGGCACTAGTTAAGAGGTTTTAGTCCCTCCCTAACTTCAGGGGAAAATCCCTACCTGGGGAAACAACCTTTCTCAGAGACCTTGGTTAAAACACATAGTGCCAAGAAGGTGAGCAAACATATTAAAAACAGTATGCCATATATGCCAGGTCCCTTGAAACAGCAAGCATGGACCGGCTCCCGGCAAAGTAATGCTATGGGTTTCTACTTGCAGTCATCCGAGTAGTAGACATTGAAAAATAAGTACTTGTCTACCAGCTGCTCAGTTTTTCTATACATACAGACAGACATACTACATACATAGTTGAATGTATGGATAAATGGTCCTTTCTCTATTAAATCCAGGAGAATCCCTCATATACCCAGGAGGCATCCAAAGGGGGCCTCAAAAATTGGATCCAGAAAAGTAGCCCAAAGGGATCAGCACAAGTGAAAATAGGTTATTACTAACCATTGCCTAATGATGGGACTACAACATGAAAATTTCATGAGGGGTTTTCAGAATTATAGATGACCCTCAGGCTCCATCTCTAGAGATTCTGACTCAGTGAAGGTGGTATAAGTCCTCAGTATCTGTATTTTCTAAAGCTTCTGAGATTATTCTGATGCACAATTGCGTTTGAGAACCATTGGGACATATTTCCAAGTCTAGGGGTCATTCCAGCAGGTGAAGGTCAGGAAACCACATAGGTCCAGGCAAAAAATGAGTATAAGACAGAAAACTTGCTTACAAGATCCAGCAAGGGCAGAAAACAGGGCTCCTGGTATCCCATTAGTATAGAAATAGACCAGACCTCATGTTTGAAAATGACCTTGATTTGCTGGTGAGTGCTAAGGGAGTCATACATGACTCTAATAGTTTATTAAAGTAACATGGCTCTCAGAGTATTTAATGCTAATATCCTACTTTTCACCCTTGGTTCCCAATCATAGTACAACTCCCTCTGCGAAGAAATGAGTCTCTGGATGGAAGAGAAAGCATCTCAATATTCGCACAGTGAAAAGGACTGTGGGAATGTGAAGCTGTCACTGTAATGATTATCTCCTCCATTAAACCCTGAAAGGTCAACATTGTTGAGCTCAATCAGCTTAACTCTTCCTTATCTTGTCATTGGCATGTTCTGAGGCCATCACAAGGTGGTGAAGGCGTCACTCTGGTTTTCTTTCACTGGCATCTGTCACGGTCCTGGCGCCACAACATCCAGCCCAGAACTGCAAGCCAGGCACCATCTCATGGGGAAAATGCATGCCCTTCAACTCCACTTAAGAATGTACACACACACACACACACACACACACACACACACACACACACAAAGAATTCAATCAGTATTATAGAATTGTACACTTGAAATCTATATAATTGCGTTAACCAAGGTCACCCCAATAAAGGCAATAAAATTTTTTAAATAATTTTTTTAAAAAGAATGCACACTATGCAGAAGCCATTGGCTTTATCCCTAATGAGTAAAAATTCAATCTAAGTGGGAAAAGAATAAAATATATTTTTGAGATCAAGGAACAGCATTGGACTGTAGTCCTTTAAAAAAACCTATTCTGCTGAAGTCGAACTCTTCCCACTGCTTCACAGCATGATCATACTTATTAGCAAAATTAAAAATCTACACTTTACAGAAGTTATCCGCCAGGCTCCTCGAAACATGGGGCTATTCCTTGCTTTCCAGGAGCAGAGCTACTGCATAAAACAAGGCACACCTGGATGTTTTTATGGACAATGTGAGCCCACTTATCTCTTAATTTATAATGGGTAGAGCTCTTGAAAGCAGCAAAACTGCGTCTGGCTAAACAGTCTCTCCAAGGTAACGATTACTCAGTAACACCAGCCTAATTTGTCCCTGATATCCTGAAGCGCAATGCATCTGACGCAGACCTGGTGCCTCCTTGGATTTCCCTCCTGGCTCCCTTCCCAAGGCTCTGCCCGTCTCCTGAACCATGGTGCTGCCACTGCTGCAACCACCTCTGCAAGCGGCAGGAATCCAGGCTAAGCCCCAGGCCACAGAGCCAACATGTGCCATGTGAGGTGTCCTCCATTTCTGGACTTGGCTGAAATGCCATCCTCAGAGCATGGCATCTGCCTTTCTGAGCAGCTAGAGTGGAACCAGATAATGTGACACAGGGAACTTGGCATTCACTTTCATTGAAGGTACATAACAATTTCTCCTCATCTCTCCCTTTAGTGGACCCCTCTGAGGACTAGTTCTTCCTTGAAATTCTTGTGAAGAAAATCTGATGGGAAGCATGAACCTGCAGACCAACTGAGTTGTACGTCTTTTCACGGCTTGTTACGAAGCAATGGCCAGTACAGTAACACACTGCATAGTTTCACATACGTCATGGACTCGCTTCCCATTTTTCTTCACCCTCCTCCCCCTGGTCTTGCACTTTGCAATATAACAACAGCACATTAACCCTTGCTTAATGCTCTGCTTTCTGGAAAGCACAGGCTAAAACAATTGTCCAAGACAGGTTCTAGAAACGAATTTGTGAGATGGAATTAGGGAGCTGGATGGTCCACTTTCTGAAAGAAATAGGTGCTGCATCGCTGGTGGTGGGTGGAATGGTAGTGATCTCTTGGAATGTGGTAGACTCATGATTTCTTCAACTTCCACTGTAGTTAATTGGGATAAGGTATAGGTGAGGGGAGGTTAAGGCCTTGGGAGATCACGTGGTCACGGCACCAAACCAATATGAAACAATGTTCATTGGAAGGTCTGTGGATTAGGACGGCTAGTTGTGACAGCATTAAAGACATTTAAATAAATAACGAGCCCAGGGAAGTCAGTCTAAGGCACACTCTAAAATCCAGGTAACCTCCACGGCAGTATTACAGGAATTCTTCATTTCCTGCAACCTAAGGGAAGATTGTGCTGGAAATCAGGGCAAGGGTCTGGTTCTAAGAGTTGCAGAGCTGCCATGGAGGTGAAACGCAGAACCTGGCAAGTATTCTGAGAGGTCAGAGCATGGGAAGCAGTCCTAGCAAGGACTTGGGAACACAGATGGAAGTGAATATTCAAAATGCTGGGCCAAGAGGGGGCAGATTATATGGCTGCATAGAGGGGAATTCATTGACATGGGCAATTCATTTATGACATACATTACTTTGTGTCAAGAACACCTGGCCTGGCCGGCGTGGCTCAGTGGTTGAGCATCAACCCATGAACCAGGAGGTCATGGTTTGATTTCCGGTCAGGACATACGCTCTGTCCCCAGTGTGGGGCATGCAGGAGGCAGCTAATCAATGATTCTCGTTGATGTTTCTATCTCTCTCCCTCTCCCATCCTCTCTGAAATCATATATTAAAAAGAACACCTGAATAGTTTGCTGGGCTGGCTGCTGGATGCCTGGATCCACAAGGAACTACAGTGCACACAGTGGAGATGCCAGAATCACCCTGGCATGGAGGGAAAGAGGGCAGAAGGCTTAGGGAGGAGGGAATATTAAACATGAAGTTACCATGTACGGTCCGAGGACCACTCAGAGGTCAGACCCTTCACCAAGGCAATAAAAATGCTTTGGTGGGGAGACGTCAGCACCTTCAAGAAGTTCGGTAGTGGCTTTCACAGGCACAGGAACCAACAGTCACTTATTAGGCGGCCAGTTGGAGTGGCAGTCAGGGCTCCTTGATCCACAGGGATCTCTGGCAGTAATTAATTGATTATATGGGGTGAGATAGATGGACAACCAGTCAGAGTGCCATTGTTCTATATAATAAAGAGGCAATATGCAAATTGGCCATCACACCCTCGCACAAGATGGCCACCCCCATGTGGTCACAAGATGGCTGCCACAAGATGGCCAGTAGGGGAGGGCAGTTGGGGGCGACCGGGCCTGCTGGAGAGGGCAGTTGGGGCAATCAGGCCGGCAGGGGAGCAGTTAGGCGTCGATCAGGCTGGCAGGAGAGTGGTTAGGGGGTGATCAGGCTGGCAGGCAGAAGGAGTTAGGGGCAATCAGGCAGGCAGGCAGGCGAGCAGTTGGGAGCCAGCAGTCCCGGATTGTGAGGGGGATGTCCGACTGCCTGTAGGATCAGGCCTAAACCGGCAGTCAGACATCCCCCAAGGGGTCCCAGATTGGAGAGGGTGCAGGCTGGGCTGAGGGACAACCCCCTCCCCAGTGCATGAATTTTGTGCAACAGGCCTCTAGTATTTATATAAACAGGAGTATACCCAGATTGACCAATAGATCAGAGCCAGGGTCGGCACCCATTTTCTGAACACTAGCCCAGCACAGCCTTACTGCACACTGTTTTCCCAGCCCTGCTTGTGCTGCAGACAAATGGCCAGTCATCTTTTTATTATAAGTGAAGCCCCATTAGAATTCACATTTCTGAAAACAACACTGAAACCCTCTTCCAAACACTCTTCATCTTACAGCACTGGGACTGGGCACAGGCATAACTGAAACGGTGAGGCCATGAGTTTTGTTCGAACAGAATTCTGCTGCATTTGGAATAAAGGGATGAAGAGGTCACGAATGATGGCCAAAGCTACAGTATTCCACTCTGCACTCCTCAAAGTCAAACTTTGCAGAGTTTGTGAGAGCGATCTATGAACACAGAAAAAGGCATTTCAATAGGGTTTTGCAGTCTCCTTTCAAGGTCCTTAATTGCTGCGCCCTCTTGTGGTGATGAATAGAATCTGGTCTGTCTATTCCCAGACTTTGGAGAAATCACAGAAATGTCATGCTAGAGCATTGGAACCCCACCCTGTGGAAGATCCAGGTAATCACATTCGCACACAAACTGTAAGGAAGACTGGGCTGGGGCAGGTGCAGCCCGCTGGCAGAGTCATCAGGGTACTCTGCCTGCAGGCAGACAGAGAGGTGACGAGGGCCTGCCTGCCAGAGAGGGGTTGGTGGGAGTGGAGAGGAACGGGAATTTCAATGGGGAAGATCACAGGATTTGGAAGTGAACTCGAATGAGAGGAAAGAGACAAAACAATGAAAGAATAGGCTAAGAACTCTCTCTCTCTCTCAATGCCAGACCACTGACAACATCCAGGCTACTTTTCCTCTCAAAGATATAAACAGTACACAGCTCTGCGGAACAATTTGAAGTCAGCACCATCCTTTTCTACCATGCTGCCTTCCCCCATCTGTCTCCTTCATCTCTCATCCCTGCACTGGCCAGAGAGGCTGGCCAACTAACTAAGCAAAGAAATGGTAGAGGGAGCAATATCTGAAATCTTGCGCCCACGACTCTAATGTCTGAGTCCTTCTCCCTTCCACCCACAGAGATTCACTCCTTGAGAAAAGCCTTTTCTGGGCTTCAAAGTAGAATACAAGTAGATCAAGGAAAAGGTAGCACCTTTTCTCCGAAAAAGGGAAAACTGGATTAAGCAAACATAAGTGGCTTTCTATAAGGACTTAGCAGAGCCTTACATCCACTGCTGTGCTATGAAAGGCAGCCATAGGGGATTCTAAGAAGGCATTTCCAAAGGTTATGTGAACATCGTCACCTACTTTCCAAAAGGCATCTTTGAAAGAGGTTCTCTAGAGTCCGTCTGAGAAACATTTCCTTAAACAACTAGTAAGCTCATTCCTATTTAGGTTCTGGCTACCAGAGGGCAGTTCCGTATAACAGAAAGAGGGCTGTTCTAGGTGCCAAAATGCCAGGGATTCCCCTCAGGTCTCCCTTCCCATGTGTGCCTTTGGTTAGTTCCCTTCATTTGGGGCGGGTTCCATTTCTTCATCTGGAAAGTGAGAAGCTTGGAGAGATCTGTGGTTTCTAAGCAATTCCAGGGACTCTTGGGACTTCACAGAGGTACCGCAACAGTTCCACAACAGCCATATAATTTCCATAAATTAAGAAAAGGTGAGCTCCCGAGGGAATCCCTTCATCTCTTTTAGCTGTTTTATATTGAAGATTTATCAAAGATTTACTTCCCACCTCTCTATGTGTGGAGCAAAGCAGCCCGGCCAGTGTGGCTCAGTGGTCAGGTGAACAAGGGGGCAGGTTTCTGAAACATGGGGGAGGGCCCAGGTGACCAGCCTGAAATGGCCAAGTGAACAAGGGACAGGTGAACAGCCAGAAGTAGTCACGTGAACAAGGGGGTGGGACTCGGTGACCAGCTGGAAGTGGTCATGTCAACAAGGGGGAGGGGCCAGGTGAACAGCCAGAAGTGGTGACATAAAGGGAGGGGGAGGTTTGAGCCATGTGAACAGCCGAAAGTGTTCGAGTGAAGAAGGGGTTGGGGCCAGGTCAGCAGATGGAAATGGTCAAGTGGATAAGGCCATGGGGCCTCATGAATGCTGAGGAGGGTCACAAGAAGATGCAAACGCCCCACCTTCCTGTGTCCAGACTGGAGGCCAGCAAGAAGGTCCCTGTCCTCAAGGAAAGGCGTTCCCTGTGAATGAGGCAGAAAGCTGGCCCTCAGGGCCCGGCAACCAGTAAGTGACTCTGGAGGGGGCAAGACATTGCTCCCAGAATGGAACGGGTTTTCAGGGGCTTAACACAACTCTTTCCCTGATTTCAACTGGTTGAAAAGAAAACTTGATCTGTAAGGAGAATTCCAGGCTCATATAGTTGTACACGTGTATGAACTATGACGATTTCCTAGTGTGGATGGCTGCTAGCTGAGGGTATGGCCAGGTCACGAGACTTCAGGGGGATTTTTGGACCAGATCACTCCGCTCCCGGGAATAATGAAAGAAAGTGGATGTGACTGGACACTTTTGCCAGACACACCTGGGGGAAGCGGGGACTGTCCTAGGTTGGCGTGTGGAACCAAATCCAGGACAGAGGTCCCATGGGTGCAGCTCTCTCCCCGGGTCACAGCCACAGCCTCTTCCTTCCCTCTCTCCACTCACCCTCCTGCTCAGTCCACAGCGTGATCCCATAATCATCCTCAAACAGCCCCCTTCTTGCCTCTGAACCTGCGAGAACGCACTGCCACCTTAGCAGAAGCTGGTCCTCAGGGGTATACCAGGCGGCTGCAATCCCCACCGCTCAGCTGGCAGAAAAAATGTCTCATGGGTCAAAAAAAGAGAAACCAATGCTGAAATGACCCAGTCCTTCCCAATAAATGACATGAGAGCTTTACACATCAAACCTGTGGGCTTCACCTAAAGCAGAATTCAGAGGGAAATCCATCAATCTAAACCCACATACATTAGAAAATTGGAAAGAGAATCAATTAACTAAGAATGCAACTCGAAGATAACATGGTCATGGTGACAGCTTAGTGTTTTCATCTCCCTACAACCTGACAACCAAGCAAACCAGATAAGACACCCCCCTCCGAAAACAAAACAAATCAACAGCAGCAACAACAACAGAAAAGCATAAAGAATATCTTCAACCACATTAGGTGACAGGAAATCCATCAAACCCTGGACTATGGGCAAGTGCATCCGACCAGCTACAGCAGGACGTGGCAACAGAAAATGAAAAATCACTCCCACACGGGCACCCCCAAAAGGCAAAGGTGACACCTGGCAGGAGCCTGGGCCTACAGATCTGAGAGCCTCCTGTGTGGGGAAGAGAAGTCCCACGGGCTGAAAGTTGTGGGAACAGCAACAATAACGGTGTGTAGACACGGGCAGAACAGGCCAAGGTCAGCCTAAGTCCTTGGCAATCTCACAGGGGTCGGGCCATCAGTGCATTCTAGAAGGCGAGAGCCTCGCTTTGAGGGAAAATGACTGGGAACAGAAACCAAACTGAGCAGGGCAGGAACACTATGAGTACATGCAAGAGGAAGCACAGATGGCAGGAGAGGAGGGGCCCAGTGGAGGAAGGTCTCAGAAAATACCGAAACGCAGCCGGTGGAAGGCACAGAGAGCGCGTGCCAGAGGCTAGGCCTGTCGAGCTCTAGGGCTGGGACGGAGCTGGAACAGTAAATCTCCAAGAACCCGACCTGTATCTCAGAGACAAAGAAGTGGCCACAGCGAAAGGCCTTATGTTGAGTCATTCAAATACGACTCCACCCACAGAAGAGGTGACCTTGAGCCTTGAGCTGGGAAAATTGCCCTGGCCCATCTCGCCTCACACTTCTTCCCACTCCCAGCTGAAACCCCTCCTATAGACCAAACAATGCCTCCTGCTTTAAACACAGGAAAGAGAAATACAGCCCAGCTTCACACAAGTTCCTTCTCAAAGGTGAACATGAAACGAAGACACTGGAGCTGGAGCAGATGCTTTTAGTGCCCTTGGCCACAGATAGACGCATGTGAGCTCAGACCCGGCCCTCCTGGCAGTGCCCTCCTCAGTGGGGCACTCTGCCTCTTTTTGCCTTCTGCCCAGAGCTTTCGCCAGTGCCCGGGAGCCCCCCAGCTCAGTGTAAGAGCAGCCCCGTGCAGAGCTGCTATCCTGCAGAAGGACCCCCAAGTAGGGCTGTAATGCACATAAACCCACCTGTAAACCCGGCTCAAGGTTTTTCCTCCTCTTCAACTGGCCGTAAGGAACTCCCCATGAGGCCGTAGTCATATACTGAGAGAGAGGAAGCAACGCAATAGGAGAAGAGAAAGGTGAGCTATCTGCTCATGCAACTTACCTGTATCTTCTGGACCTGCACGAGCCCGAGGTCTTACGCAGTTAACCCTCCAACAACACTGGTTTGAACTGGGAGGGTCCACGCAGACTCAGCTGTTTTTCAATCAATACAGTCGGCCTTCCATATCCACGTGTTTCAAATCTGCAGATTCAACCCATCACTGATGGAAAACAGAATTTGCACATTCCCAACCGCAGATTCCCAACTTTGGATAGAAGATACCGCTTTCGTTCTGCAGTTGGCTGAATCCCTGGATTCAAAGGGCCAAGTGTTTGGGAGTTAATAGTTATAGTTGGATTTTCCACTCTGGAGGGGGTGAGCACCCTTAACCCCCCGCTCCACAACCACGTTGATCAAAAGTCAACTGCGTATCATTTCTATCGGATACGAGGTTGTTGCTGCACACACCCAACTCCATGGCTTCGTGAGTCAGATGACCTCCAGTTCACGGTAAGCTAAGGCCTCACGGTCATTTTCTGTCTCATGGCTACACTTTCTGTCTCTATGAAGGCCAAGTAGCAAACCAGAGACTTTCTCAAACTAAGGCTTTGCAGAAGTGCATAGACTTGCACAGAAATCTTAGAGGTCTGTGCTGTAATTCTCCTATTGGTATTTCCCAGAGACTCAGAGAGCACCTCTGTTTGCCACTTCGGGTATCGCTGTATCTGCTGGGTCACAGGCCCAAGTGGCCGAGCAGCTTGCACTGCAGCCTGGACTTGCTAGTCTTGCTCTGGTTCCCACTTGAAACTGCAAATGAGGCATGAACTCAGACTTCCTGCTGACAGCCAGATCTTTGATTTGATGAGTCACTACATCGCTGGAAAATAACATCACCATGATTTGTTTCACTGCCTTTTCATCCAGGAGGCATTCAGTACCGTCAACGGTACAGGGCTCCATTAGCCTTTCAGCTGTTGTGTGTTTCTTCACCCAATGCCACCTGCTAACTTACCTGTAAGATGCTTCAGTGGCTTTTCCAATTCTAGTTTGAAAAGCTGTGACAAAGGAGTTTGGGCTTTCAAGACTTCATCATGTCTACATTTGAAATACAGGGCCTGGCAAGAGTAGATTTATAGTTGTAATACAAATATAGATAGATAGATAGATAGATAGATAGATAGATAGATAGATAGATATTCCTCCTTCCCTTCCTCTTTCTAAATCAATAAGCATGTCCTCTGGTGAGGAATAAAAGAATAAACTCTGTGGTTTTTGTGCTCACAACTGTGAACCTACCCCCATATTTAATTCCTTTTTCCTTAAACTCTGAATGAAGTCTCAAAATTGTGCCACAAATTACATGATGCTGTAGTACTATTCAAAAATTTTCTGTTGTTTAAGATACAGTAAACTATGAGCATATAAAGTTGAAGGAAAGATAGTTTTCCTACTTTAGTTTTTTAGTTAGAGCTTCACCTGGTTTCTTTGGCATCTAGTCCTCTCTTCCCTGGTCAGAGGACAATCCAGTATCACAGTTTCATCTTTTTCATCTTCTTTATTTTTTTAAAATATATTTTTTATTGATTTCAGAGAGGAAGGGAGAGGGAGAGAGAGATAGAAACATCAGTGATGAGAGAGAATCATTGATTGGCTGCCTCCTGCATGCCCCTACTGGGGATCAAACCTGCAACCCAGGCATGTGCCCTTGACCAGAATCGAACCTGTGACCCTTCAGCCCACTCTATCCACTGAGCCAAACCAGCTAGAGCATCTTTTTCATCTTCTTTAAATGAAGTAAGTGAGACTGGAGATTTAAAAGGGGAGTTTTCTAATCTCTCATTTTAAGCCAATGATCCATCCTCAAGTACAAGAAAACATATTGTAAATATATTTTCTTTTATTTTAGAATAGAATATAATTAAACTATAAAATAATAAATACTTTAGATAACATTTAAAAATTTAGAAAAATTTTCCCAAAAGTTTTAAAATATTATTGCAAAAGCAAAACAACAAAGAATACACACTTCTTGTTGTTTTTGTATAGATGCAAATAAAACTTTGGGATTTCACAATACTGACTTATTACACAATAATGAAGTCACAGAGGTTATAGCAGGTACAACCAAAGAAAGGTAGTAACAGAAGTCCTGATAATAAACTGAGTTAATCTGTGAAAATGCAATATTATACCTTAGTCTTACTACTTACAAAGTTCTAGAAAACACAAGAATATATAAGCACATATTCCATTATCTGTCCAAGTGATATTCATACAGTGGAATATTATACAGCAGTGAAAATAAACTAGTTCTACACGTATCAACAAGAATATCTCAAAAAGTTAACATTCATTGGGAAAAACAACAAGTTGCAGAAGGATACATACATATTCCATGATATCCTATATAATAAAAAGCTGTAAATCGACCAAACAGTAGAATGACTGGTCGCTATGATGTGCACTGACCACCAGGGGGCAGACACTCAATGCAGGAGCGCTGCTCAGCCAGAAGCCAGGCTCATGGCTGGCGAGCGCAGCGCTAAGGATGTCTGACTGCTGGCTTAGGCGGGGAGCAGACCTAAGCCAGCAGTCGGACATCCCCCGAGGGTTCCCAGTCTGCAAGAGGGCACAGGCTGGGCTGAGGCACCCCCTCCCCTAAGTGCACGAATTTCGTTCACCGGGTTTCTAGTATTTATATAAAGTTTTTAAATGTGCAATTCTGCCATGTGTTGTTTGGGAATACATATGTATATAGTGATGGTGCAAATGCGTGCCTGGGAAGGAGACACACCAAATTGAGGATAGCAACTCCCTTTGTGGAGTAGAGTATGAAGAAAAATGCAATTAAGGAAAGGCCAGGAAACTTCAACTGTTTTTATTTTACTTCCTAAAATGAATTTTATGTTGTTTTCTAATCTTTTTGTATGGTTTATATACATCACAATAATTTTTTTTTTTTTTTATAAAGAGACTGGGTCTTTGGTCACACTCCTGGACCAAGGCTTTCTGGGTTATATCAACCAACACTGGTTCCTAATCGGTTTAGCCAGCAGAAGTACGATCTTTCCTTACCCATCACAGGCTCCTAAAGAATTGGGTCTCCCCCGTAAGGCCTCACCGGACCACTGTGGCTCTCAGATGAGCTTCTCATTCAGCTTCTGTAAACTATGGAGGCCTCTACCTGGTCCGATATTGTAGAGATTTATTCCCTAATTATTTCGTATATACTGATCTACCAGAAAATAACAACAACAACGACAGTATCCACCACTTCTTGGGTGCTCAGTGTGTGCCAATCTGGCCTTCGCTTTCTCCATCCATTGTCTTAAACCAACTCACAGCAACCCTGAGTCAGGTGTTACTAATTCCATGTTGTAAACCAGGCAACTGGAGTTCAGAGATGCTAAACGACTCGCTCAGGATCACACAGCGAAGAGTGCTCAGCCCATTCACCTTCTGCCAGCTCTTCACAGGTCTTCTCTCCTGTGCCTGCCACGACCTGACGCTAGATCCAGCAGTGCTAGCTGACAGTGACAGACTTTGTCCAGGAGTGTTGTTCTGACGGGGCTGTGACAAAGCAGCGGCAATGGGGATGAGCAGGGCTTCCTGCTGGGGAAGGCTGCACCGATGTGGCCCCCGAGCCCTGTGGCCCCAGCGTGAAGACATGGGCCATAGCTGTACTGCCCACCAGGCCCCACCTGTCATCAGTCACAGGCACTCAGACTTGCCCCAGCACTTGCTACCAGATCCCACTAGGTGTCTCTATTACTTTATTTTTCTGGGGCCTGCGGTGAACCAAGCCACATAAAAATATTTGAAGCCAGGTGCATGGGCTGCCTGGGATTCTGTGGTCTTCAGGGAAATGAGACTTCTGCAGACAAAGCTGTGGGCGTGAGAGGGGGGGAGAGAAGAGAACTGACATTTATTGGTGACCCTCTGCATGTCTGCCAGTTTGTGTACCTTAACGTTAATAATAGCCAACACTGAAATAAAACTTGGTATGTTGCCCTAACCGGTTTGGCTCAGTTGGTAGAGTGTCAACCTGCGGACCAAAGGGTCCCAGGTTCGATTCAGGGCAAGGGCACATGCGCAGGTTGCGGGCTCGATCCCCAGTGGGAAGCGTGCAGGAGGCAGCCAATCAATGATTCTCTTTCATCACGGATGTTTCTATTTCTCTCTCCCTCTTCCATCCTCTCTGAAATTAATAAAAAAAAATTTGAGAAAAAAAAAACTTGGTATGTGCAAAGCACTATTGTAGACTCTTTACAAACATTAAACTCAGGCCTCACTACAACCCAGGAGATAAGTAGAGAAGTACAGAGAGGTTAGGTAACTTGCCTGAGGACACACAGCTAGTGAGTGGTGTGGTCGTCTGGATCTTTTCATGCTCCAGCAGCCCTGGGAGGGAGGTGCTCCCACCTGTGTTTTGTCGATGGGGAAGCCAGGCTCAGAAAGCATCAGAGGCACACATTTGCTGGGCAATGACATAAGCAGAATTCAAATCTAGGTCTATTTGACTCAGGACAAAATATAAGATTTTGCCCCTTCCCTGTGAGGGAGAAAACACTAGTTCACAGGGAGGTCCTGTGTCCTCAGCCACACATGGTCACAAACCCCAGAAAGGAATGTGCAGCCCACTCTTCACTGAGGTCAGGGCTAAGCTGTTCTGAGCTGTTTCAGGAATTGCTTTGAAGGAAATAGAGGAGCCACAAGGTCTGTCATCTCACCTGCACGCCCACCCCCACTCCACCAGCCCTGCCTACAGGCAGGAGATGTCCCACCCCAACTCAGGAGGATGAGGGAGCCTGGCCTTAGATGAGGGCGCGGCCGGGGGGGCGGGGGGGGAGGACGGGGTCCAAGTCAGCACCAGCAGAGGTTGCTGCAAGGTGGGATCCGAGGGGATCTGCGGAAAGCCTCTGAATTGCTTCCTTTACCCAGCTTTTAACTGCCCCCTAGAGTCCCCGGTGGAGATGTATTTATTTGGCTGAAGCCGGCATCAGCCTCTGTTGAAATACAAATACCACCTTGCGGTTGTTTTGGTGCCGAATATTCCTAGTTGCCCGTCCAGTAGGATGGTACACTGCGTGGGTGGGGTGTGGCCACGTGACTCTCTGTGGATGATAAAACGTAAGTGGGCATAACAAGAGTCCCTTCCAGCTGGGAGCCCTGCCAGGCGGGGCACAGCTCTGCGTGCTGCCTCCCTCCCTCCATCACTGTGACCAGCAATCTAGTCAGTGTCAGCTCTAGCCGCCTGGGTGCCAGGGTGGAGAGTCAACCTCCGTGGACGCGTGGTGTGTGTGAGAAATTCCTCTGGGGGATGGTATACTCCAGTCCACCTGATACCCAGCAGGCACACTAATCTAGTGGTCAGCCATTAGCACCTTCCTGTGAGTTTTCATGGAACCAGGACTTTGGGGAAACTGGAGCTTTACTGGAAGGAAAACAAAGAAGGAAAAAGTCTGCACTAATTAATCTCCATAGAAGGTCCCAAACAGTACAGCCTCCCAGTACATACAAACTTCTCACATCGGAAGGAGAAATTGAATTTTCCTGACCCTGAATCTGGGCTGACTGCAGGCCCTTGCTTGGCCAGTGTTGAGGTGGACGTGCTATTCCTGGACAGCCCAGGCTGGGTCCTGAGAACCCTGAGTCTCTTGGAACCTTACCACCCTAACGTGCTCCCTTCCTCCTTCCCCAGTCGCTTTCTGTGAAGGCTGAAGCCAAGTACTTAGATTCAGAGTCTGTTTCTCCATCTGTGCAGAGGGAACCATGGTCCCCACATCACAAGGTTATTGTGAGAAGGGAGGGCAGAGCCTGGACCCGTTAGATACTCAATGCACAGGATCATTTCATTCCTCCCACCACCATAGGAGGAAAGGCTACCATATTCCCTCCTACAGAACTGACTCTACACTTTCTCTCCCAGCCTAGTCGAGGAGTACCACACGAAGCAAAGTATCCCGAATAGTGCGAGACAGGGTTCTCCCTTACATCCTAAGGCATCATCAGTAAAGGAATAACTTCCACAGGGTTTCCACTCTCTTGGTCCCTCTTCCCGTCTCTCTCCTCCTTTAGGAAAACCGTGCCCCAGCCGAGTCAGAGACCACAGGGGCTCCCCGCCTGAGCCTGAACATCTTCCCTCTGCTCCTTCCGCGCGCTCCAAGCCTCTTTCCCCAGGAAAGTAGACGGATCTCTTTCACTCTTAGCTCCTTGGGGTTCCTCAGAAGAAGTGAGCAGCTCCTGAGAGAATGACTGGGGCAGTGAAAAGAGATCCAGGATGTGATGGTTAGTTTTTTTGGTTTTGTCTTTGTTTTGTTTTGTTGTTGTTGTTTTGGGGGGTTGTTTGTTTATTTGTTTATTTGCTTGCTTGCTTTCCTTGAGTTTTATTGTTCAAATAGGGAGGCCATACAAGTAGCAGTTCCTAAAGGGAGCACTTTCCATTGTGATGGTTAGTTTTATGTGTCAACTTGACTGGGCCCAGGGATGCTCAGAGGCTGCTGAAATGTTATTTCGGGGGGTGTCAGTGAGGGTGTTTCTGGAAGAGATTTAGTGTTTGGATTGGTGAGTAAGGCAGATGGCCCTCTCCAATGTGAGTGGGCATCAGCTAATCCACGGAGGCCCCAGATAGAACAAAAAGGCGGAGAAAGGGTGAATCCGTTCTCTCTGCTTAAGTTGGGACATCCATCTTCTCCAGCCCTCGGAGACATTGGTGCTCCTGGTTCACGGGCCTTTGAACTCACACTGAATTTCATCCCTGGATTTCCTGGTTCTTCAGCTCACAGATGACAAATCGTGGGACCTCTTGGCCTCCATAATTGCATGAACCAGTTCCTATAATAATTTTTTTTTGACAGACATTAAAATCACATTAATTCCTTGGAATGCTCTTAGAATCCTGGAGCTGAGATCACAAAAAATAATTTGGTCTTTTACATGTCAATATTCAGGAAAGGTTCTCTCTCTTACCTCTAGTGGTAGAGACCCCACTCTAAGAAGATAGATAGATAGATAGATAGATAGATAGATCTCCTATCAGTTCTGTTTCCCTGGAGAACCCTGATAACAGGAGTTCTGGTGACCAGTCCTGGTTCTTTCATTCACTTTTTAATAACTGGAGTTGCCTAAATACATGGTGAGTTCATAGTAAGCTCCCTGTTACTAGAGGTATTCAAGCACAGCTCAGGAAGCAGCCTAGGGAGGCCTTCCGTTCAGTGGGTAAATGAATGACATAACAAACTTTGTCGGTAGAGCACTAGAGAGCCATGAAGGAATGTTGAAGCATTTTACACTTGTTACAAGTCTTGTTTCAGAGTTGTAACACAAGCAAATGCTCATTTATAAAGATTACAGTGGCAGTAAGTGGAGAACGGATTAGGGTGGAGCAGCCTGGAGGTTGGGAGACCATTGGGAAAGTATTGTGATCCAGGGAAACACTAAAAAGGCCTGACTTGAGGCATTGCCCCCTCTGGCATCTTCATTTATTCGACAAATATGTATCAAGCCTCTAACATGGCTCAAGCATGTATTAATATTGGGAATTATTACGGAGGACAAGAAGGGTACACCATATTGTTTTGTTACTTAACTGTTCTCATTAACTTACTCCTTGGCCAAGTTAGAGTTTTCTTTTACATTTTGCTCAATCAACAGGAACTGAATTGAATTGAATTGAATTGAATTGAATTGAATTGAATTGAATTGAATTGAATTGAATTGAATTGAAATCATATGAGAATCAGCATAAATCCCACAATTCCCCAGGTAGATGATTAAGTCTTGGATCAAAGAGATAGACATGATATGTCACCTAGGGTCACAGGAAACACTCCCATGTCCCAGCTCCTAAAGTACCCACAAGTGCCCGCATATGGTGGGCTGAAGGAGACACGGAAACTCGATCTGTGTGCTCATTCTTAAAAGTTCTCAGGCTAAGTCCTGTGTGCAGAGGCCGAGGCTGCTGGGTGTTCTGGTGCCATCTCTGCAGAGCACCACTCCCCACTCCCAGCTGAAGTTCCCGTAAGTATGTAGGTGGAGACAGAAATGAACACTTTCTGAGAAGACAGGAGAGAGGAAGGAGGAGGGAGAAGACTAGTTTAACAACAAAGTGGGTTAAGTGGGGAAAAGCATTCTTCTTGGTGTTTCTAAAAATAGCTCCTGTCAAGCGACCTCATTCAAAGTTGTTCAAATATGAACTGAACTAGAAACCCCTTGCTGTCATTATTGGGAGAGTGTTTGAAGGGGAGCACGTCACCTGATGTGTATGACCGCGCAGATGCAGAGGATCTTTTCCTAATCTCACACAAAACAGCTGTTCAGGGCCGTGCGGCCCCCCTGGGTGTGTGGGCAGGTTAGTGTGGGGGTAAGTGTTTGCCCGCAAGGAGAGGGATCAGGACCAAAACGATGAACAAAATCAAAATGGTGGCACATTTGTCAACTGCTCTTGTGTTCAATGTCACTGTCCACCCAGGTGTTCAGGCTGTTCGTTTCCATTTCAGGAGAACATGGGAACTGGCCTCAGCTTCCCACTAGCAGGTCTAGAGTCTTGACACACAACTTCTCTGGGTCTCAGTGTCTTTACCGTATCGCAGGCCTGCTTCCTGAGTGGCTGTGAGCATCCTGCGTGAGTACTGTCCATAGAGGGGTTGGGAAAGGGAAAGGTGCTTTAAAAACACATGATATTGTTGATTGTCTACTCATCACCCATTCCTCCCCCAAACTGTGACTCCCACCCTGACATACACACACAGACACAGACACACACACACCATTCATTCATCCATTCATTCACACATTCAACAGAATTTTTAAAAATATATTCATATTGATTCAGAGAGGAAGGAAGAGGGAGAGAGACAGAAACACCAATGATGAGAGAGAATCATTGATTGGCTGCTTCCTGCACGCCCCCCTACTGGGGATCAAGCCCACAGCCAGGCATATGCCCTTGATCGGAATCAAACCTGGGACCCTTAGGTCTGCAGGTCAATGCTTCATCCACCGAGCCACACCAGCTAGGGCCAACAAAATTTTTAGGACACACTATGTGCTAGGCAATGTTCTAGGCACTGGGCTATATCAGGAACAAAACATCACTATTGCAGCTTATATTTTAGTGGGACAGGATAGATAAGAAGCAAATAAACAGAAAATATGTCAGGTGGTGACAAATAATACAGAGAAAATAATAAAATATACTATGAAAACCTTAAGTATAAATACTACTTTGGTAAAAGATAGTGCCTTGCACACATGCACGCGCACATGTGTGTGTGTGTGTGTGTGTGTGTGTGTGTACATGTACGCATTCTGAGAAGGATTGGGAGGGAAGGGGAGTGGGGACTGGAGATGGAAGCACCATATCAGTACACATGCATGCGTGTATAAGTATAATTTGGCAGTAAGAATTGGGATGGAATTGTTCTGATTCTTGGAAGAACGTAGAGTCCAAGTCCTGTTTATCCTGTGATTCATTGTTCTGGCTTTGTCGGGACTGGGGCAGGGAGACAGTCTAGACAGGGTGCCCCAGGGGCTCAGTGGCAGATGACCGACTGTGGGAAGCTGAATGAGAAAGTAGCTGGGAAGTGCACCTGTCAGGACCCCTTCCTCTCGGCAGAGGTAAAAGCAGAAACAAGGAAGAGGTGGCCCCTCCCTGGAATCTTACAGGCCTTCCTCTCTCTCCTGCTCTCAGGCTCAGCGCCTCCCTGAGAAGAACATCAGCCTGGAGACTGCAGGTCCAGTCGCCCTACTCTCTCCAAGAGGCGAGAGGGCAGATGTTTCTCCCCACCCTGGCTCTAGCCAGGTCTCTCTCATCTGGGCCCACCTGGCTTGTGCCTCCAATTCGGGAAGGTGTAGCTTAGGAAAATTTCAGAACATAGAGGACCCTCCATATTTAGTACCTATTACCATCAAATGAGTCCTGAGCTTTAGTCCTCGTGTGTAAATGGGTATAACAGCTGCTCCCTCCCAAAATAGATCATAAGTCTAAGGATGTATTATGTACCACAGGCACTGTCCTAAGTACTTCACACTCATCGTCCAATTTACATCGTCCAATTTATCTTAACAAAACTATAAGCACTATTATTGTACCCATTTTACACATGAGAGATTTGAATAGAGAGTTAAACAAAACTTGCCCAAGGTCACATGGCTAGTTAAGTTATAGAGTCAAGGACACAAAGCCAAATTTGCCTCTCTCCAATGCAGGTGTGCTCAACTAATGTTTATAAAGTACTTCCGTCATAATAAGAGTTATCAGGTCACCCCAAAACCAAGTGGCTTAAGACAGCCACCACTTATTCAGCCGGTAACTTAAGCCAGGCTCACTTGGGTGGCTCTGCCTTTTGATGGGCTGCCTCACGCATCTAGGGTCAGTGGCAGGGTGGCCAAGTGGCACTGCTTACGTGAGTTGACGGGCTATGGTTTGGAGAGCTATGGCTCTCCTCCACAGGGTCTCTCATTCTCCACGAGGCCAACCTGAGCTTTTTTCCATGACAGTGACCTAGGCTTGGAACTGGTACACTGTCCCTTCTACCCCATTCTTCTGTTCCAAGTAAGTCTTAAAGCAGCCCAGAGTCAAGAAGTAGGGAAATAGGATGCACTTCCGTTAGGAGGTGCTGCAAAAGGCACATTGAGAGGTGAGATGCAGGGAGGTTATTAACGGAGCAACCAATCTATCACATCAGGCATTCCGTGATCAGCAGGCAGTGTTACTATTAGATATTTTTAGACGAGGTCCAACAGACAAACCCAAGTGATTGCTCTACTATCACCACATTCCCTCGAGAATTCTCATAGTAATTTGGACTCCTTCAGCTGACTACAAGGGGGCAGAAACATAACTCACCAGGAGTCTTTCTCCACCTTTAGCTCTCATTTCTCTGATATCCCTAGAGGTGGCAGAAATGACCACAAGCAACTCCAGGCTCCCACTCTCCCCCACCCAACCCCCAGATTCAAAGACAATGGCTCTAGCCCCAGACAGTATGGATCAGTAGTTGAAGTGTTGGTCCACAGACTGAAGGGTCCCAGATTCGATTCTGGTCAAAGATGGAAACATATCCTCAGGTCAGGATTGAGAGAGAGAGAGGAGAGAGAGAGAGAGAGAGAGAGAGAGAGAGAGAGAGAGAGAGAGAGAGAGAGAGAGAGAGAGAGTTCTATTCTAACACCTTAAAGAAAGTGCTGGGATGACTCCTGCTGGCTCAGGTGATGTCCCCAAACTCATCTCACAGGTACTTGAGGTCACTGCTTGACCAGGTCTGAGTCACAGCTCCATTCCTAACAGAGGAGGGAGGGATGTGCCCATCAAAAGGAAGGTACCCCTTTGTTACCAAGAGAGGATGAGAGGACACTGAGAAAGCCACTCAATAGATGCCAACTGTCTGCCTTTTCTCACTCCCCCAGAGCAACCCCTCCCTGTGTCCCTGGAGCCCCTTCTTTGATCTAAAGCTTCTAGATGAAAATGCACTAGCCAGACCTTGGGGGGTTTTTTTATGTTAAAAAGTTCAAGGGAGCTTCTTTGAGATGAAGTGAAATTGCCTTTAAATATTAATTGTGAAATCCTAAATGAGAATTTTGTGAAGGGATCAAAATGAGAACCTTCAGACTAGAAAGTGCAAGGAAAACAAGAAAAAAAAAAAACAGGACAGGAAGCCGATAAGAAGAGAGGGAGACCTTCTGCATACAGAATATACTGGATGCTTTATTCCTGGTCTGGGAACATCCTGGAATAAAGCCTGTGTCGAAGGCTGGAGAGAAAAGAGAATTCCTGGCTTCTGCCCTAGGGAGTCTCCTTACTTTTAACCTTGTGATTCCCACAGTTCTGACTCAGAGTGGCCAGGGTTCAAATCCTTGCTGTTCCAACTTACTAGCCGGAGTGACACATAATTTACTGTCCAAACCAGCACACTTTTGAAAGTGAAAGGGGATGTTACTGATGATTTCACAAGGGCAATATAATAATAAGGTCAGTCATCCCTCTCAAGCAAAATGACAAAAACATATTTTTTGTGGCCCATAATAATAAATCAGAAGAAATCAAGAGAAGGCTGGTACTCGGGAGGGCAATGGGAGAATTAGGAAGATCACCAGGAACAAACATATGTCATTATAGAACAAGGCTGAGATCACCCACATCCTCGTATTCCCAATTGCTATGCACGGATGCGAAAGTTGGGCATTGAAGAAGGCTGATAGGAAACAAATGGATTTATTTGAGACATGGTTGGAGGTGAGCTCTATGGATACTCTGGATCATCAGTAAGAAACAAGTGGGTCCCAAGGCAAATTAAGCCTGGAACATTGCTGGAGGCAAAAATGACAAAACTGAAGCTGTCCTACTTCTGGCACACACCCTGATTCCCCGTTCGCCATGGGGTGATCGGAGCCTGCGGCAGGGCGAGGGACCAAGAAGTCGTCCGTTCCCACCTGCTCGCTGGCCCTGCCCCCGTCACAGGTAGCTCTCTGTGTGTGGGGCAATCCATGGGGGGGCCTTGGCCTGGCGCCACCCATGTCCCCCACCACCCACCACCCAACCCCGGTTCCCCAGCCTGTTCGTCATCGGGTGGTCGGAGCCTGCCAGCTGGCTGGGGGAAGGAACCAAGAGGTGGTCAGTGGGCCTCATAGTGACTGGTAGAGCGGTCGTTCTGGTCATTCCACTGTTAGGGTCAATTTGCATATTACCCTTTTATTATATAGGCTTGTGCTCTGTTCTTTATGTCCTCACTGTAATCCTATTGTGTGGCAATTATTATTATCCCCATTTGACAGATGAGAAAACGGAGGTTTGATGAAGTTCATGAATTTTGCCAAGATCTAGGGAACAATATGTTTTAGTTTTCCTGTAATAACACGGTAATGGGATGGTAAAGAACCATTGGAACTCAATATTCAAATGAGTAGTATCCTTGCCGGGGGTGCTCATCTTGAGGACATATACAGCTAGCCAGTGGTGTCATCACTAAACATGTGGTTGGAATTGTGCTTTTGGAATGTCCCACAGATCGTGAGGCACATATTCTTGAGAATCACTTTTATGGTACTAAGTTTTCACCCACAGAGGATAAATACGATTTTTGAAAAGAACCCAAAGTGATTCAGGATAAAAATGAATCATCTAAAAAGATATTTTTACTTCTGGCTTCCACCTAGAATGTAGAAAGCTGAAAAGAGTGTCCCTCCTGACTTAACAAGAAGAGAAAGCCAGTGAATCTACCTAAGCATAACCTCTCTTGAGCCCAGCACACAGGACAACACAGTCAGCATGAAGTTTAAGGAAAGACGGGCTCCTCTGAAGGTGGACAGGGCCTGAGCACTGGCTCACCTGTGAGCAAAGGAGGAAGACAGGGCCACCACTCAAGTCAGTTAGAAGCTTCCAGCCAAAATGTTTGAAGAATCACAGAGGCCGAGTGTGGGCTGGTGTGAGACCACAGAGCTCCTGGGAGTGAGCTGCCGACATGAGGCAGCTCCCACCACTCAGCGCCTCTTCTCCACGGACCTCCACCGGGCACTCACGGAAGATCTGGGGCAGGTGGGAGACCAGAGAAAACCAGCCCCTGTGGTTGGAAGAGGGGTGTGGGCATAGCTCTGTGAAAGGCATTAAGCCACTGGGGGGAAGTCAGCACCCTGTGGCCCCTAGGACACAGGCAAAGGAAGACACACTGCAAGGAGGAAAAGAAGAGGGCAAAGTCCCTACTCCGAAAGCAGGGGAGGGTCCTGGGCCCACACCATTAGGTCTAACAGATTGGAAGAAAGTCCAGGTCACTGAGACAACCCCACTCCCAAGACAGAGAGACCAGTGCCTGCCCAAGGCTGGGCTGAAACAGAACAGCAGAGAACCCACTGCCACCCCTCCATACCCACCACCAGGCTGGCAAGCACCCCGCTACAAGCACCAGGTAATAAGCACCAGGCAACAAGCACCAAGTAACAAGCACCAGGTAACAAGCACCAGGCTATAAGCACCAGGCAATAAGCACCAGATAACAAGCACCAAGTAACAAGCACCAGGTAACAAGCACCAAGCAATAGGCACCAGGCTACAAGCACCAGGCAACAAGCACCAGGCTACAAGCACCAGGTAACAAGTAACAACGCTGGCCCTGAGGTAGGGGGCGAGAATGAGCAGAGAACTCCCTGCGTGGTGCAGGTACACAGGAACTGAGGGTAGAGAAGGATCATGGAGAAAAATCCATCTGGCATCCCAGGCCCCTCCCTTAGCACATGGTGATGCTAATCAATGGAACAAGTAGAAAGAAACTGAGTCGAGACTTAGCCAACCCACACAACACTGTCGACCATCTTGACCTAATTGGATTTACACAACATTCCAAACAATGACATCAGAATGCACATCCTTTACAAGTGCACGTGGAATAGTCGCCAAGATCACCGATAAAACAGACTTCAACTGGTTTAAGCTAATTGAAATCGTAGAAAGTATGATCTCATACCACAATAGAACTTTACTAGGAATAGATAACAGAAAGATATCTGGAGAATCCCCAAATATCTGAACATTGTGGACCACGCTTCCAAGTAAGCCACAAGTCCAAGAAGTCACGTGGGAATTAGAAAATATTTTGAACAGAATTAAAAAGAAAACAAAACATATCAAATTTGTGGGATGCACCTAAAGCAGCACTAACAGAAAATTATAGCAGAAAGTGATCATATTAGAAAATGAGAAAGGTCTCATTTGGAGGGAAATGGATATCTTAACAATCTTGACCATCCCAGTACATTTCCTTGTCTTTAATGTTTTGTAACTTTTAGAATAGAGATCTTTCATGTCTTCCACCATAAAGTTTTGAGTTTCCAAAGAAAGAAGTGACATCTGAGCATAAAGTAGAGCTTTTAGTTTTATTAGGGGTAGATTCCAAATCAAATAAAGAGTTTTACTCATTTTATCAACAAGTGTTTAAATAACCACTAAGAGGGGAAGTGGGGGTGGGAATACTGTTAGTTGCTACTTTCCCAGGAGGCAGATCTGATTATGAGCTCCTCAAAGGTAAAAGAATGTCTCCTTGGCTGGATTTGAACAACCCTTCACAGATATTCCTGCCCCAGTGGGACGCTCATAAACGCATTTTAAGACGCATTATATCTCTTAGCCCAATTCTAAGTGTCCTTCAAGACTCAGCTCAAGTGGCACCTTGTCTAAGAATCTCTCCGATGACAACCTGCGCACACGCGTTCCCTCGCTCACAGAAAGAACCGTCTGAAGGAAGGCATGTGAGGCTGGCATGGCCGCTCCACACAGCCATCCATTCTCTTCTTTCTGCTCTGACATCCTCACTGCATGGCTTCACCCTCAAGGTCACCACCTGATTCCACATGGCAGCAGGCAAGGCCACTTCTGTCCACACTGCAGACACCAGCAGGGGCCTCGGTCCCACAGGTGGCTCTCCCTTTACGCAGTTTTTCCAGACGTCCCACCAGAACTTCCATTTCCATCCCCTTGGCCAGAAGCTAATACAGGACCACACCCTGGTAAAGAGGCCTGAGAGGTACAGTCTTTATCCTGGTAACAAAGTTCCCCGCGAAGAGTCAGGATTCTATGACTACTGAAGGAGAAAATGGATATGGACAGGCAACTGGCAGTTCCTGCCAACCGGACTTAACACTCCATAACTGCCTGGTTGTCTGTTCCTGTTGAAAGAATGCGTTTCCCGAGTGCCTGGCATACAGTAGGCATATGAAAGGATTTTTAATTTTCATATTCAAGTTTATCACATACACCTGAGTGCACTAACCAATCGTAAATGTACATTGATATACATTTCAATTTTTGCATATGAATACACCCATGTAACCCTCACCCAGGTCAAGATGTACATTGCCTCTACCTGCTCCAGAAGGTTCCTTCCTGCCCCTTACCAGTCCACTCCTCCCTAGGTAACCACTATTCTGACTTTCCTCACCTCAATTCGTTTTGCCTGTTCTTGAACCTCATGTAAAGGAAGCATATGGCACTCAACACTTTAACCAACTAACCATTTCTAGGAACTGCAACCATCCAACCCAGGTTTTCTGGGTTGCTCTTCATTTCAAATAGTCTGTTGTAATAAAAGCATTCTCACTTCCTAGAATATTGGGTTCCTAACTGGCATGCCCGGATGCTGTCCCCAGGTGTTATATAGTCCATTCCCTGTGGCCTGCGATGCTTTCCATCCAGCTCTCTCATCTGTCTCCCTTTGAAGCCACCTCCATCGAGGCCTCCTGCCGCCGTTCCAGGTGTGCCAGGGCACTTACCATCCCCAACTGTGATAGGGACAGTGATGACAGCGGCACATAAACAGAAGTCGGCAACGGAGACAGGCAAACTCGAGGCCAGCCATCTGGAGCCCCTGCCGCTGGCCCGGTGTGATGCTGCGCGCGGTCCAAGCCGCCCAGCTGGAGGATTCTCTGCCTCCACCACCCCCACCATTGGCAAGGAAGCATCCTGCTCGCTGGCAGTCAGCTTGCTCTCTATTGGTCAGAAACAGAAACCCGGGCCCACATTTGTTCACCAGGCCCAGCAGGACACGGAGAAAGCTTGGCAGACACACGAGCAGCGGACAAAAGGCTGTCGGAGCTGGGTTTGATGGGAAGGCAGCGCTGTTCCCTCGCTTTGGAAAATGACCCCATTCTTCCTGGAAGCCACCGCAGAAAGTTTGTGGTGCCATGTGTCAGCCTCTGACTAAAACCCGGAAGTTGACTGGGATGAGGGAGAGGAAGGGGAGAAGCAGGAGGGTCAGGGGACAGAGGGGATGCGCCACAGCGAGGATGCAATCATTCGTGTTAAGGTAGGGAATGGGACGTGTGGGAGTGTTGGCATTGCCACCAGGGTGCCATCTTCCCTTCAGCTCGGGGTTACCCTCATGGCCCCACACGCCCCCAGAGGACAAATCTCAACCCCTGGCCTCCAGGACTGGAGGTCCTGGGTGATTATTGAGAGGCAGCTCGAGCCATGACCAGGGTGGAATGGGAAATGCCAGACTAGACCTTCTACTCCAGCTGCTTCTGCTGGCCTGGTCCTAGGCTCCCTCCCATCCCTCCTCCCTCCCTTAGGGTCCTCTAGGACCACAACTCAATTCAGTTTTGTGGACTCAGGCTGGGTGACCTCCCCTGGAGCCATCCCCAACGTAGATGAGCTAGGCCATTTTCAGGGGCCAAACTACTCAACCGCTAGCTTCCCCTTTGTATCCTCGAGGGGCAGCACATGAATGCTGAAAATGGAGCCAGACCAGAATAACACAAAGGTCTAACTGGGGAAATGGGGCGATTCACCCGTGTCTCAGAGGCGACTCACCCTGCTGAAGTCCCCTAGGGTGATTCTCTGCACTTCTAAGACCATCACAGTCTTAGATGTCTCAGATCAGAGGTTCTCCAGCCTGGCCTCATATTAGAACCTCCTGGGGAGCTTTTAAAACATACTGAGTTCTGGCTGGGGTCGCTCAGTTGGCTGGGCATCGTCCAGTGCACCGCAAGGTCACCAGTTAGATTCCCGGTCAGGATACATGCCTGGGGTTGCAGGCTGGATTCCCGCAGTAGGAGGCCCACAGGAGGCAGCTAATCGATGTTTTGCTCTCACAAGGATGTTTCTCTCTCTTTCTCTCTCCATCTCCCTTCTTCTCTCTCTAAAAATCGATATTTTTAAAGATAAAAATATCTTTAAAAAATAAAAATAAAAAACATTGACGCCTCAGCTCTGCCCCCAGATACTCTGATTGAACTGGTCTGCCACGGATCCCGGACATGAATATGTTTACAAAGCAGCCCCAATGCTTCCTGTGCATAACCAGGCTTGAGGCCACGGATCTAGTCCCTCCTGTCCCAGCTCCATGACCTTATTCACGAGGAGACAGAACCAGAGACAATGGCTGGGACTTGCCCAAGGTCACAGAGCCCAGTAGTCATCAATCCACCTGGGAGCCTTAGCCCCTTGGTTCCTGTTCAGAACTCCCCCTTCCGCCGCACGGCTGTAAATGCCAGCGACAACGCTCTTCCCAAGCGTAGCCTCTGACAGAGATGGGATGGGAGTGGGACCGAGGGTGCTGGACGTCTGGAGCGAGGAGGATGGAGGTGGCCAGAGGGGACCAGCCACGGTCAAGTTAGCCTCACTTCACAAGAGGAAAAGGCGGTGCGGATGGACAACCATGTGAGCTCTTCGCACAGCCTCTCCCAGGGCAAGAAGAGAGTCGTGCAGTCCTAAGATTGCACTCCATGGTCCCTGTCACAGCCTCCACTGTTACCAGCTTTGTATCAGCATGAGCTTTCCGCAGTCCCCAAACCTAGCTAGGGTTCCCAGCGCTGGCCTGCTCCTTTCACCGGCCCAGGGAAAATCGCAGACGGCACAAATCCCGCCACCCCCGGGGACAGCCGGGCTGAAAGGGCCCTGTGTCTTAGAGGCTGCACATAATACCCAATTATCCCCTGGCCTCCCCAGGGAGAGAATGGAGAGGTGAGGGCTTTCAAAAGCCAGCGGCCCTCAAGGCTCCATTATGGGAACACTCACACAGCTGCCTTTCTCCACACACCACAGAAGGTCATGGGGACACGGGGCAACAGAAGCGGCTCTCTGGGGCTTGGAGAGCGGCCTCTCTCCCTGTCCTGGCCCAGCCGGAGAGCCCCAACTTCCATTCTTAGCAATGGAAACCAAGATGGAGGACATGGTTGCAGAAATTCAGCATCACACGGGAGGCACCTTCTCTGAATAGCAGTTTCTGGTGGTTTATTATTAGGGGATGTGGCAGAACATGCCGGTAATCTACCAAATACCCACCTATTCATCCCTCCTTCCCTTCCAGGAACACTTAGCAGCCGCGGATCTTCTTGGTGTTCTGCCACAGTATTGCCTTTTCCAAAACGTCATGTCGTTGGAATCACACATACATTTCAGCTTGGCTTCTTTCACGCAGCAATACGTATTCACGGTTCTGCCATATCCATTCATGATTGACAGCTCAGTTCTTTTCAGCACTGGATAACGTTCCACTGTCCGGATGTACCACCATGTTTTTACCTATTCACCAACTAAAGGACATGTTGGTGACTTCCAAGTTTTGGCAACTATGAATAAAGCTGCTACAAACATCCATGTATAGGCTTTTGTGTGGACGTAAGTTTTCAATTCCTTTGGGTAAATAACAGAGAATATGTTTGCTGGGTCATGTGGTAAGAAAATGTTTAGTTTTGTAAGAAATTGCCACACTGAGTTCCAAAGTGTCTGTACCAACTTTTCGTACAATGTGAGAGAAAATCCCTGTTGCTTTTTAAGCCCCTGTAACTGGGTCTCTGCAGCCGATTCGGTTCCTAAATGGTATGGGGGGGATGTGCCTACTGAGTGCTGATCACCTGGACAGACATCTCCCGACACATAACTCGTCATCGTAACCAAAAAGCCAGAAGTGACTGCTCCTCTAGGTATGTGTCCTCTTCCGTAGTGTTTCTTCTTCTTCAGGAGAAGGCCAGGAGAGCCTGCCAAATGCATAACAAACCCATGCTCTCTCCTAGTCTAGCTCTCTATTTGCGTTAGTAACACAAGAATATATTTCTCTTTGGCTCAGCTTCTTGTTTTTGTGTTGTTAAAGAGTGTTCAAGCAATTCCTTCTTCTGGTAGGTGCTTACAAACCATTCGTTTAATAATCTGTTCTTTTGGCATTTCTCTGGCCCCTCATAATTTTCACCAAGATTAAGACGAGTTGTGCCTGGCCAGTGTGGCTCAGTGCTTGAGCATCGGCCTATGAACCAGGAGGTCATGCTTGGATTCCCAGTCAGGGCACATGCCTGAGTTCTGGGCTCAATCTCCAGTACGGGTTTTGCAGGAGGCAGCCGATCGATGATTCTCTCTCATCATTGATATTTCTCTCTCTCTCTCTCTCTCTCCTCTGAAACCAATAAAAAGATATATTTTTTTAAAAAAAGAATAGTGGTAACTCATGGACACAGACAATAATGTGGTGAAGGTCTGGGGGCCGGATGTGGGGTGAAGGGGTCAATGGGAAAAATAAGGGGATCTGTAATACTTTCAACAATAAAGATAAATTTTTAAAAAGAATAGTCGTTTGATAGTTGGGTCTACTAATCTTTTTGTAGTTAGTTGGAATTCTCAAATGCTGAAGTGAGCAAATATTCCCCACTATCATTATCCTGTAATCAAAATCATTTTAGCAACTTGATTTGGCTTCGTGCTGTGCAATGGATGTGTTCTGGGGGAGCTATATATACATCACATTGTTATAAATTAATTCCTATTTTAAATGAATGGGGAAAGCTCATCACAGAAGAGAATAATTCAGCAAATCCTTCTACAAAGCAGTCATTCCATTATATGAATAATCACCACCAAATTTAGTTCTCTATGAAGATAAAATGTTCAATATTGGGGTGCTTTTTTTTTTACATATGGAGATTGAAGGCGAACATTTGGCTATATTCAATTCCTCTTTTCTTCTTTAACATCATCATCAATGTCTTCATTGTTGTCTGTTGTCATTGCCAGAAAAGGCACTAAATTTTAGAAACATAAGAAAAGAACTGCAGTACTAAAGCTGTCCTGTCCATTCATAAGCAGGTCTCATTCTGTGTTGAGGAATCCTGAAGCCTTCTTCAGTGGCATATAATGATTAGTTGATGATATGACTTTGGGTAAATCTCCAATTATCTAAACTCTCTGGACCTCAGTTTCGTCATCTGTAAAATGGGAATGATAGAGTTCGTGTGAGAAATGAGATAACTAACATAGAGTATTGTGATGGTTAATTTTATGTGTCAACTGGCCTAGAGTTGCTCAGGTAGCAGCATTGAAATTGGTAGACCCCGTAAATCAGATGCCTCACCAATGTGTGTGTGTGTGTGTTGGGGGGCAGGGGTGGTGTCATCCAATCTGCTGACATCTCTCCTAGAACAAAGAGGCAGAGGAAGGGCGAATTCCATCTCTCTGCTAGAGCTGAGACATTCATTTCATCCTTCTCTTGGACATTGCTGCTCTTGGTTCTCAAGCCTCAGACTGGGACTGAATTACACCACTGGATTTCCTGGGTGTCCAGTTTTTGGACTGTAGATCCTGGAATTCCCTGGCCTCCATAATTGTGAGAGCCAATTCCTATAATAAATCAATAAGTCTCTCTCTCTCTCTCTCTCTCTCTCTCTCTCTCTCTCTCTCTCTCTCTCTCTCTCTGTTTCTGTTTCTTTGGAGAACCCTAATACAAGTGCCTACCACATGCTATTCAATAAATGTTTGCTATTAGAATTTATAATTGCTATTACAAATAAGTTATGACCACCTCACACCCAATAAGGATGATAACTATAAAAACACACACACACACACAACAGAAAATAACAAATGTTGGCAAGACTGTGGGAAAATTGTGACCATTGTGCACTGTTGGTGGTAAAGTAAAATGGGGGAGCCACTGTGGAACAGTATGGTAGTTCCTCAAAAACTAAAAATAGAAGATTATATGACCCAGCATTCTACTTCTGGGTATAGAATTAAAAGAATGGAAAGCAGGAGCTCAAGGAGGTATTTGTACACTCATGTTCATAGCAGCATTATTCACAATAGCCAAAAGGTGGAAGCACCCCAAGTGTCCATTGATGGATGAATAGATAAACAAAATATAGTAGATACATGCCATGGAATATTATTCAGCCTTTAAAAAGAAGGAAATTCTGACAAGAGGCTATATCATAAGTGAACCCTGAGGACACTACGCTAGGTGAAATAAGCTAGTCACATTCAGGACAAATACTGTACAGTTCCACTACATGAAGCCCCTAGAGTAGTTAGATTCATGAGACAAAAAAATAGAATGGTGATTGCCACGGGCTGCAGGGATAAGGGAATAGTGAGTTGTTGTTTAACGGATATAGTTTCAGTTTTGCAAAATGAAGAGGTCTGTGAATGGATGGTGGTGATGGCAGCACAACAATGTGAATAAATTCTGTGCTGCTGAATTGTACACTTAAACATAGTTAAGATGGTAATTTATGTTACGTGTATTTTACCACAATTTTATTAAAAATTTGGGAAAAAAACAACCTATAATTCTGTTATCTGCAAGAGGACGAGACCTCAGTTCTTCTTGAAGGAAAGATTTCAGTCAAGAGACAAAATGCAGCAAAGCAAGCAAGAACTTATTGGCTGCAGCAAAAGCACACACAGGACTGAAAGAAGGAAGGGCCCGGAAGCAGCAGCAGGAGAGCCTGGGCTGGGCTGGGCTGCTTTTGCTCACCGGGAAGTCAGAGAAAAGGGGGCCTTGTGAAGGTTCAGGGGGTTAGCCGGGAACGAGCTGCTGCTGCCCAATGCTCCCCTGGTTGCAAGTCTCATGAGGTCCCTTGGGGCTAGGAGGTGCATGCCTGTGGAGGAAGAACAGGGGGACAGGAATGGCATGGGCATGCTCCCCAGAGCGCACACTGGGTCTTTCACCCGGAAGGGTTTTGTTTTTTTTTTTAAAAATACGTTTTTATTGATATTTTTCTAGAGAGAGAGGAAGGAAGAGAGAGAAAGAGAGAAGCATCGATGAGAAAGAAACATCAATATTGCTAGGCTGCCTCCTGCACACCCCCTATTGGGGATGGAGCCTGTAACCCAGGCCTGTGCCAACTGGGAATCAAACCATGACCTCTTAGTTCATAGGTCAACACTCAACCCACTGAGCCACATCATGGGGCCAGAAGGTTTTTATCTCTCTCTTGCAGGAAGAGAATCTTAAAGGAGGTCTCAGGGGAGGTCTCAATAGACTGTCCATCAGCTTTCCAGGTGTGCTCTTTCAGGATCGTGGTCTTCGCTGATGGTTCTGAAGCAAGGCAGGGGGTCACTGGTCATTGTAGCTGGTCCTGAGGCAGCCATGGTGTCACGTGTCTGGTTGTGCTGCTTTTCTGGGCCTTGAGCTGAAATACAACTGAGGTCTAGATGTTATCTTTAGGGAGGAGAAGGCAGGGGGTCCAAACCACATGACCAGCCATATGCTAGGGAAGGAAAGGTTACCCTGGGGCGAGGTCCTTGTTTTCCCAGTTTTGCACCTTGCTTTCTGCCCTGGTGATCTGTACCTGGCACATCGGCCTTGCTTGCTCATGTCTGTCTAACTGCTCATTACTATTCTATGACTGGAGGTTTTCTGTACCTAGGAAATGGGAACACACCAGGCGGAAGGAGATTGTAGGGAACAGAGGAGTGACAACCTAGGATGTGCTTTGGTGGAAATGAGCATCTGCCAGAGCTCACAGGTGGACCGCTCAGGGCGTGCTCGCATTTCACAGTATCCCTGGAGCTAACCCCGCCGCCCAGTGGCTCCACAAAGCTCAGCATACCTGTAGGTGAAGACCTGTGTCCAGATAACTGCCGCTTCCAGAGCTAGGCCCTGCCCAAGAAGCTGGTATTCAAAAATTACAGCTCAATTGAGAGCAGAAGAGGAGTTCACTGGTGTTGGCCTAGTAATTAAATTACAAGGTGATTATTAGTCTGCTCAGGCAAAAAGATTGCATCTGAGTACTTTAAGTAGTCTAGGACTAAAACTCCTCTCAGGGGAAAAAAGAAAAAAAAAAACAACACAAACCTGTAACTAAATTAATGCCATTTTTTATAGATGCCCTCTAGTGACCATAAGGTTGTCATGGCAACATGCCCTCTGAAAGGGTGTTTGATAAGGCCTGAAAGAAAGTATGTATAGCAGAGAGAATTGTACCTCTTATCTCTGTATCAGACCAAATTTGTTTTTGTTTGTTTGTTTTTAATCCTCACCCAAGGATATGCTTAGAGAGAGAAACATTGAACGGCTGCCCTCCATACACTTCCTGACCTGGGATCAAACCTGAAACCCAGGCTTGTGCCTGGACCAGGAATGGAGCTGGAATCTTTCTGTGCAGAGGATGATGCTCAACTAACTGAGCCGCTCCAGCTGGGCCAAATTTGTTTTCCAAGGTGGGGGACCGGTGACCTGTCACGGGCCTGCTTCCTTTCTTCTGTGGCCCTTCTGGGGTTCTAGTGTAGCCAGCCGCCCCTGCTGCCTACCTGGAAGGAGAACAGCAGCCCAGCATCTCTCCACATTGCTACCTTCCCCGGGGATGGTCTCCCATTCAACTCCAGCCAAATCGTATCTTACCTTATTTTCTAAAAAAAAACAAAACACCCCAAAACGCCTCTGCCACCTCCTCCAAGCAGGCTTCCCTGATGAACTGGCAGCTAAATGGTCTCCAAACCAGAGTCAATTTAGTCACTTAACGCTGCACAGTGCAGAATCTACAGAAATTCACCCAAAAAATACAGCAGAGCCCCTATTTTGGTTAAGATAGCACAAATTGAATTCAGAAGCTTCTTATATACTTTATTCAAGTACCAAATTTGATCAAAGAACCAAACTTGATCAAAGTAAGTCATTGGTGTGAACATATGAATACATCTGACACCTTCCAGAAAAGTTGCTAGCAATGCAAGATTCTGTCAGACCTGACGTTGAACGCACCAGAGGAGCTGCTATTTAAAGAAAGTATGCTTACTCCTTTTGTAAAGACACGATCATCTCGTAAAGTGTCTTTTGTGTAAACTCCTATTTTCAGATACTAAGTATATTTTAGAATTTAAAAAGCTGTCTCCAATTCTTTCTGGGAAGAGTGGAGTATAAACAAATCTGCTATCAATATCGTCAAAACAGACACAGAGGTGAGGTGAGTGTATTTGTGTCTGAACGTGGGTGAGAGAGGGACAGAGGTCAGCCCTAGAGCACTGGACGCCTGACTGCTCCTTATTCCCCAGGTGCTGCTGACCCCCCAGAGGTCATGCTGAAGGTGCCCATTATGATTACCAGGATCTTGGCTCAGGCCGGAGTGGAGCCACACTCCAGTGTCTGAATGACCACTCAGAAATAAAATCTAGCCCTAGCCAGGTAGTTCAGTTGGTTAGAGCATCGTCCCCATATGCTAAGGTTGCAGGTTTGGCCTCTGGTCAGGGCACATACTAGGATCAACCAACGAATGTGTAAATTAGAGGAACAACAAGTTGATCTCTCTCCTTCTCTCAAATCAATCAATCAATAATTTGAAAATAAATAAATAAAATCTAAATGTACCCCTTTGGGCCACAAAGTATAAACTGGTCAGATTTTCATCTGGGGTCCCACATAGCCTATCCCCAGTGTAACAACCAAAACAGCAACAATAATAACCAAAAATAAAAGCTAAGCTTCACTAAGTCCCTACAGTGTGCTAAGTGCATCACACACACGATCTCATTTAACTCTGATTGGCTCAGCTGATCTGCTGAAACCAGGGCCACTTAAGTCCAAGCCTAGCCAATGGCCTGGTGTCCCTGGATCAGATGTCTACCCCTGGTCCAAAAAGCCTGGCTACCCCCTCCAGGGTGAGGTTTTTCTAGTGTGCAGCTAGGCAATGAAATGTGTCTCTTGCAGAGATGTGGGGGTGTATCTTTGCCCAGGTCCTCATCATAAGCAAGGCCATCTGTGAATGAGATGCTCATACCACTGAATGGTGAGGTCTGACCTTGAACTCTCAGGGACTTAAAGAATGCCTAACTACTCATGGGTTTCACTTACTGTCCTTGAATCTTGCAAGACAAGATCTGTCTGTCTTCTTCTGTTCCTTTATGGACTTCAGGGCACTGTTTAATGAATATTACAAACCCTTCCTGTTCTGCTGGAATTAAAAAGCTTTAAACGCATACTTCTGGCTATTAACTTTACAGCTTCTTTTGCCAGCTAGATTGTAAACTTCTTGAAAGGGGAACTTCAGGTTGGGAAATAATTTTAGAGATTGTAGAGTCCAACCCTCCCATTTTACAGGTGAGAACACTGAGGCCCAAAGAGAGGAAATGTCACACAGCAGGATAGGGGCAGGTGGGACCTGGAAACCAGTTTCACACACTTAGTTCCCCATGGTGCATTGTGATGCCTTATGCATAGCATGCTCCCCATAAAACATTTCTTGGTTTATTCTTACTTAGCTTTTGCTTTTCTCAAGCTCATTGTTTTCTATGGATGTCCCTTCCTCCATCACCAATTTCAACCCTAGAGGATCACTTTCCATCTGCCTTTCAGGCGTTGGTCTTTGGAGCTGTGTAGTGGAAGCTGAGATGAGGCCTGGGTGAAACTCAACCTGGTTCTATCAAGCCATTATCTCTCTAGGCCAACACCCCAGTAACAGAGCGTAGACACTAGACCGGTAACTTCCTTCCTTCTGTGGGGTCAGTGGCCACCAAACTGATACCTGATGAGCCCACTCTGTAGTGTCCACCTCAAGACACAACTTCTGCCATGTTTCCCAGGCCAGTGCCGGGCCACTGTTGACCTCTTCACTATGGGAAGTCATAATGGATCTAGTTCTACTTTCTTCCCAGAAGCCTTCTCTGACCAGTCCAGCCTTCCAGGAACCCTCTGTTCATTTACAATCACCCTTACACAGTGTAGCACTTCATCAGTTTTCCTATCATCTCATGGGCACCAGCCTGGTCCACTCAGCTCCTGAAGGCTCTGGGGTGGACTCCCACCAGGCCTGCAATAATTGTGTTGACTAATGGAGGAAAGGCTGGTAGAAGGAAGGAGAAGAAATGGGAAGAACGGAGAAATATTTCTTTTTGCTAATATCTTAGGGAAGTATGGATTAAGAAAAGCAACTGCTTAAAACAGAGAGAAACATTCTGGCTTTTAATTTCTCGGCTATGTGGTGACAAAGCAGACAAAGCAACTCTTGGCAACTCAAATCTGCGGCCATTAAACCAATTCCAGTGCCAGTTCATTAACTCCGCACCCAGCAGCAACTCTGACCCCAGCCTGCAAGTGGGGCATCAGATCAACCACAGAGCAGAGGAGGAAGGACACCAGGCCTCCCACACTGGGGAACTTGGTTCTGAGGGACTGCAGAGCCTTCCTCTCAAAGACCCCCATTCCAGCTGGGAATTTGCCGGGGTCCAATCCCAGCAGGTCCAGGGGTCCCCAAAGGTGTGGACGGAGTCGGCGAAGAAGGAATGACACGGAGACAGTGTTCAGTTGATCAGCAGCCTAGCCAGGATCTCCAGCCAGGATCTCCAGCCAAGTTCTGGTCTGGATCTCCAGAGAGGTTCTGCTCTGGATCTCCAGCGAAGTTCTGGTTTGGATCTCCAGAGAGGTTCTGCTTAGGATCTCCAGCCAGGTTCTGTGTCCATGTTGTCTTACTAGGTTCTCCAGCCAGGTTCTCCAGGTTCTCCAGCCAGATTCTGTAGTTAAGTTCCCTCGCTAGGTTCTCCAGCCAGGTTCTGTCCAGGTTCTCCAGCCAGGTTCAGTCACCAGGTTCTAGTCAGGTTCTCTTGCCAATTTCTGTAGTCAGGTTCAGTCCAGGATCTTTTGCCATGTTCTCTCACTAGGTTCTGTCTCTAGGTTCTGAGGCCAGTTTCTGTCCAGGAACTTTTGCCATGTTCTCTCCAGCGAAGTTCTTCTGTCTCTAGAGAACGTTCTGTGTAGGTTCTGTGCCTAGGTTCCGTCTCTCTTGGTTCCGTATTCTAAGTTCTGTGTCTTGCTGTCTTATTACATCTGTATTTATACCAGTTGATTCAATCCTATCAATCTCTATTACAAAGGTTAGGGCGTTTCTTATCTCCATTCCAGGGAGTAAAGATTATGTAGCTTAAGCATGATTGTTCATAGTTAAAGTGATTAATTACCCGCCTGGCACTTAGTTAAGAGGTTTTATTCCCTCCCTAACTTCAGGGGAAAATCCCTACCTGGGGAAACAACCTTTCTCAGAGACCTTGGTTAAAACACATAGTGCCAAGAAGGTGAGCAAACATATTAAGAACAGTATGCCATATATGCCAGGTCCCTTGAAACAGCAAGGATGGACCGGCTCCCAGCAAATTCCCCCTTTTTTATTTTTTAAAAGGAGGCATTAAAAAGAAAAAAAAACCCAAATGCTCTCTTGTATCCATTTTAAGAGTAGGATTGGCGCTTTCCGCTATTACCTGAATCCCGATCTATCACCCGAGGGAGAGCTTGCCAATCCTGCACTTTCCCAGGGTGGAAAGGCTGCAGTGGGGTTAAGGATAAGGCTCCTTGGGCCTACCTCCTCCCATGCCTTTACATTTACCTTTCCTTCCTCAGAAAAGCATGGACATACTTCTTGTATAAAACGTTCTGTCTGACTGGGAGTAACCTTAATTCCTCTGCTAGCAAGCATATGTGTTAAAAGATCAATACAGAGTCTTATTTCTTTAGACAGTATGGCACATCTTCTTAATCTAAAGATCAATACAGAGTCTTCTTTCTTTGGACTCAGTATGGCACATCTTCTCAATCTAAGAATCAATACAGAGTCTTCTTTCTTTGGACTCAGTATGGCACATCTTCTCAATCTAAGTTCTGTACTATCCACCTTCTTACCCTACTTATCCTCTATAGGGGGGTCTGAAGTACCCTGGTGGAGTCCTATCCGTCCCGAATGTGGGGGTTCTCAATGGGGGGGTGCTTACCTAGGGGAATCCTGTTCCAGGGGTTCCCAAAGGTGTGGACGGAGTCGGCGAAGACTATCCACCCTCTTCCTACGGTGGAGTCCAATCCGTCCCGATTGTGGGGCAGACTATCCACCCTCTTCCTACGGTGGAGTCCTATCCGTCCCGAGTGCAGGGCGCTTACCTAAGGGTCCCTGTTCGGGCGCCAGATGCCGGGGTCCAACCCCAGCAGGTCCAGGGGTCCCCAAAGGTGTGGATGGAGTTGGCGAAGAAGGAATGACACGGAGACGGAGTTCAGTTGATCAGCAGCCTAGCCAGGATCTCTAGCCAGGATCTCCAGCCAAGTTCTGGTCTGGATCTCCAGAGAGGTTCTGGTTTGGATCTCCAGCCAGGTTCTGTGTCCATGTTCTCTTGCTAGGTTCCCCAGCCAGGTTCTGTAGTCATGTTCCCTCGCTAGGTTCTCCAGCCAGGTTCTGTAGCCATGTTCCCTTACTAGGTTCTGTCTCTAGGTTCTGTCTCTAGGTTCTGAGGCCAGTTTCTGTCCAGGAACTTTTGCCATGTTCTCTCCCGCGAAGTTCTTCTGTCTCTAGAGAACGTTCTGTGTAGGTTCTGTGCCTAGGTTCCGTCTCTCTTGGTTCCGTATTCTAAGTTCTGTGTCTTACTGTCTTATTATATCTGTATTTATACCAGTTGATTCAATCCTATCAATCTCTATTACAAAGGTTAGGGCGTTTCTTATCTCCATTCCAGGGAGTAAAGATTATGTAGCTTAAGCATGATTGTTCATAGTTAAAGTGATTAATTACCCGCCTGGCACTAGTTAAGAGGTTTTATTCCCTCCCTAACTTCAGGGGAAAATCCCTACCTGGGGAAACAACCTTTCTCAGAGACCTTGGTTAAAACACATAGTGCCAAGAAGGTGAGCAAACATATTAAGAACAGTATGCCATATATGCCAGGTCCCTTGAAACAGCAAGGATGGACCGGCTCCCGGCAGGAATTCGCGTCACAAAAGGCCATTTCAGAGAGCTCTTGATAAGAATACAAACAGGTAGGAGTTGCAGGAGAGAGTGAAAAGACTATCTTATCATACAGTGAAGGTATTGGGCTAGAGGAAAAGCAGAGGGCCAGGTGCTGAGGATCTGGAGAGCAGGAGATAAGTTTTAATAGGCAGGGAGAAGCCATGTGGGAGCCCAGGACATGCCTCAAGTGGGGGACATCATTTGGAGGGCTTTGGGCATCAGGGTGGGGAGAGGAAACGCACAACTGCTGTGGACTGGTGAGGGTTCAGAGCTAGGCCAGCAGGAGTTGAGAACTAGAACTGAACTGAGCCTCCTTGAAACAAACCCATCCTACATCAGCATGGAGATGAGTCACCCAGAATCCTCCCTGCAGCACCAGCTCTGCTGGCCTGACTGTAGAAGGAAAATTCAGGGATCATTCTTCTGGGCCAGGAAGACCCTGCATCAAAGAAAGGAGTCAATCATCACTGAGGATTTGCTGAGACAGATGCAATTTAAATAGGTTAGGGCCTTTGGTTCTCACAAAGCCAAAAAAGGTTGTGGACTAAGCTGCCCAAGGTCACCCTTGTGAAGGGTAGGTAAGCTGCCCAAGGTCACAGATCCAGGAATGTCACTCCTGGGATGCAAACCCGGGAAGCTAACTGCCAGACTGTGCTGTCCCCACTGGCCCTCTCACTCCAGGCACACCCCAAACAGAGGTGTGTCCTCCTCATGGTTGTTTTGCTCTAGCTCAGCCTCTCATTGCCTCTGGGATGGATCCTATTCTCACCTCTGGGGGTGTGACTTAAAGCAAAAGCAAAACCAAGACCCAGACAGTTCCATTCTTCTTTCCTTGCAGGTGGCGTGCCTCTCACACAAATGTGCAAACCTCATTGACAACTAAAATCAGGTACCTGGCAATCAGCTGGGTGGATAGACTCTGGTACTATTATTTCATATTTTGCAAACTCAGGAAATGCTCCAGATGTTAAAGCATAAAAATAGCACATTGCTGAGCCAAGGAGGCACAGATTCTAAAAGAGGCAAACCAGGGGGAAGAGGCAGGTGTGCTTAAATGCGAGGTCCTTTGATGGGAGTGGGGACAGTTGAAAACCGGGCCTGACACCCAGACAACTGGCTCCTGGTACCCACCCTGCCTCCTAGGAATGCGTGACTGTGGGCCTGCCGTCTCCCTCTAAAAGGGAGGGGAAGACACGCCTGTGTGCCCTTTGGTACAAGAATTAAATGAGCTGCTCTATAGGACGGGACTAGTTTCTTTCTTTTTTCTTTTTTATAAAATGTCTATTTACTAACAGCCAGGCTATTCCATGTTTCACTAATTCTCTTAACAACTTTATGACACAGTTGTTTCTGTCCCCATTTGAGGATAACACAGGCACAGAAAAGTCATGTAATACTCCTAAATTCACCCAGCTTTCAAGTGACAAAAGTGGGCTAAGGCTCAGTTCTATCCAACTATAAAGTACTATCTGACTACAAAGCACACCATACCATCCTGGATTCTGCTTTGCTTTCTGTCCAAGGTTTGGCTCATGCTGAGCCTCAAGACTGGAACACAAGCTCTGCACACCAAATGAAATCCCACTCATCCCTCAAGGCCACTTCAAGCCCCACCTCCAGTGAGGAGCTGTCCCAGTCTCCTTCTGCTCTCTAAGCTCATCCTCCACCCACAATTTGGCCCTCTGCCCTGCCAAATTGCTGGGACTTTCAGAATTTACTGTCTTCTCTCTCATCTGGGGCATTTGTACTCTGTGGCCTTTGTCAGATGCCTACCAATGCCTTTGCCTTTGTTTAAAAACCTCCTCCAGGAAGCCTTCCCTGATCCTCTCCTCTCTCACCTCCATCCACCTTCCATCCTGGTTGTCTGCTTCACCTGAGGGTTCCCTAGCACTTTGTGCTTACGCCTATGTTGTGTTGACTTACCCCTATACTTGCATTGACTATAATCCTTACACCAGACTTTGAGCTTGAGGGCAGGGACTGAGGGTCTTACTTGTCTTAGCATTTCCAGACATGTCCTGTCTGTAGAAGTGCTCACCAAATGTTCTCTGAATTAATAAATGGATTTCTATGGCAATTATACTGTGTCACCCAATTGCTCCAAAGAGTTGATAATCCCTTGCTTTGGAGGGTTATGAAGCATCCTTCTCCTGAAGGCCTCTCTGTGCCAAGCTCAATGCCAGGCACCTAGTAGGTACCCAGCAAACATTGGTGATTTGGTTAAGCAATTACCGAATGTTCCATTGTATTGAATTCTCCCAGCCACCAGGTCCCCTGTCCCAGCCCACAGCATGGCCAATGGAAAATTAATTGGTTGTAAAGTGCATATCCAATTACAACATCCTGCCCCTGCCACAGAGATGTTCAAATGTTAATTATAACATGCATCTCAATAACAGACAGCAGCATTTAATGCAGCATTAATAACGCCACTTGGGCCGGCCAATACATACACAAAGCTCCCTTTTATCTGCCATTAGGACAGACTTTGCACTTTAAGCGCCTAAGTCCTCATCCATAAAGCACTCCTGTCCCCAAAACCAAACCTTTCCCCGAAAGCCTGGACCGCGCCTAAGCTCTCAGTTTTCCCTACGCAGAGGTCCGCACCCAGGGCCGCGCCAGCGTCCAGGGGGGCTGGGCGCGGGTTTCGGCGTCGCTGCACTGGGATGCCTCGGATGCTCACGCGCATCCCGGCGCTCACGCGCATCCCGGCGTCCCCGCAGCGCCGGGTTCTCCAGTGCCCGCCATCCCGGGAAAGAAAGGCGAACTACATTACCCAGCAGTCCTCGCGCCTCCCTCTTTCCTTTCAAGTCTTTGCACGTGGCCGGAGGGGAGGGCGGAGCCTGGACGTCACTCTCCAGCATTCTCTTTCCTTGTGTCAGAGCAGGGATATATTTTTTTCCTTCCTCTACTCCCTCCTCCCCCCCACCTGCCCCTCCCTCCCTCGTTCCCTTCCCTCCCTCCCTCCCTCCCTCCCTTCTTGGCTGGGTGTCCGCGCCCGGGAGCCCGAACCCCCTCCGCTGCCCGGACGCGCGGAACTCGCGGCAGGAGTCGGCTCTCGGGAGCCTCCTCCCTCCCTTCCCCTTCCCTGCCCCCTCCCCCCACCCCCGATCCTGCTCGGAGCGGCGGCCAGAGGAACCCCGAGGTGAGCATCCCCTCCGTCAGCCCCCCTCTTGTAGTCATCGCAGCTGGCGGACGGATTCGGGGGCCTGGGAGGAGGCTGCGTGCCGTGAGCGTGCTTATAGGTAAATCCGGGAAAACCGCCCGAAACAATTAGCCCCTTCCCCCTCCCTGCGCCTGGGGCAGCCGGGCGTCCGCGCTCAGCCGTGGTCCTCCTCTCTGTCGAGGGTCACACTCTTCGGGCTCGCCACTCCCGAGGTTTGCCCCTTCCCTCCGGGTGCCCCGCCCCGCAGGGAGCCCTGGCCCTGGAGCGCGGGTGGGGAGGGGTCCCCAGGGGCGCGCGGCTGGAGCCCGGCTGGCGTTGGACCCGCGCGGTGTAGCCGCTGTCATGTGCCGGGTTCCGAGCGGGGGGAGGCAGAGAGCGAGCGTGATTCCTCTCCCTTTTGTTTTGAAGCCCGCATTTGCAGCCAGCAGTTGGTGGAGTGGCGGCCGAACTTGCAGCTGTTCTGACCGTGCTCCGCCGAGGTAGGAGCGCGGCGCCCACAGCCGCTCTCGCCGGAGGCTGCTGCCCTCGCGGCCGCAGGGGGACCCGGAGAGAGTCTCCACGCCGCCCCTCCCTCCGCCGGTGAGTGATTGTGTCTGTGGCAGCGGCTGTGTGTGCGCGCCTGTCCCCGCGGGCTCGGGGCTGGCTGTCGTCTAGACAGTCTGCACCCTCCCTCTGTCCCCGGTGAGCCCGCGGGCCGCGGGGGGCGCAGGGCGTGGGAGCAGAGGAGGGAATCCATTGCGGTTGCAGACTTGGACACTCCCCACCGTGGTGGTTCTGTTGGCTCTTTAAATTATTATACCGTCGCCGCGGCGCCATCGGGCCTGGGGAATCGTTCCGCCGGCGGAGCGGGGGTTAGGTTGACAGGCTCTGACCAACGAGGCTCGCGCTGGCGAGTGGCTCGAGCGGCCGCGGGGTGGGCTCCGGCTCGGCGTTTTCGGGACGTAGAGCAGGTGACTTGTCCCGGACGCCGGTCTTGGCGGAGGGCGGGAAGGGGCGGTGGCTCGGTCCGCGGTGGAGGTCTGGGCTCCCGAGGGCCGCGCGGGGGAGCCGGGTGCGTCTTGGAGGGGGTGTCCCAGGGACCGCGCGTCGCCGATTTGAGTGTAAGTCTCTCCTTTGGCGTTAAAAGAGGAGCGAGGGTCCGAGCCCCTCCTCTGGGCGGCGTTGGCAGTGCGGTTTCGTGGAGTTTGCAGGGTTGGGATTGGGGGGCAGCCGTGAGCTGGAAGGGGGTGCGGCGTGTAAAGGGGAGGGATGGCTGGCGGCGCGGGGTGGGTCGCACACCCGGGAGTGAGGCGTCGCTTCCCCCGCCCAGCTGTCTGTGAGTACACACCGCTCCGGCGTGGGGAGTGGGGGGCGGGGGACCGCAGACCGCTGCAGAGTGGGGACGCGCCCGGGTCTTGATCTCGGTGGGGATGGGTCCCGTCAGCCCCCTGGTGGTCCCAGTTGGGTTCCTAGTCTTGTGTGTCTGTGCGCGCCCGTGTTACTTAGAGAGGGGGTCGTGCTTGCGTGTGTGCCGGGTTCACAAGGGAGTCCCAGGCCCGAGGGCGGCGGGAGACCCGCAGTTCCTATCTCCGCATCTCACGCCCCTAGACCTGACTGGCTGCAGCCCTGGGGAGGGGTGGTCTGGCTGAACCCGGAGAAGCCTTGGGGAGCTCGAGTGCTCTCTCCCCGCCTCCTTCGCCGCCCCCACGCTTGGGCTGACCCTTGTACCGAGGCGCTCTGTGGGTACGCATGCCCCAGCAGACCCTGGAGGGAATCGGTGCGCCCTGCGTCTCCCTCCCAATTCTGCGTCCTAGAGGCCGTGTGGGCCAAAGGCTGGCCTGCAGTCCCGGTCCCGGCCCAGGCTGCCCGGCGCTGCCGCCTCGCTGCTGCTGGATGCCCAGACCTTGCCTCTGTCGGCTCCGCCCACCGGGCTCAGGCTCGGTGGCCCGGGGATTATCTATCTCCCAGGCTGAAGGCCCATGAGCTAAGGAAGGAAGCCGCTGGAGCTGCCGGCTTCTAGGCGGCTGGAGGCTCAGGCCGGCGAAGGTGACACAGCAGGAGCCGCTGCCGCCTGAGCTAGAGGAGAGAGAAGGTGCCGCCCAGAGGGCGGAGAGGGGCTGCAGGCTGTCAGGCAGGCCCTCTGGCCTAGCGCTGGGTCTGTGCCCAAAACCTCAGGAATCCCGCTTGCGAGCATGCTGGGACCTCGGGAGAAAAGTGCCTGGCTTTCAGGAAAACCCAGTTACATGAGAACAGAATGCACGGAACAAGACCCTCACAGGATGCACTCAGGTTGCGGGATGAAGCTCCCTTTGAGTGTTTGGAACAGGACTAGGTTTACACACAGATCACCCCATCTGCTGTCCAGTGTCTGTCCTGGATTGTGTACGCTGGAGGCAGTAATTTTGTACCGCCTTCTGGGGGACAGTGTCATCAGTGGTTAACAGATTGCTGGAGTAATGTTTGACTTTTCAGGATGACCCTGCCTTATGTACATTGCATTGATTAAGATGGTCCTGTGAGGCAGGACTCTCAGTGGGAGAAGGGCTACTTTCCTTGCTTTGTGATTTCTCTTCTCAGCCTATGGCTTCCAGTTGAAGTAGTGGCGCCCACCGCCCTCCAGTAGGTCTTGCCACCCCAGGAAGTACTGAATCTGAGAAAGGGGGTAAATTAATGCTGGTAATCACTCTTGTCAAGACACTTGTGATTGGCTACCAGTCCTAATGACAATAGCCACTAAAGAATAGAAGTCTGCATTGCTGTTATTATCACGCATGAAAATTTCCTGTCAGTGAACGGTTATCTGTTTTTATACCTCGAATATATTCCAGAATCATACCTGCATGTAATAAATGCATATGGTACACGTATTTATGTGACACATGCCTGTGTTCACAGGGGTGTGTTAATGGAGTTGTTATTGGATCCAAGGTTTATCCTTTAGTTACTGGTTTCAAAACCATCGAATTTAGAGTGTAGACTCCTGAGAAACCATCTCAGGTTATACCCCCTGTCCCCTCCATCTCCAGGGACAGGACCCCCCACCCCCCCAAAAAAAGCAAAGAACTCCAACATGTATATATGTATTTCTCAGAGTTCATGTACATGAGGGTTCTCAGACACAGCCTGAAGGAGGGTTATTAAGGTTAGCCAAGTAATCAGCCATTTATTCGCAAATATGTGTTGAGTACCTACCTGTTTATAGAGCTTAAAGTGTATACAAAGAAAATGTAACATATGGCCCCTGCTTGCCAAAAACCGACTCTAACTGGAGATGAATGTAAGATTTTTAAGTCCAACAGATGTTTATTGAACACCTACCGTAAGCTAGATATGCTGCTGTGATTGGGGCACACACAGATAAGAGCAGAAACAGCTACGTTGTTACAGGGCAATAGCACGGATGATTCAGACACTGTAGGAGGGAATAAATCATAAATATTTTAGAGCAAGCACCCTGGGACTTCATCAGTTTCACACACGTTGGTTGCAAGGGACTCAAAAGGCGGGTTCCTGTCCTAGAGCGAATCCAGGAGGAAGGAACGGAGGAAGAAGAGCTAATGTCCCTTGTGATTTTGGACTGCAGACTGTTGGGAACTTCCCAGGTGGGTCCAGAGGTACTGTGTGTCCTTCTGTGGAAGTTAAGCAGCTGGTGGGAAATAACCCCGAAGCCAGCCCACAGCTCACTGGGCTGAGCAATGAGGAGCTCACAGGTTGTTCTCCATGGTCCTGCCCCAGCTCTGCTGGGCTCTGCTGGGCTGTGATGGGCAGCGATAGGCTGCTGTCTTCTGCGATAGGCTCAGGCTTTGGTCGAGGTCTCACCCAGAGCCTGAGTTTAGCGTCTGTCTTACAGGTCTGTGTAGGTGTTTTAATATGGGTCTCTTTGCATCTATTCATTCCCAAACTCACTTCTGGGGTCCCTGACACTGTCCTCCAATTTCCTCTGAGTTGCAGAGTCCACTGCCCTTGTTTTTAAGGTTCTGTTGTTTGCAGTTCAGATCATGAAGGAGGAAGCAGGCAGTGGTGGTTAGGATGGAGAAAGAATCCTGAGCCCCCATACAGAACATAGGCACAAGCAGATGGGCAAATTGCAGTTTTGGGGAATTCTCCAAAGAGGATGGTATTTCTGCATCGCTTACCCAATAATGTGGCAGCCCCCTTTGATGTTCTTTTGGGGGGCAGGGAGAGCGCTCCTCTACCTCTGGGTCTCACCACTGACTCACTGGTCACCTGAGCTCAACTGCTCACATCCAGGCTTTGTTTTTCTGTCCTCCTGCCTCCCCCTGCACACACTTTCATTTACAATGAAATGCTGCGATGGTGGCCTTCGTAAGTTGTCACCATGATGACTTATCGGCATCTGCCTCTTATTTCTCAGTTACACCCAGGCCAGAGCTGTGCTTCAGAACAGGGTGAGAACAGACCCATCCTCAGATCCTAGGCACCCAGAGCTGGGAAGGCCTTGTTGATGAGCTGGTCTCCACGTGCGGACCTGAGGCCCAGAGGGATGAGATGGCTTGCACAAAGTGGCTGGGAGCCCTGGAGAGTGGCACACGAAATCCTGGATTTTGATGCCTCATCCAATCCACTTTCTGTATACTATGGTGTTTTCTGGGGGGGGGGCGGGGGGGAGTGGAAGTGGGGTTCTTAGTCCCCAAGGAGGGAGAATTCTACATCTTCTCGCCTCTCCTCTGGTTCCAGGAAAGGCTCTGGAATTCATCTTACAGTCTTGAGATTGCGTTTCTTCGAGACTGGCCCGGCCTTCCCTGCCCTCTCTCTCACCTTGGGCATGCAGGAATCTGGGAGAGGTGGTGGGCCTTGGGCCTTCCTGTACTCGTAAGTTTGGCCTTTTGCTTTCATCCCCTGTGACCTGGACCAATGGCAAGGTCCCTTCCCATGGCAGGGTCTTTAGGAACCTCCCGACAGTGAAGAGGACCCACAGATTTCATTTGATTCTCACCCGACTCAAGTGAGGAGAAAAACTGCCAGTGGGAAGGTCATGGGGTTGGGCAGGGGATTGGTTGGCACTGGAAACTGTTCTAATACCCGACACTTGATTTGGCTTTACCCTTTGCAGAGCATTTCACACAACTGATCCCATCTGCTCTTCATAGCAGTCCTGTGCGGCTGTTATCATTATTCCCATTTTGCAGATGAGGAGACTGAGCCACTGTAGTAGAGCAGGGATCTGAACCCTGGTCCTCAGACTTCAAGTCCACTGCCTGGGGCTGAGGTGGTCCACCGTGTCACCTCACATTGCAGTTTTGTGAGTAGAGGGCCTTGAACCTTTTTTATGTCCATTGTTGGCTCACATCCAGCCAGGGAACCAGACCCAAATGCTAAGTTAGTTACCCAGGGGGTGGGTTGGATAAAGGATAGGAGGCGGTGATTATAGCAGTGGTCTGGGGCTAGTTTGGGGTGAATTCACGGAAAGGGGTGAATTTGGGAATAGATCTGGGGTTGTGGAGGACCTAGAGGAGGTTTTCAGCTGGGGCAATGGCACAAAAGTGCTCAAGGGGAAATTGTGGAATAGGGACTGGGTGTGGAGCCGACTAAGAAGGTTCGGTGGTCATCCTGAAGTCAGAAGGCTCTGTTTCTATGCCCGACTGACTCTGCCAGAACCTGGGGCTACAACAGTGAGTGGGCACAGCCCCCACTTCCTGCAAGAGGCCTACTCTATTGCCCAAGAGACACTTAAACAGTACCTTCAGTGTGGTGCGGTGAGTGCAGACAGTTAAATTCTGCATGGGGCAGTAAATGCAGGGGTAGAGAAAGTCCCGAGGGCCTTACAGTAGCACGGACAAGGGGCCCCTGCCCTTGTCTCAAGATCAGGGAGTGCTTCCTGCGGGAGATCACATAGGTGCTGCAGCTGAAAGAGAATTAACCAGGAGAGGAGATGGGAGAAGGGCATTCAGGGGTAGGAACAGCATGTGCAAAGGTGTAGAGGCCTGAGGCTGTCTGGGGACAAGGAGGGACGGAAGCTATGAGGTCGGAGTACAAGGGCAGAAAGGCAGACAAGGCTCAGGAGTGAGGAGCTTTGTGAGCCTGGCTGGGACCTTGGCTGTTAGCCCGCAGGTAGAGCCTGGAGGACGGGCCATTAAGCAGAGTCGAGGTGTGCCACCGTGGAACAGAAGGGAGTGGGACTGGGAGCTGGGCAGCTGCAGAGCGGATGAGGGAATGACAGGCTCCATTCGGTCCCGGTCACAGGGGATGAGGCCTGGAGCCAGGGCCGTGCGTATGGAGATGGAGGAAGGTCATATATATAATATACATATATATATATATATACACATATATACATATGTACATATATATATACATATATACATATGTACATATATATATACATATATACATATATATATATATATATATATATATATATATAGAATAAAGTCTTCAGTGACTGCTTAGCTTTGGGGGACAAGGAAAGAGCCCAGTGCCTCCCAGGTTCCTGGCTCACTGACTTGGTGGGTGGCGGCCGTTACCCAGGTGTGACCTGGGTGCCGGAGCAGGTCAGCTAGGGTTGGGGCGGGGGAGGGTTGTGGGGAGTCATCGTTACACGCGTTGAATTGGAATTGCGGAGAGGGTGATCCGGGGGCAACTGTCTTACACACGGCACGGTGCCCAGGGTGGAAGCCTGAGGAAGCAGTGTGGGCAGGGGCCACAGACCCGGGAGTGGGGAAGGGCCTGCTGCGAGTGGACCGAGGTGGGGCTGCTGGAGACAATAAGGAGACCTCTTCCTCCCATTGTCAGAGGATCCTTTGTCATGCCGCTTGCCGCTGTCGTCAGGGAAGCCAGGCGGGGATGCTGTGTCATGCTGGAGGCCCAGCTGGCAGAATCCAGCGACAGCCAAGAATGAGCTTCAGCTGGAAGCATTGGAGGGCGTTAGGGGACTGGCGTGTGCATTTTTAAGGCCCATGGTGAGCAGGTGCTGTCCCAGGCCCTGGGGCCATGAGTAAAGGGCAGGGAAGATGTGGAGCAGGCAATCCAGTTGGGAGACGGGATGTGGACTTAAGAGGCCACGTAAAAGCTGTAACAACCTGGGCAAAGAGTCGCGTGCACATCGAACAGAAGAGTGGCTACTTCTCTTCCTGCCGCCCTGGAGCTGTGCATTTTAGGCAGAGCTCCAGCCTTTTCAGTTTTTAATCCTTGGGGCCTAAGACAGTGCCTGGCGCATAGTAGGTGCTCAGCCTATGTCTGTGGATCTGCAGGGATGTGGCCAGTCAGTTGTTTGGGGGTGGGAGGTCAGCCAAGGAAAGTTTCCATGGACAAGACCAAAGAGGGTATTCCAACACCGATGGAGAATATTTTTAGTACCACAGTGGAGTAAAAATCTTGAAAACCTTCCAACTCCCAAGTACCTAGAAATGCTATATAAACTAGCATCCTTTCAAAGAAGAGCTGAGCTCATAAGATGTAAAGAAAAGCCAGAGGACTCAAAAGTGAGTGTGGACAGGAAGCTTGCGCATATGCTAGGCCAGTCCTGCGGAGGGGGGGTGCCGGGGCGGGGTGGGGGGGGTGTTGAGGGGTGGTTTCTGGTCTCAGAACGAAAGGGGGTTGAGTCCTGATAACATCTCCAGGACCAGGGGTGAGACTGGGAGTTGGAGCAGAGAGAGACCTGCCTTAAAGGGGCCCTGTTAAGGTTTGCGTGCTTGGAGGAAGGACGGGGGGGGGGGGGGGTGGGGAGTTTGTCAGTCTTGGCCTGGATCTGGGGTGGGAGAAAAAAATCTTCCCTGGAAACTCTGCTTTTGGATGTGATCTGGAGGTCCCGAGAGGAGGAATTAGCATATAAGGCCCTGGGGAGCAGGGTCCTCCAGCCTGTGGTCTAGGCCCTCAGGGATGCCAGGAAGGTCCTGGGGCTCTTCACCCTTCGCTGACTTGGGTCTCAACCTTGGAGAGATGCTGCAGGACCTGGGTGGCCCCAGTGAGTGAGGAGGAGGAGAGAGAGGCCTTGTTCGAAACCTTTAAAAAAAGTTTTTGTTGATTTTTAGAGGGAGGGGAAGGGAGAGAGAGAAACATTGATTGGCTGCCTCCCGTATCCCCAGGCCTGTGCAGGACCAGGAATTGAACTGGCGTCCTTTTGGTGCATGGGTTGACACTCAACCACTGACCCATACTGAGCAGGGCTTGAAACCTTTGAAAAAGACCTCAGGACAGCTGCACCCCCGTGGGGCGTGTGCAGGGCTGCGTGAGGGGCCGTTCCTGCCCCGGGCTTCACCTCTTAGCAGAAGCCTGCAGACAAGTCGTCCAGGAAGGCCAGAATGTTCTCCCCTGCCTGCCGTTCACTCGGCCAGGAGCTTACAGATGAGGCTCTGTCCAGGTTCCCCCTAAAGGTACCCTATGCAGATTCCAGTTGCTACTCATGCCCCAGGTTGTGCGTCACACTGGCTCCCCCAAGCCCGGAGTCTTGAGTTCCTAGAATTTCAAACTGGGGAGACATCTTGGAGGTCACCGCCCATCCCCGCTGTGTGGCAGTCCTGAGCACATCAGCACTTGCTCACATGCTTCCCATGGCTGAGCGAGTACACGCCGGAGTGTACGGCCTGTGGGGCCGCGCCTTCCCTTACCAGAGGCTGTTGCCGCTGCAAAGGTCTTCTGTGAGCCTCAGCCACTGCCCAGCCCTCTCCACCCCTCGCCCCATGGCTGTCCGGAGAGATGTCTTCACTGTCCCACTTCTTCTGATGGCTTTAATTTGTCAAGCTAAGATTCTGTGACAATCCAGCCAACTTCTAGCCTAACTTTAGCACAGAAGGCGCTTTGAAGATCAGATGTAAGCTTAGCTGAGCCGGCTGCGTAGATGCAGCCTGTGATGTAAGTAGTAGTTAGAGAAGCTCTGGCTCAGTGCTTTCCAGATTACCACGAGAGAAGCAATAGCATGCACTGCATGTTCTTTCCTCCAACACCCAGAAAGCATCTGGGCTCATGAGTAAGTGACTCAGGAATCGGGGTTCATTGAGTGTCTGTTATGTGCCCGGCACAGTGCTAAGCATTCTCTGTTTGCCTCGCTGCATCAAAGCAACTTCCATGAGGGAGAGAGACAGAGAGGCAGAGACAGGGAAATGCCTAACTATAGCTGTGGCAGTTGAGCCTGAAGTTATTCAGAAAGAATGTGTGTGGTTCCATCCGGGCTGGGTGGAGCTGACCCTCCCCCTTGCTGTTCCCTTGTAGGGCCTACCCGCTGGGGTAGCGATGTCCTGGTCTTACCACAGGTCTTGACCACATTTGTGGGGCATTTGCTGAGATACTTAGGGTTGTGAGCCCTGAGATCAAGAAAGTGGCCTCCTGGGGAATCCACGTCTTGGTGTGTCACCAAGTAGGATGGTGCTCACCAGCAAAGTGTTTTGGAAAGCATGCTGCCTGTCTGTCTGTCTGTCTCTTGAGGTCAGTCTACAGTCCCTGGGCTTTCTCAGGGAGCAGAGGCTTTCTGACCCTTTGCATCTGCAGGAAGGTCAGCGCCTGTGGGCTCATCTGTTCACTAGCTGCCATGACAGGTGACCAGGAGCACGGCTGCCTTTGCAGCGAGGTTGCATCAAGTCAGCTGGAAGCCCAGATGTGCGCTGCCAGTTGCATACGGGACCCAGTGCTAACAGCACTAGGTGGGGAGGGCCAGGGATTCTGGAAAGCACCCAATTTCTCCTCTTCTCCCTCCAAAAAATGGTTCCTCATGCTCACATTACACTGGTTTGCCTCGATCCTTTAGCTCCAGGCTCTTACCCGTTGCATTTGGTTCAGTTTAGCAGGACGTGAGTCAGACGCCTGCGGAGCACCCGGCTCTGAATGAGGTGAGATGAATTCTGGTGAAACTGGCAGGGCCCCAGCCTCCCATCTGCATCTCGGCGGGGAAGACAGAATGGCCTTATGGGAAGTTCTGGATAAGGAGAAAGAAAAGTGCGCTGAGGCAGCCAGAGGTGACTCTAATTTTTTGTGGAAAAGGACACACTTTTGAGAGTAAAAAGGGGTGCTGTTAACAGTCCTGCTGGGGCACAGCTGTCAACTGGGATTGTCCTTATGGCCACCAGAGAGGGTATTTTGCTTGTGGGTCACACCTGGCACTATTATCATTTACACTGCAGGATGCACATGCGGTGATGGGGTAGCGGCGCGCCCAGGAGAAACCAGCATCTGTTTCCTCATTTTGTTTCGGAACGAGAGAGGAAAGTATTATCTGTGGGGACCATGGACTCAGCTTTCTGATGGGGCTCCGTTTCCAGCCACAAGGCCCTATCTTAGACCTCTCCATGACCTCGCTTTTAGGATTGGAGATGGAAGTTGGAGAGAGAAAAACACCTGACTTGTAGGGTGTTGGCTATTGGCAAAAGAACATAGGACTAACAGTGGCTCGAAAAGCAAGGTGTTTGTAGACCCACGTAGCCAGAGGTCTGAAGATAGGGGTCCCAGGGTTGGTTCCTTCAGTGGCTACCATTTCAGCATGTTGGCCTTTGTCCTCGGTGCGCTGTCTCCGCATGGTCACAGCATAGCTACCACTACTCCAGACATGACATTCTCATAACTGCATCTGCAGGCTGTGGGGAGCCGATGTAGGATTAAGCCTGGGACTGACCTGTTGGCAAAGTCACAAACAAGTCCCAGCTTAGAGGGCACAGTCCTCTTAAGCATAATTAGGCTTGACCTTATGAGGCTCCCTAGATCTTACCCGGGAAGCTAATGGGCTGAGGGAAGTGCCTCAAGAACAAGAACAAAAACAAGTGAAACTCACAAGAACAGTGTAACTATGGAAACCACTACCTTGTTTACCTCTGACTATAAAATAAAGGCTCAGCTTGCCTGGAGATCTTTCTCTGTGGCCTCAGCCAGGCCCAGGAAGATCCACGGAGACTAAAGAGAGCTAGAGAGTTCTGAACACTGTCTCCATGTAAAACATTCTTCCCCGACTCCGTCCACACCTTTGGGAACCCCTGGACCGCTGGGGCTGGACCCCGGCAGCAGGCAATCAGGAAGGTAAACTTCTGGTTTCTCCTTGTGTCTTGATGTATCAGGGAGGGGGAAATTTTCCAGAATCCTCCCACTAAAATTTTCATCAAGTCCATTGAAGAGAAATGGGTCAATACCCATGCCTAAGCTCAAGTCGAGGTTGAGATCGCTTCTCGGCCTTTTGGCTAAGATCCAGTGTAGTATCTGTTCTTATCAGTTTTAATATCTAGTAGGATTGAACTAGCAAGTTTTCTGCCTCATCTGTAGAGGTGAGGTCTGCTTATAGGGAAGTGGGAACGGGAATGATGGTTGGGGAAACAACCATTAATGTTTGCCTCACCAAATTTTAATATGATTTTATTTATGTATTTGGGGAGGTGTCACCTTTATTGCGATGAAGTTTTTTAAATATATTTTTATTGATTTCAGAGAGGAAGGTAGAGGGGGAGAGAGAGAGAAACATCAATGAGAGTGAATCATTGATCGGCTGCCTTCTACATGCCCCACACTGGGGACTGAGCCCGCACCCAGGCATGTGCCCCAACCGGGAATCGAACCGTGACTTTCTGATTCATAGGTCAACGCTCAACCACTGAGCCATGCTGGCCGGGCAAGAAATGAAATTTTTTATACCTACACTCCCTGGCTCTGGCAACCACTGCTCTGCTTTCTCTCACTATAGTTTTGCCTTTTCTAGTTGTTATTATTGCTTAACCCACAGGAAATATTGGGGCATGGGACCCCAGTTGTCCAATGAAGGCCTCTTGTGTGATTTCAGTAAGTGGGTTCTATGTCCCCTCCCCCAGGATCCCCTCCAATTTTCCTGCCACTGGGGCCAGGTAGAGAACCTGCAGGCAGAATTGTCCAGAGGGAAGGAGCGTAAGTGGCTGGTGGCCTGGACAGCAGGACTGGAGATGCCTGAGGGCCTGAGGCTCTGGCTGGTCAGTGGCAGACAGTGGTCACCTTTGCAGGTGACCCTGAGGATTGAAAGAGGAAATTGCTTCTCAGAGTGGTTTGGACACCTTGTATCTAGCAGAGTCAGGTCTCTTGCCCATGCTGATTGGGAATTTTAGGGAATGCAGGCCATGGGAAGATGGTGGTGGTCACCACCTTCCCCCCCCCAACCACCCTTTCCTTCATTCATGCAAATAGCCCAGGCCTCTGGCGACCACCCAACAACCCCCTGGGGCCAATCCTCCCCCTCTGGGCTCTTCTGTACTCGTCTCATATGGTCACTTTTATCTCCCTCTTCCACTTGGGCATTTTGTCTATAAACCTTTAGGGCACTCAGCACTTCCCATCGCTCCCATCAGCCCTTGGATCCTTGCTTGGTCTGTTCTCTGAGATCATAGGCACCTTGAAGACACTATCCTCGTCTGAGCCCTCTGTGGATTCCCACAGGGCGAGGGCAGTGCCGGCCATAAGATCCATGCTCATGAAACCAAGTTTTTTTAAAAGCAAAATGCATATTTATAGAATGATGAAGGGCACTTCCTTATTTTTGGACATCTCTCCAGATTCAGAACCAGTTCAGTGTGGCCCAGCACAGTGCTCTGGATAAGGATTCATGGATTTCTACATGGGGGCGGAGGGGGGGGGGGGGGGGTTGATTAACAGTTGTAAGTATGCAAAACACAGTTTATTCTAGTATTATCATTTTTAAAAAATATTTTTTTTTATTGATTTCAGAGAGGAAGGGAGAGAGAGAAACATCCGTGATGAGACAGAATCATTGATTGGCTGCCTTCTGCATGCCCCCTACTGGGAATCGAGCCTGCAATCTGGGCATGTGTCCCTGACTGGAATTGAACCTGGGACCCTTCAGTCCAGAGGCTGATGCTCTAGCCACTAAGCCAAACCAACTAGGGCCATTCTTGTATTATCATTTAATAATTACTTACATTTATTTCCATACGAACAACTGTAAACCTACTTTTGCCCCACTCTGTATTTCTTTCCTTGAGAAAAAAAGGTAACCTACCATGCTATTATGGGTTGAATTTTATTATCCCCTCCCACCTCAGCCTGTTGAAGTCCTAAGCGCCCCCCCCACCCCCCCAAGGACCTCAGAATGTGACTGTATTTGAAGATGAGATCCTTAAAGAGGTGATTATGAGGTCCTGTGGGTGGGCCCTAATCCAATATGACTGCTGTCCTTAAGAGAAGAACACAAGTAGACCCAGCCCAGCCCAAGGGACGAGCATGTGAGGTAGGACACAGTGAGAAGGCAGCCACCTATAAGCCAAGGAGAGAGGCCTTAGAAGGAACCAACCTGCTACACCTTAATCGCTATTTCTAGCCTCCAGAGCTGTGAGACAGCACGTTTCTGTTGCTTAGGCCGCCCAGTCTGTGCTGTTTCGTTGGGCCAGGCTATGGATCCCGGCCTGTGTGACTCTAACATCCTGAACTCTGCCCTGTGAGCTGCTGTGTTTAGGCATTGTGGGAGATGTGGGTCAACTCAGGGATTGAACAGGTGGGATTTCTCCAGAAACCCCGGGCAATCCAAAAATAAAGCCCTAACATTTGTTAAGTATTGCCGGGGTCCAACCCCAGCAGGTCCAGGGGTCCCCAAAGGTGTGGACGGAGTCGGCGAAGAAGGAATGACACGGAGACAGCGTTCAGTTGATCAGCAGCCTATCCAGGACCTCTAGCCAGGATCTCCAGCCAGGTTCTGTGTCCATGTTCTCTTGCTAGGTTCTCCAGCCAGGTTCTCCAGGTTCTGGTCAGGTTCTCTTGCCAATTTCTGTAGTCAGGTTCAGTCCAGGATCTTTTGCCATGTTCTCTCGCTAGGTTCTGTCTCTAGGTTCTGAGGCCAGTTTCTGTCCAGGATCTTTTGCCATGTTCTCTCCAGCGAAGTTCTTCTGTCTCTAGAGAACGTTCTGTGTAGGTTCTGTGCCTAGGCTCTGTTTCTCTTGGTTCTGTCTTCTAAGTTCTGTATTCTAAGTTCTGTGTCTTGCTGTCTTATTACATCTGTATTTATACCAGTTGATTCAATCCTATCAATCTCTACTACAAAGGTTAGGGCGTTTCTTATCTCCATTCCAGGGAGTAAAGATTATGTAGCTTAAGCATGATTGTTCATAGTTAAAGTGATTAATTACCCACCTGGCACTAGTTAAGAGGTTTTATTCCCTCCCTAACTTCAGGGGAAAATCCCTACCTGGGGAAACAACCTTTCTCAGAGACCTTGGTTAAAACACATAGTGCCAAGAAGGTGAGCAAACATATTAAGAACAGTATGCCATATATGCCAGGACCCTTGAAACAGCAAGCATGGACCGGCTCCCGGCAAAGTATTACAGTATTAACGTGCTTAGCGAGCACTTTACATGTGTTATCTTTATTAGCCTTCATAGCTCCTATTTTATAGATGAGAAAATGAGGAAACAGAGAGGCTAAGCAATTTCCCTGAGGTCACACAGCTGAGAAGTGACCTAGCCCATTTTGCTCCAGTTTTGCATCTTAACCATCACACACCGGGACTGACAAGTTATGCTGAGGTCTCCTTGTGATGTTCTGGAAAGGTCACTGGTCTTAGGTGTGCCACTAATGCCACCTGGGTGGTCTTTGGCAATCACTACATACCTGGATGTTTTCTCCTCAATGACCTCAGGGATTGGATGAGTGAATATCAAAGATCTCCGTTCGCCTCTCCCTGAGGTTTCCAGTGCCAGGCCTCAGGCATATCGAGGAAGAACCCCTGTGATGTCATTTTCAACACCTGCCAGCGTCTAACATAGCAGCTCTAGATCTCCCGGATTTGGCCAGTTGAACCTATGGTTTGGCAGTTTGTTCTTCCTGATAAAATTGATTCCTTTTCAGTAAGGTAGACATTATCCCCACCCTGTGCCAGGCCGTGTTCCAGGTCTCTTAAGGATGTCGGCTTCCGGTTACGTCTGCAGAAGGGTGTGGGGAAAGGGTTGCTGGTGAGTGATGTAATGTGTTTCCTTCCTCTGGATAAAACACACGTGGTTCACTGCAGCCTCATTCCTGTGAGAGAGAAACCAGCCACGTGGGCAACGGCCATTGGGAGCCCAGAGTGAGCCGCAGACCTCTGCGTCTTTGGCCATCTCGTTTCCATTTCCCATGAGACCCAGGTGGCTGGCGGGTGAGGGGGAGGGTGAGGGTGAGGGTGAGGAGAGGGTGGCGGGTGGTTCCAGGAGTCCACGGACTGAACACAAGGCAGTAAGGACAAGGAGGAGGTTGCCTGAGCTCCTGTGGACACTCTCGGGGACCTAGTTTTAAACCTCCGGCAGGCTAGCTCCTGGTGTGTCCCCACAGGGCTGCAGTGACTTTAGTTACCTCATTAGGGCCAGGTTTACTTAACGTGTCAGTAATAGATTTGAGAGCCAGAAAGCCTCTAGAGTACCGAGATCCCAGTTCCCCAGCCGCCTGCTGACGACCTCCCTAGCTCGAATCCCCAGCTCCCCAGGTTCAGCGTTTGCCGGGCCGGGAGGAAAGGCCAGCCGAATGCTTCTGCTCACGTGGGTGAGTAGACACTGAGCACCCCTAGTCGCTGTGAGCGGGATTTCATGCTTTTGTCAGCCACACCCGGGGTTATGACTCCTGGCATTCTTGTGAGGTGACTGGAGAGCTGGCTGGGTCAATGTGACGCTTCCAGTGGGGACATTGAGGCAAGAAAAAGAAGGTGACTTTGCCAAGGTCACATACCATATCTGCCAGCAAGAAAACAAATTAAAGGCTGGTTCTCTATTCAGTTACTCCCTGCCCCCCGCTCTGCCTTAAAGCCCGAAAAATCATTTGGTCTGCCCCTGCCAAGGCACCAGGGGTGAGTTAATTAAATGTTTGACCAAGTAGAGCAGGCTAATGTTTAAGTTGATGATTTTGTATGGCCCTTGAATGCTGGTGTAAATATCCAAGTGGCCCTTGGCAGGAGCAGGTTCCCCACCCCTGCCTTAAAGTATGGCATCATACTACCGATGGGGTACATGCTGACTTCCAGTTGAAAGTCTATGAACTTATAAAAAATTTAAAGCTATGTATCTATGCAAATGTGCATTAAAGAAAAGACGTCTTATTTCATTATTTCGTAGAGGAAACTAAGTTTAATAAAAAGTCAATACAAGGTCAAGGACGATATTATATACACGGGTATGACAGACAACACCAAACAAAGTGCCGAATGTTGGGAAATGCAGCATAGGCAGGTTTGGGTTGGGTTTATGTCACTTGGTACTGGGGACGTTTTGAATAATACATGTCCAGTTTCAGCCCAAGGCTACCTCTTTTCATGTAACAAATGCAGGTTCCTAAATATTCAAATTCATCAAACTTTTATGTGTATGATTGGAATTTGAATTCACAAAAGGTGGTCATTACCTAAAGACAGGTTTAGTAAATATATCTGTAAAGCAAAGATTCCTTTTACATAGTCCCCAGTTTTGTTTTGTTTTTCTAAATCACCTGTTTGGCAAATTGAGACTTTGAAACTAACTTCTGTTATCCAGAATTTTGATAACCAGAAACTTCAATATATCTGTGAGAAAGATCATCTTGGCAGCAAATGTGTTACGATAGAGTGTTCTATTTGACCTCCAATTCTGCAACCGGTGGTAAGTACCCTTGTCTAAAGTTAATGACTGAAGGGTGCATTGGAGAGCTAACTCACTCCAGCAAACGGATAGTTTTGCTACTCAAATTCAGATAATCTAGAAGAGTTATGTTGAAGTTGAGACAACTACTTGTAACTCAGCATTTAAGCCAGATTTTCTCTTCCGTGTTGTGAGCGACGGCGGCCATATGTTCTGAACCCAAATTAGGATGTGCGTTTGAGTGTTTGAAATCAGGACGTCTTCCAGCTGTCATCTTACATCTAGGTTGGGACTCTGGGTCTCAGTTTCAAATCCGTGGATGTGCTCATATGATATTCGAGACAAAAATATTTTATGGTAAAAATATTGGCCCTACCTTCAGGTCCTCCTGAGACCTGCTTTTTCTTTCTAGTCCCCCCCCACCCCCACCCCCACCAATATCTTTGCTTCTTTCGATTCTGCCCTTAATATGCCGTGTGTGTTAGTTTTCCACAACCAAGCAATTCTCTGACACCAGCTGGGTGTCCTACAATTCGACTCCATTCTGATACTACCTACCTGGAGATAGCGGCAGATCCCACAGGTTAAGGCAGTGGTTTTCAACCTTGGCTGCACATTAGAATCACCCGGGAATCTTTTTAAAATCCTGATTTCTGGGCCTCATCCTCCGGAAATTCTGTTTCTTTGTTACTAATGTTGTGGCCCCACCCCATAACAAAGAAACAGAATTTCCGGAGGAAGAGGCCCAGAAATCAGGATTTTAAAAAGATTCCCGGGTGATTCTAATGTGCAGCCAAGGTTGAGAACCACTGGGTTAAGGGCTCAGTCTTACAAGATTGCCCCCTCCCACCCCCACTTCAGGTGCCACTTACAAGTCCAGGGGGGTCACCTGTGCTTCTAACTGGCTATGGATTGGAGATGCTAATGACACCTTCCTCAGGTTCAATTAATTTGCTAGAATGGCTCCCGGGACTCAGAGAAACATTGTACTTACCAGATTACTAGTTTGTTATAAAATATATAACTCAGGAACAGCCAGATGGAAGAGCTTTATAGGGCAGAGTGTGGGGAAGGGCATCAGACATGCCATTCACCCCATACCTTCACGTGTTCACCAACTGGAAGCTCTCTGAACCCCCATCCTTTTGGGTTGTATGGAGATTTCATTGCATAGGCATGAGTGATTAAATCATTGGCCATTGGTGAGTGAATTCAATCTCCAGTCTCTCTCTTCTCTCCAGATGGAGGTCAAGGGGTGGGACTGAAAGTTCCAACCCTTCCATCACATGGCTGGTTCCCCTGGCAACCAGCTACAGCATCCTTAGCTGCTTCCCAAAAGTCATCTTATTAACATAAACCCTGGTGGGAAGGGGTTTGTTATGAATATCAAGACACCTTTATCGTTCTTATAAATTCCAAGGGTGTTAGGAGCTCAGTGCCAGGAACAAAGATAAATTTCTTACTATAAATGACAATATTACAGTCCTTTATTTATATAACAGAATGTTAGATCTGGAGCCTACATCCTCACCCCATCTGCCACATTTCTAACAAAAGAATATTTTTCCGTGTTACCTGTGGAAGCAGAGAGCTTTGTGACCTGTGCAAATGATTGAACTTGAAGAACACAGATCCTGTGTTCTCCTTGTGGGTTCCTCCACGAGGCTGCTTGGGCTTCCTCAAAGCATGGTGGCTGGGTTCTGAAAGTGAATGTCTCAAGACACAGGAAGGAGAAGCTGCCGATTCCTTAAAGGCTTGTCCTGGAAACTGGCTCAGTGTCATGTCCGTGTACCGAGTCCAGATTCAAGGGGAAGGGATGGAGACCCTGCTTCCTGTGGGAGGAGTGTCAGCTATTGTAGGGCCATGAGAACTAGTGTCACAGAAAGGGAGTATCGTACCTTCTCACAGACCTTCGCTGAGGCTCACATTTTATTTTCTACTTGCAGTCTTTTGTGGAGGGGTGGAAAATGTCTAGAACTCCATTGGTGTCATGGGAACTCAGCCACAGTAAATGCGTTGTGTGATGTCACTTTTAATTGTTTGACAAGTGGCTTCCCCTTGGCATGAGGATGGGGGCTTCATCTCACCAGCCCCTCCCAGAGTTGGCTGAGATACACAAGCCCTGCCCTTGGCCTTCCTCCCGAGCATCTTCTCCCTGCAGGGCATCCACAGTTATTGGCCTTCTCAGAGCAGCTCCACGGTGGCAAGACCCTGTGCTGGCTGCTGGGGGCGCTACAGAGAGGAGTCAGGAGACACCTGTGCCCCTGTGCCACCTGCAGGGAGTGGAGGGTTTGTACTGTAGATGGAAAGCGCTGGCCTCAGTGTCACTGTTTTTCAGGGTGTCTTCAACTGGCGGAGCGCGGTGGGAGCACGTGTGCTGGCAGTGCCACTATGCCTCTTTCCCTTTCTGGGGCTCCTGATTGGAGAACGTGCCCTGGCCTAGGAGGGCAGGGACCTGGGTTCCAGTGATGCCAGATAACTCCCTGCTCTGTTTCTTCATCTATAAAATAGGAAATTAGGTCTAGTCTAGGGGTCTGCAAACTGTGGTCCCCAGACCCAAGCGTGCTTTCCTGAATGACTTTTACTGGAACACAGCCTGCCTATTGTTTGTGTATTTCCACGGTTGCCTTTGGCTGATCTCAGCAGAGAATGTGTGGCCCCCAAAGCCTAACATATTTACTCTCTGGCACTTTACAGGAAGCTTAGGAACCCCTACTCTAGAAGCTTCATTTTAGCCACAAAGCTCTCCCTCAAATCACTTGAAAATTTTGGTTCACCAATAAATCAGTTCTTTTAACACTTAACCATGTGCCAGGCACTGTACTAAGTGCTTTAAACTTATTCACTGATTTAATCCTTATAAAAACCTTGTGAGATGGACATTATTTTATTTTTTAAATTTTTCAATTACAGTATACAGTCAATATTATTTTGTATTAGTTTCAGGTGGTTAGACAATTATATACTTGACAAAATGGTCCCTGATATTTCCAGTACCCACTTGGCACCACACATAGTTATTACAATATTATTGACTACTAGAGGCCCGATGCACAAAATTTGTGCAAGGGGCTCAGCCCTCACAGCCCCGGTGCCGTGGCCGGCCCGCGTAGCCCCTCACAGCCTCTGCCGGCCCTCGAAGCCTCGGACAGTCACCCTGCTGTTCTAATTAGCATATTAGCACTTTATTATATAGGATGTTCCCTAAGCTGTACTTTATATCCCCATGACTATTTTATAACTACCAATTTGTACTTCTTAATCCTTTCATGTTTTTCATCAATTCTCGTAACCCCACTCCCCTCTGACAGCCATTAGTTCTCTATATCTATGAGTCTGTTTCTGTTTTGTTTATTTTGTTCTTTAGATATCACATATACGTGATCATATGGTATTTGTCTTTCTCTGTCTGACTTATTTCACTTAGCAGAGTAAGATGGACATTATTTTATCATCCTTATTTTGGAGAAGAGAAAATTGAGATAGTAAACAGAGAGGTTAAGTAACTTGCCTAAGGTCACATAGCTCCTAAGTGGGAAAGGCAACATTTGAATTCAGCAGTCTGGCTCCTGAGTGCTTACCCATTGCTCCATCCATGCTGCCACTCACTGGTGGCCTGAGGTGAAATTGGGTGGACAAAGGGGGGGGCGGTGGCTGACTAGAACTGATCTGGGGTGGTCAGCGTCTTCCCCCTCATCTCCTGGCCCCCAGGGCCTTCAGGGCCATTAACTAACAAACTGTGGAGGATGTAAGGTTAGCAAATTAGTAGGGTCCCACGCTTGTAGAGGGGACTTTAGCTTGTTTAATTTCTACAAGAGGACTTGGTCCTGGCTGTTGGGAACTCAAGCAGGCCTGGAATTATAGAGAGCACTGTTCCCGGGGAATGAGGACTCCAGACAAATACCATTTCTAAACGATCATAATTATGCCAATAAAAGTGAGTGCTCGGAGTCCAAGGTCCACATTTCAGAACAGTAACTGGCAGAGGCGCCTTTCAATTAATTGTAATGCCCCAAACAAATATTAAAACCTGTAAATCTATTTGGAGCCAGTTCCCTGGGCCAGAGTGATTTATCTCAGAATCGAGCCATAAAATTCAGCAAGGGCTGACGTCCCACACTCAATGTCACCTTGTCACCTTCCCCGCTCCCTCCTACCAATAACCCTAAATCAGCCCCTGGAGTCCAGAGATTAGGCAGCATTTGTTGAGGTGGGTGCCTGGGGCTGCAAAGAGGGGCTCTAGGGTCTTCCCTGTATGCAGATGAGCTGTCTTTCTCATAAGGGGGAGTCTTAGGGGATGAGCTATCGCCTTCCCCTCCCCTTGGGGCTGAACCACTCCTAGGAGCAGGGAGGGGAGCATGACTCATTTTTACGGCCAGTGGAAAGCTGACCTTGATCTTGGTGGTGGTTTGAAGGTGACTGGGACCTTGGGGGAGTTTATTCCCTGGTGTTCTGGCTGCTGTCCACCTGGTACCTATTCACATTAGTGCTTTAAGAGGATTCCTGGTTCCTAGGAGCACCCCCTCCCTTCTGGCCTGGGGTCCTCTGCTTGCAGGTGCAGAAGGGTCTCCTGTTCTGAGGTTTGTGCTGTCTCTGCTTTTCTAGGTCTGTGTCCTGCCTGCTTCAGTCGGGCTTGGGACCCCTCCACCTCCAGGGGTCCCCTCCTGCCTGGGTTCCCAGGCCCTACCCCTTCTCCCAGCCAGCAGCTCACTGCTCCCCAGCCTCCCCCCTCCTCACCCCTAAAGTAGTGAAAGAATTTTCTTGACAACCAGGAATTCAGGAGATTTTTCAGTTGGGATGGGCGGGCGGGGGAAGGCTATTTAAAAAAAAAATATTTTGTTGATTTCAGAGAGGAAGGGCGAGGGGGAGAGAGAGAAGTACAGTGGGGCCTTGACTTATGAGTTTAATTCATTCTGAGACTGAGCTCGTTAAGGAGCTCGTTAACTCAAATTACTATGTCAACTCAAAGCAAAAAATCAGCCAAGAGATAGCTGGTATCTCAAAAAACTAGTTAGTCAGGACACTCGTAAGTCAAGGCCCCACTGTATCAGTGATGAGAGAGAATCATTGATTGGCTGCCTCCTGCATGCCCACAGTGGGGATCGAGCCCGCAACCCAGGCATGTGCCCTGACCGGGAATGGAACCATGATCTCCTGGTTCACAGGTCAACACTCAACCATTGGGCCACACTGTCCAGGTGGGCTTTTAAAACCTCCCATTTCTTCTTGGCTGCTTTCAGAGCACTCTTGGTTCTCCCTATATCCAAATTGGGGTCCCCCTTTTTCTCAGGAGCCAGCTTTTCTGACGGGCTCCCTCCTGTTGTCCACTCTCCCTGCGGTCCTGCCTGTTTGATGCATGACCAGAGGTGATCGTCAGGTGTTCCAGAGGCTAGAAGGTCCCCAAGGGAAATGGGATTTTGTGGGAGTGGGAGGTATCCTTTCTTTCCCCAAATGCTTTGCCTGCCACCTGGAAGGCAAGTGGATGGGGGTGGGGGGAGGACTTTCAGGCCTGGGCGTGAGACTGTCCATGTGGGGTTGGAGGTCCTGCTGGGTGGGGCAGTGGGTACGTTTGGCCCCCTCCATTGGCCTCAATGGAGGCCCCCAAAGCCTGGCTCCCCTCTAGCTCATCCTAGAGCAGTGGTTCTCAACCTTCCTAATGCCGCGACCCTTTAATACAGTTCCTCATGTTGTGGTGACCCCCAACCATAAAATTATTTACGTTGCTACTTCATAACTGTAATGTTGCTACTGTTATGAATCGTAATGTAACTATCTGATATGCAGGGTGGTCTTAGGTGACCCCTGTGAAAGGGTCGTTCGACCCCCAAAGGGTTGAGAACCGCTGTCCTAGAGGAATATTGATCACGTTCATGTGCGCTGACCGGCAATCCACCTGGTGACCTCTTGGTTCCTGGGTCGATGCTCAACTGCTGAGCCACTCCAGCTGTGCTTAACTGGGTTTTTATTAGTTTCAAGTTCTGTTTATTGCCAGTATCACGTCTGTCTTCCGTGAACACCAAGCTCGCAGCTCTGTTGCGTCCCTGCCTTCATCAGCGACACTTCTCAGCCGAGTGTCTGGTTTTAGTTGGTGTGTCCTAGCTCTCCCGCGCTCTTCCTCCCCGTCTCCTAAAGGAAACAGCTGAGAAATCGCCAGGATTGTCCTGTCCTTAAATAACACCAGCTGCCACTCACAGGTGTCGTGTTTTATGGGTTAGCCACGTGCTCTCATGCCTCAAATGGGGGTAGGCAGGTCTGGATGTTATGGCCGCTTCACAAAGATACTCCAGGAGATTAAGTCTCACGCAGGACGTCACAGCGGACGCTGGGACCAGAGGCCACATCCTCTCCCTCACCCTCTTGTGTCCTTTCTGCCACCACACAGAACCAGCCCAGACACCAGGGACCTGCCTGTGCTTCAGCTCTGTAAAATGGGGTAACAACAGTGCCTGGCTCATAGGGCCACTGTGAGGCTGAAGTGAGTTGTTGCATGTGGTTAGGACAGTGTCTGGGGACAGTCCATGTGAGCTCTTAGGAGGGGTCTTCATAGATGGTCCCTCCCCCAGTATGTGCTGGACACTGTGGGGTACAGGCAGACCACGTGGCTCTGGTACACCATCCAGAAATGCAGATAAAACCTGTGTCCGGGTAAACATCGTACCTGGTGGGAAGGCTGGCCCGAGTGTGTGACCTCGTGGCTGTCCTGCACTTTGCGTCTCCTGGTCCAATCCAGCCTCCTGAAGCTGTGCCTTCGCCTTACCTGGGCCGGCTGGCCAGGAGGTCAAGGGCAGACATGAGGCCGCTGATAGAGCTGAACCTTCAGTCGGGGACCTTGGTGTGCTCTGCAGGCTTTTTAACTCACAGCCAGTGTCGCCAGCCCATTTCACAGACCAAGGCTACAGCCACCGGACAGGCTGGCCCCCAGCCCTGCCTCACTCCCCTCTCAGCACCACCAAGTATAGACACACACACAAAGATATAAAACCGTGAGCAGGGGAAGTTTGTGGTGAGTAAAGGAAGGGGGAGTGCATTCATTCACTCAGCCAGTATGTACTACAATATGCCAAGCCCCGGTCTAGCTGCTGGGGGTGCAGCTGTGAGCCTCGGGACTGGCCAGCACCTCCAGGGAGGCGCTTAGAGCAGGGGTTGGTAGTTTCATGGCCAAGGTGGGCGCCCTGTATGTGAGGATCTGCCTTCAGAAGGGTTGGGGGCAGAGGGGAGCCCAGCACGATGCAGCAGGGACCTCCTTCCCATGTTGTGTGGGCAGCACCCCATCCCGCTGCTGGGTTTTGGAGGGGACAGCAGCCGTGGCTTCTGGCGCCAGCCTCTTCCTCCGGCGCCTCATCGAGAGGCGGTTCCCTTTGGGGTCGGTGTTCCAGTTCTTAGTTGCCTCAGAAGGAAGTGATAGCTTTGGAAAGGTGGAGGAAGCCTCTGGGGGGAAGACAGGAGAGGGACTTTGGAGGGATAAGTAATGCTGGAATTAGGCCTGAAGGACAGCACTTCCGGGCACTCCTCTGGCTTACCGTACCCACACCGCCAGGGCCTGGCTGAAAGCTTGTAGTCTCATTTAGTCCACAAAGTTATTCAACAGATATTTTTGAGTAGCTTCTATAAAAGAGACAAATTCTCATCCTGGATGGCTAGTCTTCGAACAAAAGGACATCCTTAAAGGAAGACCCACGCTCTTTAAATGGTAACTCCTGGAGTCCACGGAGGCCTTGTTTCAGGGTCACGAAGCTGGTGAGGAGAGGCAGAGATGGTGGGGGCAGTTGGGGTGTCCAAGGACAGAGGGAAGCTGAAGCAGTGTCACCTGAGGCCAGCCAGCCAGGGTGGACACCCAGCCCTCTTGGAACGTGGCAGAAGTTAGAGAAGAATGAGATTCTGTTTGCAGAGTTGAGCTTGTAAATAGCTATTTCTGAACATGTTTACATTGCGGGGGGTAACTCGTCCACGACTGGTTTTCTGACAGAACAACAAGTGTTACTGAGTATTTTCCTTGTGCCCTGGGTACACGGGGCTGGCAGGAAGATGTGCTCCCTGTCCTGGGGACTAACCTGGTTAAGAATCTGCAAACAAAATGAGGGCAAGTCTGTGTAGAGTCATCTCATGTGACTGGGCCTAAGAGCACTGTGGACAGAACTCAGATCAGTCAGAGAAGGCTTCCCGGAGGAGGTGGCTCCTAGGCTAGTCAGAAAGAAGTGGAGAAGGTGTTCTCAGTGAGCATGGTGTGTGTCCATCGAGCTGGGTGACTGGTCTGTCACAATGGAGTTGGAGATGGGGAGCAAGAGGTTAGAAGGGCAGGGGCGAGTGCAGGCCAGTGGGGGCTTGATGTGGTCCCCACCGGGGAGCCGTTGAAAGTTTTGCAGCAGAGGAGTAGCCTGGTAAAGGTGGTGCTTCTGCGTGTTTGGGGTGTCAGTGACGGGGGGTGGGCGGGAGCGGGGAGCTGGGAGCAAATGAATGAATGTGAGCTCACAGAACCTGGGTCCTCTCTAAAAAGTCACGGGTCACAAAGAAATCACTCACTCTTTCTGAGCCTCAGTTTATCTCATCTCTAAAATGAAAAGATTTCCAATCCTGGCTATTTCACAGATTAGTTGTGAGTCTTAACTTTAAGAATATACATGGCAGTGCTTTAAATATGTTTTTATTGATGTCAGAGAGGAAGGGAGTGGGAGAGAGAGAAATATCAATGATAAGAATCATTGATTGGCTGCCTCCTGCAAGCCTCCCACTGGGGATCGAGCCTGGGCATGTGCCCTGACCGGAAATTGAACCATGACCTCCTGGTTCATAGGTCGACGCTCAACCTCTGAGCCACACGGGTTGGGCTATGACAGTGCGTTAAAGAAAAAGAAAAGGTAGCGTGTTGAGAAGACAACCAGGCTGTTGGTGTCAGGATCCCTCCTCACTCTGGCTTTCTGGACCTGGGAGACAGCGAGATGCGGGAGAGACGTCTCCTTCCCTTGTGGGTAAATGACATCGTCCACACGAGAGAGAACCAAGGAGGGCGGAAGGTGAGCCCACAGACATGCTGCTCCTCATGTGCACTTAATCCTTACACCAGCCCCCCAGAAAGGAAGCTGTGGGACCCCCAGCTAGAGTCAGAGCCCTGGCCCCAGTCACACAGCTCACCAGGGCACTGGCCAGCTGGCTGTCTGTGTTAGTCTGCTCAGGCGGCCATGACAGAGTGCCTCAGACTGGGGGACTTAACAGCAGGTTCGTTTTCGCAGGGTTCTGGAGTTTAGACATCCAAGATCAAGGTGTCGGCAGGTTTGGTTTCTCCTGAGGCCTCCCTCCTCGACTTGTCGATGGCCGTCTTCTCCCTGTGTCCTCACACGGTCTTTCTTCTGAGTGTATCTGTGCTCTAATCGCCTCTTCTTGTAAAGAGACCAGTCTTATTGGATGAGGGCCCACCTGGTGACCTCATTTTTCCTTAGTCACCTCTTTAAAGGTGCAGTGGTACTGGGAGTCAGGACTTCAGCACAATTAACCCCTAACCCATTCTTTCAGAACTTCCACCGAGGCACAATTTCGAGTATCCAGGCACTTTCCTGGAGGAAAAGGGGATGAGGGCTGTAAAATGCCCGGGAGCCGTCATGGACTCGACATGGGGAGATGGGCACCTCTGAGAAATGCGGCAAGGAGAACGTAGCTGAGGGAATGATGTAGTTAGTGCACCCAGCAAACCCCGGTTAGATTCACTTCGATATAAACTTCATAAACAAACAAACAAAAACCCTGAACTCCCAAAGTGTTCAATTAACTTGCTTTTTAAAAGATTTCATGGCAGGTTTCCTCCAAATACCTAACCTTACCAGTAGACTTACAAAGCGATCTGATTTAACACCATGTGATTAAAGTACTGCGTTCTCGGAGTCTAGCCATTACGAGCAGGAGACACAGCCTGTAATTAAAATTTTGCTGAACCTTCCTCCTCCAGGGTTCAGTTCACACGACCACAGTTGACAATTAAACAGCCGAGGCACCCGTGGGTCTCCAGCACCTTCTGCTCCAAGTAATTGTGCGCCAGGATCCGACCACTCTTGGGGGAGGGAAGCCCCTGGCCGCCTGGCCCTGCCTGGGGCTGCGGCAGCTTTCCTGCTGTCCTGGGAGCCAGCGTTGGACCCGGCAGCAACCCAACCTAGTCTTGCTTGACCTCCAGTATCCCCTGGGGGCAGTCATGTGGTCCCCTGTCAGTTTAGCGGTCAAGAAGGCATCAGTAGAAGAATAGTGAGCATTGTCCAAACCTCATGTTAGCGATTTCAGCCTGCAAGCCGATGACTCCTACCAGAGCTGCAGACGGGGCCAAGTTGATTGACTAACATCTGGTTCTCCCTGTAAGTGGGGAGGAAGGGGGGACAGAAGGAGGACCTTGGCCTACCCCGACGAGGGGAGAGGGAGTATAACTGGGAAAAGCACGTGTGACTGACCCGTTTGCAGGGCAGTATGTCATGATTCTCAGCGTAAAGACAGCAGTTATTGGGAGGAAGAGCACCTGTCCTGCAGGGCAGAGAAAAGGGGGGTTTAATTAAGCCTGTTGCTGGTTGGGCTGTAGAGTCTGAGTCCTGTCTTCCCCCTGGTAACGCTAAGAACCTACTGTGCGTTGGGAGCTGTGCTGTGTCCTGCGGGCCACACGCAGTCTCCTTGGGGAAGAAGGCCTCCACGTGCAGTTCTAAAGTCCCTGTTCCGAGGGCCGCACAGACTAGTGGAGGAGACAGACACTCTCACGCCGAGGGAAGGGAGAAGCCCAGGGCACCGTGGGAGTCCCTGAGGGGCTGGTCCAGCTTGAGGAGTCAGGAAAGCTCCTCCTGGAAGTGTTGACGAAGTTGAGGGCTGAACCAAAGGATGTACGGGACTCAGTCTGGCCAGGAGGAGGGACAGGAGTGTCTAAGGCAGAAGGAACATTGTATGCAGAAACCTGGTGGTGAGAATGCGCGTGGGTAGGGGCCATTCAGGTACCTCTGAGGACACAGACTTGGAGGAGAGTGGAGGGAGGTGAGGAATGGAGCTGGAGAGTTGAGCAGGGGCCAGAGTGTGAAGGCCGCACAGGTGGAGGTGCGTCAGCAGACCTTGTCCCAGGATTTTGAGGTGCAGTTTGTTAGGGCTGGTGGACTCCTCCCCCGTACACATGGTGCTGTGAGAGCTCATGCAGACCCCTCGTTGGCCTCCAGGCAGGAGGTCTTGTTCTCTGACTCTGCTGTGAGGTTTGGCCAGCCTTGCCCTGCACACGAAGCTGCCCGGTGGTTTTCTGGGCTGTGGCTGCCTCTGTGCCCCTTCATGCCAATGCAGATCTCTTCAGAGCTTCAGATCTCTTCTCTTTGCTCTTTAAGGGGTATCAGCCAAGTCCAAGGAACAACCCATGTGTATTGGTTGGTCACAGAGACCAGAAGTGATTTAGACAGATTATTTCTTTAACGCATAAGAGGCCTGGGTGTAGGTTGGCCAGAGCTGGTGTGCTGGTTCCATGGGTCCTAGTCCACTCCCATCTTTTCTGTTGCTCCACCATCTTCTGCTTGTGGCCACCCTACTCCAGGAGCCTCAAGGACGCTGCATGGTCCAGTGTGGCTGCTGGAGTACCAGCCATCACGCCCTCATTCTGGAGGAGGAGCTGAGATCAGTTTCCTGTTCCTTGCATCGAAGGGAGCATGTTGAAGGGCTAATGCTATAGCTTCCTCCTTTCCCTGGCAGGGTATTCTGTAGCTCTCCTCTGTATCAGTGCATAGTGAGCCCCTTGTTTTCTTCTAAGGATAGAATATTGTGCCGTATGGCTATGTACTAGTTTATGCACCCATTCTCTGTTTCTGGACGTTTGGTGCTGATAGTCTGAGCAGACTGAGGGGTCAAAAGCAAATCGTATTTGGCTCCTGAGCTCAAGGAGCTTGGATTAGGTAGGTTCTTCAGAGCAACAGAACCAGTAGAGAGAGGCGGGGGTGGGGGAGCGGAGAAAGGGAGAGGGGATCCTCCTGGGGGGCTCTGTTCTCTATGTGGTTAGCTTGGGCTTCTTTTCAGCATGATGGTCTCAGTGTAGTTGGCCTTATTTCAAGGTGGCTGGCTTTCCTCACAACACAAAAGCTAATGCTACCAGACCTTCCTCCTCAGGCTTAGACCTGGAACAGCATAAAGTTCTCCTGCTGCCCTCAGAACATCCAGTCACACACAGGGAAGTATGGACACTATCCCGTCCCCGTGGAGAATGGTAGGAGACCCAGGTACTCGATAAACATTAGCTGTCTTACTAGACAGATCACTGGGCTGGCTGAGGCCCAGCTCTTGGGGTAACTTCCTGGGTGACCTAGCCCCCCACACACTCCCTCTCCAAATCTCTGCATCGAGGATACTAGAAATACCAGCCCGTCACCTGCCTGCCTCGCAGAGCGGCTGCCAGGTCCACATGAGAGAGGGCAGTAATAGCTGTGAAACGGGCTGGCAGTTGGGAGTGGCAGGGTTTTGGATTCTCCCTCCCTGGAGCCCCCACCCCCAGACACAGCTGCCCGGTCTCTTGGGGGCAGGATCTGGAGGTGCAGGAGGAAGGCCGGCTCTTCCTGAGGTGCCTCTGCAGGCCCCCAGTTGGGTTGGCAGGTAGGGCTGGAGCCTGCGAGGCACGAGGGGCTAGCTGGCTGAGCGTTCGGTGTCCACCAGGGACTCGCAGCCTCTCCATCTTCTCTCAGATCTCTGTGGCAGTTCTGTAAGGCAAGTGACACTCTTGCCCCTTTGGCAGATGTCCCCATGGTGACGCAGCTGAGTGACGGAGCCAGAACTCCAGCTCGGACCCGCCAGGCTCCAAACCCAGTGCCCTTTACCCACAAAGCTGGCAGGGGAGAGGCGCTTGGCAAAATACCAGAATTTTCCTTACTGTGAACACTGTCAGCTTTAATTAGATTAATTTTCACTTTTGCCTTTGAGGCAGGGGGGTTAAAAATGATGCCGTAGGATGGCAGTAAGGCCCTCTGAGCGGAACAGAGAGTTCTGGTGTAAGAACCGCCACCAAACAGCCGTCAGAGGCACGTTGGATTTATCCATGCACCCCCTCCCCAGACACCCCCTCGCCCCACCGAGGGCAGGATGGTGCCTGGAGGCCCAGCCTCTAGGTCAGGCTCCACTCTCTAGGGACACTCTCTGCCCCAGTCCAGGACGGTCACAGGAGCTCCTGCCCAGATTTTTATTGCATGTTTAGAAGGGCTGTTTGCATATGTCTGCACTGGGTTGTGGCCACAGCCCCAAGCCCTGGTTGTCTGGAGTCAATGAAGGACAGCGGCCACTTACTGATCAGTCCTCTTTTCTTTCCAAGGTAAACGGTGGAAGTCGGGGCTTGTGAATGAGAGTGCTTCGCCCAGGCCCAACCTTGCTTTTTCACCCTGGGGAGCCAACAACAAATATTTGCGGAAGGCTCAGGGCATGCCAGGTGGGCCCCGGGCAGGAGAAAGGTGCCCTGTGGAACAGCCGGCCTCCGAGGGAACTGGTGGATTGCCCATCAGTTTGGCTTGTGGCTGGCAGCACCTGCACGCCGGCACCCAGGGCTGCGGGTTGCCCGGGTGGAGAGAGTGCTGGCGGGCCCGCCTCTGGCAGCGGTGGGTGTGCTGTCCCTTGTGCCCAGGCTGCTCAGGCGGCGCTGGCTTTTGGAAGGACAAACATGTGGCCTTTGGGGCTTTGCCGGCCAGCTGCCAGCCCAGGAGGGAAGCACTTACTGCTGTGTGTGTCTTCCCTCTCCTCCGGCCTGGCCACTTTTACTGGGCAACCCAAAGGACACAGCATTGTGCAGTCATTGTGGGGGCTGGGCCTAGTGGTACCTGGGGGCCCTTTTATGAGATGGGCCTTTCTGTTCATCTGAGGACCTCTGCCCCCCACCCCACCCCCACCCCATCTCGCCTACATCCTCATTCCGGGGCCTCACTCGCCTCTCCTCTCCCTTTCCAAGTCCCCTTTCTACACGATCTCTACTTCAGCCAACACAAACACTAGGATAAGCAGGCAAAGTCACCTCCGAATGAAGAATGTCCTCTTCTCCAGGTTCACCATCCCAGATGAGGCGTCACCATATAATTGCTGGCCCTGACTCTCCAATAAAACCCAGTGATGTCTGGCCGGCATGGCTCAATGGTTGAGCGTGGGCCTATGAACCAGGAGGTCATGGATTGATTCCTGGTCAGGGTACATGCCCAAATTGTGGGCTGGATCCCCAGTGGGGGGTGTGCAGGAGGCAGCCGATCAATGGTTCTCTTTCATCATTGATGTCTCTCCCTCTCCCTTCCTCTCTGAAATCAATAAAAATATATTTAAAAACAAAAAAAAAGAGACGTGGTCCTATGGAGGCCCAAGTGCAGGATTTGTGTGCGACACAAACAAAAGCAAGAGAAGGACATGGGGGGGGGGGAGGGGGGGGGATTCGGTCTCACATGCACCTTTGAAAATCCTTGTATTTAGACCAGCCGTGGGCAAACTATGGCCCGCGGGCCGGATCCGGCCCATTTGAAATGAATAAAACTATTGAAACAAAAGACCATACCCTTTTATGTAATGATGTTTACTTTGAATTTATATTAGTTCACACAAACACTCCATCCATGCTTTTATTCTGGCCCTCCGGTCCAGTTTAAGAACCCATTGTGGCCCTCGAGTCAAAAAGTTTGCCCACCCCTGATTTAGACTCTAATTTTCTGCTCTACTTTGTAAAGCGTACGGTTTGGGGATTTCAAGGCTTGTCTTTGGTCTCCATCGAGGGGATAATATTCTAAACGGCTGAAATTGCTAATTATTCTTGGAACCTTGAGAACCGCTCTGGTGGAGCCTGTGACTTTAGAGCACGTTGTGTCACGGACCACGGAGTGAGCCTGAGTACGGAGCCTCCAGGAGGCTGCTGGAGGGGAACCGCTGGAGGGGAAGGGTGGCACCTGCTCAGGGGACGCCATCGCAGGGCTAATCAGAGCAGAGGGGCGTCTGTGAGGCAGAGGTCAGATGCAGGCACAGCATTGGCCCCCTCCTTGGCCGCTACTCCCCGCTTTGACCCTGTGGGGGACAGGCCTGCCTAGGCCCTGTCGCCTGGTGTGGTGCTGACCATGGCAGACTGGCCTGCGGGGCTCGGACCGACCCTCTTGAGGTTAGAGACGTGAGCGGAAACACCAGCAGCTGTGGCTAGAAAAATGCTGCCTCATCCGGAGGCAGGGAGTTCGGGCGAAGTGGAATCTGATATGTGGCCCTGCCTCAGGACCCGGGTGCTGACAGGGCTCGGGTTTTTGAGCAGGTGGTGTCAAAGCCGCATCCGGAATAAACAGTCTCGTAGGGGCCCAGCTTCGTCCTTGCGCATGCGGACAGCCAGCTGTCGCAGCGCGGCTCCTTGAAAAGACTGATCTTCCCCAGAAAACTGTCCTTTTTAAAAATCATGTCTCTTTGCCCGGCTGGTGTGGCTCGGTGGTTGAGTTTTGACCTATGAACCAGGAGGTCATGGTTCGATTCCCGGTCAGGGCACATGCCTGGGTTGCGGGCTCTATCCCCAGTGGGGGACATGCAGGAGGCAGCCGATCAATGATTCTCTCTCATTATTGATGTTTCTAGCTCTCTTTCCCTCTCCCTTCCTCTCTGAAATTAATTAAATTATATATTTAAAAAATCATGAATCTTTCCTACTGAAAAATAACTGTTGACTTCCTCCTCCCTCACTCCAGCATATCTCTCTCTCTCTCTCTCTCTCTCTCTCTCTCTCTCTCTCTCTCTCTCGCTCTCTCTCTCTCTCTCTCTCTCTCACACACACACACACACACACACACACACACACACACACACACCCCTGCCAGCCTGCCCTGAAGTAATGGGCATTTCTGCTGCTTGACAGAGGCCTCCATGCTGCAGCCCAGGCCCTTGTCCCTAACTCCCAGGATTCCTTCCCGCATGGACCTCTGCTTACTCAGGCCTTCTTATGTGTTCATTTGTCTCCCTAGATGGGCGTCTTCAGCTCCTTCGGGGGAGGAGCTGCATGTGGTTCAAGAAACCCCACATGAACTTGTTATCTCTTCCCGCCTGCATTTCTGGCTGCTGAGCCAGTTGTAAGTTTTCCTGGGCATGATCATCTTTGAGCCCCTCATCCTTCTGAGCAGTGTTTACTGAATGAATAAGTGCAGGCTTCTACAAGGTATCTGGCTGGCAAATGATTTGCACACTAAAGTGGCAGTCCATCCATTAGTCCACCCATCCACTGATCTACCCGCCCGTCCATCCATCTGTTTATCTCTCCATCTATCTACTGAGAAAGAAGAGGGCTGGTTACTTGGCCCCTGTCTGCTGGCTGGGTCAGAGTTGTGCTACAGATTTATAGCACAAGGTTACATTTATCTAATCATTCAGAGGTAGCCAGGCCCTAGCTGGTTTGGCTCAGTGGATAGAGCGTCAGCCCATGGACTGAAGGGTCCTGGGTTCAATTCTGGTCAAGGGCATGTACCTCAGTTGCAGGCCAGATGCCCGACCACAGTCAGGGCGCTTGCAGGAGGCAACCAATTGAAATGTCTCTCTCATATCGATGTTGCTGTCTCTGTGTCTCTCCCCCTCCGTTCCACTCTCTCTAAAAATCAATGGAAAAATATCCTCGGGTGAGGATTAACAAAATAAAACAAACAAAAACCACACAAACCGGTTAAAGGGCTGATTTTAAAAAATATATCTTAAAAAATAGAAGAGGTAGCCCGTTTACCAGAAAGCCAGAGTGTGAGGTTACCTGGCTGTTGTCTCTGGCAGGATGCTTGCTCAGGGGCCCTGTGGGGCATGTGGGTGGGGGCATCTCCTCTAGATGCCAAGACCCAAGTCTACCTGATGAACAAGAGTTACAACAGAGGGGCAGGGTGGTCTCGGGCCCACTTCCCCCACTCTGGGATATTTCTGTCAAAATTGTGATTTCTGCTCGTGAGAATTTTGTGTCACAGGATGGAGATGGAGGCCACTGAGAAATTCTCACTCTTAGGTGCCCTGTGCAGACCAGCAGCCTTGAGGAATGGCATCCTTGGGGCCTGCTGTTCCATCTCACTTTACATGCATTACCTTCTGTGAGTTCTGAAATTGGGCCCAAACTGGGCAACTTTTGACTCTCTGACCCGCTGGTGCAAGGACGTCACTACTATCTGGAAAGTCGGGTTTTTGACCTTGACCTACATTTTGGGGAGCCTCTCTGACTGGGGCTTTTATTCCCAGGAACTGGCTGTGGTTTGCCTGGATCCTCAGGTCCTGTCTGTCCCAGTGCCAGGCTGCTTCTCCCATCATGGGGGTTTCTTCCTCGGGGTTTCTGCTCTCCTGCCCTGCAGGTGGTCTCTCTGTTCACTGTTTCCTGCGCCACCCCCCACCCCACCCCCTGGGTATCAGAGGTCTGGCCTGACCCTCAGTGGACAACAGGTCCCCCAGGAGGCCCTCAGTGGTACATGGATTCATGGAGGAATTGGATAGCAAGTAACCCGCTTGCTGGAAGCATCAGAGCCTCTTTCATCTAAGACGCCCGCTTGAACTGCCCCAGAAAGGCGATTCTTCGGCAGTCCTGCCTCAGAGCTGACTTCTTTGCACTTACCAGTGCGCTGTGTACCTTGGCCAGGTCACTCCGCCTTCCCTCTTCCGCATCATGCCAGCGCCAGCTCTCTAATGTGTCTTTTCATAAATTTCCCATTTCACAGCAAGAGACGGTGAGGTGGCAGTAATCTGTTTTCACAGTACAGAGGCAGATCACTGAGTTAGGTGTTGTGGGGTTTTTTGTAAAGATCCTGAGATCTACCACATTGAATATGAATTGTGTAACGTATCAGCCCTGTGTCCAAAATTACACTTCGATCTTTGTATTTGCATGAATAATTCCTGCCAACACCTTACGTCTGGAGGTTTTATTTTGGCCCTGCCCTCTCTATTCCCCACCTCCCAAGAGCTTTTCTTCCCATTTCTTTTCTTTGCTGCTGCCGGGCCTGTGCTGGACCTGCAGGCGCCCCTCTCCTCGCTGGTGCCTGCAGACTCTGGCATTTCCCTGGCCACTGGCACTTCCCCTGAGGGAAGCGGATCAGAGGGTCGGAGAGGGACGGAGAGGGGTGGCCAGGGGCGGGAATGCTTTCTGTGTTGGCAAAAGTGGAGCCGAGCAAGTGGCTGGTTTGCTCCCTGGGGTCAGGCAGCCAGCAACAACTTGACCTCATTTCTTATTGCTGCTCACGGGGGAGCTTGAAAGCCAGAGTGGTATCCACCCTACAGTGTTCATTGAGCCCTAGATGTGTGCCTGGTGCCAGGAAGGAGTCAGCACCTGTCTCTGGGAGGAAAGGTGGCAGACAGGAAGGGGTTAAGACTCCATGCAGGGGAAGGTCTGACAGATGGCAGAGGCCGAGCTTTGGCAATGCTGGTGACATTTAGGGAAAGGGGAGGCCTGTGTGTGAGGTGGCCGCGGTGGGCCCTGCAGGATGGGGTGTTTTGGAGTTGGGCGGAGAGGGCCGTTTTTAGGAGGGAGAGGGTATCACTGTTCTCCCAGGTGACCTCCTGTGTGATCTGGCATCTGCGAGGCCATGAGGAGAGAGGTGCCAGAATGAAGTGTGGGTTCCAGGAAGCAGGAGGCAGCGCTGGGACCCGAGTGTGAGGTGGAGCCTACACCCTCTGCCCAACAGGGAACCACATGACAAAACTTTACAAAGACAAACTGATGGCTTCATGAGGCTGTGTGGGGCTGGGTCCTGAGACCCCGGGGCGGAGGCTGGGTGAGGCTTGGGGGCCCATCAGGAGCTGGCCTTAGGGGTCCAGGACAGCTGGCAGCGAGCAATATAATGTGGATGGTGTAACGCATCTATAGGAACAAAAAGGAAGGGGGTGGGGCTTGAAAAACCTTTAGGGGACAACCCCTCGGGGCCTAATGCCTGGCTTGGGGTGTAGAGGAAGCCGCTGGGGGGATGGTGTTGATTCTGTGCAGTCCACTGGGGGCCTCCAGCAGGAAGGCCTCCCGCCACACCTGCCTGCTCTCCTGCCTCAGGCTCCTCTCTGAGGCCCATTCAGTTACGTTGACCTGCCTGCGCGTGCTGGGTGCTGCTGGGTGCTGGGTGCTGCCGTGTGCTGGGTGCTCTCCCACAGGGACACTTTACCGCATGGCGTCTGGCTAGCAGGTCAGTGAGCAGAAGCAGTGATAATGATGGTGGGGGTGGGAGTACGGGTGCCAGTGGTGGTTAACAGTGTCATCACTGGCGGACCAGTGCTGGTGGCGGTAAGAATGCCCAGTGGCTCAGATGCCCAACTGGCGGACCAGTGCTGGTGGCGGTAACAGTGTCATCGCTGGCGGACCAGTGCTGGTGGTGGTAACAGTGTCGTCACTGGCGGACCAGTGCTGGTGGCGGTAAGAATGCCCAGTGGCTCAGATGCCCAGCTGCCTCCAGAGGTGGGCAAGTCCTGACCCTGCTCTTGCGTTATCCGCCGCAGACCTTTGACCGTGCTGCCTCCCCCGCTCTCTCCCTGCTCCCCCATCTCTGGAAATCGCCAAGGTCAGGGACTTGGCTCTGTGCCATTTGGTTTGCAGCCCATGCTTCCTGTAGCCATCAATGTCTTCTCCATCTTTATAGTAACAGTACTTTACTGAAGTATAATTTATATACATGATAAGGCATGAGTCTTACCTACACAGACTGAGGGATTTTGCCAAGATCAAAACCATGCTCGTTCCCATCACCCCACAAGGTCACCAGTGGTTCCGAAAGTGAGTTAGAAAGGACAGAGGCACCTGTTTGGGGGACGAAGACCACCTCCCCTGTTTGTGCCGTGTGCTCATCCTGTAGTCTCCGCCGTTCCCCTGGGAAGCGTGGGGTCTGTGCCTGAGGCAGCACTGGTGGAGCAGCAGGAATGACTTGTTGCCAGATGTATCCAACCCAGAACATCTTCCTCTGCCAGGGCCGGACCAAGATGCAGGATGATAGCGGTGCATCTATCTGGAGTGGCAACAGCATTTGAAGGCTACATTAGTACAGGAAAATGGATCTTGTTGTTGAAATAAAGGGGTGCATAGGAAGCAGAACAGAAATCCAGGGTAACGCAATCTTGGGGAGAGATTGAGGAGTGCCAGTGGGTAGCCTTGTTGGAGCCCATATGTGGAGGTTGGGGTGGGGCCTGGGAGCAGAGCCTGGACACCTCCACCCTCACCCCCAAGGATGCCAACACTGGCTCCCCTGCAGACTTGGCGGGCAGCCAGCCCTCAAAGGCTCCCTTTGAAGAGTCCACACTTCTCAGACATGAAGCTGTGGGATTTTCATCCTGTTCCTTGGAGAGGGGAGCATGCAGGAGATAGGATCTGCTTCAGCCCTGAGAGGCTCCCCGAGCCTTTGCTGAGGGGCATTGCCACTTGTTCCCATTTCCAAGGGACAGAGCCGTCGCTGCTGAGAGTTCCTGCTGCTCCATGATGCACGCTCTTTTTTCCTGCGTCAACTTCATGCCTCTTTAGAGCTGAGTCGGGGGGAAAAAGGAACACTACGTAACAACTTGCCAGTGTTTTTGCCTTTGGGTTAACCCTTGTTTGTGTTAAAGTATTTGTTACTTATGTTGACTCCAAGAGCTAAGGGCTGTGGGGTGTGGCCTCCGCCCTTAGTTTTTTGGTGGTGGTGGTGAACCCTCACCTGGGATATTTTTCCGTTGAGGTTTAGAGGGAGTGGAAGGAAGGGGGAGAGAGAGAGAGAAGGAAACATCTGTGTGAGAGACACGTAGATTAGTTGCCTCCCCCACGCGCCCCAACTGGGGCTGGGAATCGAACATGCAACCTAGGTACATGCCCTTGACCAGAATCAAACCCGGGACCCTTCAGTCTGTGGGCCAACACTATCCACTGAGCCAAACTGGCTAGGGTTGCCCTTATTTTTCCTTTAGACACACTTGTAGGTGAATGCCAAAGACATCTTTAGCTATTTTCTTGATTGGTTTTCTTGATTTCTAAATTATGTATGCATTCAAGGAATTTTTTTGGTACTTGAGCCACATCGCCCTAGAGAAGATAGTTGTCATACCCTTTCCACTCTTCCAGATTTGATGCGTATAAAATTGTATCTCATTTTCCTTTATGGTTCTTTGATTACTGGTGAACTTGAAGATTTGGGAGGAATTTATAACTGTTTACATGCCTTCCTTTAGAAATGTACTTCTCATGCTCTTTGCTTTGCCCATTTTTCTATTGATGTATTTATCATCTTCTTTCATTTTAGTTAAGCCAAACTTTATAGGTTAAGGCCTTAATTTTCCAGTTAAAAATAAAATATTTATCCCTACGTGGCCTTGGAGGCTTGAAACAAATTAAATTAGGTCCGGAGTGGCACTCACCCACCCGTGGTCCGTCTCCAGCGTGGCCTGCGGGAGAGCTCGGAGAGGCGCCCCTTCCCTCGCAGACACAGCTCTTTCCCAAGCGCAGCACCTGTTGAGTGGCACACAGGTGGGCTTCAGCCCTTCCGGGGCCCCTCGTCCAGGTACACCCCCACCCCCACCCCCATCCAGAGCATAACTGCACAACCTACACCGTCCACACCGCCTGCAACACGCTGCATGCTGCTCTGAGTGACATAAAACTGAATCGAGCCAGTTTTAAAAACAATATAAAAAACTCCACCGGGTGGTACCAATTTTTACTGTAATCGGACCCCCCACACTACGGGGCATCACCGTGTTTTGAGTAGAATCTGAGTTAGGTTAGCCTGGACTTGGCTTGTGCTGCAGCAAAAGGCCCAAGGGGAGGCCCGGGCTTCAGCCCTGCCTTTGCCGCTAATTGATGATGTGACTTTGGGCAAGCCCGCTCACTTTTCAGGGACTTTGCTCACCGGTAGAATAAGAGGCTGCAACTAGATAAACTTGAATGTCGTTCTCTCCTCCAAATATCTCTGAGCCCAGTTCTAGCCCTATTTTTCTTTTTATTCACAGGAAATATGACATATTTAAGACAACATAGCTTTAAATTTTTTTTAGCATCTGGGTTAAATAAAAATAAAGCATTTCAGAGGCTGATACGTATTTTTTTGTATTTCACCAAATACCTACCTAAGTTACTCTCTCTAATTGTGTCCCCAAAAAAGTAATACTTCAGCGTAAACAATCTCCTCTTCAATGTTTTCCTGAGGGGGTGTCCCCGGTATCTGTGAAATGGTCGGTGAGAAGTCATGGCTGCATTTGACAGTCGGAAACGAAGATTAAATATTGGGTCATTCCTTATCTTCCCTCTGTCCATCCTTAGTCACCATTTGTGTGTCTCCTTGGTGAGCTCAGAAGTGAGCAAGGCTTCAAAGACCTCACTGCCTTTGGGGGAGCGATGACATGATCCTAAACTTACCAAGACCTTCTTGTGTGCCGACTCCTAGACGTTCTGCTTTTGTGCTCTTGGTGGCCTCTCCCACAAACGCTCCCCCGCCCTCACCCCAACCTCTGGCTCCCACAACCACTTGCCTCTCTCTGCCATGCTTTTCTTGCTCCCCACATCTTCCCACGGGTCCTGTTCTCTGTGGCCTGTCAAAGGCGGGGGTTCCCCAGGGTCCCAGCCCTAGCCCCTCTCTGCTGGCCCTCCTCCTGGGCTCTGTCACCTCCTCCAGTGGCCCTGGCCACCGTTTGAGTGTCACCGACTGTCCCATCTATTTATTCTCCACACTAGTCCTAGTCCAGCTCACCTTGACCCCAGGCACTCCTGACCCAGCCCATGATCCCTTTTCACACCCCCTGCTGTGGTTCACCTTTCCATCACCTGACTAGTCCCGCAAGCCCAAATCTGGGCCTCGCACTGTGCCTCTCTCCTGTCCACCCGCCACCTGTGCCAGTCCAGCACCCTCTGCCCCTCCCACGGCACGCTCGCTGACGTGTCCTCCTGCTGCCTGCCCAGCTCTCGCACATCCCCTTGTCTTGGTCCCTCTGCCTCCACCTGGGTGTAAGCCCACGTAATCTCGGGTCTGGCCTCTTACAGTTCTCTCTCTGCTCTGCCTTCTGCCTCCAGCCTCTCCCCCTCCAGGCTTTCTTGTTATTTTGGGTGCAAATCTAAAACACGGAAAACCTCAGTCTTGTGAGAGAATCTCCCCAGGATTCTTTGCTCTGTTTCCTGCACCCTGTCCCGAGTGGGGTAGGATGCAAGCTTGCCCAGAGGAGCTTGACCTATTTTTATCAGGGTGGCCTTTCCCCAGACTGTGTCTACACCAGTCCTCAGCACCGCCTGGGCAGCGGGGGACCCCCCTGTGCCTGTCCCCATCTTCCCTGAGTGTACCCCCTCCCACCGCACCTCCCACAGCCTCCAGATGCTTAGTCGGTAAGAGAGCCGGCAGTTGGACGTCAGGTCTGGAAGGAGCTCTCTGCCCCAACCTCTAAAATGTTACAGAAAAGAAAACCACGGCCCAGGGAAGGGGTACACAGCTGGGGGTCTGTGGTGGATCCTCTCACATGTGTGTATGAGTTTTCTGTGGCTGCTGTAACAAGTGACAGTCTCGGTGGCTTGGAACAACAGAAATGGATTCTGTCACGATTCTGGGGGCTGGAGGCTGAAGTCAGGGTGTCAGCAGGGCCAGGATCCTTCCGAGGTTCCTAGGGCAGGACCCTTCCCTGGCTCTTCCCATCTTCTGAGTGGCTAGTAGACACATCACTCCAGTCTCAGCCTTTGTTCTCATATGGGCTTCTCTCTGTGTGTGTCTCTGTGTCTGAATTTCCTTTTTTTTTTTTTTTACAAGGACACCAGTAATTCGCAGGTGTCACGCAATTCTGTAGTGCTGGAGAGGGGGTGTGAGAAGTGGTTCACGCCGGGCCACCCTCGGGTAGGATTCTGCCTGGTATTTAGGTTGTAAATTCAGTGCTCTGCTTGTCGGACCTGTCTTTTTATTTATTTTAATTTTTTTTTATTGATTTCAGAGAGGAAGGGAGAGGTAGAGAGAGATAGAAACATCAATGATGAGAATCATTGATCGGCTATCTCCTGCACACCCCACACTGGGGATGGAGTCCGCAACCCAGGCATGTGCCCTGATTGGGAATTGGGCCATGACCTCCTGGTTCATAGGTTGACATTCAACCACTGAGCCACACCGGTCAGGCGGACTTGTATTTTTATAAGTAGTTTGCTTGTGTCAGAGGGTGTGTGTGTGTGTGTGTGTGTGTGTGAGAGAGAGAGAGAGAGAGAGAGAGAGAGAGAGAGAGAGAGAGACTGATGGAGGGCTAATGTCAGATGGGCCTTCTTTTAAGATGCGGCCATATTTCAGCCTAGGGGAGGGAGAAACGTTGGGAGACACATTTTAACTTTTTGTCCTTGTTCCACCTGGAAAATAAGGTGCAGCTCTGGGACTTGATGCTTGACATTCTTCTCCATTATTTAAACGGGCATCTGGCTCCTGTGTTTCCTGCAGCCCGTGCCTGTGCTGTGCTGTGTTGGTTGCGTGGCCCTCCCGGCCTGTCTGGCCTTTGCCCGTGTGCAGAGTTTCGCCGTCAGCGTTGCGGGTGGGCTGGAGGGCGGGCAGTGTGGCTGCAGAGGTCTGGGCCCTGGGCCTGCAGGTGGGAGAAGCCTGGGGCTGGGGCTCCATATTTAGCCTGGAATCCGGTCCCAGCTGCTGTGCGGAGGCCACAGTAGATGCCAGGAAGGGCAGAGCGCTGGCCAGAGCCAGGGCAGCGTGGCCTGCTGTGCAGTGCAGCTGCGGACGGAGTGGCCGCCCACCTGTGCCAGGCCTGTCCAGAGCCGGCTGCCCCTTTTCTGCCTCTACATGGACCAGGGGTTCCCGGGAAAGCAACAGTGAGGGAAGTGAACAAATATCTCAGAATTAAACGGATTAGAACTGGAAGGCGCCCCCAAGGTAGAATGATCCAGGGCCCCTTTTCTCTACACATGAGACTGGGCTGCCCAGAGCAGACTTGCCCAAAGTCATAGAGTTAGTTAAGGCCAGAACCAATAGATTTGGGTTTCTGGACTACAAGTCCTTTGCCCTTCCCGTGCCCAGGAGGCCAGGCTGTCATCAGCCTAGGGGTCCCTCTAAGCACCAGCTTTACCAGAGACTGGGCAGAGAATGGCCAGTGCCCCTGGCAGCACCCAGTTGGGGAGAGACAAGTGTCCATTTCAGATGTCTTCTTGCCTTCCTCTCAGTACCACTCTCCAGTTCCCATGGGCCTCTGCCACGCCTTCCCAGCCCCCACCCCCATTGAAACCCGCTCTGTCAGTCATTTACATGCTAGTATGAATGTCAGGCCTCTCCCAGGGGGGCTTGGACCAGCATCACAGAGTGAGACTTGTAAGGTGCGTGTAGATGGAGACAGGCGGGCCTTAGCCATGGAGGTAGCTGTGGGTCCAGCTCTGTCTCCTCACGTGCTCAGAGCATCTCCGCTCCTCTCTGGTTCCTGCCCGGTCTCCCTTGTCCACGGACTGACGCCTCATCCCATGTCCTACAGGCCAGACCGGCTCCAGAGCCAGTCTGATGGCCTCACTAATAACCCTCGCAGGTCCTCCCACGAAGCCACCTCCTGGGTCCCAGCGGGCTGTAGGTGGTGCACCCTTGGTTGTGGTGTCAGCACGGAACAGCCTGGCTGATCTCTGAGCAGGACACTTGGGAGGCGACAGTTCCAGTGACCGGAAGAGCGCAGCACCAGAACAGCAGGTCCCATGTCCTTCCCTGCCGTGTGGCCATTGTGTCTGGACCTCGCTGACCTGTTTCCTCATCTCTAAGATGGAGTTCATCTTATAGACTTGGGAGGATTGGAGAGAGTATATTTAAAGGCCTCGCTCGCAAAAGCCACTCATATAATTATGATGATGCTTGGTGCCTCCATTCACCCTCACAGCAGCCCTGGGAGATGGGCAGGGCCAGTCCCGTCAACCCGCTTCACAGATTCAGAATTCATGGTGAGGCAGGAGAGGTACCCACCGGTCCTTTGGGCTCCTGGCGCTGTGTTCTTTGCACTGAAACTCCCGGCACCATCCACGGAGTGGCTCTCTGCCCTGCCTCCGTTCACCTCGATACCAGTGAGTAAATCATCAGGCTGTCACCTGCGAGGCCCCTTCCTTCCCAGGGATGGCTTAGCTCCCCCGGGCGAGCAGCGGGTGCCTGGCTTGGACTCAGCAGAGAAGCCTGGTCTCAGCTGCTCACACGCAGCAAGCGGACTGATAACTGGCACGAGCCTGCCTCGGAGCGCGGTCGCTGCCGTCCCCATGACAGGCCACTTCTGTCACTGTGCACAGTCGGAGGCTGTGTGCCGGCAGAGGGCTCCGGGAGGAGTGGCCGGGAGGGCCTGGCACTGCTGAGGACAGCAATTAGCAGGGAGTGGCTGGTACTAATCGCTCTGATCAGCCGAGCAGAAGCCAAGCCTGCCGTTCACAGGCCACGCTTGGCTCCGAGGCCCTGGGGAAAGAGGAACAAAGGGAGTCGCTGCAAAACTCCGGAGGCTTCTTCTCATTCTGGAGGGGCTGGCTGCCTCGGGAGGGAGCCGGGGAGCCCAGAGACGGGGGGCGCAGCCAGGCCGGCTGACTCCCCTGTGCCCAGAGCCCGCTGCTTGCCCCCAGTCGAGCCAGCACATTTTTTAATGAACCCTCAGTGGCCAGGAAGACTGGGGCACTGTGCATCCGGCCAGGGTGTGGCACCTCTCAGGGTTTGGGGGTGGGGAGGTGGCCCTGAGGGGACTCCCTCCCGTCAGTGTGCCCTTGGCAGGAACGGAAAGAAAACCCCTCTCTCTGGTGGGTGCTCCCCTGACAGCGGCTTTTAGGGCCTGAGGATTCTTCCCAGAGGACTTGGCCTCAAAGAACGAGTTGTACCACCCGTGAGAGGACTCGGCTGAATCAAAGCAAAACCTCTTAGTGATCATCATTATTGTTAGCATTGTCAGCATTAATCACATGTGTTCGGGTTCTTTTGCATTTTAGACCTGATATTTACGTTCTTAACAGCCCTGGGAGAGTGAAACAAGTGAAGAGGAAAGAAAGGGCACTGTTCTCATCTATAGGTGTAGACCAGGGGCCCAAACGCGCAGGCGACTGACACCCACGGCACGCAGCCTCGTGTGGGGCTGGGGCCAGGCCAGGTGGTGCTGGGAACTCATTCAGACTCTTCGGTCTCAGTGTCTGGCGTTCAGTCATACGCCACAGGGTAGACGCTCCTGAAAAAGTGTGCAGGGGACACTTCTGTCAACCAGATAACAGACCAAAGAGGCGAATGCATTTGCCTCTCCTCTTCCTCTGGGTGGCCCGGGCGGGAGATGCCTGCTCATTGACCGGCTCTGTGGGTGCGCAGGGCCCCATGCTCAGAAGGGTTAATGCTTGGTGAATGCTCAGCGGTCAGTGTTTTTAAATTCTTATTTGAAACAAGAGGCGCTGAATTTTCAGTTTGCGCTGGGCCCTGTGAGTGTTGTAGCGGATTCTGTGTGCTCAAGGTCTCCCAGCTGCCGGGGGCGTGAGGCCCGCATTCCTCACCAACATGCCTGCAGTCTTTGGGGCCTGTCAGCTGACCTAGCTGCCGGGGAGGGGCCCGCAGAGGCTGCAGGCCCCAGTTTGTGGGCTGGCATTTATGGCAGCTGCACGGGGAAGCCAGGCAGCTGAGCAAGGCCAGATGGGATTTCTGGAATGAGCGCACACATTCTCTGGCTGCCACTCCCCACCCCGCCCTCCCTCCGTCCCTACTCTCCTTCCCTCTTCACCTGGAAACACCATGTGACCTTCATGGCGAAGGGCAAGGGGACAGAAATCATCCACTGCAGCAGGCAGGCGTCCCCCAACCCTGCCCTGAAGTTAACTCCATCCGTGCTCCCCCTAGAGTTATTTTTGATGGATGAAGACGAGAACTATCCAAGGAATGAGGGCTTCCTCAGGCCACAGCAGGTCCTTGGGGAGGCAGAACCACCCCATACCCACCCCCAAACCCTGCCAGAGCACAGTCCTTGCCCGGGCATCAAGTTCAGGAGGAAAACAGCCGAGGAGTGAGATCAGAATTATGGACTCCAGTGGCTTCAAGCGCCGTGGGACCCCAGAGAAGGGAAATTGGTGGTTAGCTCCAACTTTGCCAAACTAATGGTCTCCAAAGTGGGGTGCACAAGCCCCCCACCCAAAGAAAATGTTAGAACTCCTATGTATATTTATTATTTTATCTTTTAAATTCTATTCCAGGTCTTTTCTATAATGCACAAAATGTATTACCAGAGTGAGCATGTGTGTATGTGTGTATGTTGCTTCATTGTGTGTGTGTGTGTGTGTGTGTGTGTAGGTGTATTAGTTTTCTAGGGCTGCTGTAACAAAAGTACCACAAACTGGGTGGCCTAAGCAATAGAAATTTATTCTCGCTCACAGTTCTGGACACTACAATTCCAAGGTCAAGGTGTCCTTCTGGGGCCTGTGAGGGGGAAACTGCTCCATGCTGTCCCCTCGCTTTGGTGGTTTGCTGGCCATCTTCAGCATTTCTTGGCTTGTAGATGCATCAGCTTGATCTCCGCCTTCATCTTCCCATGGCGTTCTACCTGTGTCTGTGTGGAAATTCCCCTTTTTGTGATGAAGCCAGTCATACTGGGTCAGGGGCCCATCCTACTCCAGTATGACCTCATCTTAACTAATCATATCGGCAGTGACCCTCTTTCCCGATAAGGGCACATTCTGAGGCATTGGGGTGAGGACGTCAGTGTATGGACTTTGGGGGACATAACCCAGAACAGATGGTATACGCAGTGAAACAGCTGGAAAACCACTGGCTTAGCTAAGCCGTTGGCGCCCCGTGGTCAGCTGACCTTGACTGTGTGCTAGCCCAGCCGTCTCCACATCTCATCAGCGGACCCTGGTCAATGATGTAGTCCCGATGAATGGCGAGAGCTGCCGCCAGGGTTTGCCAGGCTCTGAGGCCTCTAGTCTGCTAAGAGGAGGAGAATCCTGCATCAGGGGTGCAGGGCCCTGCGTGCAGGTATAAAAGGGTACTCTGGGTCCTGCCTCTGTCCCTGTCTGGACACATCGAGTCATAGTGAGCCAGAACTGGAGCACTAAGTAGTCACGAGGGGCAGGACTGCTGAGTCCAGCCACTCCGGTGATGGAGGCCAGGAGCCTCTTGTGGCAGGAGCCTGAGGAGGTCGCTGGATTCTGGGATTTTAAAGTTGGCAGGCACCTTTGAGACCATCCAGTCCAACCCTCTTACTTTACTGACAGGGGGAATGAAGTCAGAGGAGGGGAGAATCTTGCTCAGGGTTTCAGTGAAGATCGGGTTCAGTGGCTGCGTCAGCTATTCTATTGCTGCGTAACAAATTACCCCAAACAACACACGTAATTTCTTACACTTTTTGCTGGTCAGGCATCTGGGCTCAGCCTCTCCGGGTCCTCTGCTTCCAGGGTCTCGCCCGAGGCTGTGGTCAAGGTGTGGGCTGAGGCTGTAATTGGCTGTGGGAGGACCTGTAATTGGCTGTTTCGAGCTCACTCCTGTGGCTGTTGATGGGATTCAGCTCCATTGGTCATTGGGCTGGGGCCTCAGCCCCTCACTGGCTGTAGGTCAGAGGTCACCCACAGCTCCTTACTGCCTGGCCTCTCCAACATGACAGTTTGCTTCATCCAAGCACTGAAGATGAGAAGGCCAAAGAGGGTCTGCAAGACGGAAGTCAGTCTTTTGTAACCTAATCACAGAAGTGAGTCCTATCAGTTTTGCTGTATCCTGATTGTTAGAAGCAAGTCCCCAGGTCCAGCCTATACTTAAGGGAGGTGATTAAACAAAGGCAAGGAAAGAAGAAGGCAGGAGCCATGAGGGCCATCCTAGAGAACTGTGTACCACAGCAGCATGTAATAGGAAACCCAAATAAGAGTGGTGTAGACAATAGAATTTATTTTTCTCTCATGTGAAAGAAATACAGAGGCAGGCCGCCCAGGGCTGGTGTGGGGGCTCTGTTGTCATCAGAGGCACAGGCTCTTTACTAGTATTTTCTGCTTTGCCTCATGTAATGAGTGTCTACTGTCCTCAGAGTTGCCTCACAGTCCAAGAGAGCTGCTGGAGCTCCAGGCATCACATTCACATTCCAGGCAGGAAGGAGAAAGTGGGAAGGATAAAAGGCAAGCGCCTGTCCAGGCAGTCTATTTAAAGAGTTTCCTGTTCACTATCTTCCTTTTGTATCTCATTGGCCACTACTATCTGTGAGGGAAGCTGGGAAATACAGTTTTTATCTCTCCCAATGCTATGAGGTTTTGCTAGTAAGGAAGAGGAGAGACAAGGTATTACAGATTCCACCAGAAGTGTCTGCCACTCTCATGGCTCCACAAACTGCAGGTGGGAAAGCCAGGTTTGGAGTCCCACTGCATCATGTGGGTCTTCTCCCAGTTCCTGGTCTCCTGAGGGAGATCTATGGGTCAAATAAAGGGTCAAGCATTGAAGGATGAAACATTGAGTGAAGAAGTATAATGTCGACCGACTGATTTCATTTGCTCCGTCCTTCATTCATTGATCATACCTTTGCTGGTTATCTATTCTCCAAGGGGCAGGAGGAAAGGAAGAAGAAAAAGACTTGAGGGGCCCACAGCATCCAAGGGGAAACAGACGTGTGAGTGGATAAATGCACTCAACAGATAACTCCCCAGAACACCAGTGAGGAAGAGGGGCATGCAGGCTGGGTCTTGAAGGGTGGATAGGAGTTGTCTGGACAGGAACAGGTCAAGGAAACAACCCATGTGCTGGTGTGCAGATCCCGCCCCCGGCTCTCAAGGAGGGCCTTGCTGGGAACTTCTCTCTTCTCCAACCTGAGAACTTGGGCTGTTTCAGGTGAGGAGACCCAGGGCCTATGCGAGAGCCAGGCCTGTACCTCACGCAGGGCCCACGATGGGGCCTCTGGCACCATCTGTTTCATTGCTGCTTCACCTTTTCCAGCCCATCCTATCTCCCGGATTCCTTAGACCTCCAGGGGACACAGGTCAAGCTTCAGGTTGGCCTGGGTAAGCGGGAAGCCCCTGCTGAGGGTACCGGGGAAGCTGGGCAAGTTCTGGGATCTTACCAGGGTTCCAGATTCTCCTCCTGGTGACCTGAGGACTATCACAGGCACCCCCTGGACTGACTTAGTTTTCATTGACTTTATAAGTCACACACAGCACAGCCTGGAAACTTCTGTTCATTCATATTTAAGATTTGAGAAGGAAGTTAGAAGTGTGGTGTCATTAGCAAGGAGGGAAGATGTGGCGGGCACCTCTCAGCACTGGGGCGAAGGTGGCACCCTCCCCCCCCCCAAGGATGCTCGGACCTGCCCAAAGCCTGCCCCCTCCAGCACCGCACACAGCATGACACAGCAGAGCCCCCAGGGCAACAGAGCTTGCAGGGGGAGCGGGGACGAAGCTCAGGGCGCGTGCCATCTCTGCATTAAAAGTTTAGGCTTGGAACTTGGGAGCATATTTCCCTGGTGTTTTGCCAGCAGGAGAATCCCTGCTGGGAGGTGTGTGAAACGGTGGGCTGGTATTGCAGTGTACACAGGCGGGCTCCTCACCATTGCAGCAAAGGGGGAGAACATTCTACAGCAACACCCAGAGCAAGAAGGAGGGTGAGCCGTAGCCAGTTTGGCTCAGTGGATAGAGTGTCGGCCTGTGGACTGAAGGGTCCCAGGTTTGATTGTGGTCAAGGGCACAGCCTCGGTTGCAGGCTCAATCTCCAGTAGGGACCAGGCAAGAGGCAGCCAATCAATGATGTTTCTCTCTCATTGATGTTTCTGTCTCTCTATCTTTCCCCTTCCTCTCTCTCCACAAATAAACACATATTAAAAAAAAAAAAAAAAAAAGGATGAGAGCTCCAGTAACAATTGCAGTGGTACTTACTGAATATATTGACATGTTCAACTTGAGTTAAAGTACTTTTACCTTCCTCAGGCCCCCCTGAAATCTCAGCCTTCATCCCAGGAAATTGGGGGCAATCCCAGTGGCACTCTCATGTCCGACCTCCGGCCCTACAGGTGCTGGATTAAGTGGTAGCACACAGGGTGACGGGTGGACAGGCTGCTGCCCAGCCAGCAGGGGCCCTGGTGCGTTGCCAGAGCAGAAAATTAGCTCTGTGCCGGCCAGGCGGAAAGGCCTTGCAGAACAGCAGTCCATGCAGGAGGGGGGTGAGCTTGCAGATCTGCTGCCCGCGGTGTGGCGGGGGCTCGCAGCATGGCTGTGCCCTCGCCGTGACCAGTTGCCGAGTCTGGGAGTTCAGAGGCTCCTGGGGCTAGCGTTGTAACCAGGCGACCAGCAAGCCGGAGAGACCCCACAGCCAACCTATAGTTTCCTCTTCGTTTGTTATTTTCTTGCTTATGTAACAATGCTACAAGCTCATTTTGGAAGGGGAAAAAAGGAGAAAAATCTAGAAAAAGCAGTTCTAATTCCACCTGTGAGAGATGTTTTAGAATATGTGTCTAGTCATGCGGTAGACTCCGAAGGCTGTGTGTCCCCTTCAGTGGCTCTGTGCTGACCCAGGGCAGAGGCCACACCTCAGTTACCGGGGCCCAGGGCCCAGCACGGTGCCTGGCATGCACTGAGGAAGTGACCTGTGTCCGTTGTGCTCTGAGTCAAGGGCAGAGCCAGATTGAAGGGCACAGGGGTCACTGAAGGGACATTCTCTTTGCTCTGAAAGTTCAACGTCCCCAGCTCTGTTCTTGGCCTGTCACTACACAGCGGACTGGAATGTTGGATATTTTTCCTCCCTTGGATGGTGTTGGGTGAGATTCGTCATTGCCTTTTACAGCCTAGCTAGCTCTTTCCTCCCCCACTGCCGACCAGCCCTGGGCGGCCTCCTGTTCCATCAGTCCCAGTGCAACTGTCTCCTGTTGGTTACATCTTTCCCTGGTGTCCTGCTGAGACGGGGCTCTGCTGTCATCTGAGACGTGCCCTCCTCGCTCTCGGCTGCGTAGGGAGGGTGTTCCCACGAGCTGTTGTTCGCACACACGTGGGGCAGGCCTGTTTCTGGTTCGGCTCTCGGGCCTTGGCCGTGCGTTCCGGGAAGTGTATCTCAGCTCAGCTGAACTGGACCTGGCCTCAGCCCGAAGGCTTTAGGCCCGTTCCTTATCCAGCTTTAGGAAAATGTTTAACGTTTTTGTTGGAGCAGAGAGGACCTGACCCTGTTCGTCTGTGTTCATGTCAAGGGGCCAGCTCCGTAATCCCAGGCTCACAAAAGAAAAAGGTGTTTTCCGCACGGTGATCCAGTGCCGGGTAAGACTGGCGTGCTGCCAGGATGCGAGCACCGTGGTGAGATACTGAGAATCCATTTAGCAGCCCCCTAACTCCGGACACTGTGTGCACGCAGAATGCATAACGCTCTGGCGTCAGGCTCACCGGGGCCTGTCCAGACTCTTCTAGGCCATGTGCTGAATCTCCAGGGCCTGCCCCTAGGGAGAGAGCATGACTGAGAAAAGACCTGGCCAGCCTCCTTTATTGTTGAGTGGCAGCCGGGGGACCGGCCTCAGGGAGTGGAAACTAACGGTCCCTTGGATGGTATTAGAGTGACATTTCCCATCATCCTTTTTCACGGGGCTGGTAGAACTAAGATTGCCGGCATGTTCGGATCGGTTAATCTCACTGTCCTCTGTGCTCTAAAACTCTGTTTTGTTTTAAGCAAGGAAATGTAAGACAAGCTTAGAGATGGAGGGAGCCCGGGGGAATAGAAGAAAACGCGTTGGCACAAATCTCAGCTCGCAGGGTTGTCGTCCTGGCTCTGTGGTTTGGGATGTGTCGCGTCTCAGCTCCGTACTCCTGTTTCCTCACCTGTAATATAAGGCATTGGCTTGCCCCTTTCACAGTTGTTTTTTCACATGTTAATGGCTCTGAAGTCAGGGTGCATCTTTACTGTCGCTGGCTGCCAGCCACACAGCAGGTGTGACAGAGTCGCCATTGCCTGAGCAGGCGGCAGCGTGGTCAGTTGAATTAGATGCATTGTTGGGTAGCCACATGTTCAGTGTAATTGTCACTCAGATGTCTTATAAAAGGTCTCACTATGATGTATTATTTGCACCAAAAGTTATCACGTACGCGGAAGGGCATGGAAACAGTAGCAGAGCATTGATTTGATGTTAGAAAAGCAGATATTCGCTGTTGGGAGAAAAACTGCCACGTCATGCCTATAAAACCACACGAATTGCCAGTCTCGCTGCTAAGCACTGTCACCTCCACAGGCAGGGAAGTCCCAATCCCTCCAAAGAGATGAAAGAATCTCAGAGCCACGTGAGGCTTGTGTGACTGATGTCTGCATGCAGGCCCTTGTAAAGGCATTATGTCATACTTCAGCGGCAGCATTTTTTCTTTTCTTTGTGGCTCATGATACAGTGGTGGGTCTTGCAATTGATGGCTTTGCTTTCTAAGGTGTCTCCTGGTTTTCATATATAATAGTTATATTTGTGTTTTCCTGTCAATTAGGGCAAGCTAATAAAAATAATATCTTCAGTATTCCTCTCATGTGTTGGTGCTGTTCCTCTGAGACCCACAGCACTTGCCTCATGATGTCAATTGCCTGGTTACTTTGTTGCTTCTCCTGTTGTGTTTCTAGCACTTAACCAAGCATGAGCAGGTGCTTTTTAAATAAATGTATGAACGAATGGGTGGGTGGGTGGAGGGATAAATGGATGGATGGATAGATGATGGATGGATGGATGGATGATTGATTGATGGATGGATGATATGGATGGATGGATGATGGATGGATGGATGATGGATGGATGGATGGATGATGGATGGATGAATGGATGATTGATGGATGAATGGATATGATGGATGGATGATGGATGGATAGATGGATGATGTGGATGGATGGATGGATGGATGGATGATGGATGAATGGATGGATGGATGGATGATGGATGAATGGATGGATGGATGGATGATTGATTGATGGATGGATGATGTGGATGGATGGATGGATGGATGATGGATGGATGGATGGATGGATGAATGATGGATGGATAGATGGATGAGTGAAGGATGGATAGATGGAAGGATATATGGATGGATGGATGGGATGGATGGAGCTGCTCCAGGAGATGCATCCCCATCTTTGGTGGGGCATCAGAATCCCTCCTAGAGAAGTTGCAGACATTTCTCCCAGATTCAGTGGGAAACTAGACTCAGTTTTTCAGGCCTTTTGTATATTTATTTACAGTTTTAGATTATTCTTACAGCTACAGTGCTCTCTGGAGAGGTCTCCAAGCTAATCACCCAGAGATTCTAGCCCAAGGCCACCATACTGGAGCCAGCTTATGTAGATACAGTAATTTTTAAAATAATTTTACTGAGATATAATTCACATACTGTACAGTTCACCTACTTAAAGTGGACTGTTAAATGGTTTTCAGTGTAATCATAGATATGGCTACCCATAGTCAATTTTAGAACATCTTTGTCACCTCAAAAAGAAACCATGTACCTTTAGCTATTGCCACCACCGCCCTGCCCACCTATCCCTTCCCCTACCCCAGCACTAGGCAACCACCAACCTACTTTCTGTTTTTATAAATTTTCATATTCTGGACATTTTATATTAGTGGAATCACATAATGGAATCTTGGGCTTTTATTTAGCACAGTGTTTTTAAGGTTCTTCATGTCTCAGCATTCTGTCTTATGGCCAAGTAAGATTCCATTGCATGGATATATCTACCACATTTTGTTTATCCCTTCATCAGTTGTGGACATTTGGGTTTCCATGTTTTGGCTATTAATAATGCTACTAAAACATTTATATACAAGCTTTGCATGGACATATATTTTTATTTCTCTTGGGTGTATGCATAGGAATAGAATTGTTGGGTCTTATGTTAACTCTGTTTAATCATTTGAGAAGCTACTGGACTGTTTTCCAAGCAGCTGCACCATTTTTTATTCCCATTATCCGTGTGTGAGGGCTCTGATCTGTCCATGTCCTCACCTACACTGGCCTCAATGATTTGCAAGGTCCTTTCTGCAATGGCGGGGGGGGGGGGGCCTTTTCCCCTTTATGTCTCCTCCCTCCTGTGCCTCAGCAGAGTGCATAGAGGGCTGTGGGGAATTTCTCAGTTAATTACCTGCCAGTTAACCACTCAGCTTGCTCCCTGTGGTTGTAACTGGCTGCAGGCTGCTCCGGCTGTGCATGTAAGGAAGTTATCTGTCGCTACCACCCGCTAGTATAGTGATGGCGAACCTATGACACGCGTGTCACAGGTGACACGCGAACTCATTTTTTTGGTTGATTTTTCTTTGTTAAATGGCCTTTAAATATATAAAATAAATATCAAAAATATAAGTCTTTGTGTTTTACTATGGTTGCAAATACCAAAACATTTCTATATGTGACACGGCTCCAGAGTTAAGTTAGGGTTTTTCAAAATGCTGACACGCCGAGCTCAAAAGGTTTGCCATCACTGCGCTAGTGGGTGAAATGACCCTCAGAGATCTTGGGAATACAGCACCTGAGGACTATAATGGACAGCCAGTCGGGATCTGCCACCAGGTGGTCTCTCTGCAAGGCATCTGGCTGCATCTGGAGTCCTGGCTGCAGCTGCCCTAGACTAGCCCTGGAGAGAGAGCTCCTGGGTCACAGAGGCCCAAGGTGGGCGACACCACAGGCCCCCCACAGGTAGCCCATGGGCCTCCCATCCATCTTCTGTAGAACCGCACTTTGTGCCAGGTCTTGAAAGTGTATGATGCGAAAGACAAAGCAATGCCTGTCTGCAAGAATGCATTCTGTAGAGTAGCGGTCACCAACCTTTCGGACCTCCCGGACCACCAGTGGGCCACGGACCACCGGTTGGCTGCCGCTGCTGTAGAGGTTCCCAGTGGAAGTGATTTGGAGCTCAGGCTTTCTGGCTGCCTATTTCCCTAATTATTTGACCTCAGCATCTCCCAGAGAGAAACCAACCCCGAGAGAACTACCATACCTGGTCTTGTTAATGTCCCTGCCCAACAGCTCTCGTCTGGCTTGGCCGTCCATCTCTTCAGACCTCCGTCGTCGTGGCTCTGTGTTCCAGAAGGCCGAAGGTGTAGCTAGGCAATGTTGTGGGCAACTCCTTTTTGCCTTGGTTTCCTAATTTGTACAATGGGGATGACAATGGTGCTTACATTATAGGATGGTCTTGGATGAAATGAATATACACCAAATATATACGTCACAGGGCTTGGCACATAATAAATGCCCACCAAATGCTAGTTGTTATCTTTTATGTATCAGTGGGAGCCATTGAGAATTGCATTGGAAAAATATATAAGGTTTTAGAGGAAAATGGTTTGGAAACCAACGGTCTGTGGGGACCACAGTATTGATGATTTGCTCTTCTGCTACAGTAAAGGTCAAAGGGCCTCCAAGCAAAGGCAGAGACAGCCACTCCAGGATCCGGGGTCTGGCCTCGCGTCATCCGTGGGCTTTACACTCCTGGGCTCTGGCTGTTCCGTTCTGTGTCTCGCTGTGGTCCATAGAGAATTTGGGGAGAGCTCTGAGAGCCCTGGGCGCTGGATGAGTTCGCGATTCTCGTGGTTGCTAGGGGCCTCTGGCGGTGTGTGTGTGACACGTGGGGGCTACTCAGCCAACGAGGGCTCCACCCCAGCCTCACTGTACTCGCTGCTCCACGGCTGATAGGCCACCCGTCTCTGCCCAGCAGCCTGCAGCTCTGGTCTGCTGATACCAACGGGGGCAGAATGTCAGTTCCCTGCTGGCCATGTTCTCATTTCAGGGACTCCATCATCAAATACCCACTAATTAGCTAAATGTCTCGGGGGCCCAGGTCTGGCTCCCAGGGGATGAGGGAAGGAGCAGACGCACCCGTGGCCTCTAAGAGCTCATGGTTTAGTTGGGAAGCGGGCAGCCCCTTAGGCCACTCCAGGGCTGAGCTGGAGTGTGATCGGGACATGAAGGGGAGCAGGGGGGCAGCCTGTGCATTTATAGGCCCCTTCCCCCCTCCCTTGAGATACCCAGAAAGGGCACCCTTTTCTCTGGACAGAGCTGGGCCTGCTCCCCCTTCTGTGGTTGGCTATTTTCCTTGCTTTCAGTGCGGCCCAGTCCCTTCAGAGTGACACAGTCTTCCTGTGATCGCTCCGTGGCTGTCTTCCGCCAGGCTAGCGTTGAGTCCTTCTAGAAACCTCTTTTTCTCTGCAATGACTCTGTGTGTTTCTGCTTTGGACTGTCATGTATTGATTCCACATTGTAACTCCCAGGGGACAGTCATTGTTCTTGATCTCCAGGTTCGTAGGGACGCCTCTCATTTTTGTTCTGTGACTCACCTACAGTTACTTTCTTGCAGGGGTAGACAAGCTCGGATGCCTGTGAGGGCCAGGCAGGTAACAAGTGAGTGAGGGCGGAGCCATGTGAGAAGGACGGGTGTGGCAGTGGGGAGACATTAGGGAGTGTGAAGGTCTGTGGAGAAGTGGAAATTGCATGCCCCGTCTGAAGGGGTCAGCACCACGCTGCTCTAGCTGATGGCTGCAGTGTGGGAAGGTGGGCCAGTGGTGCTCGATCTCCGAATTCTTTAAGAAAATCAGAAATGTGGATTTTTTTTACATGAAATCTTTTGATTTTAAAATGTCAGATCAAATATTCTTAAAATACTCAGCAGGCAAAACAAAACACACTGTAGCCCAGACAGGGCATGTGCGGTCTCTGCTTTGTGGTTCTGCGCCTGTCATCCAAGGCAGGGGAGGAGGTCAGAAGGACCCATGAGCAGCTGCTACTAGGGGTGTTCCGAGGGGTGGGGACCGCTGTGAGCTGGGGTGTCAGGGTGGTTCAGGAGGATGAAGAGGGGAGAGGAAAGGGGGTGCTGAGACCCCATCAGACTCTTGGAAACTGCTCGTACAGTCACTGCTCCCGCTGGGCTGTAGTTCAGGAAGCGGCTGCCAGGAGAAAGAGCTGACTGGGGACCCTGGTTACCCCGAGAGAGAGAGAGACACTGGAGAGAGAGTGTCACCTGAGAAGAAAGCCCTCGGGTGCTGGGCCACCAGGCTCGGCGGAGCTGTCTGGCCTTAACCTGCGGTGCTCTCACAGGTGCATTGCCAGGTTCAGAGCAGGACTCTGCTGGTCTCCCTGCCGGGCATGCTCTGAGCTGGTTTTCACTCTATTTGTCAACCCAGAAGCCTTTAAAGGCCAGTGGTGGGGTCTGCCCTGTCTACTCACAGGGCCCATAGAGGAGAGAGAGCGAGTCCCCATGAGTCCATGCAGGTTGGCAGAGCCGAAGGTTAATCCAGGAATTAGAATAGAGGAAAGGGCCAAACTGAGGCCTTGTGCAGGGCACAGGCAGTTCAGGGTGGAGAGACATTAGGGAATAGGGGGGTCTGTGGATAGTGGAGTTCAGAACCAGGAGTGACCAGTGATAGTCAGAGTGGCCAAAGGGGCTTCATGGGGAATGTGTATCTGGTGCAATTTGGAGAGGTGGGAGAGAATGCGCAAGACAGAGTGGGGCATACCAGGGGGCAGTGGTGATGTCAAATTATAATCACAGCTGGTAATTGAGTGCTTGCTGTATACCTGGCTGTGTTGAACACATTCTCGTGCATTCTCTCACTAAATCTTCACACCTTCTGAGGTGGCCCTTTCATCATCAGTCTCTTTAAAGACTGGAACCAGCATTGGAACCAAGCATCAGAAACCATAACCGTTATGTTACCTGAGGGCTCAGGACACCCCTAGGAGCCGGGGGCAGTGAGGAAGCCGCCTGAGTCCAGCCAGGGGTGTGACTGGCTGGCCAGTAGCCCTCCAGCTTTGATATTGTATCTCCCCTTTGGGGCTTCATGTGTGACTTCCCTGCCCCTGGTGCCTAGAGGGCATGGCATGCAGCAAGACCTATTGCGGGGAATTGCCTTGGAGGCTCTGGGATGTGGTGGGAAGAAGTTGGAATCCTGATGGCCGGTAGGGAGGGGTACTGGACAGGGCCACCCCAGCACCCTTGGCTTTAACACCCTCACAGCTGTGTGGGATGGATGGGGGAAGAGCCTGGCCCAGTGGCAAAAGGGGGGAATGAGGGCACCACCCTCCCACTCTCTGGGAAGGGAGTGCTGGGGTGGGCGGGAGGGGGGTGGGCACAGGCCAGTCTGTCCTCTTGGGCTTGGGACCGTGAGAGGTATAGGATGGATCGGGGCCTCAAGGACCATGCAGTCTTGTCAAGATAAGATAAAAACCCGTAAAAAATTCAAGAGCAGGGCAAGAGCCAGGTAACAGCACGGGGGAGGATGAGGAGGCCGCCTGTGCCCAGCCCTGAGGGGGCAGGTTGGGGGGTCAGTGCAGGGAGCCCAGTGGGGGCTCCTGTGGGGCTCGGGGACCCCAGGGCAGAGCAGACCTGGACAGTAAGCCTCCCAGAAAGCAATGCATTGCCATGTGTAGGCGACACAGAAGTTCCATGAAGCAATGGTTCCACTTACAACGTGTGTCACTCACGGGTGTTTTCAATGTAGTTACACGTTTTTAATGCTGACATCGTGAGTTTATTTTACACTAAGTTTATTTCACAGCCCACGAACCGGCTGAGACCCGCAGTTTGAAAAAACAGTCCGCGCCCAGCTCACAGCCTGTCTGAGGTTTGAGTGACAAAGGGTCACACGGGTGTGTGCGTGGGCGAGTGTCAGAGGTTGCGAGGACACCAGTGTCCTGGGCTCCTGAGGCAGCGGATGTTGCCGATTTCTGAGGCTGCCTCCAGCCCAGGTGGCTGATCTTTCCCACTGGCGGTGGTTGGGGACCTGAGGGTCCGTCGGTGGATGCTCCTGCTTTTCTTCGGCGAACACGGACGTGTCCCAGGCTCCTGCGGTCACACTGACAGGAATGGCCGAGCACAGGGCTGCCGTGGCCAGGGAAAGGCATTGTCCCCGAAGTCCCATTTCTGCAGGAGGTGGAGCGTGGGCTGGACTTGGAGGGGAGGGCTGGCAGCAGGCCTCGTGAAGGGGGTTCCCATGGCTCCCTCCGGAGAGCTTTGGGCGAGCTCCGTTCCCAGGCAGCGAGGCCTCTCGCCTCCCACTCTCAGCAGGCAGCGTGGCCGTGGCCTGGCCCTGCCCTCCTTGCTGCAGGCTCTGGGCGAAGGTGTCAGTTGCCAGCACCCTGTGGAGTGGGGAATGGGAGAGGGGTTGGCTTGTGTGTAACGCAGAAGGCAGTTTTGGAGGGGAGCTCAGGGGAGCCAGGCTGTGCTGCAGCAGGAGGCGTGGAAGGGGCCGTGGGAAGGCGAGGTGCACGCGATTCAGCACGAGGTGAGCAGTGGTGGCATGAGCAATGGTGGCACGCTGGGCCCTGCTGCCCACCCTCAGCCAGTGTGCTTACCTCTATCCTCAGAGCTGCTGCCCTGCTGGCACGGGTGGGGTGGACAGGCCCATGAGCCCCAAGGCTGCTGAGCCCCTGGCAGCAGCCAGAAGCAAAAACAAAACAGAACAACAAAACATCAGTAAACAAAAGCCCCGCAGGAGGAAAGCAGAAAGGAGTCAGGAAAGCAGAAATGGAGACCCTCCCTCTGAGGCCTCCTCTGTGAGGCCCCAGGAGGGTGTGGTGCCCGACCGGTGAATTGCATGCTGAGGGCTGGGGGAAAGGCTCCGCTGAAGGTGAGGGGCGCGGGCTGCCTCCTTTCAGGGCCTGGAAGGGTGGATTCCCCAGAGCAGGGCCGGTGGCGAGAGGCAGAAGTGTCTCTTGTTTGCAGGTCACTGAATTTATCCTGGGGATTTCGAGGAGGTAATGCCTCTTAATGCCTTGGCTGTTCTTAAAGGGATTGGCTAAATTTACAGCCACTGATGCCATTTGTCCCTGGGCGAGAGGAAAGGATGCTGAGTGGCTGGGAAGGCCCCAGCTTGTTGCCTCTGGGCCCTCCCTTTTCCTCCAGACCTTTAACTAGCTGATGGTAGCAGACTCAAAGGTCGGAGGGCCAGAGGGTGGGGGAGAGACTCCTGACCGCAGGCAGGGAGCCCGTGCGTGCGATCAGCAGAAGCACCTGTGCTGCGTGTTCTTGCCGAAGAAGCCACACCACTGGGCAGAGGGCAGGCAGCAAGGGGAGGGCTCACCTGGGTCTGGGGAGGAGGACAGGAGTGTGGACAAAGGCGCCTTTTCACCAAAGCACACGGGCGTTTTTGTTTCTGGCCTTAAAAATAGTCAGCCAGGCTCACCGAGCTATAGGGACAAGCAAAGAACATGATTGGCTGTTGCAGGGGGTGCCCCGAGCCCCTGGAGCTGGGGCGAGATGTCCCCCTACCCTTCCATTTCTCCTGCTGCCTTGGCTCCTCCTAAACTGTGCACACCCAGGCCCACCCCTTCTGCCTGCAGGCCCAGGGCCGCCTGCTCTTTACAGCAAAGAGCAGCCTCAGCACTTTCCCCACTCCTGCTGCTTCCTTTTTGTTCCTCCACATCCATCACCTGGTTGGGAATGGGCTGGGTCGGGAGGGCTGGGGGGAGGGGGGGGCGTTGCCTGCAGGGTGGGTTCCTGGGATGGGGGTGCATTGGTTGGCTACAGGGTTCTGCCTTCTGGATGGCTGCAGCCAAGGTGTCTCTTCTCTTTCGTCCTCTTCTCTCCTTCTTCTTCCTTTGGTCCCATCCCCCTTCTCACGTTCGCTCATCATTAAAACATAAGCTCCTCTTGCTGGCTCCCAGCTTCGCCAGCAGCCCAGCTGTGGGGATTTCCCATCCTGTTCTCGCTGTGAATGGCAAACTGAGCCAGGAGGACACCTCCAAGCCCAGGAAGGAGGGGAGCGGAGCAAACCCTCATTCCCTGCATTTCCCTGTGTCTCCACCAGCCTGAGCGTTTATCTGTACCTCCTCACTCTTCCTGCCTTAAAAACGGGGCAGACCTTCTGGCTGTGTACCCAGAGAATTAGAAACAGGCACAAACAGATACATGCACACCCGTGTTCATAGCAGCATTACTCTCCGTAGACAAAGGTGGAAACAACCTGATTGTCCTTGGATGGATGGATGGATGGACGGATGGATGAACAAAGTGTGATCTATACATACAGTATGTTATTGTATACAATGTGTTATTTAGCCATAAAAAGGTGTGACATTCTGACACATGTTACAACATAGATGAACCTGGAGGACATGATGATGGGTGAATAAGCCCGTCACAGAAGGACACAGACTGTATGGTTGCACTTATATGCGATTCCCCACATAGACCAGTTCACAGAGATGAAGGAAGCACAGTGGGTGCCGAGGCTGGAGCAGGAGGAACGAGGAGGTGATGTTTAATGGGTAGAGTTCTGTTTGGGAAGATGAACACGTCTGGGGTGGATGGTGATGATGGTTATACAGCCACCATGAATGTATTTAATGCCGCTGACTTGTACACTTGGAAATGATTAAACGCTGTTTATGGTATGTATAATTTACCGATGCAAAATTGGGACAAGCCCAGCTGGCGTGGCTCAGTGGCTGAGTGGCGACCTATGAACCAGGAGGTCACGGTTCGATTCCCGGTCAGGGCACATGCCTGGGTTGCAGGCTCCATCCCCAGTGGGGGGCGTGCAGGAGGCAGCCAGTCAATGGTTCTCTCTCATCATTGAGGTTTCTCTCTCGCTTTCCCTTCCTCTCTGAAATCAATAAAAAATATATATATTTTTAAATGGGGTTTGAGTGGCTGAACTTCCAGCCCCATAGCTGAGAAGATGGACCATGAGGACAGCATGCTCTCCCACTCCCTCCTCCCTCTTCCCGTGAACAGAGACAAAGCTGGGCTTTCGTGCTGAAGGAGGGCTTCTGGTTCCCTGGCTGGGACTCATTCTGAAATGAAGAGGGAGCCCAAGTGGCAGGTTAGCCTGGGTTCCCTCAGAAAGCAGGGTTCCTGGAAGCCCCCCAGGGCAGGAGTCCGTGCGGGGAGTGACATGGGAGGGGAGTGACATGGAGGGGGGAGTGACATGGGAGAGAAGGGGGTAACTTGGGAGGGGGCCACATGGGGGGTGACATGGGAGGGGGAGTGGCATGGGAGGGGGAGTGACATGGAGGGGGGGTGACATGGAGGGGGAGTGACATGGAGGGGGAGTGACATGGAGGGGGAGTGACATGGAGGGGGGATGACATGGGGAGTGACATGGGGAGTGACATGGGGGTGGGTGACATGGAGGGGGTGACATGGAAGGGAAGAGACACGGGAGTGGGGAGAGCCAGACAGAGGAGTATATGCATCTGGTCACCACTATGGGCCGCTGGGGCTCCATCCCCTGGGGCACATGGAGGGGCTGTGTTGACAGCACCTCAGAAATGTCATCTGGGAGACGAAAAAGGGGGCGTGCGCCCAGGCATGTTAGTTCCTGGCACTTCCAGGGTGCCAGCAGGGATCCTGCAGGTGTGCCCAGGCAGAAGGCGCCCGGGGGGCAGAGGCCAGGTGCTGTCGGCTACACTGCATGCGCCTGATTGAGCAGCTGTGACTGGAGTGGAAGGGAGGGCAGCTGCGAGGATGTGCCTCAGGAGGCGTCCCAGACAAGTGTCCAGTGAGGAGGCATCGTCTTTTTCCCTCTGGGCAGCAACGTTCTGCGGGGTGGGAGTGGGTCTCAATGCCTGTCCTTTTCCTCGGTGAGCCGGGGGGTTGGGGCTCCTCACCGGACAGGACTAGGGTAGGCCCAGGAGAGGCCCCAGGAGAAGCCCGCGTGAGTCCAGGAGGGCCCAACAGAGCAGAACAGAGGCCACTGCTGGAGGCAGGGCCAGGCACCCGTCCTCCTGGAAGACCTCCAAGCCGGTGTCTGCAAAAGCCAGGCCTGCACCTGTGCCTGTGCCGGCGCCAGGAAGCCCTCGATAAGATCTGAAGTCTTCGAGGAATAATAGGCATGGCCTTAGGCACTACCTTCTCCTGCAGGCGGCTCCTTTCAGCCCTCTCTGGACATCAATCTTATCATGCCATCTGGCTGGGACCAGCAGCTGGGCACGGACCCAGCCCTCCAAGCCAGAATCCCGTTGCAGCACTTGAATTCACGGTGGGGACTGGGGAAGTGGGAGATGTCCTGAGGGCCAGAGCAGGCTGCCAGGAGGGGATGAAGAGGCAGTGAGGTGCAGGCGGACCTGGAGCTCTGCTGTGCTGACCTGGGCAAGTTACTTAACCTCTCTGAACCCCCGTTTTCTAAGTCGCCTAATTATACTGACCTCATAGAGTTGTTGTGAGGGGTAAGTGGTGAAGGCATATCAAGTGCTGAGAAGCATGCCTGGCACATGGTCTGGGCTCAGTACATGTTAGTCATTCCTGTTACTAGAAGGCACCGTGCTCGTGCCCATAGGTCAAAGCCGGGTGAACCCTTTGCCCTCTGGCCTCCATTAAACCTGGGGATTGGGCTGTCGCCAGGAGAGGACCTCTGGACTCCGTGGGCGGAGGGAATGGGAAAGTGCTTCGGGGCGAGGGGCACGGTGTGAGCAAAAGCAGAGGCAGAAAGAGCCTTGCATGTTGGTCTTCTGTTGCTGCCCAGCACATTACACCAACGCGGTGGCTTACAGCAGTGCCGTGTATTACCTCCCAGCTTCGAAGTGGGAGTCACACTCGGTGTGTCACGAGGCTGAGATCAAGGCTCGCCGGGCTGGGCTCGTGTCTGGAGGCACAGGGGCAGCAAAGCCTGCTCCCAGGCGCATTGGGTTTTGGCAGAATTGACTTCCTTGCGCTTGTAGGGCTAAGGTGCCCTTCTCCTTCCTGCCATTGACCAGAGATTCCCAGAGGCTGCTCCGTTCCTTGCAGGTGCCCCCTCCTTCTCGCCAGCAGTGGTGTGTCCTGTCTTTCTTGTGCTGTGAATCTTTGTCTCTAGCTCCAGTCCCAGATTTAAGAGATTCATGGGATGGATTAGGCATAGTCTCCCTATATTCAAGTCCGCTGATTTGGAGTTTAATTGCATTTGCAAGATCCCTTCGGTGTTTTATTGAGTAACTGGGAGGAGGTGTACACGCAGGACCCTCTCATGGTTCTGCCTAGTACACAGGCATATGCCTGGGGCAAGCAGTGGAGTAGACAGGGGGCTGGAGGAGGTCATGGGCAGCGGTTGGAGCAGGAGGGATAAGTGGGTGTTGGTGGTGGGAGGGATGGAAGGCCACTGTAGGCCTTGAATGGCAGGTGGAAGAAGGGGCATTGGACACACCGCACCTCTGACTGTGGCCTTGCACCACTAGGCATGCTTATTCCAATCGGAAATGACTCCCTTCAGACCCACTGTCCCCTGAGCCTCCACACTGGGTTCCCTACTCTGATGAGGGCTCCTGGGCCTGAAACCTCGGACCATTCCCTCTGGAATAGAGCAGGCTCCAAACCCCAAGGCCACGGAGCTCAGGAGCCCAGAGCTAGCTCCCTCTAGCATCACCCACTCCCCTGCAGCAGCCTGGGGTCCAAGGGAGGCTGGGCTCCTTGCAGCAGCCAAAACCCCAAAACTGGAGTCAGAGATGTGTGTCCAACTGTCGCCAACCCAACCTCTGACCAGGCCAGCAGGGGTGTGGGAGTCAGCATTCATGAACTTGGTGGCATTTCTGGAACCCGTGGGCCGTTCCTTGTCCTGCTTTGGATCCATGAGTTAAAAACTCAACCAAACCTTGATCATTGGCGAATAACTACGTTCTAAAAAAGTCCTCAGTAATCCAAGGCTTTGAAATTCAAATGTTCCTTGAAACATACCAGGACCTGGTCTTTGTTATGAACAGTCACAGCCTAGGCAGGCGCAGGCCGCCCTCTGAGTCTCGGATCTCGGGGCGTACATTCAGGTCCTCTGTGTGCCCAATTGCAGTAGGTTGGTAGATGGCATTCTCCTGGTGAAACCATGTGCAGCATCCTCTAGCTGAGGGGACTCCCCTTGGAAAGCAGTGATGTCCAGACAATGAAAGGGACACCAGACAAGCTTTGATGTCCCTTCCCATCTGGCTTAGAACCTGTCAGGAAAGGGGGAGGGTCCCCAGTAGGAAGGGATCTGGAGGTGAGAAAGGTTCTAGCTCTTCCCACTTCCAGGTGGTCAGGTGGGAGCTGTGGGCAGGGGGTGGGAGAGGGAAGTAGAGGTGGCCCACCAGGCCGGGGCCCCTAAAGCAGCTGGGTCCACCCAGTTGGCCCAGGAAAGGACAGCAGTTCTGTTGTTGGATTTCAGCAACGTCCCTAGAATACCACCCAGGTTATGCCAGGTCACATCTGAGAGAAGGCTCAAGGGCTAACAAGGGTATGCAGGGTGGCCAGCCAGCCTCCATGGCTAGACCACGCCCTCCCAAACCACCCACCAGGCCTTTCACCTCTGTCATTAAAAGCAGGTCACATTCCTACAGACTGAGCCCAGCACGGGTCCCCGGAGCCGCACCATCACAAGGCTGCGGAACTGTGCTTCCTCCAGGCCTGCAGGCTCCAGCTAATGTAGGGAGAGTCTGGTGTCCAAAGAGAAGGCATCTCTTTAGAAGGAGGCATTTCCTTGGCGGGTTTGTGTCCGAGGATCCCCGATATATCCTAATGGTTGGGGCAGGGACACCAAAGCCTGTGGTCTATTTTCTTCTGCTTTATGGCAGCATTTCTTTTTTTTTTTTTTTATTGCTTAAAGTAATACAAAGGGTATTACATATGTGTCCATTTTTTTCCCCCCGCCCTAGACAGTCCCCTAGCCTCCCCTATCCCCCAGTGTCTTATGTCCATTGGTTATGCTTATATGCATGCATACAAGTCCTTTGGTTGATCTCTTACCCCCCTACCTCCTGTCCCCCAACCCTCCCCGGCCTTCCTGCTGCAGTTTGACGATCTGTTTGAGGCAGCTCTGCTTTATGGCAGCATTCCTTAACTCCAAGTTGGGAGATGGGTCTGTTTTCTGCTTTCTCCCAGATGCAAGGTCTAGGTATGGACTAATACCAAACATCGCACACGTTCCTGTGTTGGTCAGTTAGACAAGTTGCCTGTCTTGTGTGGGCCTCAGTTTCCCTTTCCACACGGGAATTAACAGCATGTACCTCACACTGACGAGGGCATGGCCTCCGCCTCCAGCTTTGTCTCACAGAGCCTTGCTCCTTCTCTCCCGCAGCCCTGACCCAGGCCCGCGCTGGAGGGATGGAGAACTCCTCGGCAGCATCTGCCTCCTCTGAGGCTGGGAGCAGCCGCTCCCAGGAGATCGAGGAGCTCGAGCGGTTCATCGACAGCTACGTGCTCGAGTACCAGGTGCAGGGGCTGCTGGCAGACAAGACGGAAGGTGACGGTGAGAGCGAGAAAACACAGTCCCACATCTCCCAGGTGAGCATCGCCCCAGGGAGGAGCAGAAGGGCTGGGGCCTGGGCAGGTACAGGGCCTGGGAAAACTCAAAGGGTGTGTGTGATAAGGGGACCCTAAATCTAGTTGCCTGGCCCTAGATCCCTGGGATGTGGATGGTCCCATCCACAGAGTGTGGGATCCCTACAGCAAGCTCCTCTCAGACCCTCTGACCCACCTCTGCTCTGTCCTTTCCTATTGGGTCAACGTGCGATTAACAGAACACAGATTTATTGAGCATTTACTATGTGTTCTACCCTATTTATTCCCTGTCCTCTCTATGCTTATGTTCTGGAAGAGATCGGGGGAGTTGCAGCTTATCCAAAATGCACACAGTGAGAAGGCTGTGACTTGTGAATGTTTTCTCTGATTTCAAATACAGGCAGGTTTGGGCAGCCACAAAATTGAGTCTCTCTGGCAATCCCTCAGGGCTCTGTGTCAGACCTAGCTAGGCCCTTGAGGCGTTCTGACCAGGATCTCAGGATGGTATCGGCCCTTCCTGGGTAGTCTATGGCAGCCCTGGTCTTGGGTGGACTCGGATGGTAGACTGTGGATGAAGATTGGGATGGGGAGGAAGCACTCTTGCCCCCTCCCGTAAGCGTCCGGGAGCTGTCTCCCCCAGGAGCTGGCCCCATGGACAGGTGGGTGGGGCCAGCCTGGTGGGTGCTGCCTGCCTCCGCCACCATCTGGACTCTGATGGCTCTAGCAGGGCATCTTTCAAAGGTTCTTCCAGGTGAAATGGGTTCTTACAAGAGGAAGGTCCAAGGAAGCCCTGAAGCTTCACCCTAGAGCAGTGGTTCTCAACCTTCTGGCTCTTTAAATACAGTTCCTCATGTTGTGACCCAACCATAAAATTATTGTTTTCGTGGCTACTTCATAACTGTAATGTTGCTACTGTTATGAATCGTAATGTAAATATCTGATATGCAGGATGGTCTTAGGCGACCCCTGTGAAAGGGTTGTTTGACCGCCAAAGGGGTCGCGACCCACAGGTTGAGAACCGCTGCCGTAGAGGCATGCTTTGTGAATTTCTGTTTCCGAAGCAGGCCCTGGAGAGAGAATTTTGGAAGGAGGAGCCTGCCAGTGACTCTGACCTTCCTGTGGTGACTGCTGAGGTCTCAGGAGGACAGCAGATGGAGAGGTGCCCTCCGTCTGGGCCCTGCACTGCTGGCTCCTGCTCCTGGGCCTGACCACGCGCCAGCATCCACATCTGGAGGGGCTCTAAACAGATGCTTGTTGCCCTGGCCGGGTGGCTCAGTTGGTTGGAGCATTGTCCCCTATACCAAAGATTGTGGGTTTGATTCCTGGTCAGGGCACATACCTAGGTTACAGGTTCAATCCCCCGTTGGGGCACATATGGGAGGCAACCGATCAATGTTTCTCTCTTTCTCCCTTCTTCTCTCTAAAAAGTCAGTAAAAAAAAAATCCTCAGGTGAGGATTAAAAAAATAATAAAAATAAAAAATAACAACAACAATAGATGTTGGTTGCGAGGCAGAGCGTGGACAACACGGCCACTGGTAACATCTGGACGCATGCCTTAAACTTCCTGCATTTTATGACGTTCCCTGGAAGAATGTGAGCACTGGGCAGGCCGCCTGTGCGCTGCTGGCCAAGGAAGGGCATTTCCGTCTTGACCCCACCCCATCCCACAGGCGCCCCAAGACACAGCTGGGGTACAGGCCCCAGAGGAGGGTGCACTGCGGACAAGGCCGGGCTTAGAAGTGTCTACGTAACACGCTGCTGTTGACACAGCCTTATGGGAAATCTTTCTGCTAAAGCACATTTGATTGTTTTTATTTCATTTGATGACTGTTTTAAATGGAAGCCAAAAACAAGGAACAAAAATAACCCCAGAGAATGTCCGTCTGCCTGTCTGCGGAGGTGCTGTAGTGTTTCTGGGAGAGGAAAATTCTTAAGAATCTTGGAAACCTTGAGAAAGCTTGAGGGAACGGGGAAGAATGTTGCCCTTCAGTTGGTGAGGCCATTTTCTTAGGATCTGAGAGATGACAGTTGACACTCAGGAGGCAAATACCTTATGATGCTTGTTCTCCCTGCCCCTCCCCAGCACCAACTAGAAAGATGGATGGATGGCAGGATAGATGGAGGGCAGGATAGATGGAGGGGAGGGGAGGGGAGGGGAGGGAGCTTCCATGATGAGTAACTAAGAGAATATACCCACCAAGTTTCCCAGCACTTTCAGGATACCTTATTTTAAATCAAAACCCCACACACATCCATTTCAAGAGTGCCTACCCTTCATTGGATTTCAAGTCCCCAAAGTCGTATCCTGACCGTTGTCCTCTCTCTGTGCTTGGGGGTAAGCGGGTTATGGTTCCATTCTACAGAAGAAACAACTGAGACACAGAAACAGGAACCAGCCAAACTGCACTCCCGGGGCTGCCCGTAGGTAGGCTGGGACCCGAGTATTCAGACTGGCCTGAGGTCCCTTTTTCACAATGTTTTTCTTCTCTTTGTCTTCATGTTTTTGTTGGTGTTGTTTCCTTCTGCCTTCCCTGTTCACTGTTCCCTCACTCCCTCTTATCCCATCCCGTCATTTCACCTTGCCTTTGGACCTCCAACCCCCACATCTTTGCTGGTAGGAGGAAGCACTCAATGGTGGACCCCCCATGAAAGTCTTAACAGAAGACGTGAGTTTGAGGGGAGCTGTGCATGGGGGTGGTTGAGCATGGGGGACTCATTCTATTTTTCCCCTTATTTAAAATAAATAATATATCTTTACATTTATAAGTACTATAGCCATACATTCTCATGGTACACGAGAATTCAAATATTATCAAAAGAATCTCCCTTAGCGACTTCCTATATAATAGGACTTATAGAAATGTATTATTTCAAAATCGTAGATTCTAGCCAGTATCTATGTTGTTCAAAAACTCTCATTTCCCCCAGCTTTACGCCCCGGGGAGTCTTCCAGGCGTGTACATCTGCTGTGTTCTGTTTAATGGCCGCACAGTAGCCCATAGTATGGATGTCCCATCGCTCAGCCATTCACCTTTGGTGGGCATTCAGGTTACTTCCAAATGTTCCTCTGGAAATACAAGGTCCTCAGGGAAGCCTGTTGGACGTGCCTCCGCCTTCACATGCAAAGTGTTTCTTCAGGCAGATGCTGAGAAATGGAATCAGTTTCAACAGCCATTGCCAAATTGCCCTCCAAAATGACTGTCCGTTAGTCACACTGCCACCAGTGTATTGGGACAAATTGTCTCTCGTCATTTAAGGTGCATTTTCTCGATATCTTTTTAATATGATTACCAGTTATTTTGTAATGGGTTAAATTTTTGTTTTACTTTTAAAGCAGCATTTGGAAAAACAGAGACAATCGGAAAACAGAGAAAGAAGTTCAGCGTGATTTTATGGCAGAAGCTAATATCATTTTTGTGTAAAACTCTTTCTTTATATACCTTTTACAAAGTTGAGGTTCTAGCGTCCGTGTCGTTTGTAGCTTGCTTGTTGATTTAGCATGAGCTCCTACACATTGGTTGGTGGTGTTTGGCATAAAGCACAGTTGTTTAAATCTGCCCTTTTTCTACTCGTTACTTTTGGCTAAATAGCGAAATGTAATTAGAGCTAACATTTATTTACCAGTCCCTGTTCTAGGCTCTGGGACAGAGTGATTAACAGAATGGACCATGACCCCCCTCCCCCTAGCTCTTACTTTCTGGTGGGGAAAGACGGATGATAGACAAAGAACTAGATTGTTAAAAGGTTATATACACACGAGGGAGGCGCAGTCAGGGGTGTGAGAGCTGGGCTGTCCCTAAGGCTTACTTAGAAAAGGATTTTTGAGCAAAGATTTGGAGAAGATAAGAGAGGGCGGCCACTGGGGAATGAGTATTCCAGGCAGAGGGAATGTCAAGGGCACAGATCACGTCCCGCTGTGAGGAACAGCTTTGGGTCCAATCTCCTGGGAGCAGAGTGAGCCAGTGGAATGTCGTAGAAGAGCCAGGTCTGCAGGGCCTTGTTGGCCCGGGGGAGGACTCTGGCCTTTTGTCTAGCGAGACAGGAAGACGTGGGAGGGTGTTGAGCAGAGGAAGGACATGGTATGACTGATGAAAGACTAGGAAGCTATTGAGGTGTCCAGGCGAGAGGTGATGGTGGCTTGGAGCAGCGTGGTCACTACTGAGGTGGTGAGAAATGATCAGATTCTTACTATACAGGGCGGGGCAAAAGTAGGTTTGCAGTTGTGAGTGCGAAACACAGATTATTCTCGTATTATTATTTATTATTGTATTATCTTCCATGTGAACAACTGTTAACCTACTTTTGCCCCACCCTGTATGTATATATTATATACTAGTATATGTATACTTTTTATTGTGAAATTATTTTAGGCTTATAGTAAAGGTGCAAAAACAGTGCAGGGTGTTCCTATGAACCTGTTTGTCACCCAGTGTCCCCTAATATGAGCGTCTTACATAACCACAGGGCAATGATCAGAACTAGGAAGTTAACATTGGTACAATGAGGCCTTATTCAGGATTTTACCAGTTGTTCCACTAATATCCTTGTTCTATTCCAGGATCCAAATTTGCATGTAATTGTTGTGTCTCCTTATTCTCCTCCAATCTGTGAAACCCTCTTGGTCTTTTCTTACCTTCCACGACCTTGACACTGTTTAAAAAACATACATTTTTATTGATTTCAGAGAGGAAGGGAGAGGGGGAGAGAGAGAGAGAAACGTCAGTGATGAGAGAGAATCATCAATCAGTTGTCTGTCTGCACATCCCACACTGGGGATCCAGCTCCCAACCCGGGCATGTGCCCTGACTGGGAATCAAACCGTGCTCTCCCTGGTTCATAGGTCAGTGCTCAACCACTGAGCCACACAGGTCGGGTGACCTTGATGCTTTTGAAGAGCACTGATCACTGATTTTGTAGAAAGTTCCCCAATATGAATTGCCTGATGTTTTGTCCTGATTAGATTGAGACTGTGTATTTTTGGCAAGTCATGGCCCTTCCGAAGTAATGGCCCTTCTCAGTGCATCCATTGTATTGGGGAGTCCAGGATGTTGATAGAGTTTGTCACAGGCAGTGTTATTTATCCTCGATAACTTGTCTGATGGATTTCTCAGTTTTTCCTTTTCCCCCTATAATTAATAAATATCTTGGGGAGATGCTTTGAGACTGCAAATATCTAGACAGAGGGAATTTAATCCATGGAGTTGGTCTGGATGATAAAGCTGAGAAGCGAAATTTCCCGAGATTTAACTGCAGGAAGCCTTACCACCTCTACACCTGAGGCACAGGTGTTGCCAGAGCCAGGGTCAGGGTCATGCACAGAAGGCTGAGGGCTGGAGCCATGAGGGAGACCCTGTCCCTGCTGGCAATGCCACCTGAGGTGGGGGGAGGCGGGAGCTGATGCCCTGACTCCCTTCTTCCGGTCTCCCATTGGCCGAACCAACTGACTGACTTCTCCCTTCTTCCGGTCTCCCATTGGCCGAACCAACTGACTGACTTCTTCCTCCTTCCTGTCTGCCATTGGCCGAACCAGCTGATGCTGGAGGCTAGGAGTCACAGTAGGCAGGGATCAGCTCCTCTGCAGTGCAGAGCCCGGATGGGCAAGAAGTGGATGTGAGGGCTGGGACTCCCCCGGGACTGGGACGCCACCTTTGCCATTTCCCTCCAGCTGGGCTGCCCCATATGGCAGCCATCCCAATGGGGCGGGTCCAAGTTGAGGTGGGCTCTAAGTGGATTTCAAAAACTTAGTGTGAAGAGAAGAATATGAACTATCTCAATACATTTTAAGTTAATCACCTGTTTTAAATATGTTGAGATAAAATGGAGTCTTGCGCTTAATTTGACCTTTTTAAAACATGGCTGCCGGGTCATTGACAGTGACGTCTGCGGCTCTGTTTGTGGCTCTCATGCCGTGTCTGTGGGACAGCACTGCTCTAGAGTACACTGCACCGGCCGTGTCGTCGGCATGGTAATAACATATCTTTCCTGCACAAAGGTCGTGCCCTTGGCCCGCAGTCAGGAAGGTGTGTCCAGCCAAGGTTTACAAAACCAGGCCTCGAGCCATCCAACTCACTGCCAGTTCTGACCAAGTGTGTCAGGCAGAGAGAGAGTGCTTTCCCTGTACAGGGCGTAGATCAAGGTCCGTGTCCAGCAGCCTCAGCCTGCGAGGCCAGCTAACGTTTAACGCAATAATAAACACACCACCACGGAGCCCGGTAGCACCGCACACAGGAAGGGCCGCACCGTTACTGCTGCTCGTACCTCCACAGTGTTTTCTGGGTTACAGACGTCCTCATCGCAGCCTGCAGAGCCGCCCAGCCTGGCTGTCCATTGTAGAGGTGACGCAGTGAAGCCTGGGAGGTCACATGGGTATCAGCGGCTCTGAAACTGCTGGTGCATCACTCAGGAGCTTGTCAAAATGCTGGTGCCCAGGCCCTGCCCTCACAGAGTTTGATTCAGTGGATGGAGAGTGGGGTCCAGGGACCCCAGTGTGGTATGGCAGGCTTTGGGACGGTCAAGGTGGGGCGCACCGTGGGGCACATCAGGCCCCTAAGCTGTCAGCGGGACGTTGTGGGTCTGGGCTCTGCTGGCCAGTCTGGGGCTCTTCCCCAAGGCCAGGCTGTCCTGTCGGTCCATAGCTCCATCGTCCTTTGGAGCTGGGCATTCGGAAAGATACACACACACACACACACACGCCTCATCTTCAGCTCTGGCCTTGACATTGTAGAGGGCTAGCGTGGCTGAAGGCGGGCAAGTGGGCAAACATGGTGCCCGTTGTTCAAAGCTCACAGTGACCCTGTGTCACGTCTGGTTGACTTTGGAGTGTGGCTGGGTCTTCATCACTTCGGTGGGCTTAGGTGGAGGGAATCTAGGTTGCCTTCCCCACGTGTACCAGAGGGTCACCTCCCCGTGGAACTCAGAGCTGCCAACCTGGGCCTGCTGGTCGGAAGCATCTGCTATTGAGATGGCCGAGCAGGATTCTCTCCTGTCTCTGCGGCAGGAGGACAGGGCCATGTGTGGGGGGCCCGGGCTGAGGGAGGCTGAGCCTGCATACCCTGCCATCACTGACCCCTCCTTTCTCCCCCGCAGTGGACAGCGGACTGCAGCCGGCAGCTGGACAGCAGCTGTCCCTTCTCCCGAGGGCGAGCTCCCCCGCAGCAGGTAGGGAAGAGCTCTGCCCCATCGGGATCGCCATGTGTCTTGTCTGTCTGGGTTGCTGGGCTGGCCCAGGATGGTCATCGCTGGTGACCCTGCAGGTCCCCCGTACACCTTCTGGTGGTCTAGCTCAGCCGTGGGCAAACTACGGCCCGCGGGCCGGATCCGGCCCGTTTGAAATGAATAAAACTAAAAAAAAAAAAAAAAAAAGACCATACCCTTTTATGTAATGATGTTTACTTTGAATTTATATTAGTTCACACAAACACTCCATCCATGCTTTTGTTCCGGCCTTCCGGTCCAGTTTAAGAACCCATTGTGGCCCTCGAGTCAAAAAGTTTGCCCACCCCTGGTCTAGCTGCCCTTTCTGATGCCTCCTCCCTGCCTGCGGGCGACAGTGGATTGGAGGCCAGAAAAGCACGGCTCTCCTGAGGAGTGGAGGGTGGAGTACGCAGGAAGTGGAAGAGGACGGGTGCTGACTGCCGTTGGGAAGTTCCCCTTGAATGCCCAGCCCACAGTGAGGCACCCCCTCCTAAGAACGCAGAGATTCATAGGATTTCTTTTCAGCAGCAGCATTATGTGCTATAACAAACATCTGCATACAACCACATGTCCACTGAGAGGAGGATGGAAAGCAGTATGTGACACATGCTCCCTGCGGAACATGACTCAGCAGTAAAATGAATGAACTGGAGGCCCACACCTCCATGTGATGATGGGTCCCACAAACAGGGGGACTCCTGGGGGGTTGGTGCCAGTGGGGCACTTTGGAGAGTCTGCTATAGTTTTGCGGAAGACCGGGAGGGGCAGGCTGTGGGGATGCAGTGTCAGAGACCTGTCCATGTCCCGAGGCCAGCCAGCTGTCCTGGGACCAGGACACACAATCCCTATGTGTGGCCAAGAGAGAAGGAAGCAGCAAGCCTTCCAGAGTCATCCCTGGTCACCCCTAGGCTGGAAAAAAACACATTTATCCCCATTCCCACCCCCACCCCCCAGCCCAGCCTCACACTGCCTCTGTCCAGGGAGATGAGGGAGCCTTGAAGGGCTCCTGCTATAGCTTGCTCCTGCCTTCAGAGAGCTGACTGGGCTGAGGGACGGCTGCATGGCCTGAGTCTTGGTGTGGCCACACCCCCAGTGCTGTGTGAAGCTGCCCGGAGCCGAGCACAGCTCAGCAGGCCAAAGAGTTGATGTGTTTGCAGAAGGATTTCCTGTAGACTCCTCAGCCAGGGAGTGCAGGGGCCTGGTGCTAAGCCCTGGTGGGCCTGATGCATGGCCCTGCCTTCAGGAGCCCTGCCATTTAGAAGGACAAAATGATGTGTGAAAGGGTGCCCAGTGCCAGGCAGGAGATGCAAGTTTCCAAAGGCGGCCCAGACCTCAGGCGGCCCAGGGTTCGGAAGCCTGGGCAGGCGGAGCGGAGGAGGGGCCTGAGTCAGACCCCTGGGGGGAAGGCTGTGGTTGGGACCCGTGTGCTACACACCACGCTGCACGAGAGGCAGGAGCTGGATTGGAATGGGGTCTCCTGAGGTCAGGAGGACTTCGGTTCAATGATGAAAGGCCTGATATTGATACGTGAGTGACTCAGTTAATTAGGGTACCAACAACAGAGTGAGGTAAACCAGGGAGAAGCTTCTTTCTCTCTCAGTACAACCTGGGTGGGTGCTCGGGGCTGGCAGTGCAGCCCAGTAGTGTCAGGACAAGTTCCTTGCTTCTCATTCGGTGCTATCTAGGGGGCTGCCTTTGTCCCCGTGGTCCACGAGGGCTCACGTTCCAGTGGGAGCACCACCCTGGGCCTCTGATGGAGGAATCCTAGCTGGTGAGAGTTTGTTTCACCAGCTGCCCCTGCCCACACGGAGTGGCTCCCTGATGGAGGGGAGAACCACAGCTGCCCATTGAAGAGGGCGTTTGCTGAGTGCAGCTCCGATGGGATGCTGCTGGCCCATCCATGATTCAGGGCCTCCTTCAACCCAGTCCGCTAGATGTCGGAGCACAGGACCAGCTCTAAGCGACGGCTGCCCGCCCCACAAGCACACCCACTGGCCTCCCATCTAGGCAGATTCATGATGTGATCAGGCTGTTCCATGTGCATCTGCCTGTGTCCTCAGCCAGCTGGTCAACCCAAAAATGGGAGCTAGGGCGGCCCTGCTTCCCTGATTCCCCTGGCCCAGGGCCTTGCACACAGTCGGTGCTTATAATGATGCCGGCATTGGCCCAGATCTAGTCCATGCAGCCAGCCCCTAGTGGGCCCTATGCCTCTGGCCCAGCCGTGGGCAAACTACGGCCCGCGGTCCGGATCCGGCCCGTTTAAAATGAATAAAACTAAAAAAAAAAAAAAAGACCGTACCCTTTAATGTAATGATGATTACTTTGAATTTATATTAGTTCACACAAACACTCCATCCATGCTTTTGTTCCGGCCCTCCGGTCCAGTTTAAGAACCCATTGTGGCCCTCAAGTCAAAAAGTTTGCCCACCCCTGCTCTGGCCACATCGACCTTGCTGAGCTTTCTGAGGTCACTGGGATGACAGGGCAGTTCTACTTCCCCACAGTTGCCCATGGGGGAGAATTAGTTTCAGAGGAAACAGGCTAGAATTGAGACGGGTGGTGGGCTGCTCTGGCACTGCTCCTGCCTCCCTACCTTGGCCCCATGTGCCCAGGAAAGGTGGTGGCCAGAGGACTCTGAGGTGCTGCATTCTGCCCAGAACGCTCTGTGTAGCGGGTCACAGACCATGGTGGGGCCCAGATGCAAGCCCCGTCCAGGGATTAGACATGCCCTGGGCTTGCTTATTTTATTTCAACTAATAGAAAACAAGACAAATGAACAAAATCCCTTTGCCTCCTCTGCAGCCTTTTCGAGGCACAAAGTGGGAACAGCCTAGAGGAGGCCGAGTCCCACACATGGGAGGAGGAGGCTCAGATCAAACAATGGGCCACACACAGTCCCAGGAAGGCCTGTCCAGCTGCAGCAGTTGGGATCCGGCTATACTGAGGACTCTTGGCATCCTGGCAGCCTCTTCCCATGAGAACTTGTCCATCACCCCAGGAGGAATACATACAGTTTGCACCTTTCCATCATGTTGGGGGACATGCATGGAGATGATGTGTTATTTTTTTGTTGTTGTTAATCCTCACCTGAGGGCATTTTTTCCATTTATTTTTATTTTTTTAAGAGAGAGTGGAAGAGAAGGGGAGAGACAGAGAGAGAGAGATACATCGACGTGAGAGAGATACATTGATTGGTTGCCTCCCACATGTGCCACAACCACAGCCAGGGGGGTCGAGCCTGCAACCGAGGTGCATGCCCTTGACTGGAATTGAACCCAGGACCCTTCAGTCCACGGGCTGATGCGCTATCCACTGATCCAAACCAGCTAGGGCTGCATGAAGATGATTTAGAGCAAAGCATGAGAAAACATTTCAAGGTCCCGGCCTGGGGTTTAGCATTTCAGGGAAGAAAGCTGCAGGCATACGAAGGTCGTGTGGGGTCAGGAGGGAGCAGCTCTTCTCCGTCTGCGTGGAGGAGCCAAGGAGAGAAAATGAATGTTCACACAGAGGCCTATGATTAGACCTTGGAAGGACTTCCTGACTGAAGGGCTTGGCTGGCCGTGTTGGCTGCCGAGCAAGGTGATGAAACGGTGCCGGGAGCCTAATGAGCACACCTCCTTATCAGGCGGGTCCCTGCGGAGCCTGGGAAAGGTGGGGGCGTGTCAGAAATGGTGTCTCCGAGTCCTGGCGGCAGCCTGTGATCCCACACTCCCAGGAGCGTGAGAGAAGGGCACTTCCCTGTTCCATCACGATGCCTGGCAGCAAAGCGAAGCACCAGGAGAGTGTCCCAGGGGTCAGAAGGACAGAGGCCGGCCACCTAGCGTCTCTTCTGCGAAACGAGGCATTGGGCTGCACAGACCTCCGAGCCTCTCTGCAACGTATTCCATTGTTTACGTTCTCTGTCTCCGTGAAATAGCCACTGGATCCAAACAGCTGCCAAGAGCAACAGGAGGTCTGGATTTTCCAGATTTCTCTGCTGTTCCCCCACCCCCCCTGAATCCTGTGCCAACCCGCAGGCTGGGTAAACCCTCGGTGCCAACATTGACTCTGACCCAGGAGATGGCAGGTACCTAGCAGGACAGAAAACTTTTAAACAATAGCTGCGCTACTCCAGCCTAACAGCACAGGAAAAACTGCGGCCCCTCCCACTCCAAAGACCCAGTGGAAGCCTGGACGTCCACCCTCGCCCGGCTGTGACAGGTGCCTCAACCTCCGCCATTGGCGTGGTGTCAGAGAAAGCCAAGTAGGAAGATGCAACTTGCCTCCCTGCTGGCTTGTGAAAGGGCCCTTATGCTCCCCACGGTATTATCGGAGACCAGGTGGGGAGCTGGACTTGCACCCCACCCGGCAGTAGTGAGGCACCCTCCCCTCCCTGCTGGGATGTGTCAGAGGAGGCCTAATGGAGAACTGGGACTTCTGTTGTCCAGTGGTAAGAAGGCCACCTCCATGGCAGGGTCATTGGAGACCATATGGGGACCTGTAACTTCGCCTCCACCAGCTGTAACGACAGAGCCACCCTTGGACTGGTTATACTGTGGCCGTGACCCCTGTCTCCTGCCAGGGTGGTATCCCAAAAGCCAGTTACAACAGATTTAAATGAGATTCAGGATCTCATAACGTATCACAGAAGTGCCCTGAGTGCAGTCAAAAATCACCTGAGCTACCAAGAATTGGGAAGTTTTCTTAATGAAGAGGAGATAAGCCATAGATGTCAACACTGAGATGTGAAATCGGACTAGTATCTAGAATATACAAAGAACTCCCAAAAATCCACATTAAAAACAACCCAATTTAAAAATGGACAAAATACACGAAGACACCTACTTCACCGAAAAGGATATACAGATGGCAAACGCACCCAAAAAGACGTTCAACACCATTAGCCACAAGGGAACATCAGCCCACACCTATCGGATCATCTGTAATGAACAACACCAAGCGCTGGTGAGGGTGCAGCGTGTGCCCCCTCACACACTGCTGGGTCACTCATACACGGCTGGGGGAGATGTACCGCCGTTGTGGAAAACAGTTGGGTAGATTCTTCAAAAACTCAACATGCAAGAACCATCTGATCCAGCCATTGCATTCCTGGCTGTTTATCCCCGAGGAATGAAAACTTATGTTCACACAGAAACCTGTACTCAAATGTTTATAGCAGCTTTAGTGATAATAGCCCAAACTGGAAACAGCCCACATGTCCTTCAGCCACGTGACTGTGGGACAAGCTGTGGCACTCAGCAATAGAGGAGCCAGCTCCTGCCACTCACAACCCTCAGGGAATGGTGCTGAGTGAAAAACAAAAAGACAAAAGCCAGTCCCCAAAGTTACATACTCTCTGACTCCATTTATGGGACATTCTTCAAGTGGGGACCGGTTAGCCTTTGCAAAGGCTAGGGAAGGAGGGGAGCCAAGAAAGTAGGTGTGGGTATAAAAGGGCAGCCAGGGTGATGCTTATGCTGGTGGAAATGTTTTGCATCTTTTTAAAGAAATATTTTTATTGATTTCAGAGCGGAAGGGAGAGGGAATGACGAGAGAGAATCATTGACCGGCTGCCTCCCACACCACCCCCACTGAGGATTGAGCCTGCAATCCAGGCATATGGTCATCAAACTGTGACCTCCGGGTTCATAGGTTGACTCTCAACCACTGAGCCACTCCGGCTGGGCATGTTCTGCATCTTGACTGTATCAGTGTCAGTATTCTGGAAGTGACCTTGTCTTAGAGGAGATATATTTGGCCATAGGCTTTCGTCATTATCTCCCACCTCTCCCTGGTCTTTTTGGGTCTTAATTCAAAGACGGTGAGGATAGAGAGGGAAGAGACAGAATGGACAGAGAGAGACAGAGGTTCCAGAGTGATAGAAATGGCCTTCCTGCTCCTGAACTCAGCGCTGGCGCCTCCCAGGAGGTCCTCTCTGCTGGCTCTGCTCTGCCATGCTCCCTTCTCAGGGGCCCTCCTACTGTAAGGGGGTTAAATTGTTGGGGGCCCATCATAGGCTTTCCCACGTGCATGTGGGTGCTGTCCTTGGTGCTGAATGCACACGCACACGCACACTCACGCGCATGCACGCATATGCACAGGACACAACTGTTTCTCCTTGAGCCCTGCCTTTCCCCACCTCCCTCTGTACTTGGCTTCTTATTTCCTTTTTGCTGAAGCAAACCCAAGTCACCCTTAAAGTCTGAGAGCAGCTTTAGACCCAGCCCTAGGAAGTATCTGTTTTGGCCAGGTTCTATCTAGTTTCTAAACCCTTGCAGACTAGAGTTGTCAACGCATTCGCATGCATGTGTGTGCGCGCGCACACACACACACACACACACACACACACACGTCATTCTTAGTTGTGTTAATAAAGAAAAGAAAGCAGCATAGAAGAGGTTCTTTTCCCTCCACTACACCTGCCTGGGCATGTATTTCTGCTGTACAGGGATTGACTCCCACCTTGTTTCAATCACTCAGACAGCTCACACACCCCGTGTTCCCTCTCAACTTCACGACAGCAGATGTACCCTCTCCACCAGCACTGCCTTCCCAAACACGACAGAGACAGACTCGAGGACCCAAACAGTTGTGGGGGATGGGTATGTGACTGCATTATGGAAATCTGCAGTGGGGTCGGAGTTTATCTGAATAATTGCACACTACAGTGGTTAAGAGCACGAACTCAGGGCCTCCCTGGGACTTGCTCTGTGAACACGGACATGTCTCTGGGTCTCCGTTTCCTCCTCAGGGAAATGGGGGTGACCACACTGGCTTCCTAGGGCTGTAACAGAGGTAAAGTGCTCGATGGTGCCTGGCCTCCGTGAGTGCTGCCTCGTCTGCTGTTGTCATCACCTGGGGTCTGTCTTCCCCTGAGCTGGGGTAGCTGTGCTCCCAGGGGACCTCTCGCGGGCAGCTTCAGTGTCCCAGCCCGTGGGCACGCCGCTTCCATTTCTCCTTCCACACTGTTTAAAGTGCTCATTAGCCCTCTGGTGGCGCTGAGAGCAGCATGCTTCGCCCTGGCATGGGGCCCCTAATTGCCAGTAACGGGCCGTTGTGAAGTGTGCAGCCGCGTTTAAGTGCTAACAACGATCCCCTGAAAAGGGTGCTTGTTTTTGATGGGCTTCTCGAAGCCTTGGCATTGCAGCAACCTGGGGAGCAGGGCCGGGGGCCGCGGAGCCCGGCGGGGTGGGTGGGCTCAGAGATAAGCTGTGCTCACAGGCCAGCCCAGGAACTGCAGCCTGGAGAGTGTTCTTGAAGAGTTCTCAGTGCCTGGCCTCTGAGTCCTTGATAAATAATAGGTCATTGATGATGCTGGGTCCCAAGGTTAGGATGGGTTCGGGGGAGGGGAGTGGGCAGGGAGATACAATAAAAAAGCGAAGCCAGGGTTTATTTTTTATATATATTATTGATTTCAGAGAGAAAGGCAGAGGGAGAGAGACAGAAACATCAATGATGAGAAAGAATCACTGATCGGCTGCCTCTTACACGCCCCACACTGGGGATCAAGCCCACAACCCACTCATGTGCCCTAACCGGAAATCGAACTGTGACCTCCTGGTTCACAGGTCAACACACAACCACTGAGCCATTCCAGCTAGGCCCAAGCCAGGGTTCCTACCTTTGACAAGATGGCAGACTAACTGGAGAAGAGAGCTAACAGAGAGAGCATTAGATGACTGTTTCCTAAGCAGGGTTCCATGGAACCCTAGTCCTGCAAAGTGCTCTGTGAAATACTGTAAAGAGGAAGGGCAGGGTAGATTTCTGGCCAAGAGAGTTTGGGAAATACTGCACACTATACTGCACCCCATTTGAAGAGTCAGCATCCATGTAAAGCCAATAAAGGCACTGAGAAGTTCTGCAATTAAATAATTTATTTCATGATTTCATTGTGTCCCAAACATTCGACCAGGGAGCCTTTTTTTTTAAAACTTTTTCCTCCCCGTGACACTCTTTTAAACATCCAGTGTTTCCAAAAGCATGGTCCATGGACCACTCAAGCTGCACACAATTTAAGCCATCAGCACTCCCCTCCCCAGGTGACTCGGATGCACCCTGACACTTGAGGGCCAGCGGATCAGCGTTGCTAGAACACCAGTGGGGAGCTCTGCAGCGGAGCAGTCAGGAAGGTTGCCATCGGGGTACGTGCTGTACATGCTGTGGGTTCACGGGGCACAAGCGTCGAGGAAAGTGCAGAATAAGGAACGAAGGGTCTTTAGCTGGATCGTAGCAGAAGCCTGGGGGAGGGGGTGGAAAGAAACTTGCTTTTTCCTCTGAGTCCAGGAAGGCCACAGTGGCCCAAAGAGGAATGTAGCCCCATGGCTTCGGCAGCTGTGTGTGGCCTTAGCGCCCTTCACTGGCAGGCCTGCGTGCCAACCGCACACCGACACAGCGTCACCTGTGCGCTCAGGAGGAAGCGAGGCCTCTGCGGGCACAAACAGAAGGTTCGAGGAGGCAGGGGGGCCTGGGAGCAAGCAAGCCCTGGGCACCTTCTCTCCTCAGCTTGTCCTCTCCCCTGTGTGGGTCCTCGGTGGGAGCGGGCTTGGGGTGGTTTGGAGGGTGAGGTGGACCTGGCTCCTGCTGAGTTCCAGAAATCAGGTTGCAGTCCGCCTGTGTGTGGGTCCATCTGTCCCCAGGCTCCTGTCCCTCTGGCTTTTTGATTTTTTCTGGGCACTACAAGGGTTTGGGGAACAGGTGGTGTGTAGGTGGGTGTGTGCATGCGTGTGCATGTGTGTCGGGGGCTGTAGACTTTGAGGGTTGATGTCCAGAACTCAAGGAGGGGGGACTCCCCAGGCACTTCTCCAGTTTCAGGGGCTTTGATTGGCTCTGAAGCCCTCGGACAGAAAATTGCCCTTGACATCCTCACCTGTGAGTCAGTCTTTCAGACACACAGGCAGCTGGCCGGCGCCTGCTCCGCATGCAGGGTAGAATCTGCTCCGTCGGTTGGCAGGCATCTGAGGTGGACGTACTGCGTGCCTCGCTGGGCCACGGGGGGCACCAGAAGAGAAGGTGGCAGTCGAGGAGCTTAAAATTTACTTGGGGCCATGGATGAACCATGGGTTCTTTGGTTTCACTCCACGTGGGATTTATTGATGCCGTGCTGTGCTGTTTTAATGTGTTGATCCTCACTGCTGTGTGATAGTCCGGGATGTGAACACACCACGATGGATCTGTGTGGTCAGCGGGTGGGCGTTCGGGGATTTCCTCTGTGCCACCTGCTGTTGGTGAATGTCCGCCCACATTCCGCGTGTGTTCACACCTGGGAGCACAGGCCTGGGTCGCAAGGCATGTGCACATTCAGCATGAGCAGAAGTGGAGGTTTTGCCTGTAAAGAGTGAGAGGATGGACAGCAGGTAGCAGGGCTAACGAGCGAGGGATGGCAACGGGCGTGGAGGCAGGGAGGGCAGAGAAGCCATATCACAGAAGCTGGAGCGAGTTGTGTTTTCCGTCTGTGGCTGGGCCTCGCAAGAACTGTCTGTGTGTGGAGACGGGAGCTGGGTGACAGAAATCCAGTTGCTGGCATAGCCTTCGTCAGTGGGGGCTGCTCAGCGCCGCCTGATTTCAGGGAGTAGGAAGTTGACCCCCACGGGGACCCTCCAGTGTGCCTGGGGGCAGCTCGTCCATGTGGAGGCTTGGAGGAGAGAGCCATGGGCTGGGGCGGCGAGACCCGAGCCGTTTCTGTACCTGATGGCACAGCTCCGGCACACACCATCCAGGCGACGGCCGTGCCTGGGCGGAGGCTAGGCGTCCACCCGAGTCCTCCCAGCTGCCCAGGATGACCAGCCGAGGGGGCGGGGAGACCTCTGCAGCCCCCTCTTCTTCTCAGTGTCCTGGCCAAGCAAATAACGTTGCCCCTTCCTTTCCCCCCTGCCCCCCTCCTAGAACGGCAGCAAAGATAACTCTCTGGACATGCTGGGCACAGACATCTGGGCTGCCAACACCTTTGACTCCTTCAGGTGAGCTCCAGTCTGCTGTGTGATGTGTGGCTCTGGCTGGGACCCCCGCTTTCGTGTCCTGATGCCCCGTGGGGCCTTTGGGGAAATGTTGAGAGTTCACTGATGAAGAAGCGGGAGAACCAGAGGGTGCGAGATAGCTTACAGCACGAGGCTGAAGAGGAAGGAGGCTGAGAGGAAAGAAGGAGACCGAGGGAAGGAAAAGGAGAGGGTATCCAAGGGAAAAAGAAAGAGGAGGGAAGGGGAGCAGAGGGGGGACTGGAGAGGAGCAGAGGAGATGGCTCCGGGTGTCAGGCAGCCTGGGGTGGGTCAGGCAGGTGGGGCTGGCAGCAGGGAAATCTGGAGGAAGGAGGGGTTTTCAGTGGCTCAGACTCTAGGGCAGCGGTTCTCAACCTGTGGGTCGCGACCCTTTTGGCAGTCGAACGACCCCTCTCACAGGGGTCGCCTAAGACCATCCTGCATATCAGATATTTACATGACGATTCATAACAGTAGCAACATTACAGTTATGAAGTAGCAACGAAAATAATTTTATGGTTGGGTCACAACATGAGGAACTGTATTTAAAGGGCCAGAAGGTTGAGAACCACTGATCTAGAAGGTTCCTGATGGACCAGGTTGGAAGAACAGGTGTTGGCTAGGGTTCACGGGCTGCTAATGGGCTCCTGCCCTGGTGTCCACCCCTCAGGCCATGGGTGGCCTGGCCCTTTCGTTCCACTCTGTCTGGCTCTGAGCAGGTTCCAGACACACCCGGCTGGGCAGTCCCCAGAGCTGACACCATAGGCTCCGTTTGGCTCCATTCCTTGGCTGGGCTTGTCTCCTCCCGCTCCTCTCTCATGTCTTGCCCTCCCTCGCCCTCTAGTGGTGCCACCTGGGACCTGCAGCCTGAAAAGCTGGACTTCACCCAGTTCCACCGGAGGCTCCGACACACGCCCAAGCAGCCCCTGGCACACATCGACCGCGAAGGGTAAGGGACAGCGGCTGGGGTGTGGAGGGGGTTCTTACAGGGGGGAAGCGGGGGAGAAAACAGCTGTGGCTGCACCAGAGCTGAGAGGGGCCTCTCCCTGGACAGGACGGCGGTCCTGCTGCTTGAGGGACACACAGATGAGTCCTGGCCTCAGCCCTGCAGGCTCCCTGGCCTCCTGCATGCCTCAGCCACACTGCCCGCTCCCTTCCTGACCCTGCACGTCAGTAGCCTAGTGCAGTGGGTCTCACACTTGACCAGAACCACCCGGGGGCTTGTTAAAACACAGATCCCTGCATCCACCCCCCGAGTCTGGGGGTCTGGGGTGGGGTGTGAGCGTGTGCGTTTCTAACAGATTCCCAGGGCTGCTGCTGGTCCTGGGACCCCACTTTGAGAACCACTGGTGTAGTGGATGCTTTTTCACTGGGATGTCTCACCCTCTACTTATTTCGTGCATCACTGTTGCCTCCCCCTTTTAAAGAGCCCTGTCTTGGATTTTTATGGCTTCACCACATAGTCATGATTGATTAAATCAATGGCTGTTGGCGATTAATTCGATCTTATGCCCTCTCCCCTCCCAAAGGTTAGGGGATGGAACTAGAAGTTCTAACCCTCCTTCTCCCCATCCTCAGGTTGCCTAGGGACTTTCTACAGTCACCTCATTAACACAAAATCCCTCCATCCTTTAGGAACCCCCCAGGATTTGGGGAGCTCTGTGCAAGGACTGGGGAGGAAGAGCAAATATCTCCTATTATAAACTAGAGGCCCCATGCACGAAATTTGTGCAAGAGTAGGCCTTCCCCCGGCTGCCGACACCGGCTTCCCTCGCTGCCCCTGCTTCGTCCGGAAGGTTGTCCGGAAGGACGTCCGGTCTAATTAGCACATTACGCTTTCATTATTCTAGATTACAACATCACACGTGGTAATTCTGCGTTTTAACTTTTTGAGGAACTGCCAGTGTTTTCCACAAGTGCAGGATATTTCACCTTCCCACCCGCAACATACAAGGGCTCTGATTTCTGCACATCCTCGTGAACATTTGTAATTTTCTTTTTTAAGTTATACTCGTGGCTTTTCTTTTTCCTTCCAAGCCTTCCCTGCCCGCTCCTGTCTCCCTGTCGCGTTAGGTCTGAACGTAAGTTTCCTGCTCTCACCTGGCCTCCTGCTGCCACTTTCTGTCCCACCCACCCCTTCTGTTGGCAGCGTTGGTCTCACCACAGTGGAATGAGCAGCAGCCTGGCCGGGTGTGCTCATCCTCCTTTCAGAGATGAGAGGGACGCAGCTCAGAGAGGCTGGACCTCACCCAGTCGCTCACCCAAGTGGCAGAGCCGTGATTTAAGGCCTCTGATGCCGTCCAGTGTAACCCTGAATCGGCTTCCCCCCTCAAAACTTTATGCAAAATCGTATGCACGTGCATATTTCTAGGGAGAGGTATGTCATGCATGTCAGCCTCTCCCAGGGGACGGAGCCTCTCACCATGTCCTTTTTTTTCAATGTCCTGTTTGTGTGGATTCCATCAGCACGTTTGGGGTCGTTTTTGGGGGCGTAGAGAGGAAGATGGCCTGGAGCATGGAGCACCCTGTTAGAGGCGGTAGAGCAAAGCAGAGGCCCGGCCCAAGGCTCCCCTGGCCCTGCCTCACACTGTCCGCTGCTCACTGCACGTTCAGCCCCTCATTCCGCAGCCACTGCCCCTTTCCTCCTGCGCTGCTGCTGAGCAGGGCTGAGCCCACACGGCTGAGTCTAGGAAAGCTGACCTTCCCACGCCAGGAGCGGGTTTTCAGCGGAGGTGACGCTCCCATCTGCGTTGTTGTGGGCGAGGTTGAGCATGGGGTGCGCCATGGGAATGGCATGTTGCATTTCTGAAGCCCAGTCGCTAGGCCCCCTAGGTGCCCGCATGGTGCTGGGTACTGTGAGTGTGTGTTGCTCGCTCGCGCCCTCTCTCTCTCTCTCTCTCTCTCTCTCTCCATCTCCATAAAACACAGCCCCCTGCCCAGCAGGACTGTTTGCTATGAAAAGGAAGCACACACCTATTCATGACTGAGACTGTGCAGGGAAATAAGGCTCGGTGTGTGGTGTAGACATTTACAGAGTGCGCACTGTGAAAGCAGCTGCCAGGCACGTAGTCACATGACTGCGAAGAGGTCAGAGTGGAGAGCGCTGGGGAGGATGAGCTGTCTGGGAATGGCTTCGGGAGAGACACAGCATATCCCTGGGAAGCTCCCATCTCTCCCGTGTCCCCTGGGAGCACGTGGATGGTGAAACCAGAGGGGAAACTGAGGCCCAGAGAACAGAAGGTGTCTGATGGGGAATGCGTGTCATAGTCAGGCTCTCGGAGGGTCTGCACCAGTTCCCACAAGTGAACAGAACAAAACACTGGTTGGCAGTGGCCACAGATGGCTCAGGGGAGGAGAAGTCCCCGGTGCTGAGGACCGTGTCCCCTCTGCAGCCTGAGGGACCGGCCACAGCCCCTCACCAGCTGCAGGCCAGGCTCCCATAGTCACTAGTTGTGGCCAAATTCTGTCTCCTCCTGCTCCCAGGGAGTCGGGTGCAGCGTCCTGAGGCCGCCTGTGGCTGGGCCAGGGCTGTGTCCCCTTAGAGCCCTGCCGCACTGGGGCGGATGCCACGTGCCCAGCCACTGCAGCATCTCGGGAGCAGGGCACCACGTTGTTGCCAAGGCTTCCCAGGTATCCACGGAGGGACCGGAATTGGAATCAGCTGTTGCCTTGGAAACCCTGTTGGCAACAGTGAGTCAGCTGGTCTCCACCAACCTTCTGCCCTCAAGCCTGCAGTCATCCAGGGGTGTGAGCCCCGGACAGGGTGGGTCTAGGGCCAGGGGAACACAGCCTCTCCCCACCACCACCACACACACACACTCACACACACACCACCTGGGGCGTGATGGGAGAATGGACGGCCAGGCCTGTGCTAGGCTGGGGCCTGCATGTGCTGGAGCCAGAGGGGAGGTACGCACACGTGACTTAGAGGAGCCGGTGTCAGCCATTCTAGTCGGCCCTGTCCGCACACCCCTCCTTCCCCCCTGCCCTGACACAAGATGAAACAGAGATGACGACAGGCTGTTGGTAGCTTCACAGGCCATCCTGTCTCTGCCAGGCAGATGTGTTAGTGAAAAGGCAGTTGGCTGTTTCTAGCCCTTTCTTGATTTCAGAGAGGAAGGGAGAGAGGGAGAGTGACAGAAATATCAGTGATGAGAGAGAATCATTGATTGGCTGCCTCCTGCATGGCCCCTACTGGGGGCTGAGCGCACAACCAGTGCATGTGTCCTGACCAGGCCTCCTGATTCATAGGTCGATGCTCAGCCATTGAGCCACCCTGGCCAGGCTGTGTCTAGACCAGCCGTGGGCAAACTACGGCCCGCGGGCCAGATCCGGCCCGTTTGAAATGAATAAAACTAAAAAAAAAAAAAAAAAAAAAAGACTGTACCCTTTTATGTAATGATATTTACTTTGAATTTATTAGTTCACACAAACACTCCATCCATGCTTTTGTTCCGGCCCTCCGGTCCAGTTTAAGAACCCATTGTGGCCCTCGAGTCAAAAAGTTTGCCCACCCCTGGTCTAGACCTTTCTTTACCTCATCTGCAGCCCAGCACATCCCAAGGCCAGAGTGGGGGGCTGAAAGGCAAGAACCTCCTCTTTTCCCTCCTTCACCCCTCCTGCCCCAGCTTCGCCTGCCAGACCCCCATATCCTTCCAGCCTGGCCCTCCTGATCATCCGTTAGCCACCCCTGGCACCCTCTCCCGCTACTCCAGCCCGCGAACGCTGATGTCCTGCTGGCATCGTGCTGCATTTAGCTCCGGGCCTTTGCCCTCCCTGCTGCCCTCTGCCCGGGACATTCTCCCAGATTCTCTGCTTGGCCGCTCCCGGCCCATCTCCCTCCCTCTGCTCAGACTGTTGTAGACCCGGCTCTTCTGGGTTCCTGTCACGCCCTCTCTTGCCCCTGACCCAGCACTGCTGTGGCCGAGGGCCCAGCCTGTGCACTGCTTACCTCGGGCCAGCCCACGCCCGAGCCCCCACAGAGGCGCTTGTGAAATGCGGCGTGGGTCACACCCCCGTGCTCCCTTCCTCCCAGGCCTTCGCTCATTTTGGCAGCCACCCGGTTTCCCTTCCTCAGGGCTCGGGGCCCCTCTGGCCATAGGATTTTCTTGACACTGATCTCATGCTGCCCCTACTGGTGCTCAGGCGCACCGCCCTGTCCACTGAGGTTAGGACTTGTTTCCCAAGAGCTGTGAGCTGGCTGAGGGCAGGACCACGTTGGGTTCATTGCCCATGACTCCAAGGGAGGCTGACAGGGCCCAAGACATAGGAGGTGCTTGGCGAATACCGAACCACTAAACGAATTACTCTGAAGTCTTATAGTTGCATTAACTGCAGCTAGAAAACGCTGGCGCCAGCTCCTGGGCAGCCCTCGCCACACCTGGGTCACTAACGATAGCATAACAATACGTATAAACTAATACCGCGCACAGGCAGGTGAGTACCGTCCTCAGTGCTTACCTCGTATCGGGTAAACTCCCCGCCACCTGGCGAAGTAGGGCTGTTATTCCCTCAGGTGAGGGAGCTGGGAGACACCCTTCCCCAATGAGTGACCTGCATGAGCCTGGGCGGCCCCAAAATCGATGTGTGTCCTCGGCCACTGTGCTGCTCTTCGTCCCCAGTAACAATGACAACAGTAATCGTAGTAGAAGCAGAGGCAGTGCTACTGACAGCGATGTATTTACCTTATTTATTTTATTACCATTTTATCTAACTGCCCCCTGTACTTGCCGTGAGAATATATTTACCGTTAAATATGGTATCTTAAGTGTGTGTACCCATGCGCCTGGCAAGGTTCTAAGCACTTCGATGCATTAATTTAATCCTCCGCTCACCTTATCATGTTAGACATTATTAATTATCCCAACTTTTCTAACAAGGAAACGGATACAGAGGTTAAGTGACTTGCACAGGGTCACCCAGTTAGTAAGCAGTGCGGCTGGGGTTCCAACCCCTGGAGTCTGGTGCCAGGGTCTGCACCTTCAACGTGCAGGAGACATGGACCTTTGGCAGTGAGTCAGGGTGTGTCTTTGCCCTGAAGGGTCACCTGGCCACAGAGGGCAGGAAGACAAAGGGTTGGCGTCTGGGCCGGCGGGCTGGTGGGCTGGCCCTAGGTGAGGCCAAGGAAGAAGGAAGCCCCACTGGGGCCTGGGTGACCTTGAGGAAGCTGCTCTCTCTCCATTCATTTCTCTGTAGTGTGCTGGTCAGGATGCTAGGCTGTTGCAGAGCTGTGACAGGTTTGGGGGTCTATCAGCAAGGAGTTTATGGTGCTTCTGTGCCCCACCCTCAGGCTGGTCTCAGCATCCCATCTGCATGAGTCCTTTGTCCTCCATGAAGGCCTGTGTAGCCAGTGGGGGCGGGGGACAGCCTGAAGGGTCACCTGGCCACAGAGGACATGAAGGCAAAGCGTCCCGTCACCAGGACATTTCCTCCTAGCGGGCAGGCTGGTTCTGCAGGCCTGGAGGGAGGGCAGGACCAGGTGTCACCCCATGGACCCAGCTCTTCCTGTTTGCCAGGCGGGGCAGGATCCAGGCAGGTGCCATCCTTTCAACGTCTTTGTCTTTTCTGCTCCAGGTGTGGAAAAGGGAAGCTGGAAGATGGGGATGGGATCAACCTGAATGACATCGAGAAGGTCCTCCCAGCCTGGCAGGTAGGCACAGGGGCAGCGTCTCGCACACTCCCCTTCTCCCAGGTCCCGATGCTGGGCCTGGGCCTGGGCACTCCTGCTGGCCCCTACCTCCAACAAAGCATCCCCGGATGTACCATGTGTGGGCAGGGGCGGCTGCCTCCACGTCCAGAGTGTCCCACTGGGATGTGTGTGCAGAGAGCCCAGTGGCCCTTAGACTTAATTAATGCCTAATGTTGATCTGCAGGGAGCTCTGGCTTCTCGCTCACTGGGAGTCACACATGGGGCCCATTTCACCGTGAGTGGTCCTAGTGGGAGGGCCTCGTCAGAGCTCAGATGCTGACACTTGGGTGCCCATCCAACCCCTGCTCCAGCCAAAGCCAAGGACTCCCCTATCCAGATGGTCCCCCCGGCTGTACTTCCACAGCAGGCAGAGCATCTCGGGGGTGAGTCACACAGTGCTGTCCCTCAGGGACCCCCATCGCTGGGGCTCGGCAGCAGGGCGGACAGCAGGTGCCCCATTTTCCCAGCATGGTTCTCCACCCAGGAACGGCACCTGGTTGGTTAGTAAGGGCTAATGTTGATGGTGACACCCCCAAGGTCTGCTTCCTCGTAAATGGCAGCAGAGGGCGAAGGTCAGGTGAGCTGGGGGAGGTGATACCCAGCAGCTAGATTTTAGCGCCCATGATCCGTCGGCAGCTTCTGGTGCGCTGAGGCCAGCCAGCACTGCTCCCAGGAGCTCCGGGCTCGGGTGGGAAGCTGGAGGCTCTGAGCGTGGTGACATGGTTTCTGGGGGGACATCAGTCATGGTTCTGGGCTGTGAAGCCGTAGGGCTGGGTAGAAGCTAAAACCCATACAACTGGGCTTAGAATGGGGTTTTAGGGGTCCCTCCTGTATTTTTGGTATCTTTACTGTGAATAGCACGTGGAGTGGAAGGAGTCGGCTGTCCCGCCGTGTTGACAATGAGGGGGGCCTCCCAACCCCCATCATTTGTAATCCTGCTCCCAGTGTGGCCCAGGGTCGGTGCACCTGGTGCAGAGGCCGTGAGGACTGTCGGCTGCACCGCAGTCAGCTCCCACTAGAGGGCACCAGCGCGCCGCTCCCGAGGCTCCACCGTCTGACATTGGCAGTGGGAAGTCCCTCGTCCCCAGCCGCCAGAGGTATCCTTGCCTCGGTGCTCAACGTGTACATTGTCCCCAAAATGACCGGAAGCAACACTCAGGCCCTTCCTGCCTCGAGCAAGGCAGCGGGTGAGGTCGTAGAAGAGGCAGCCACACAGGTGTAGGGAAGCACCTGTTTGCTGTGCAGAGGCCTGGCATTCCTGGTGGGAGGACTCCCCACACTCACTCCTGAGACCCCGGGACCACGTGGCAGCGCCCAGGGGGCACACCTGTGAAGCCTCTGTCAGCTTCACAGGCAAGGAGGGTGCTTGCCCACCCTGTGAGGGGTGCTGGTGGCATTCCCCACCCAGACGGCTTCGCCGGGGCCTGCAGGGGAAGGTCCCGCCAGTGTGGGTCTTGGGAGTCACAGCGTGTTGGCTTCTGCCCTGGGACGGACCGGCACTGGCAGCCTGAGCGGAGGGGGCGATGGAGCTCCGTAATCCAAGCCGGGGATGCTCCACAAAGTGCACTGTGAAGGTGGGAAATCGAGTCTGAATAGGTCCTGTCCTCACCTTGCAGCCCCGCACCTCTGGCATAGACGCCACCCCGGCCCTTCCCCTGAGGTTGGAAGCTGGAGCAGTTTCTGGCCGGTGGCTCCTGGGTTCCCATCGGCAGGGGCCCAGGCCTCGGGGCGGCGGAAACACTGCCTCCCTCCCCACCGTGCACTTCTCTTTACAAAACCCCAGCTGAGAGCCTTTGCTGCTGAACTGCCTGTGCCTGGCCCACGCTTTCGGAAAGGAGACTTTTCGACCACTTTTCTGACTTCTCTGTCAGACAAGTATTACGTCTTGTTTTGTTTTGCTTTTTCCTGACAATAGGAACTGCGTAGTCCCACTTATTTCCCTTTCTGCCTTCCTGTTAGGAAGTTTTGAAACTAAGTTCTGTGTCTGCCTGCAGTTAATTCTGAGCTCGCTCTGACCTGTCAGGTCCGTGACGCTGATCTCTGGTGACCGGCCCAGGTTGGTCATGTATAACGCGTGAGTCCCGTGTGAGGTGGGCACGGCACACACGCTGAGCAGAAACACCCCGAGTCAGGTGGCATTTCTGGGCTCACGGATGTGCCCAAGGCACTCCCGACGGAGGGGCCCAGAAGACGCAGGGAAGGCGACTCGGGGTTTCTGACCTCATGAAAGTGTGCCCCAGGCACTGTCTTCACACGGGACCCAGAGAGAGGACAGGAGACCAGCCAGAGGAGGAGACAGCGAGACGTGGGGTTCAGCACCCGTTCCCATGCTTGGCCCCAAATAATAACAAGATGAGGGATCAACAAGCTTTCAGAATGAAAATCACTGCGGGCCAGAACGATGGCCAGGACTCCCCTCTGCCACAGAGCGCTTGGCGGACGAACAGTGGGGGCCGATGCAGGAGCCGCCTTCTCTCTCCAGCAGGGGGCGCTGTTACCGTTTGGAAACCGGGTTGGTGGACGCTGGATGGAAGCTGCTGTAGCCGGGTTCCCAGCCTTCCTGATGGGAAGGAGTGACTTTATTGTTCCCCGGGGCTACGCCAGCTCTGTTGCCAAGTCTTCTGGAAACTTCCAGGATAGCTAACGCGCAGGCATGGGGTTGTTAACATACCCCGAGATGCTGGGATATGTTCATCATGTGAAAGTCACGTGAAAAGCCCTTGCTCCCCGAGGCCCTCTCCTCCTCCCCAAAGTGCCGCTTCATGTCCCTTCTTGGTCCCTCGGAGGCACCGTCCGACCTCATGCGCTGGGTCTGCAGTGTTGCTCTGCTCGAGCGGCCTCCTGCGAGCCAGGCCTGGGCTTAGCCGTGATGGACTGAGTTAAAGCGCAGGGGCCGCTGGCTTCCCAGAGGACTGGACTTCCCACTGCCCCCTCCTGAGCACCCAACAACGACTGCATCGCATCCATGCGCCGGGGACTGTGACGAATGTCACCGCGTTCTCTTTCTTATCTCGCTCATCCTCACGCCTTCCCTGGGGGGCGCAGGCTGCGACCATCTCCTTTCACGGAGAGTGAGGCTCTGGTCAGCTGTCACCTTCTCAGAAAGGCCTTGAACGTCCCTCCCCGCCCCTCTCTGTTCTTCTGTGTGGCGCCTCTCACACATGTGCTCTGTTTATGTTGCGGTCTGCATTCTGCCCTGGAAATCAGCTCCGCATGGTCGCGTACAGGGGCCCATTAGCTCCTGGGTGACTGAGTGCACCCTGACTGGCTCCTGTCCCAGAGGGACTTGGCCCCAGCACCCCAGGTTCCCACGAATCCAGTCCTGTCTGGGCTGCGTGTCTGCACGTCATCTCTGAATGCACGTAGCTCCCTGTGAGGCCTGGGTATGGCTATCGTTGACATCTTACAGACTCGGGAACTGGGAGCAGATACCTTGTCCCAAGCCACACGGCTTATCAGTGGGGCGTGGGGGTTGGAATTCAGGCCGCCCGACTCCTCCATGTCTGTGGTGGGAGGAGGAAGAGGCGCTAGAAAGCTGTTCTCATTCTTGGCGACCGCAGTCACGTACAGCAAGTTAGTGGGGAATGTCATTTCCTTAATGAACGGGAGCAAGAACGTGGATATCCTTTTTTTTCTTTTTGTTTTGAAAGCACTAGAAATGGAGAGAGAGACGGAGAGGGAGAGACCCCTGCTGACACCCTTGAAAGAGGAAGAGAAGTGACTTTTCCTTTCTTTTCAATGGGAAAGGTTCCCAGTGGCTTCTTTCTAATCCCTGTGACCCAAGACTCGCCCTCAGCTCTCCAGGAGGCGTGCTTACCTGGGAGAGCCCCTCTGCCTTTGTGGCCACCCCCACACCCCCCCCCCCATGCTTCCTCCTTCAGGACAAAAATAGGCACCCCTACAACAAAGGACAGCTCTTCATCGCAGCCTCGGCTTCCTGTCTGAGGCCGTCAGGTAGCAAGGCCCCCTGGGAATGGGCAGCGTGCTCTGTGAGGCCAGCCTGTTTGTGTTTTTGTCATTTATGAGTCTTTTTACAAGACATTATTACCGGGGGGGGGGGGGGGGAGTGAAGACTGTGTTGGTGACAACTAGGAACGTTCCTAGGCAACAGGCGGCAGGCCGTGAGGACTGGGTTGTCGCAGGGCCTGGGGCGGGCAGATTGCCAGGAGCTGGACGGCAGGTAGCAGGTGCGTTCTGGCTCCAGGTCCAGAGAACATCCTCCTTTCTCATAGGGCAGACTCACGCATCCAGAACACAGCGGAGCCTTAGACAGGGGTCGGCAGACCGTGCTCCACAGACCAAGTACACTCTGCGGCCTGTTTCTACAGGCACTGTTAGGGGCGCACTGGCAGCATCGGGGGCACGCAGGCAGCATCAGGGGGCGCACAGGCAATGTCGGGGGCGCACAGACACCATTAGGGGAGCACAGAGGCGCACAGCCGCGTCAGGGGCACACAGCCGTACCGTTCACTCATCTGCTCACTGTCCGGGGCCGAATTCGTGCTACCAGGCAGCGCTGGGGATTTATGACATGGACCCTAACCACCAGCAATGCCTTAAACACCTCCTCTCGGACCCTTTACGGGAGAAGTTTGCCAAACGCTGGTGGAGAATATAAACAAAGAAACGCTCCGAGAGCTAAGACAGGTGGCAGCACCCTCAGGTTCCTTCGCCGGAGCCCTGGGCGAGCCCTGCAGCTCCACACACAGAACTCGGGGCGGTTCCTCGTCATCACTCTCTCCGAGCTTCGTGTCTTCAGTGGGATCCAACCTCTCTGACTTACATCGCTAGGCGGTGCTGAGGGCCACGCAGACCAGGTCCGGCAGTGACAGCTCTTTGTAAGCCAGAAAACACGCTGCAGATGGCGTGGTCTGGTGACAGGGAAGCGAGCGCAAGGCTGTGAGCTTGGCACACGGGAATGTGCTTGGGAACCGCCCAGCAGGTCCCGCCTGTGGGGTGGGGGTGGTGGGGCGTGGGGAGTAGAGGGCGGAGATTCTGTTGAGTTTCCCCAGGTCCTTCTAAGACTGACATCTTAAAAAATCACCGTCTGCCTGTGTCGACCTTCGGCCGAGGGAAGACCTGCCTCCCCCGCTGTGTTTGGCCCCTTAACGTGCTCACATGCCTCGCCCCTGCATGTCCTGACCTTGCCCTCACCCCGATCCCCCCCACCCCTCCCATGGCCCTGTACAAGTTTTACCTCCTCTGTGAAGCCCTTCTGGACGAATCAGACCACCTCAGTCCCCAGAGATTGGGGGCATTTGGGGGACTTGATTCCAGGCCAGTCTTGAGGTTGTGTGTTTCCTGCTTCTGCGTGTGTCTGCGCTTCCCGGAGGGGGCAGACCTGGCCCTGGGCCTTGGGGGTGGCCGGGTGGTGGGTCTATGGAGAGAAAAGAGAAGGCCTGGCCCCGAGGATGGCAGAAGTGAGCAAGCAGGGGTTCTGAAGAAAGGGGACCGTGGAGAACGGGGGTCCAGGAGTCCTGAAGGGACGTTTCCGTAAGCAGAGAGAGCAGTTGACCAAATACGGACCCAACCAAGTGTTCTTGGGCCAGGAAATGCGTGACGGAGGGAGGACTTAGGCAGCCGGGGGGTTCGGGCCCAGACAGTCCTGTCCTGCTGCTGGGGCCCCTGGGGAATTCCTAGGATGCACACATCTTCCCACAGTGGCCGGGGAGGAAGTCCTGTTACTCCATTAGGGACAGGCCAGGGTCCCTTAAAACACGACTTGCCCCTTGAAGAGGTTATCTGCTCCACGCCCTTCTTTGGGCCTGACCATCCCCAGAATCCTTTGCTCTGTGCCAAAGGGCTGGATTAGTCAGAGGGGGGAGGGGAGTAACAGGCCCAAGTGAGGCCAGACTGACGTCTGTGTCTGTCTCGACCTTGGCTGGACAAAGGTCATCTCACTGCTTGGGAGTGCCCTGGGCTCAGGATGGGGAGGTCAGCAGAGGGGCCCGGGTGCAGTGCTAGGAGCAGGCCCTCCCTGGCCTACGGGAACTTATCTACAGATGCTCAGAGGCAGGTCGCCCTCCTGCACACGCTCACCCCCAGTGAGTGAGCAGCCCCCGCAGGAGAGGCCGGAGCCCACCGTCCGTCCGTCCGTCCGCCCGCCCGTTCCTAGAGCCGCTTCCAGGGCTGGTTAACACCGGGGCCTGCTCACCGGGGCCGGGCCTGCTCAAACAAGGCTGCATCCTGGCCCGGCACCTTTTCCCCTTTGTCTGTGGTCAGTGGAAGGAGCAGCCGAGGCAGGGGGAAGAGGGAGGTGTTGCTCAGGGTGTGAAGCATCCATTATTCCTTTATTAGCCAGATGCCATTTCTGGTGGCGCGCTCCTTCCTGGCGGCGGTGAGGTTGGGGGCGGAGAGGCGGTTATTTTCGTTCACCCCAGGCTCTCTCACTGGGAACAGCCGGCGGCCGCCGCGGAGGGGGCAGGGGCGGACAGGCCTACGTGCTCTGCAGCAGGCGTTTGTGAATGGGCCCCGGCTCCCAGGCCGCGCCGTCGGCGGGCGGCCCCCCCGGCGCGCGGACTCTCACTGGCTGGACACCGTTGTTTCTGGCACTGCGGCGGCCAGGCGGGAGGAAGCTTTCTTCTGGCCCAAGAACAATACCAGGGTCAGCCCGGGGACCTCCCTCCTACACCCTCTTCCTTCCATTGTGAGCACCACACAATCCCAGGCCGCTGGGCTCTGTGCAGCCTGGGGGGGTGGGGGGGGGGCGGGGAGCAGGAGAGGTTAGCAATGTATGTGACACCTCAGGTCTGCCTCCACTTCCCAGGCTGGGCCAGGGTTCTGGAGACAGCAGATGGACAGACAGACCAAGCCTGTATGCATGGCCATAGGGTCCCTGTGCGTTGCAAGGGCCTGCCAGCAGGGTGAGGCCACTGGCTGGGTGACACCACTCCCTCCCCTGGGCCCACTGAGTCATAGCTGTCAGGGCTGGAAAGGCCTCCCCCAGCCTTCCGCCCGTCACCCCCTTACAGACAAGGAAACTGAGACCCAGAAAGGTAAAGGTTTTACCAAACTAACTGCTATGCTTAAAAGTCTTTATTGATTCCCGAGGCCCAGAGGAAATCCCCAAACTTGCCTTGACCACCAAGGCCCGCCCGCCTTCCAGGATTCTCTCCTGTGACTCCCCACTGGGGCTCTCGCCTTGGGACTAATTAACAGCCCTTGATCCAGCAGCATCCATCCCCTGCCTTACCTGTCCTCCCTGCTTCATGTGCCGGCCTGCCGCAGGCCTCTTCTTTGCAGATTGCCTGAGGATCACCTCCTCCGTGCAGCCCTCCCTGATAACCCACTTCCTGTTGAGTGATCTGGGCTCCTCCGGCATTTAGTGTCCATCTCTAGAAGGGCTGCCCCTCCACGTCATCGGTGCGTGTGTCTGTCTGTCTCTTCCACACATTCGCACCTTTCCCCGCGACACACACTCCAAATCCTCAGGGCAGAACACACTCACCTTTGCAGCCCTTAAGACAGTGTTTCTCCGTGTTGTCCTCAGACCAGCAGCGTCGGGGTCAGCCAGGAACTTGTTAGACATGCAGATGCTCGGCTGACCTTTACTCCGACTGAATCAGAAACGGGGAGGGGAGGGGGCAGAGAGCAGTGTCTCCAGCAAGCCTCCGGGCAATTCTGCTGCCTGCTCAGGTTTGAGAGCTCTTAATCATTTTTTATTCCTCTCTCTCTTTTTTCTTTTTTCTTTATTATTTTGTTGTTGTTGTTTGTGGAGTTACATGCTTGACAAACAGCCTGTGAACGTTTAAAGTGTACAGCCTATTGATCCGATACGTTTATATGGCAGGACGATTGCCGTTGTAGCATCAGCTCAGACCCATTGTGTCACACAATTACCGTCTCTTCTGCTGTTGGTAACAGTTAAGGTCTCGTCTCTTAGCAAATGTAATGTTTATAAGACAGGTCTGTTGTCTGTCTTAATAATTTCTTGAGTAATTGACAGCGCCTAGTCCCTTCTGTTTGCTGCCAAAATTTTTTGTTGTTTGTTCTCTTACAATTGTTCTGCTCAAATGAAGGACAAAGAATCGTGCCCTATTTGACAGCCAAGGATGTGGATGGGCAAAGGGTTGAGTGATTCAGGAACAGCACGGCCCCGCAGACTCCGTGCCTGTTCCTGGCCCTAGCCAAGCCCCAGATGACCCGTTGGCCCTGGCGGCCCTGGGTGAGCCCCTGTGGATTAGGGTTCCTGGGGAGCTCATTACCACCCTGCCCATCAAAGGTAGAAACCTCAGGGGAGACCCCGGGGACACCACGTGTTTGCAGGTGGTCAGAGCCCCCCGCCTGGGTGGAGATGTCGGCAGCCTCTGGTCAGAGACGGACGGGAAGCCCTGGGCTGACCATCCTGGCTCTTCTCTGCAGATCGTAGCCCTCCTGTGTGCAAACTTAACTGTCCTCGTATTGGGTGGCAACTGGTGGGGAGGGCATTTGTCCCTGCGCTCGGAGCTCCTGTGGGCAGCAGGCAGCGATCCTGACGCGCACGTGGTGACAGGAGGAAGCTGAGCTGGGGCGAAACAACAAACACCAACTTCTGCCTACAAAGGGAGTCATCAGAAGCTGACCTTAAACAGACTATAAATAATAACAGCGACGTGGTGGCGGCCTAGCTAAGCAGACCACGCAAAGGGCAGAGATTGCCGTTGTGACCAGAAAACAATGCTGGCCTTCCCTCCGCGGTTCAGTGCTCCGACTCCTGAGCAGAGGGCTGAGGCGGACAGGGGCTGACTGCCCCGGGGACAGGCGGCCGTGTCCTGCCTCGCAGCCTTGCCTTCCCGCAGGGAAATGGGAACCGGGGCTCTGCCAGCCAGCCTTGTGCCCTCCCCCCGCTCTTGGGGGTGCTTCTAGAGCGGGGGGCGGGGGGACCTTTTTCCTGCCAAGGGCCATTTGGATATTGGTAACCTCATTCGCGGGCCATACAGAAATATCAGCTTAAAAACCAGCCTGCTCCATTGGGTCACACATTTCATTAACTCGCCCCCAGTGCCTTCCCACCCCCGTCCTAGAGGAAAGACCCTGCTGGGCTCTTACAGCATCACAGGATCCTGGTGTTCTCCAACGACCCCGCCTTCCTTTCCTTTCGGCGCCAGCCCCGGGGGTTCAGGAACACGGTGGGCCCCAGTCACATGGCGGCGTAGGCACCAGCGCTCCCTTGCCAGGCTTCTCTCGTCCCCAGGTCCCCAGCGTACGCAGCTGGAGGAGTGTTTTCAGTGCTGGTGGGGAATTTAATTCAGCGTTTTGCTGCTTGTGTCTTGGAGCGTGTTCCTTTTGGGTCCCAGAGGTCCGCAGCAGGGACCCTGGGAAAGGGAAGGGTGGCCTCACACTCCGCTAGGAGAGCGCCTGGCGCCGTGGCTGCCCCACTGAGGATTCTGGGATGCAGTCGTCCCACGAGGCCAAGGGCGGTCAGCCCTGTGTGGACTTGGATTTCACCCGCTGCCCCACAGCCCCGTGTCCTCGTCTCCAGAGTGAGTGCTTGAGAGCAAGTGGTCCCGGAGCCACTGCCACCGCATGCGTTCCGTGGCTCTAAGTGACAGTTGACTCAGACTTGGTGGCACAGCGAGATGCCCTTGGTGCTGACGGGTTTCCAAAGGTCAGCTGGGTTCATCCCTCCGTGGGGAGCTGGGCCCTAAAGGTTTAGGTCCACCTGCCTACCCAGTTTTCCCAAAAGGAGTGCCTACCTGGAGTTCATACAAATTAAATACACTTTAAAAATACCAAAAATTAGCCCTGACCGGTTTGGCTCAGTGGATAGAGCATCAGCCTGCAGACTGAAAGGTCCCAGGTTCGATTCCCGTCAAGGGCATGGACCTTGGTTGCGGGCACATCCCCAGTAGGAGGTGTGCAGGAGGCAGCTTAATCGATGTTTCTCTCTCATCGATGTTTCTAGCTCTCTATTCCTCTCCCTTCCTCTCTGTAAAAAAGTTAATAAAATATATTTTTTTAAAAATACCAAAAATTAAATAATACCAATTAAATAATATGAAATAATTAAATGATAGTTTAAAATACCACAAGTTAAATAATACTAAAAGGCCTATAGCAGAACATAGCAATGCCTTGCCCCATTGCTTCTCAGTCAACTGGTTGCATTCCTCAAAGGAAATGCTGTCACTTTTTTTTGATGTTTTTTTCCTGGTGTGCCATCATATTTTAATATATACAATGTCTATTCTTTCTAATTTTTAATATACTGTTCTTTTAAGCTGTTTCTTTTGAATTCTATCGATTTTAGATGTTGTCTGCTGAGTTCCTATTATGGTAGGTAAGAATTTTGTTCTCGTCTTTCTCTTCTCACTATAATTATGTGAAAGTTTTAGTCAGACTATTACTTTGTTACCGAATCCTACTTTTCTATTTTGAAAAAAGAAATCAGCTTACAGAAAAGTTGCAAAGACAATACAGAGAATCCCTATATACCCTCCACCCAGATTCCCCCAGTGCTAACGTTGACCATGCTTGCTTCAGCATTCTCTGCACAATTATTTTTTCTTGATCGTTTGAAGGATCAGTTGCAGAAAAGAATGCTACTTTACCCCTGTATAACTCAGTGTGTTTTCCTAAAAGCAGGGACATTCTCTGACATAACCAGCTTCATGATCAAAATTGGGACGTTGCCCTAGCCCAGTGATGGCAAACCTATGACACACGTGTCAGAGGTGACACGCGAACTCATTTTTTTGGTTGATTTTTCTTTGTTAAGTGGCATTTAAATATATAAAATAAGTATCAAAAATATAAGTCTTTGTTTTACTATGGTTGCAAATATCAAAAAATTTCTATATGTGACACGGCACCAGAGTTAAGTTAGGGTTCTTCAAAATGCTGACACGCCGAGCTCAAAAGGTTCGCCATCACTGCCCTAGTCAGTTTGGCTCGATGGTTAGAGTGTTGGCCTGCAGACTGAAGGGTCCCAGGTTCGATTCCGGTCAAGGGCACCCATGCCCAGGTTGCGGGCTCGATCCCCAGTGTGGGGGCCCGTGCAGGAGGCAGCCAATCAATGATTCTCTCATCATTGATGTTTCTATCTCTTATTCTGTCATCATTGATGTTTCTATCTCTCGCTCCCTCTTCCTCCCTCTCTGAAATCAATAAAAATCTATTTTTAAAAAAAATTGGGACGTGAACACTGGTAGGTACTATGATACAACCTATAGGCCTCGTTTACATGTTGCCTGTTGTCCCACTCATGCCCTTTAGCGCTGGAGTTGTTTCGTTTTCTGACTGAGATGACCACACTTTGCTTCTAGTTGTCATGTCCCGATAGTCCCCTGGAGCTTTCTTGGTCTCTCAAGACCTTGACTTTTTTGAAGAGTCCGTGCAGGCCAGTTGTTTTGTAGAATGTCCATCCGTTTGGGTTTGTCTGATGTTTCCTCGTGATTGAACTTACGCACTTTTAGAAAGAATGCCACGGAGGAGGCGCCCTGTCTTCAGTGCGTGGCTTCGGGGAGCACACGGTGTGACGGTGACGCGGCTTCGGCCACCTGCTCAGGTGGTGGCTCCCAGGCCCCGCCACCACAAAGCCACCCTGCTTCCCTCCGTAACTTACAAGTATCCTGCAGGGAGCTACTGTGACTGCCGCCTGCCCGTGGTGGGCTTGCCTCCAGGTTCGCACTCACGATGGCTCCTGCCTGCAGTGTCATCAGCTGGTTGGCAGACGGCGCATTTTTTAGTTGGCTTTCTGTTGTGAGAAAGCTTTCCTTTCCCCCTGTTTATTTACCTTTTATCTATTTATTATTTATGTCTTGGCTTATCGGTGGTCATTTCATTCTAAGAGCTGTAACCCACTACTGTTACTATTTATTTTGATGCTCAGATTGTCCCGCATTTGGCCAGTGGATCCCTGCCGCGCCCCCCCCCCCCCCAATCGTGTCTGTGTGTTTCCAAAATGCCCTCATTATTTCAGCACGTCCTTGCCTGCTGGCACCAGAAGTCGTTCTGGCCTCCGGGGACTTTGTCTGCGCCGCCCTGGAATCCACCAGCGTCCAGGGAGCCCTGGCACTTGGCAGCGATGGTGTTCAGAAACCCAGGTCCAGGTGCTAGGTGTGCGTGTTGCCCCTGAATCTTCGTGGTGCCTCGGCCCCTGAGCTCTGAGCCCCGGGCAGGTTTGCAGGCTCAGTGGGCACATTGTTCATCAGAATCCCTCTACTAAATTACCTGCTATTTCACTCACTTCCTGTCTTCCTTAAATTTGTCGAAATCTCTTGTCTTGGTCTGTGTGCTTTTATGGGTTCATAACCTTTTTCATTGATGAGAGGGGGCAGTTGAAATAAGCACACCAGGTAGAGGCGGGCGTCTGATTTGGGTGGATTTAAGTACGCAGGCAAACGGGGAGTGTGGAGGTGACCCCGAGCTCAGCGTGCTCTCGGGGAGTAGCAGTGGGAGGAGATGTTTGCATCTGGGAATAGAGGGGTGAAGTGACCTGTCTTCTGAGTCCAGGCATGTGGCTGAGGCCTGACATGCTGTCTTTGGGGTTCCTGTACAAAGGGGGCAGCAGGAGGCACCTGAATGCCAAGAATTAAGTCCTTGTCTTGCCTGTTGTTCGAAGACCTGTAAGGGACACACACTCACACACACACACACCCCAGCTGTCTGAGGGGATATCTGCTTGGATTCAGACCTTACAGGGAAGCCTGCTCCCACATGAAGGAAGATGTGCTGGGGGATAAGGCTTTATTGCCCCACATTTAGCTCAGCCACACCCTGCCTCGCTCTGCACTTAGCCCCTGTGGTGGGAAGCTCCCCCAGCAAGCCTCCAGGGGCTGGGAGCAGGGCTGCTGGCCAGCACCACACCTGGGACAGGGCTGGGCGCATGGTTGGAGCTCAGCAAATCACAGACCCATAGGTAGCTGCTAAAATGACAGAGCAAGTGTGAGAGCCAGTATGTGCAAAGGGCAGGGTCACGCACCTCTTACAGTGGCCCCTGAAAACCTGCAGGGCGCCCTGCCAGGGCGTGCGAGCCTCTCTCCTTGGGCATTCCTGAGAAACTGGCCCAACCCACCCCAGTGGTAGTCTGGCTCCAGAAGGCCTCGTATATGGAACGAGCTGTCCCTGCCTTTTGCCAATTTGCATTTCAACAATCCACGCGTTCTGCAGTTCCTGAAAACCGTTTGTGTGGGACTCCTGGTAGCTCTACTCTCCCTGTCTGCGAGTTCCTGTGCGTTTCTGGAAGTGTTGCAAGAAGCAAATATGCCCTGAAGGGCGGGCAGGGCACTGTTGCTGGCGTGGGCATTACACCCTGTGCTAAAGGGCGGCGGCCCGCAGAGCCAGTGGAGGTTGATGGAAGCTAGTCCGCGCAGCGCCGTCAGCAGCTCCTGTCTCCGGCTTGTCTCCGGCACACAGAGCCCCGAAGGGCACAGACCATGGCTACCGCCTACTACTCAGAAGTGCCCTGTTTCCAGCCGATCACTGGCAAGGATTCATCCATTGACACAATGTGCTCAGACCCCATGTGCAGGATGCAGCTGAGGAGTGCTGGTGAGGGGGGAGGGGCAGATGAGGGTGGGCCCAGGCGTAGGAGACCTGAGAACAGGCACCTAGACCAGCTGGAGAGAGTACACGCCCCTTGGCTGCCTCCGCCTGGAGCAAGGGTGAGGTATGGCTGCCTCCACCTGGAGCAAGGGTGAGGTATGGCCAGTATTGGAGAGCGGAGCAAGAGCTGAAATCTCCCCAGGGGTCCTCTTGGCAACCACCTCGCCAACATCCTAAACCACCAGGGAAGCGTTCTCAACACATCATGGTGCGCAGGGAAACTGAGGCCCCTCCCCACGGGAAAGGTCGGGGCCCAGGATGCCCGGGTGGCTGCTCTCCCCACACATCCTGCAGTTGTATTTGTGAAGAATTCTGAGGAGGGGTCCTGGAATGATTTACTCTGGGATTTCACTAGGGATCAGCAGCAAGAGGCGTCTTTGAAAAGGCTGCGCCACTAAAGTGTCCGCACATGAAACACTGTGTAGATACCCAGAGAATTGGGGAAAAGAAGAGAAATCACAGCCAGAGCGGCCTCTCCATCTCGGACCCCGCCTCCCACGCGGGGAACAGCAGCCGAGACCCCTCCCAAGCCGGCCGCCCACTGTCCAGAAAGAGGCGGTGGCCGGGCCTTTCCGCACCACGGAGGAGGCTTCCTGCCCCGTCCTCTGCACACCTCACTCCGCAACGACCTCACAGCCTCCTCGGCCTCTGTGCTGAGGCTGAGCTGTGCGGCAGGCCTGTGAGTCCTTTCTTGGCCCCTAAACAAGGCTTTTCAGAAAGCATTCCCGTCCCTGGGCCACCCTGCCACTGGTCAATGGGGCCACTTTGTGCCAGTTAGGAAAAAGCTGCTCCTCCCTCTACACTTGGCGGCCTGGCCGACATGGTCAAGGTGGTCCGAGTCTATGACAACCGAGAGGCATCGAAGCTTAGAACATCTCCAGAGAGAGAGCCACCCCCCGCGGAGAGGAATGTCTGACAGCCAACCAGGCGAGGTACCCAGTTCTATTTCTTCGAAAGGAAGGAGTCACAGGCTGTAGTGGGATAGGCCGATACAGAGTGTTGGTCCTGACAGGAATCTCAAGGTCGTCTACTGCAGCTCCTTTCATTCAGACAGATGACCCTGCTCTGGGCACAGCGCTCTGCTCGGCCCCCGGACAGAGGCGGTGAGCTGAACTCTGCAGGCGGCTGTGGTCAGAGGCCCACACTGGGGAGAGCTGCGTGCTGCCCCGGGGAGGGGTGGTTGGTAGAGGAGAAAAGCTACCGCTACATTCCCAAATTCTTCAGAGACCCTAGTGCACCGGTTCTCAACCTGTGGGTCGTGACCCCTTTGGGGGTCGAATGATCCTTTCACAGAGATCGCCTAAGACCATCGGAAAACACATATATAATGACATATTGTTTGGGGGATTCATCACTATGCTTTAATTATGTTCAATTTGTAACAATGAAAATACATCCTGCATATCAGATATTTACATGACGATGCATAACAGTAGCAAAATCACAGTTATGAAGTAGCGACGAAAATGATTTTATGGTTGGGGGTCACCACAACATGAGGAGCTGTATGAAAGGGTCACAGCATTGGGAAGGTTGAGAACCGCTGCCCTAGTGCATGACCTCATTCGCCTGCTCCGTCAAAGGCCGTCCACTCAGCGCATAGATGCCCCCGTGGACATGTAAGTGATGCTTGGTAATGCACGTGAGCAGTGTGCAGTGCATTTTGAGGGATTCATTGCAAAGATCCCCAGCAACGTTGGCCCTGGGAAGCAGGCATTCGGATAGCAGAACCTTCATAGCCCGGCCCTCACCCCACCCGGCCAAGCCAGGCATGGTGGCTGGTCAGGGGCTGCTCCCAAGGGGCGGTGTTCCCTCTTCCACCTGTCCCAGCATGCGTGTGCACACATGTGTACACACACACACAGCGTTCTCCAAAGTGCACCCTCCAGGTCAAATGAGAAACATTTGTGTGGCAAGAAAAGAGAAGATGTTCCTTTATGTGGCCTTTCCTGGCAGCAAGAAAAGGCACATTGTTCAGAGGCTGGCGCAGGCTGGTGCGTGGTCAAGGAAACGCGTCACGCCCTCCACGAGGTCCTCTCAGGACACTTGAGCAGGCGGCAGCCCCAGGATGGCCACGTGGGTCAGGTTGGCTCTCAGGTTGGGCAGCGGCACAGGATGTCCGTGGCTGGGGGAGGAAACCAGATTGGTGGGAGATAGAGGGTCAGACCAGCCAACCCTGCAGACGGGGCCGGGCGACCTTCCTGGGCCACCGGGGAAATGGCACTGGCAGCCAGACTCTCCATGCCGCAAGGAGAGATGGCCCACAGAGCTCACGGCAATCCCAGGTCTAAAGTGAGTGACGAAGAACATCTTCCATCAGTCCCACCATTAGTGTGGTGTGCAGCTCGGCTCCCCTGCAAGCTCAGAAGACCCGTTTCAAGGTCTCTGAAATGAGGTGCTGTGTCCCCACCCCCCGTCCTTGCTGCATGGTAGAGTCAGTTGGGGAGCTCTTTAAAAAATACCCATGCCCGGCCCCCACCCCAAGCAAATCAGAACCTCCCGGGGCTGGGCCCTGAGCATCCATTAGTTATTTTTACCGCTTCCCGGGCAAATCGAATGGGCAGCCAGGGCTTCGGCCTCTGCCCTAAGGCAGTAAGAATTTGTCCCGTCATGTAAGGTGTTTGCATCATAGAAAAGCAAGGGGGGCCCTAGCTGGTTTGGCTCAGGGGATAGAGTGTCAGCCTGCAGACTAAAGGGTCCCGGGTTCGATTCTGGTCAAGGGCATGTGCGTGGGTTGCGGGCTTAATCCCCAGTGGGGGCGTGCAGGAGGCAGCCGATCCATGAGATTCTCTCTCATCCTTGATGTTTCTATCTCTCCCTCTCCCTTCCTCTCTGAAATCAATAAAAAAAAAATATTTAAAAAAAAAAGCAAGGGGTTAGCAAGCACTTAATCTAAATTTATAAGACATGAGTGCAAAGACCTCAGTCTTCTTGATATTGATTACACCCGGCCTTGCCCAATACTCATTTAATTTCTATCTGCCCTTTAAAGATGTAGGATTCCTGCCCTGGCCGGTGTGCTCAGTGGTTGCTGGTTCAATTCCCGGTCAAGGGCAGGTACCTGGGTTGTGGGTTCGGTCCATAGCCCTGGTTGGAGCGCATGCAGGAAGCAACCACTCAGTGTGTCTCTCTCACATCGATGTTTCTCTCTCCCCCTCTCCTTCCCTTCCACTCTCAATGGAAAAAATATCCTTGGGTGAGGATTAGCAACAAAAAAAGATGTAGGATTCCTTCAGAACAGGGACCGTGTCATACGTGCCATGGTATTTCTCACAGATGGTGTTCTACCCCCCATCCCCATCTCCAGCCTTTACCAAAACCAGTCCATCTGTTTCCTAAATGTTTCTAGGCTCTCCCTCCATCCCTCTGCCACTTCCTGAATTCCTGCATTAGCCATGTCTTGGCTATTGCCCTCACTAGACTGTCCTGGGTTTGGCTTACATCCCCTTAAATCTGTGGTTCTCAACCTTCTGGCCCTTTAAAACAGTTCCTCATGTTGTGACCCAACCATAAAATTATTTTCGTTGCTACTTCATAACTGTAATGTTGCTACTGTTACGAATCGTCACGTAAATATCTGATATGCAGTCTTAGGCAACCCCTGTGAAAGGGTCGCTCAACCCCCAAAGGGGTTGCGACCCACAGGTTGAGAACCGCTGCCTGAAATCCATCCTCCACATGACCTCCAGCCTGATCTACAAAGTCCACAAATCTAGCTGTTTTACTAACAGGTGTAGGCGTTCCCTGCCTCCCCATCACACGGAGGACCAAGCTTCTGGCCTGCGAGTCTAGCCCAGCCCTCCTGCAGCCTTGGAGCCCACATTCCCCCCGTCACGCACCCTCTGCAGCAGCCACGTGGGAGCCTTCCCTTGGCTGGGCTGTCATGAGCCGGTGCCCGGCGTGGGGGTTGGCTGTGGTGACAGACCGTGAACAGGGAGTGGACCCTCACGGCAGCCCTGGTGCACAGCACCGCACGCCCAACACCCAAAGGCGCCCTCTAGGAGTCCGCACAGGCTCTGTCCGTGCCAAGCCGGGTGACCTTGACCAGACACCTTTACTTCTCCATGTCCTCGTCTCTAGAACGGGGGAGAGGAAGTTCACCCTGCCTGCCGCCCGCCGTCTCAGAAGGTTGTCATGGGAATCAAGCAAGACAACCCTAGAAATAAAAATTATTTTAAAAAATAAATAAAATAAAACTGCTCCCCAAAAATAAAGTATATTAATTTAAAAGCAAACAAACAAAAAGACAACCCTTGAGGACGTGCTTTGAAAACAGAGAGGCACGTGTCAATCTCAGGGCTTCTGTGAGGGCATCTGCAAATGGGGGTCGCATGTGGCAGCTCACGGGGGCCGTGGGGAGCCCCTCGCCAGGGAGCACCGCTGCGCACGTGCTGGTGAGCAGGGCAGGCTCTTTGGTGGCGACGCCGGCTTCTTCCCTCAATGGTTTTATAAAAGGAATCGAGTGAAGGAAACGTCTTGGAATAGACAATCTTCCTAACCTCCCCCAAAATAACTTCAGTGGAAACAATTGTGGTAACATCCACTCTGCAGTTATTGTTCCCGTTCATCGCAACATGGGAAAGAGTCCGGCGTCTCCAACTCAACTGGGAATCGCCCTGACTTCCAGGGGCCTGGAAACAAAGGCTGTGCTCAAGGGCCGAGCCTGCACGGTCACTGGAGCCATGGAGCGTCCCAGGCTGCGGGCTGTGCAGGCTGAGCTCTTCCCCCCACTTCCCTTTGGGCGTCACGTTTGCTGGAGACATGGTGTTTTCCCATAGATGGCTTGGCGGGGGCGGGGGGGTATCGTTACCAAAGGAATTTATGTGGCAATACTCAAGGCCCTGGTTTCCCTCCATCCCAGATTCAAGAGCTCAGAATGGTCAGTGACTCTCTTGTCCAGATATAATCAGTCCCCTCCTTTGAAAGGTCTTTTTTTAAAATAATATATTTTTATTGATTTCAGAGAGGAAGGGGGAGAGAGAGAGAAACATCAATGATGAGAGAGACTCATTGATCGGCTGCCTCCTGCACAGCCCACACTGGGGATCGACCCCACAACCCAGGCATGTGCCTTGACTGGGAATCGAACCGTGACCTCCTGGTTCATAGGTTGACGCTCAAGCACTGAGCCACACCGGCCGGGCTGAAAGGTCATTTCTTGATGCTCCCTTTTCCGACCTTCCCAGGTACTCCTCTCCCCATGCCCGGGTTACACCCTCCTCTGGTCTCCCCGCCTCTGCCACTCCTTATACTAGTCTTTCCTCCTGAAGGAAACAGCACCTTGGCCCAATCCCCATCCCATCCCCTCCCTCTGTGACTCGAGGCAACACGTAGCTCCCCACTGACCCACGTGACAACCTCTGAAGCGTGCGCAGTCTCTAGAACAGCGGTTCTCAACCTGTGGGTCGCGACCCCTTTGGAGGTCGAATGACCCTTTCACAGGGGTCGCCTAAGATCATCGGAAAACACATATATAATTACATATTGCTTTTGTGATTCATCACTATGCTTTAATTATGTTCAACTTGTAACAATGAAAAGACATCCTGCCTATCAGATATGTACATGACGATTCGTAACAGTAGCAAAATGACAGTTATGAAGTAGCAACGAAAATCATTTTATGGTTGGGGATCACCACAACATGCGGAACTGTATTAAAGGGTCACGGCATTAGGAAGGTTGAGAACCACTGCCCTAGAATCTTCTCTCTGGACCCATCCATTTTCATCATCCACCACCCCGTCACCCCAATCTTCTAGGACCACCCTGTTTTCCTGCCATTGTCATTTTTTCTCTTCCCAAGCCCTGAGCTTGTTAATTGTGTGGCTAAGTGATTTAATTTTCTACTCATGTAAAAATCACGTTTTAGACTTCTTTCTGTCTCACCACGATTAAAGACCGGTTTCCTGCTTGCCTCTGTCTGCCTGCAGATCCCACTCACGTGCACATGCTGATGCAGTGGGACGGGGTGCGGCCTGAGCCCCCGCCTTCCTGACCAGCTCCCGGGTGATGCTGACGCTGCTGGCCCTTGGACCACACTTTAAGTAGCAGGACCTTATTACTGTGGTTCCCTGGGGAGTTTTAAAAGAGACCATGCCCGTCTTCCACCCTCAGACCTTCTGATTTTATTGGCATGGGGTACCACCCAGGCATGGGGATTTTAAAAATCTGCCTGGGTGGTTGTAGTCTGCAGTGAAGTGTGGGAGTCACTGCCTTATGTAGTGTGGATATGGCTAAGCCTGCTTTTTGTTTCATCAGTGTTTTCCTTGTCTACGAGCCTCCCTAAGGCAGGACTTTTATTTTGGAGGATTGATTGATTGATTGATTGGCTGACTGGCTGATGATTGAGTATTAGTCCGTCAGGAGCCTTTCTGATGATTAACCAGTCTTAATAGAGGATGCATTTAGCCAGTAGGAAACCACAGTAGATGTCAAGAGGAAAACACAGATGAGAAGGTCTTGGGTTTGCCAGATCATGGTGCCGTCTGCACAGGACCAGCCTTGGCTGACGGGGACTGTCCGAGTGCAGGTTTCAAGGGTCTTGTCTCCCCTCCCCTTCCCAGAGGGGGAAATAAACCTACCATGCTGGCGCACTTATTCCAAAACCACTGTCACTAGTTCTTTTGTTTTTCCCTTTTGGTCTAAGGCTCTCCACTTGACCTTCCTTTAGAATCACCTGGAGTGCCCCAGACCATTCCAGTCAGAGCTTGTGGGGTGGGACCTGGGCATGGGGATGTTAGAAAGCTCCGCGAGGCTGTCAATGAGCAGCCTGGACTGGGGGCCTCAGAACTAAGGTTTTTATTGTTTGAAATGTAGACATAATCCTTTTATCCTCCTCTTAGCAGATTGAGTTGGTCTGGCCCTTCCGTGGAAGCAAGTTCGAACCGAATTGGGGGGCAGCAGGGAGGAGGGGATGTGAGGATGCTGGCACCTATCAACTGCAAAAAGTCACCACTAGGGGGTGCTCAGAGAGTGGAGCCAAAATGCTGCAAAATGCACTTGGCCTCTGGAGCCCAGTGAGCAAAGGGCCTCCCACCAATTTTTATAAATAAAGTTTTATTGGAGCGCAGCCCTGCTTCTTTGCTCTGCTCTGCTATGGCTGCTTTTGCCATAGAACCAGAGAGGCGAGCAGTCGTGACAGAGACTATGTGGCCTGCAGAGTCTAACTATTTACTTCCTGGCTTTTTACAGCAAGTGTTTGCCAACCCCTGCTCTAGAGAGTTGGCCCTGCATTCCTTCCTAGCTGCAGTTATGCATCAGCCGCAGATGCTCAGAATTTTAAAAACCACTTCTTAAGCTCTTTGTAATCTTTTAGTTGCTATTATGCCAGAGTGGACTGTCCTGATAGGAGTCTGAGAATAGGTCCTGGCTGGGCCAGGATCGGCTGTCCTCACTCAGCCGGGGGTGGCCGGTGCTACGAACTGCTGCCCTCAGGCCGCAAGCAGCCACTTTGGGTCCCTCCGGTGGGCTGTACAGATGTCACAGTCCACCCTATGGGCCACTTTGGGTCCCTCCGGTGGGCTGTACAGATGTCACAGTCCACCCTACAGGCTATGAGGTGGATGGTTGGGAGGCCCCACGTTAAAATCTGATAGATTTAAGAAGTTGGACAGACTGCGCTAGGAATGAGCTCCTTTCCTGACCAAGGAGGGTGAGTCGGGTTGAGGAGCTGCAGGAGGAAGAGGCTTTGGAGATGGAGAGAGGAAGCGGGAGACGAGAGCTGTGCTTGATCAGAGACTGGGACGGCCAGGAGATGCCTGCGGCCCGCACTTCCCAGTCCTGTGTCCGGGCTCTCGTATTCACCTCCGTTCCTTCTTGAGCCATCACTGTGCCCCTGAAAGTAGGTCAGATCACTGTCTGCTACAGAGACATGGAGGGAAATAGATACCAACTAGGTCATCAGAGCTGCTGGGGCCTAGTGAGCCGCCAAAACCAATGGCTGCCCGATTTAAGACAACCCATAAAGACTCTTTCATGTGGCAGAGAATCTTTAATGGCTCCATCCACACCACAGAAGGCCGGCCCTGCTTTCTGGGAATGGAACAAGTAATTGAATTTCTGAAATGGTACATTTCCTGTAGTCAGAGAGAGGTGGACCGTGTCCTTAAAGTACTCACTTAAAAAATTAATAAGTTGGAGGCAATTATTTCTTCTACCAAAGATGTTTGCAGTTGCCCTGATAATTTCCCAGCTTCTTGCAAACAGTTAAAACACAATTCCACGCAGGAATTCTTTTGCACGCAAGCCGATTGTGAGGACCTCGTCTCTGCTGCTTTGTTAGCTTCCTAATTGGAAACCTCCATTAGACCCTGTTCCTTTTTCACTTTTGACGACATGCCTGTCGGGGAGGTCCATTTGTTGGCGTGATACTGGTCGTATTAATGTCTGGCTTGGCAGCATAGCTATTAGTGATGATTTGGAAGGAAGGAGAGGGAAGAAGCCAGGTACCCCCAGCACAGACCAATGACAACAACCCTGTGAATTTAAATTGTCTACAGAGTGAATCCAGGGAAAGCCATGAGTTTTTCATGCCTTGTGGAAAACCGTTCATATTCGTTTATTCATTTTCTCATTCCAACGACAAATGCTTGTTGAGTACCCACCACGATGGCGCTGAGCAGAGCCCACTGTGATAGAACCTGGGGGGGCGGAGTGGCGGGGGGCGGGGGGGGCGCTCTTGCCTGAGAAATGCACTCCCGCTGGCCTCTGGATTGTGCCTGGAGTGGCTGCCACGGCCTCAGATCTCCTGCCCTTGCGGGTGTTGTGTTAGGGTTGCACCCTGAGCCTCTGAGTCCCAGCCCCACCACACACTTGCTGCGTTTCCTTAGGTCTGTCATTGAATGTCCCCAGCCCTCCTCCTCCTCTCCTGTAGAGCATGGAGAATAGAAGTGCCTCCCTCAGGTTGTTGGGAGGTTTATGTTAGGTGATTTAAGTAAAACTCCTAGCTCTGTGCCTGCCTCAGTAAGTGGCAGACGCTGCTGTTACCATTGTCATAGCTCAGAATCCTTGCAGACGTAGCTTAGTTCCTTCTATGGTAAGGAGACTTTTGTTGAATACCTTCCAGGAAAAAGAATTGCTCACTCAGTGGAAGGGAGCATATTTACGGGGCAGGCCTGGGGGGGAGAAAGACTTTGCAGGCCAGCTCCCCCCCTACCCCCCAATCGTTGGGCTAGCTCGTCGGCATGGGATCAGCTCAAGGGTGCCCTCACCTGCCACCCTTGGGTGGCCTAGCAGGTAGCCAGTAGAATCTGTTGCAAACAGCTCAGGAGTGTACAAGGCAGCCTTTTCCAGTGTCCACGCCATCCACCCCTCTTCCTCGGCAGGTAGAACTTCAGCCTCACCTCTTGGCCACCTCACTTGTGTGACCCCTGTAAACCACATTCTTCCCCGGAGGACGGGGGACCCAGGTCTTCATCATCTCCTGCATTGCACTGAAGGAGAGTTGCAGTCATAAGACTGGACCTCATGGTTGCACGTTGAGAGCTGCTGAGGCCATGGGGCCTCCTGTCTTCTTGCAACATCGGAGATATTGCCTGGGTGAGGCAATAGCTGGCTGAGGCAATGTCCTGGGCCCCTGGCTCATCAGCAAGTGCTGTTGGTTCACAGTGGATAGAATGGGGAGGGCCCGGCTCTGGTCCATCCGGTTGTCAGTCAGCTTAGCTCTTCATCCAACACACAACTGAGGAAGGTGGCCGTACTCCGGGCACCTGGGACCTACAGATGTATAGGAAATGTGGCTGTCCCTGTGTTGGCAAGCAGCAGGGACACCAGCCCGAGCCGGGGCCTGCGTCCAGGGCTGCTTCTCAGCTCTTGGTGCTGGGCCTGTCACCTGGACACAGGCAAGAGCCACTTGGTCTCATTTGGTCTTTGACACAAAAAGAGTCATAGTCACATAGTCATCCCTCCAACACCCTCCCTGCACACACACACGCACACACACACACATATATGTCCTTCACCCAACTGCCCTGGTTGCAAAATAAGAAACTGATAACAGTAGTTGGAAAAGCAGCACATTAGTAATTGTTTCCTTTACATTTTATACCATACTAGAGGCCCAGTGCACAAAAATTTGTGCACTCGGGGGTGGGGGTCCCTCAGCCCGGCCTGTGCCCTCTCGCAGTCTGGGACCCCTCGGGGGATGATCACCTGCTGGCTTAGGCCTGCTCCCCGGGGGATCGGGACTAAGCTGGCAGTCAGACATCCCTCTGGCAGCCCGGGAGCCCTCGGGGGATGTCCACTTGCCAGCGGGGAGCAGGCCTAAGCTGCAGTCGGACATTCTTAGCACTGCTGAGGAGGCGGGAGAGGCTCCCACCACCACCGCTGTACTGGCAGCCATCAGCCTGGCTTGTGGCTGAGCAGAGTTCCCCCTGTGGGAGCGCACTGACCACCAGAGGGCAGCTCCTGCATTGAGCATCTGCTCCCTGGTGGTCAGTGTGTGTCATAGTGACCAGTCATTCCCAGTCATTCTGCTGTTAGGGTCAATTTGCATATTATCCTTTTATTATATAGGAGTGCCTGGCCATCCTGGGTGAGGGGCTGATGGCTGTTTGCAGGCTGGCCACAGACCCTTCAGGGTGGGAGGTCCTGCTGGAGTTCCTGGCAGGTCTGGGTGAGGGGCTGAGAGCCATTTTCAGGCTGTCTAAGCCCCCCAGCGGGGACCCTCACCCCATGAGTGTGTGGCCAGCCTGGGTGAGGGGCTGATGGCTGTTTGCAGGCTGGCCACAGCCCCCAGCCATCCAAGCTCCCAGTGGAGGCTGGCTGGAAGCAGGTATCTGGGATTTATTTAGCTTCTATAATTGAAACTTTGTTGCCTTTAGCAGAGGCCACAGCTGGCTCAGGGCTGGCAGGAAGCTTGGCTTCCTCCATTGCCCGGGCAACCAAGCCTCCTGCTTGCTCCAGCTCTGTGGCTGCCGGCGCCATGTTGTTCGGGTTAATTTGCATATAGTCGCTCTGATTGGCTGGTGGGCATGACTTAGGGTGTAGCGAAGGTACAATCAATTAGCATCTTTGTCTTTTATTAGTGTAGATAGTGTAGAAACATGTTGTTGTTGTTGTTAATCCTAACTGGAGGATATTTTTTTATTTATTTTTAGAGAGAGTGGAAGGAAGGGAAAGAGACAGAGAGAAACATCGATGTGAGAGAAACACATCGATTGGTTGCCCCCCACACGCATGTTGACGAGGGCTGGGGATGGAGCCTGCAACCGGAGTGCGTGCCCTTAACCAGAATCGAACCCCAGACCCTTCAATCCACAGGCCGACATTCTACCCACATTCTACCCACTGAGCCAAACCGGCTAAGGTGAAACAATTTTTTACCACTTTTCTATTGGGTCTGAGCCCCTGTCCTTTGCATCAATGTCCTCACCTATTTGTTCTGTTTATTCAGAAATATCGAGTGACTGTCATTTGTATTTGACTTCACCCAGTGGGTTCTTCCTGACGTGGCTACCAATGGGAGTGGCAGGGAGGGGCATGTTTGCTGTCCGTGGTGGAGGGACACATTGTTCTTCCTTGTTCCCACATGAAGGAGGAGAGGGCAAGAAGAGATACCTGCCCGGGGGTCTCCGAGATTGGCTGCGGAGCTGGGACCCAGGTTGCCTATAGGGTGTGTGCCAGGCTTATGAGTCAAGGCTCTTGGCTGTCACAGTGAGAAACGCAACTTGAACGAGAAAAGGAGGGTGGCCTTATTGCCTTACTACAACCAAGCAAGGCCTGCACGTGCCAGCGACGCCCAGGAACTAGCCTCTGTACCCACAGTCCCTGCAGAGACAGACCTCTGGGTGTCAGGTCCACGGGCTCTCACCTCTGCCTCAGGCAGCGTATTCATGCGCACTCAGGGAGGTCAGGAGGTCAGAGTCACCACTGAGATCTGTTCAGAGAGCCTAAGGCAAGCTCCTCTTCTAGAAAAATGTCCTGTTCTTATGGAGCCGGCATCCTGTATGGTGTCTGGAGCAGAGTTTAGGTTCGTGATCCAGGGTGCGAGTGGGGGGCTGCCAGAAGCAGGGGGTGGCCGCCGATGGCTCTGAGGCAGCCCCTGGATTTCCTCCCTGTCCATGTGGATCTGTGTTTGTATACTGGGACTCCAGCGAAGGTATTGTTTTTAAAAAGGTCTCTGCTGATTTAAAAAAATAAACTAAAAGTTAGAAAACCTTGCATTTAAGCATGGCAAGGCGGCCCACCCTTCACCTTTCTGACGCAGGGCGGCTCCTCTGAGTAGATGGACAGCCTCAGGATTCCAGGAATTCTAGAACCATTACCTGTTTGTTTCGGCTTGGACGTGACCCACACATCCTGCCCCCGTGGAGTGAGTGGTAGGATAACTTCTTAGAAGCGGTGAGGAAGCATGACCCCCAGAAGCAGGAGGGCTCCACCACTGAGACAAGTTCATTGTCAGAGGAGCTGAACTTGGTGTTTTTATGGCCTTGGACGCTGCCAAGTGCTATGGTTCCCTTGTATTGTTTGCCCTCGGGCGACGGGGAGCCGACCAGTCCCAGCTGGCTTGGTCCCACGGTCTGACCTGTCTCCTGGGGCTCCAGTTCTTCTGAGCCAGGCGATGCGTGGGGCCCTCCACTCGGGGTCACCTGGAATTTTCTGGAAAGAGGAAGCCGTTAGTTTCCATGTATTTAAATAGCATTCTTAAGAGTGACGGGAGTCTGGTGGGGACCGTATGGCAGCGTGTGAGCAAGAGGAGGAGGACTGATTTGCAGGAGGCCAGGACAGAGTCGCTACCCAGGCAGGACGGAGGAGAGCAGGACTTACCTGTCAGGAGACTGGGGGGGAGACACCTCCCCATTTGAGACTTCCCATCGCTGCCTTGCCTGGGCCAGGATGCTCAGCCTGCCTTTCCAGCTGGGCCTTTCACAGCTGTGCCACCTGCTGCTAAAGGCTATGGGGTAGGTGCTGTTTGTCCGAATCCCAAAGCCTGGAGGTCCTTCACACAATAGGTAAAAGCTTTCATGTTTGTGTATGATGCTCTCTCCCTTTGCAAGAGCTTGAGTGTCAGAGACAAAGGTAGCAGACCTGTGAGATAGTTAGGCCTGGGTGGTTTCTGTTAGGTCCAGGTTCCGTGGCCAGAGGTCCAAGGTCACAGGAATATCAGGAAACTCTCCCTTGAGGGGGGAAGTGGGTATGGGGTTCCATGAAGCTGCAGGCCATAGCACTGAGCTCTGTGGGGTGCAGCCAGACTGGAAGGGAATGAGGCACAGCAGCAGCCAGGGGCCCCCACCCCGCCTGTGAGTGAAGGGCAGAGCGACCTTGGTGGCCATGGGCACCCCTTCTAAGAAAGAGAAGCAGAGGCCTGCCCGTTGGGCCATGGCCATGAGCACCTCAGGGGACACAGCGCCCTGCAGGGCAGACATGGGGAGGGCATTGGAAGCTGCACCCAGTGACACCAGTTCTCCATCCTCGGGCCAGTGGGAGGGGGTGTGGTCAGAAATGGGGCTGTCCAGCTGTGGCCCCAGCAAAGATCGGGGCTTGCTCTCGGCCTCTCCTCCTCGCTTTTGGGGACCAAGAGTGCATGGCTGGGCACTGTGGGGTCAGAGGTAGGGCAGGAGAGAGGGAGAGATCTGTCTGATGCCCCCAGGGGTTCAGCCTCCACATCTCTGCCCTGATATTGTCAGCCAAGTGACATCAGAGTTGGGAGCGGGAGCCTTGGAGACGCGGACACAGGCTGCTGCCAGCTGGTCGGGTGGCCTTGGGCCATTTCCTTGGCCTTACCAGTAACCCTCTTCTTCCTCCATAAAAGCGGGTTGGAAATACAGCACAACGGAACTGTCCACTGAGCCCATAACTTACGCAAATTCAACTCTGTTTTGGCAAAGGACATACTGTCAGGAAAATGACCGTTTTTGAAGCACGGACGATTTTGCCCCCTCTCCTACCCGTCTTGGCTTTCGGGGCTCCCATGACGAAGTGCCACGGTCGGGAGCTTAAACAACAGGAATGTATTGTCTCACCGTTCCGGAGTCTGGAAGCCCAAGATCAAGGTGTTGTCCGGCCACAGTTCCTCTGAAGGTGCCAGGGAAGGACCTGTTCCTGGCCTCCCTTCTGGCTTCCGGTAGCCTCTTGGCTTATGGCAGCATAACCCCACCTTTCACGTGATGCCCTTTTTATAGTGACACCAGTTCTTGGATTTAGGTTCTACCCTGACCCAGTCTGACCTCATCTTAACTTGATCACATCTGCAAACACCCTGCTTCCAAGTAAGATCATGGTCAAGGGTAGGCAGGGTTAGGAGCGCAACTGACTTTCTGGGGGCACACAGTTCTACCCACTGCATGGGGTGCAGAGGACTGTACAGCCGGCACCAGCCAGACACATGGTCGGGGACCAGCCCTGGCCATCGAGAGCCCGGTGCTTCTGTCGCCTCCCACAGTGCCGGCCCCATCTCCGCACACTCTGCGTGACGGGGGCATCATCGGCCAGCAGGTTAGGCGGTAGCATGCCTTCTCTCTCCAGCCCCTGTCGAACCCTTGAGATTCAGCTCAGGTTCCACCCTCTCAGCAAAGCTGCTCTGACCTCCCAAGCAGAGGCCCTCGTCCCTCCCTCGGGGCTGCCAGAGGTGTCTGGTCAGCTTCTGTCATGCACAGCACACATCGGCTTACTCGCTTGTGCCCCCTGAGTTCCTAGGGCTGCGACTCCGCCTGTTATTCTGGGATTCTCCATCTGCTGCACGTGGGACCTAGTAGGCCTTCAGTGCTGGTTGGGTGAGGAGGAAGCAAGGATGGACAGATGGGTGGATGGATTGATGGGTAGCTGTCAAGTCACAGAGAAGTCTTCCCTGACCCACCCCACCCCATGCCTGCCTCGTGTTGCTTCGTAGCATTTTTCATCATTTATCATATTATCGACTCATTTGTGTCTCTCCTTTCACTAAAATGGATGCCCTGTAAGAATAAGCATTTTGCCTATTTTTTTTACTACTATGTCTGCAGTGCCTGAAACAGCAATATTTATAGGCTGGGTGGATGAGTGGAAGGGTGGTTGAGTGGGTGGGTGGGTGGTTGAGTGGGTGGGTGGGTGGGTGGGTGGTTGTGTGGGTGGGTGGGTGGGTGGATGCATGGGTGGAGGGGGTCCTGTCTATGGCCCAGTGGGCGTGAGTGTCTTAGCACAGAGCCTGCTGGCCTCAGAGCCACCAGGCACACACGCTGTCCTGGCTCAGTGTGCTTGCTTAGCCCTCCCTTCCTCTGCCCTCACGTTCAGACCCAAGATGTGTTTGTTTCTGGGGTCTTCTCAGGGCAAGGCCCTTGCACCCCCAGTGGAGGGGTTTTACATAAGAAGTTTCTGCAACCAGAGCAATAGCATCTTACAGAGCGCTGACCTCGGGGAGTGTGTGTGTGTGTGTGTGTGTGTGTGTGTGTGTGTGTGTGTATACTCTGCCAGAGCTGCACGCAGAAGGCGTATTATCTTCCCTCTCCCTGGAGAGACTTGGTTTATATAATCTACTTGTCTCCCAGGCCCATTTAGTTATTGAAAGTGGTCAGAGGTTAGACGGCGGGAAACTGCAGCCAGGTCTCCGAGCCAAAGGGAGAAGGCTCCCAGGTAGAGAGGCGGAGGAGGACCTGGCAGGCCTTGGGTGGGGCAGGGTGGGGCCTCAGAGGCACCTGACTCCACTGATGAAACACACACACCAGCTGGTAAACAGGAGGCCGGGCTGTCGTTTACGGCAGGGGATGGGGACTCCTACCTGGACTGGCATTACCTGGACTGAGGTCTGCATGCAGCTTTCAGAGCGTGCCGGAGCGAGGGGTTTGTTGGGTAAAGAATTAGAGCGAAGGCCACTTACACTCAAAGGATAATTCTGACAACCTGCTCCATCTCTCCTTCTCCACTGGAGGGATCTATCCCATCTAAAAAGCAGGGCGGGGTCTCTGGTTGAAAGCTGGACACCACCGCCCTGGCCAGGCCTGGAGATACCAATTTTTTTTTTCTAGATTCTGTGTCACTCCTGTCATTGTGTGCTCCTTGCCTGGGGCACGGCACCCAGTCAGCTCTATCTTATGATAGTGTTTAGGGCAGCTGCTCCTTAGAGAGTAATTGAGGGAGAGAGCCACACTTTCATTATGACTGAATCTTCCTCCTCCTCCTCCCCCGCCTCTCCCTCCTCTTTCTTTTCTTCCTCCTCCTCCTGCTCTTCCTCCTCCCGCTCTTCCTCTCCCACCCCCGCAACCCCCAACGCTTGCTATTCCCTCTGCCCGGAATATACTGCTCACAGACATTTTTTCCACCTTTTTCAATTGAGATATGATTTACATACCATAAAATTCGCCCTTTTAAAGCGTACAGTTAAATGGTCTTTAATATAATTCACAAGGTTGCACCGCCATTACCACTCTCTGATTCCAGAATTCATTAGCAGTGACTCCCCATTTTCCCTCTCCTCAGCCCCTGACAACTACTAATCTTTTTGTCTCTGCAGATTCGCCTACTCTAGACATTTCGTTAAAATAAATCGCCAGTACGTGGTACTGGTGACTCCCTTCCTTCCCTGAGCGTGTTTCCAAGGCCATGTTGTAGCATGCACCAGAACTTTCCCTTCATTGCCATGTCATATTCCGTCGTAAGGGCATACCACATGTCTCCAGCCACCGGGTGATGGACATTTGGGTCGTTTTCATTTGGGGCAATTACAGATAACGCCCCTGTGAACGTTTATCTCAACGTCTTACTCTCACCAACGACTTCCAAAACCTGGTAGCCTGGGTCAGCAGCTGTCTGATGGCAGGCAAGCAGCTAAGCACAGATGTGCTCCTCCCTCCTCCTGGGGGCCTCATACTTACCCCTGTTGACACCGTGATGCCGTTGTTTTGGGGGGAGTGTGGGCAGCATCGTAAAGTATGTGAGTCACTTGGTCCCAACCACCAGCTTGAGTTTGAGGAACAAAGGGGCTGGCTGGAGAGGGTCCTCCAATGAAGCGTGTGTAAACACAGTGCACCCCGTTATATGCCGCATTCTATGTAAGTGCCCAAGGAGGCGGGGCTTATTCACTTATTCACCAATAGGCTGGGGCCACAGGCAGCCTGTGGGTGGGGCCAGTGCTCTATGGCCTGGATTGTCCCTGGGGAGGGAGGACCTCAGAGATGCAAGGCTCTGTCTATCACCTGTGTCACTTTGTTTAGCTGATTTGGGGCCTCCCACTGGTCTGCCAGCCTCAGAAAGGCAGTGTAAGCAGACTTCTCTGTCCTTCCCCAGCACACCATGTGGGCCCCAGGCTCTGGGCTGATTCCCTCCCCCCTTCCCTGACCTGGGCTTCCCACAACCTCTCCCCCTCCCCCCCCTCCCCCCCCCGCACACACCTCTGCTGGACTCTCTCTGCCAAGACTGGGAGCTCCATGAGGACAGGGACCAACAGCCCCGCTTGTCCTGGCACAATCGGCCTGAGCAGGGTCGGGATCTGGGAGGGAGAAGGAAGAGAGGGAGGAAGAGGAGGAGGAGGACGGGGAGGGGGAGGAGGAGGGCAACATTAGAAATACTATTCTATGTTCTTTACATGTTTATCAACTCCTTTAATCCTCATACAGACCCTAGGAGGCTGATCTATTATTCCTCCATTTTACAGGTGTGGAAACTGAGGCACATAGAGGCTAGGGTCTTTAGGCAAAGTCACACAGCCATCGAGAGGAAGAGCCAGTCTGAATGTCACGGCTCAGCTCCAGACCCATTCTTTTAGCTGCTACACTACTTTATGTACACACATGCATGTATATATTAATTGGGGGGGGGGTGCACTCAGAGGTCTCCCCTGTGGCTTATTTAGGAGAGCGGCCCCGCATGCCCACCGGGCCACGGGGATTCCTGGCGCCCAGTTAGGGCTCCATGAGGTTGGGCCCCAGGGTAGCTCCCTCCTGCTTTGGCCATTGTGGGCAGGGAGGAGGTCGGCATGCAGGTCAGAGCCCAGGACTCTGAGCCCCAGACGGGGGCGGCTGGCACCTTCTGGGCTCGTGGAGGGCCACGAGTTGTGGACAGCTCCCTCTGCCTGGGCCCCAAGCTAAGATACCGACCTGGGCCGCCAGCTTAGAGGGAGCCTCCGCTTCCTTCCATTGTCTCTGCCCGGCACACCCATGTGCTCCCGCGGTGACCTGAGGCCGGAGCGAGAGAGGGAGGGAAGGGGCCACCGGAGCTGCTGGGGTGGGAGAGGGGAAATGAGAGGGGAAGACTTGGTGTTTTTCCTTGTTTGTGTTTTGTATTAAAGAAAGCAAATAATATCCTTTGAGAAAACCATTAAACAAAGCATATCCTAAAGCCACAGAGGCCCATTGTGGCTGCCTGGAGCCCGGAATTCATTCAGGCCTTTTTTACTGCATTGTCCAAGGCAAGATAGGGTGGGCGGGAGAGACTGTTATTATTTTTAATATGTTTTTATTGATTTTAGAGATGGGGAGGGAGAGAGAGAGAGAGAGAGAGAGAGAGACAGAGACAGACACATCAATGGCCTGCCTCCCATACATACCCTGACAGGGGAACAAGCCTGCAACCTGGCATATGCCCTGATCGAGATTTGAACTGACAGCCTTTCGGGCACAGGCTGATGTTCAAACAACTGAGCCACACTGGCCAGGATGGGAGAGACTGTTATTAAAATATATTTGAGACGTGTCATTCTCTCCCTAGACTCAATAGGAGTTTAGACTGAGACCAGGGTCCCTGTGTCCTCCTGAGCCTGTTGCCCTTCCAGTGCCCCCTTTAGAGGCTCCCCAAGACTGGCCAGTCCTGGCACAGCCAGAGCGCCTTAATCAGGGGCTGAACCCTGAGCCCCCAGGGCCAGCAAGGCCCTCAGCTGTGGAGCCCCGATCTGAAGTGCTGCATGTGCCCTCACCATCGAGGGCTTGGGCTCCCGGCCCCACAGAACTGCCTGTTTCTAATTTGTTGCATAAGCTCCCAGGGCCTCAGTCTCCCTGTCTGTAGAGTAGGGTTTAGGGCAGTGGACCATGTCCAAAACACTGGACCCTGTCACTCCCCCTCTCACCCTGAGCGCAGCCAAGGTCCTGTGGACTCTGGGTCAGCCTGTCCCCAGATGTCCCAGACCCAAGCCACCCTACTCCCTCCTCCCAGACCCCCAGGCCTAGACACCACCACCCCCAGCCCCAGGTTGTCCATAATGGATCAGCAGCGCTCTCCCCATGTCCCATCAGAACATACTTTTCTGCTGAGGAGAGAGAGGTGGTAAGAACAGAGCTGGCCATCAGCCCAGCTTCTACACATAATCCCGCCTGGGGCCTGCATTTCTGGGATCAGCCCCATGTCATAAGCAGAAAAGTGTCTAATCGGGAAGTAAATGTACAGACGTGGCTGTCATGATGACGATACATAAAAGACCATCCTTAAGGTTTCCCCTGGGCGCTTAGCTATTTGCACGTTCCCCGTCACTCTCCTTGGGAGGATAAGGAATGAGGATCTTGGGTAAAACTGCACAGGAGCCCTGGACGAGGATGAGGGGACCTGGGTTCTAGCACGTCCCCTCTGCCGGAGGCTCAGGGTTTGCTGGGGGCCCTCTCCTTGGCCCTGTCACCAGCTCAGAGAAGAAGATGCTGACATTCCTGGTGTGTTGGGGAGCTTGTGAGGGAAGTGACGGGTCAGTGGGACAGCCTGTGAGTCCAGGATGTGGTCCCAGCCCCGTGGCCAACCCTGCAAGACCTAAGACCCGCTCACTCACCTCTGGACCTGAGCATTCTCATCTGCCATTTGAGTGACTGGATAGGATGAATTCTAAGGTCCCGTGTGTCCCTACTGCTTTTGATTCTGCAAGCCCAGCACCATTGCCTGGTGGGACATTCATTCACTCTGGTACTTTCCACGTTTCAGTCTGGCTTTGGTGGTCGGAGTCTGGTCTTTGCAAGCACTCGGTTTCCTCCTGTCGTAGACGTCCTGATGGTTAGTTTGGTCCCAGAAGTTGCTAACGCTGCCCCTCCTCCCCACTCCCCAGGGCTACCACCCGATGCCCCATGAGGTGGAGATTGCGCACACGAAGAAGCTGTTCCGGAGGAGAAGGAATGACCGAAGGTAGGAGAGCTGCGTCTCCAGCTTGTGCTTTTATTTTCCCGTCGCCCACCCGTAGCTCCGTCACTCCTGGCCCGTGCTTTGACACCCGTGAGCTCTCACGTGGGCTGGTAACCCGTCGGGCAGTGGCAGCTGTGCTCCCCCCCGGTTGACCCCGGAAAGGATGCTTCCCAAGTGCAGGAGGCATCCGGGCGGTTCAGGAGGAGAAATGCTCTTCCCACTGACCTCACAGCAGCAGCCTCAGCCGCAGCCCAGGGGCCGGGACGTAGCCGGCCGGCGGTGCTTTGAGACATGGCCTCCAGGAGGCTCCGGAGATCACAATGCCAAGGGTGTCTGTCCTTCCTCCGCCCCACGCTCAGCTCTGCTGTGAGGGCGGCCACAGCTCAGCGGCTGTGCCTGCTGCTGCTCTCAGCTGCCTGCAGAGCATTGAACTGCAGCAGGAACCAGGACCTCCCTGGAGTCCAGAGCCCCAGAGCCCGGGTGGTACAGGGGCCAGAGCAGTGCCCCGAGGCAGCCCCGAGTGGGAACAAGCAGCCGAGGCTGGCCCGGCATCCGGGAGGGCTGCCTTTGTTTCCTTCGAGGCATCTGACAGGGAACGTCTTCCAGGTTTGTTTCCAATGGAAAACCCCAGGTGCAGAACAGTCTTTGCAGTGTGTGGCCATTTGTGCAAAAGAGGTGTTGGGTTGGGGTTTTTTTTTTATTATTATTATTTAATTTTTGCTTGAACATGCATATAAGTGACTTCTGAATGGAAATATTAAAAAGGGAGGGAGGGGGGAGGAAGGAAGGAGGCCGGCCGGCGGAATTAAAATGAGGTGTTCCTCTAGAGGGAATTTCTTCTTAGATAAAGGCGAGGCTTGTGGTTTTACCTTGAATGAACAGAGAATGTTCACACTCAGGGAGCAAAAGCCAAGAAGCAGCCCAGCCGGCATCCTTGCCCAGAGAACTAGAAGTGCCTGTTCTCGAGCAGCTCCTGAGATCAGCGCTGGGTGGACCAAGGTCCCGGGTCCTCCCTCCACACTTGGCCCTGAACAAGGCGGGGAGGAGGGAGGTGAAGGACTGAGCACCCGAATGCCTCGTCATCGGGTCTGAGCTGGGAGAAGGGCAGTCCTGGCGTAGCCATGAGAAGCCCTGGGCACTTTACGCAGTAGCATGAGGAGGGGGGCTGGGCCAGGACAGTTGGATTAAGCCCGCCCCTGGTTATTGTGCTGTGTGCTCCCTCCTTGCTGCGCAGCATCACAGAGGCGAGTGCCTGGTTTCTGGGTTTCTGGCAGGCGGAAGGTGTGGGGAGCACCCCCCTAAAGGGGGAGTGGGGCTCACAGGGGACTGGTGATGCTGGGGAATGCAGAGGCTTGGCATTCCTCCTCCCCTACCTCGTGGTCCCCAGAGAGCCCGTCTGGAAGTGGGGGCGGCCCCAGGCTTCCGAGTGAGAACCACCCTCTGACCTGCTTCCCTGGCTCAGCATCCAGGTCCCCACCTCCACTCGGGCCAGGTCGCCCGGCTCAGCAGGAGTCCCCTGGCCCGCGCAGGCCTCCGGAAGGCAGCGGCGTGACCCAGGAATGTAGGAAGAGGAGCGTGACATGAGGCACTGGAAGCTGCCCTTCCGCTGGGCCGCTCTGTGTTAACAAACGCCGGGTTAGGTCAGCACACCTCGCAAAGGATGTGGACCCGGGACGGAGTCCAAAGCCAGGCAATAAAGATGATTAAAGGGATGGAAAGTGCGTCCTGTGAGAAAGAGGCTAATGGACGGGGCCAGAGACAGGGAGGCTGCAGGGGAGGGAGCTCTCACCGTAAACTCATGAGAGATTTCTGCAGAGGGAGGGCCGAGGAGCCGCTGGCCCCACACCGAGGAAACCAGCTGGAAGGGAGAGAGCACGCTCAGCTGGACCGAAGACACACTCCGGGAGCAAACGCCATGACCGTCAGAGGCCAGGCCCTGCCGTCCAGGCAGCAGTCGCACACTGCGCGAGCTGTGTGTGCGGGTCGGCGCTCCACCTTTATTCAGTCTAGAATGGGGACCCGGCTGTCACTCGGCCTCACAGAGTCCCCGGGAGGGGCATGCTCAGGAGAAGAGCAGCAGCCGGAGAGTGTAAGAACCTCGTTATCTGGACTCAGAAGCCAACACCGGAGGCCGCCTGAGTCCCTCTTGGTGGAGCGTGTGATTCTGACATTTGAGGGACGGCTGTTCACGGCTTGGAGCAGGCACTTGCAAGCTGTGCTCTAGTCTTCCAGTAGGTCCGCATGTCTCCCAACTCAGGCTGGACTCTGGGTGTTCGGGGGAGTTGAAGTCTGAGGCACGTGCTATGGAATTAGCCACTAGACATGAACCCTCCTCCGCTCACTAACTCTGATCTGGGCCAATTACTTCCTACCTCGAAAGCTCTATTTTCATTCTGTAAAATGGGTCTATAATTGGGAGGCTCACACGAGCTACTCCTTGTAAGGTACCTGGAATGGTCTTAGCACCAGCTCACTCCTCGCATCAGAGGGGTTCGAGGCCCTCAGGAAACTGTGATGTGAGATTGGAGTAGATGTCTGCAGCGAGGGGTGGGTCTCATCTCCTGGTCTCAGGGGTGCAGGCTTTGCCCCGGAGCCCAGGGAGCTGTGCCTTGCATCCCCTCCCGGGTGCCCAGGACCAGTTGTTCCTCCTCCTGGATCAACTTTTTAAGCTCTGCCCTCTGTGGGGGCCAGCGGGAAGGAGGCCCCGCCGGAGAGGCCTCTGCAGATTGCTCCCACGTGCAAGGGGCTGCTTTGACGAAAATTGGGCTGGGGACGTCTTTTCCTCATGTATAAGATAAAGGTTAAGCTCAGAGACAGTGCGAAGGTTTACTCCTTAGAATTGTTCTTAAAACTTACACAGCTGGTAACTTTTTGTTTATTCTGGGAAACTGGTCGAAGATGTTTGCTGATTCCAGACAAAATTATGCATTTTGTGACGTAAACGTACTGAATGAGTATTTCACGCATCCCCCAAAAAGCAAGGTGCCTTCGGGCGATCCATCCCATCCAAGTTGGAGACCTGCTGACTGGGAGGGGGGCCGCTAGGGCTTGTCTCCCGCCTCAAGTTCCCCACCATCAGGATGCAGGGCAGAGGAGCAAACTCGGAACAGGGCTGAGTCCGGCCAGCCGTGCGCGGACCACTGCCTGGGTTGGCCTGGGGTGAGGTCTCACCTCCCGGTGTGGGGATCTGCTCTACTCCTGCCCCGCCCCCCGCCCCCCATTGGAAGAGATGAACAGACTGAGGCTGTGAACGGATCTGTCGGAGTCTGTGTTCCCTGGAAGCTGACTCCGGGATGGAGATCAACCGCAGGACACTTACCATGAGTGCCCTGGGGATCCATAGAGTCCCGGGAGGGAAGGGCAGGCCTGGGCAGAGGGGGGAGTTGAGCTGCAGTGTGGTCTGGGTCTGAAGTTCTACCCTACAGGCAGTTCGGAAGTCAGGGTGACTTTTTAGAGTGAAGGGGCAGGTCCTTATGTCCCCATGTCTGCTGGTCATCAGATGGGGACTGCTCAGGGGTGGGTGTGACCTTGGGCTGGGAGTTCTCTTAGCCCAGGGCAGTTTCCCTAGGGGCAGGGTGCCCAGAGAGCCCCAGAGAAGTGCCCCCCCACCCCTGGTCCCCGGGAGGTGCTGCAGGGCCACATGCCGGGTGCTCTGGGGTGAGCAGGTCCTCCAGCAGCTACAATCGACCACGACTGTGGCTTGGTGTCCTCTTCATTGTAGAACCAAGTAAGATCTCATCCCTCCTTCCCTTCCTCTGCCAGCATGTGCCAACCTCCCCCCCGCCCTTGGGTGCCAGATTCTTTCTCCAGGGACAAACAGGATCTCTGCACTCAAATCCGAAAACGTAACTTAAGAATCGTCATTAACCCTTGTGAGGCCCACTCCGTGGCACACCTGACCATGGACCCCATGCTCATTCCATCCTGGAGGCTACCTTACTCCCCTCCTCTTTCCGTCTGAGCTGTGGGCCAGGAGGACCCTGGGAGATGATGCCCAGTGGTCCTTTCTCCCCATCTCTAAGTCACAGTTGCCCTCTGGAGCTTGCCCCTCCCTTGTCACCTCAGACCACGTCTCCAGGAGTCCCGCATCCCATGAAGACGACTGCGTCCTGGGTCGTGCCCACCAGGCGCTGAGCAGGAGTTAACCGAGGATGGAGCCTGGATCTCTGTCAGCTCTTACACAGGAGTCGTTCAGCCCTTTAGGAAGTAGTCAGTCCGCACTCTGCAGGGGTTGCATACTTGCGAGTTTACCTGCTCTCTGCAGTTCATTTGCAGCCCTCCATCTCCCCAGTGTTTTCGTGGTTATTCGTGGGCGGAATGAGGATTCATTCGAGTCGCCCGGCACCCACCTGCCCAGCCCAGGTTGGACGAGGAGATGCCCTGCCTCCTGGTTTCAGTTCCCACACTGCGCACCGGTCCTCTCAGCGACCTGTGTGATGCCGTGGTTTTCGCATTCATGTGCTTTTGTTGGTGCCTTTGCTGTTTGACGTGACACCCGGGCGCGGAGCTGAAGTGCTGTCTCGTGCTCCTCAGCGCCAGCAGGCTGTGCTGTGCCTTCCGGAGAAAACGCGCGTTACAGAAGCTTTAAGCTTCCTTCGGGCCTGCCTTGCAGCGCTGTTGGCCGGGAGTTCAGTGTTGATACAGTGAATCAACAATGTATATTAAATAAGCGGCCTTTAAACAGAAGCACACATACAGCAGGCTGTGCATTGATCAGTCGGAGGAAAGGCGGGGAGCAGCGGCTCACAGGAACCGCACCCTGTACTGCCCCTGGGAGCCATGGTCCAGTTGCTAATTCAGTGTCTTCGGGATTGTGTAGAGCCTACCTACCGCCAATAGCCAGGGTTGACTGTGCTCGCTCTTTAAAACAGGGAGAGAGGTGCTGAAGGGCAAGGAACATGAGGGCGATGGCATGTCAGGCCTGAGTAATCTGTTGTTTGTGTGGTGGTAGCAGAAATGGGGGGTTAGGGGGGCAGCAGGGGACCCTTCTCTGCCTGCTGTCACCCGGCTGGGGTTTCATTTTCCCCATCCTGCGACGGCACGTCCTGGAGACCCTCCAGGCTGCTCGGCCCCGCCGTGACCGTCACCGTCATCCTGTCATCGGGCGCCCAGGGGACGGGGAGACAGGTCCGCGCTGCCACTGCCCGCGGTTTGCCTTTATATCCATCCCAGCAAGGAAATTGCCCTCATTAAGTCCCTGCTAAAGATAGATAAGAAAATGGGACAGGCAAACCCCCACCTGGCAGGCAGCCCTGTCAGATTCGAAGCAGAATGAGTCAGATCGGGATTATTTTTAGGCTCCTCTCCTCCGCCCCACGCCCACCTCGCGCGGGCTCCCTTGGAAAGAAGAGCAGCTCACTTCTTGAAGCCAGATGTCCAGGTCCGTGTGTGATTGACACACAGGCACGGCTCCGCCTGGAGGAGACCCCAGCCCGTGTGCAAGTTGTGACGGCCAGATCATCCTTTGGACAATGCCCACCTTGCCCACGGCTCCTGGGCAGAGCAGAGCAGGTGGCAGGGGCCCTGCCAAGGCCAGCCCGTGACTCACCGTGAACCCTTTCCTGCCCCCTCTTTCCTGCACGTGCAGACAAGGTCCCCCAGGGAAGGACCAGCATGTCCCTCGCCCAGCACCTGCGTCTGTGTGGGCTCATTTTGTTCATTTTGGTGGGATACCCGGACGCCCGGCCTGCCCACCCTGCAGTGGGCATCTCCTAGTCGGTGCCCACTGCTGGGAAGTGGAGCATTGCTCCTCTTTTCACTCTCTGCCCCTTTTTCCAGCCATTAGATTTCATCCAGACCCCATAAACCCTAGATGGCAAAGGAGGCCCCACGGGGGCGGGGATGCAGACAAGGCAGAGGCAGGGGTGCACATGCCCGTTAGCCAGGAGAGCAGGCGCGGTGCCGGCTGGGAACTGACGTGGAGACACAATCCTCAGGCTCTCCACTGGTTCCTGGGGTCCCGGCAGAAGAATGGACCCCAGGAACCAGCCTCGGGAGATGGTTTAATTACTCCTCCTCGAGGGCTTAGCGCCTTTTTTCTGAAATGCGAAATGCTGGGCATTCAGAGGTTGGCCCACAAATGTTAACCCCGACCCTGCCTCCCTTGCCGGAGCAGACGGAAACCGGCGACTCAGGGCACCTCTGCACCAAGCCACGCAGCCTCCCGGGGGCAGTGCGTATGGTGGGCAGTCCAGCCTGGGCCAGGCCAACCGGGCTTCAGGGCTTGCTCATCCCCTACCAGCCAGCAGATTCTGAGAAAATGAGGACCAAGCTCATTCTTCTCATTGTCCCCGAGGACATGGGTGTGCAGCCTGCAGGGATGCCGGAGGTGACATGCCATGGCAGGTGCTGAGAAGCCCCATCCTGGCACCTGGCTCTAAGTCCAGAGACAGGACCCCGCCCCCTCTTCTTCCTGTCATTTGCTCTTGGGACCCCAGGGCCCCGGGCAGCGTGCAGGGAGGAAAGAACGCTGGACCAGCAGTTGTAAATCTGGGTCTTCATCCTTGTGGTGTGGCCCAGGGTACTTCCATAATTTCTGTAGCCCCTCGTCTTCTTAGATATAAAATAGGGCTCCTGATTCCAGCTCTCACCGGTATTAGGGAGAGTGCAGGCTAAAGACGGAAAAAAACCCCACAAACACCTCCCAGGAATATTCCAATAATCCAGAGGCCAGTTGGGGCTTTCGTTGTAAATAACCATGTGTTTTCAGCCCAGCTCATGCGCCCTCTCCAGAAAGTTCTAGAAAGCTAGACCTTGTCTGCTCCTCCTGTATATATCTTTCAGGACCAAATCTGGTCCAGTCTGCGCCCTGGACACCGAGCCATGCCTTGCTGAGCCCCCATACGCCCAGCACCCTGGCTGCCTGAGATGAGGCGCTGCCTGGGACCACCTTACTCACAGGGCAGGTTGTGCATCCCATTAGTTCTGGGTCCTCAGTCCCCTGGGCAAGCCGGGCCCACCTCAGTCCCCACTAGAAGCAATTGAATGAGCACTTCTGTGGTCAAGACGCACTGAACCCTTTACCAACATCAGCTCATATAATCTTCCCAACAACCCTGGCAGGGAGATGCTATTTTTATTCCCATTTCACAGAGGAGGAAACTAACTCAGGCTCAGCACACACAAGTGAAGTAGCTGAGCCTGCGTCTGACTTCAGAGCCTATGCCCCCACCCAGTTTCCTGCTGGGAAACTTCCTCAGTCCCCTCCTCTGCACTCTGGGCCTTCTCCACACACCCCCTGATTAAGTCATGTGCCAGGGTGTTGAGGGCAGGATGGGAGCTGCTGTTTCCAAGTGGATTGAGGAGAAGATTAGCTCATGATTCGAGGCATGGATGAGTGGTGAGATTTCAGACAAGACCCTCGAGACAGGATGGCCCTCCCTCTGCCTTCTGCACCCCTGCACCCAGTCGGTCATGCCGGGAGATCCCTGATCCAGGTGATTCATGCGTGGACATACTTAGGAAGTCTCTGCAGCAGCCCAGAGATTTCCCAGATTTGGGGGGGGGGGAGGGCACCCAGTGAGAGGAAGGACAGTGTGAGGCCCAGGACGGTGGGCAGCTCAGCGGAGGGCAGTCTGGCCAGGAGAACTTCCTCCAACTGCCAGCTCTCCCCAGTCCCAGAGGACAGCCCAGCACACGAGGGTGCCCTTCACTCCCCAGGGCTCCCAGCAGGGACAGGAGCACAGGTTTTAAAAATACCAGGGAGCCTTCCTGCCTGAGTCAGCATTTGCCCTGAGCTCTGAAAGTTATTTCTGAGTCTTCCCAGTAATTTAAGTTTAGCCATTTCTTCCAATGCGTGTGTTTTGGGGAAGCCAAGGTGGCCTCGATTATGGCTTGGAGTATTTTGGGAGCCCCAGGTTTCCAGAAGTGATGCAGGGGCTCAATTAGGGAAGACATCAGCAAACTGAAGGAAAATTGCTCGGGGAAGCAGGCCCGAGGGTCCCCGGAGGTGATGCCTGTGCTTAGCATCCATGGAGGACATTAAGACCAAGGTGTGCCCGGTGTTCCCAGTGGCCATCTCCCAGTGGCAGCTTATATCATTGTCTTCAGCTGTCTGAGCACACGAGGGCATCTTAGTGCCCTTCAGAATGCAGAATCGCCCCGGCCAGTGTGGTTCAGTTAGTTGAGCATTGTCCCATGATGTTCCTCTCTCTTCCTGATATTCCTCTCTCTCTCTTCCTCACTCTTTCCCTCCCTCTCTCTTTTTCTCTCCCTTCCTCTTTCTCTAAAATCAATAAAAACCTATTTTTAAAAAAAATTTTAATGCAGAATGGATGGACTTGCTGGTTCTTTCCAAATAGGCCTAGACAAGTGGTTGGCAAACTGCGGCTCGGCAAACCGCGGCTTGCGAGCCACATGCGGCTCTTTGGCCCCTTGAGTGTGGCTCTTCCACAAGATACCGGCTCTTCCACAAAATACCAGCTCTTCCACAAAATACTGACTTCTGCGCATGGGCCATGAAGTTTCAATCGCACTGTACATGCGTGCCCACACGTGGTATTTTGTGGAAGTGCCACACTCAAGGGGCCAAAGAGCCACATGTGGCTCGTGAGCCGCGGTTTGCCGACCACGGGCCTAGACAGACAGCACGAGTACTAGCAATTCATGAGAGCTTAAAACACACAATCACCTGCACATTAATATTGCAGAGGTTTTTGGAGGAATTATTAGACTGCATATAACCTTTCAAATAGACCTTCAGAGCCCCCTACCGATGCCAGCCGTACCTCACCTCTTCCCCACCCACCCCCCAGACAGGCCTACCCAGCCTGCCTCTCCCAGCTCGCTCCTGCCCTTGCTCACGGCACTTCCAGACCCCAACTCTCGGCCCCTTGAACAGGCCAACCTCACTCCTGTTCGCACGTGGCTGGCCCTCAGCCCAGGGCCTTCCTGACCTGACTCTTACCCTGGGAGCGCCCTCTCCTTTCCAGGTTCTGCCTGTCCCACCCTTCACTCTCCTCACTCTTTAGTCCTCCCTGATCTTCCCTGCACTTTCCCACAATTGCTGGGTGTGTCGGGCCTGGCAGGGACTGAGAGAGCTCTCCCCGCTACGCTCGAGTTCCCCGGCTCACCTGGAACAGGTGCAGCAGCCGAGGGATTCGGGGATGGGCCGGAGGCCCGAGAGCGTGCAGGACACTCATGTGTGGGAGGGCGGGGAGCCCCCATACCCTGAGTCACCTCTCCAGGTGAACAGATGAGCCCAGAACAGAAGCAGCCGCCCGAGCCAGCACTGTCCATGGTGCAGCCCTCCCTCAGGAGTACGGCTGCCCTTGTGTGATCTCCAAGGGGAGGAGTCCATGGACAAAGAATCCAACTCTAGGCTTTCTGTTTGCCCGGACTGGCACTTAACTCGGGAAAGACACGTGTGGACTCAAAACATGAGAAATGTTTTTAAGGGAAAAAAATTACTCTGTGGATCTGTGTGCATGTTTGGTCTGGTGGCCGCGTGGCCACAGCAAACACATGTTCCGAACTGGCTGGGTGCCAGGGAGCAGATGGCATGGCCTGGCCACCCTGAGCAGGAAACCCAGTGCCTTTGAACTGTGAGCTGTAGCCATGGCTTGGAGAAGCTGGGTGGGGACAGGGTGGGACAGGCCGAGGGCAGGATTCTGACTTTGCCCTCATGTTCCAGAAGGTAGGAGACGATTGGTCAGGAGTCGGGTAGGGAAGGTGATCAGTAGGGCCTCTCGGGGCAGGGTCCCTCGAGGCCAGCACCCCCCCACACCCCCACCATACAGTTTCGGTCCCACTGCCCTGCAGATAGCAGGGGAGTCTTGAACACCCTGTTCTAGCCGAAGCGCTGGCATATTTTTACTTTGGTGCTTACTCTGCCCACACTGGGGAAAACCATCTCTGCCTCCTCGTCCATCTCACCTCTCACTACCCTCAAGCAGCTCCTTGTGTGCCCAGGTTCACCACCCTTCCATCCCATTGTGTGAACTGGAGTGTCCGTGATCAATCCGGGAACCCTGGGCAGGTCGGTCTGCATTTTCACTGGAGCCTTCAGTGACTGCCTAGAGGTGAGAGAATGATCTACTGCTGTGAGCGTCTAGCACCCCGAGACGCCAGTACATGCGGGGGTAGAGAGGGAGGACGGGTGGATTGTATTTTTTGAAGGCAGGATTTTTAGCTCCTAAAAACCTAAAACCATCTCACTGTGGGCAGACATCCTCTTTGCTCTTGCCTTCATTTTCTGGAAGTCACATCACATGAGCCACTGCAGGGCCCTGGTTCCAGCCAAATGTGTATGTGGCCCCTTGGCGGGGGCTGACTCATGTAGATTTGGTTTGGGTCTCCTTGCTAGATGCGAGACCTCGAAGGCATGCCTTCACCTCTCATCTGTAAGAGAGGACATCTACCTTCTAAGACTGGCAGTTCAAATGAGATGATGCTCTGAAAGCAGGTAAAATGCCAAGGGACGCACAGACACGAGGACTTATCACCTGTGTTTGTGTTCGTATACACGTGTCTGTTTATAGTTGTGTTTGAGTGCTTTAGGGACTCTGCCAGTATCATTTCCAATGTTAGTTCGCTGGAAATGGAGCTTGGCTTGGATGTTTGTATTGGTTCTCTATTGCTGTGTAATGAATTACTTCAAAACTTAGAGCTTAAAACAACAAACATTTATTATCTTGCACAGTTTCTGAAGGTCAGGAATCCAGGAGCAGCTTAAAAGGGTGGTTCTGGCTCAGGGTCTCTCTCAAGATTGCATTCAAGCTGTTGGCCGGGGCTCTAGTCATCTGAAGGCTCAACTGGGGTTGGAGGATCTGCTTTCAAGCTCACTCACAAGGTTGTTAGCAGATGTCCGTTCCTCACTACCAGGTGGACCTCTTCGTAAGGCTACTTATGACATAGCAGCTAGCTTCTCCCAGAGTATGATCTGGGAGAGAGACAGAAGGCAGCCAGGCAGACAGTCACACACCAAGATAGAAGATGCAGTATTTTTTATGACCTAATCTTAGAAGTGACATTCTATCACTTCTGCCATATTCTGTTGGTCACACAGACTGCCCGTTACAGTGTAGGAGGGGACTACAGGAGGATGTGAACCTCAGAAGGCCAGGATCAATGGGATCATCTTAGAGGCTATCTATCATCGCCCACCCTCTTGCCCCCAATGATGCACATTCCTCCTACATGCAAATGTCTCATTTGATTATAGCATCAGCTCAGAGTCTGGAATGTTATCATCTATATCATGTTTAGGTATGCATGAGGCCGTTCGGGTGCAATTCCTTACATACAACTTCTCAAGTATAGCTCCTCCTTGATCTCTGGGCCTGCACCCCACACATGTATCAACATACAGTTGTGGGACAAGCATAGGGTAACTGTCATAGACACCCCTGTTCAAGAAGGAGGGAAACAAGAAACATGCAGAAGGCATTGGTCCATAGCAGTTTTGAAATCCAGCCAAGCAAATGTTGGAAGTTCCTTGATTAGAACTCAGTCCTACTCCTGCCCAGGAGTTGTTCTACATGGCTCTTGGCTCTGCTCTCTACCCTCACGGTCTCTCATGATATTGCAGCCATGTCATTGGCCCAGTGAATACTCTGGGGTCTTGGGTTTGCCTCAGCATCATTCTTCCTTTTCTGTGAAAGGTAGCATGTGTTTACAGCTGAGTCATGTTCTCAGCTAATTCTCTGCCAGTAGGCTTTGGAGGTCTAACAGCATATTTTCATTTTATACAGTCTCAGTCCTCTCCAACCCAAGTTGTCGATGTTTCTGCTGATGTCATTCTTTGAAAAAGTTTATGGATCTTTTGTGACTCCTATTGGGATCTACATTAGTAAATAAAGCCCCACCCACAAATCTCTTTAAGATCATCCCTTCTCCACTTTGGGTTTTGCTAAAGAACAATGCCCTTTAGCTTCTTTGAAGCTCTGTTGTTTGCAAAGATCTGAGTCACACATTTAAAATCTTAAAGCTTTTTGTCCAACTGAACAGTTCTCTGAGGCACCACCTTTCAAACTTAAAGGATTGAAATCTTAACAAAAGATTTCATAGTCACACACCCTCGGCCTCATCTTTGGACTATGCTTTCCTGAGAGTGCCTGGATTTGATCTTTGCTCAGAAGTAATTTCCTAATGTTAGCATTGTTTGCCACCTGGAAAGTCTGGGAATCTTCGAAACGAGTAAGTCCTGGCTCCTTTTTTGTGACAGTCTTTGTTTAGCTTCTGTGTCCCCTTCTCTCATTTCACCATGCCCAGAAAGAGGAGACCAAGCCACGCCTTCAGCACTCTGGCCAGAAATCTCTTAGCGAGATCATTCAAGCCATTAGGTGCCCTTTGTACTTTTCACATAACTAGGAGATAGTGTTGCTAAACATTCTGCAGCCACATAACAAGACTCCCCTTTCTTCCACTTCCCTTCAAGCTCTCACCAGCAACCTCCTCAAAGTCCTTATTTCTGCTAACAGTTTCTTCATGGCACTTTAGGGTTTCCCTTCCCTCGGAATCCTCCCGGTTCCTGCCCACTGCCCAGTCCCAAAGCCACTTGCACAGTTTAGATTTTTGTTATGGCAGCACCCCAATTTCAAGTACCAAAATCTTTATTAGTTAACTCTTGCTGTGTAACAAATTGCCCCCCCAATTTTTTAGTTGCTGAAAATAGCAAACACTTATTATCGCACACAGTTTCTGAGGGCCAGGAATCCAGGGGTAGTTGAAGTCAGTGGCCCTGGTTCAGGGTCTGCTGTGAGACACAGTCAAGCCGTTGGCGGGAATCTCAGCTATCTAAAGATTTGATTCAGGTGGACTGGAAGATTCACCTCCGGGCTCACCGATGCGGCTGTTGGCAGGCCTTCGTTCCTCGCTGGTTGGTGGCTATAGGCTTCATTTCCTTGCAATGTGGCCTCTCTGTAGGGCGCTCATAACAGAATGAGATGAGAGAGAGAGAGAGAGAGAGAGAGAGAGAGAGAGAGAGAGAGGTGTGTGGAAGCTGCCACGACTTTTGTACCCTAATCTCACAAGTGACATCCCAGCCCTTCTGTTGTATGCGATTGGTCACACACACTAACCCTGTTGGAAAGGACTGCACAAGGGTGTGAATGCCAGAGTATGGGGACCATTGGGGGCCGTCTTTATCTGTCTCTAGTTCCTTCCCTGCATCATTGCTCTTTCTTCTCCACTTTCAATGATCTAATACTAAAATCCACCAACAGCTTTGAGTGGGTTCAGGTTTTTTTGTGTTCACCCTATCTTCTGGTTCAACTCAGATCTTTCCAAGGATGCTCTCCTCGTCCTGTCCTCCCTATCTACGTCCATCCTATTTGTCTGAGGCGCCTCTTACATTGGAGTCCGATTTAGAATGGTCCTCCCTGGGGAAGGTTTTAAGCCAGAGGATGCTGCTGCCTGAGTTTCAGAACATACCTGTCCTCCAGAGGGTCCAGCAAGTAGTTCCAGGAAAAGGGAACTTTCCAACACACACACACACACACACACACACACACACACACACACACACACACACACCTATTTTACCTTCAATTCTATACTCTCCATGATTATCAAATGTTGGGCTTTAATTGGAGGCATATGGAAATACCTGAATCTGCCAGACATCGACAGGGAAGGCTTCCTTGGGTAGGAGAGAAAAGAATGCAAATATTAACATAAACGAAGATGTCTTATGCAGCCTTTCTCATAGCATCCCGCCGCCGGCCTAGGAGGCAGGTGAGCACAGGCCGGTGCGCCCACTGTAAGAGTGATTTAGGTGAGATGCAAAGAGCCTGTGGGATTCACTGCTGGCCCGGATGTTGGAGTGTCCAGGTTCCTTTCCGCAGGGGGACACGTGCTTGTCTTTCACCCACTCCGTTCCCCCACAGAGCACCTGGGAGTGGTGAGAAGGAAGGAAATTCTCTCAGACTGCCCAAGGCTTTTCATTTTGTGAGAGCAGGGTTGTGAGAGGAGTCATCAGGCCCCGTCTCTTCCATATTTCCCATTGTGTCCAAGGCAGCCTTGGAGTCTGCAGAGTATTTGCTGGTGATGAAATTTCCCAATCGAAATAGATCATGATCAGAGTTTGAGACATTCTCCTATCCAGGGCGGGTGAGAGGGGTAGGTGCTCCCATCTCTCCTGGGTCCTCACTGGAGCCTGGCCGTGAGTGGGGCGGAGACAGGAACACCTCTGCCCGCTTGTGGAGGGAGAATGGAGGCTCAGGGGGAGGCTGGGCCCCTTGTGACCCTGGGAGTTGAGGGAAGTGGGCACGCCAGGGTGGTCTGGTGGTTAGGATGGCCTTGTTCCTGGGAATGATTGCCACGAAGCCTTTTCCCCAGCTTCTCTCTCCACGGCAGCGACGGTTCCTCCGGAGTTTATGAAAACCTGCAATTACCAAGCCAGCCCTGGGTGGGAACGTTCAGCCCTCCTCTTCTTCCTTCCAAGATACACTGCGTCAGGACCCGGTCGGTGCGGCAAGCGGAGCCCCCTCCCACGTTCCTTCCTGGATGGCCCCGAGGGGCTGTGGTTCATGAGCCTGGTGGTGATGTCTTTCACGTCCGGGTAGGAAGGTGAAGGGGGTTGGATGGATGCCTGTGCCCCTCCGGGCTCTGCAGCCAGCCGCCCTGCTGGTGGCACACTCCGGGGCCACTCGGCAGGCCCCACCAGGTCCCCGGGGTGCGGGCCCGCTGCCTCCAGCTGCAGCGAGGGAAGGCCGCCCTGGATGGAGGCCCCGGGAGGACTTTGGGCTGGAATGTAGGATGCGCGGCTCAGTGCAAGCTCCACCCAGGCTGCCACTTTGGGCTGGCTCAGAGTGTTGGTCTTTCTTGTTCTCCCAGTGATTTTTCTTTTCGGCATATTTCTTTCCTGGCCTCTTGCCTCTGCATGTGTGATTTGTGTTTGGGGATTTGGTGAGAGAAGGAAAAACATATAGAATGGGTGGCGCCAGACCCGAAATATTCTCCATGGAAAAAGGAATAAAAGCAACCCTCACGCCTCAGGAACCTTCTAGCCCTGCACCAGTCCACCCCGTGGGCCCTCAGGCTCCAGATGGGCCTCCTGGGGAACTGACTTGGTCAAGCCTCGGGCAAGGAGAGTATCGCCGGCCTCAGAGGCTTGCTGCTCCTGCTGCTCCACCCCCCTGGCCTCTGGGACTCGCTACGACTGTACCTGCTCAGCTGGCTGCTCCCTGCTGCCTTGCATGCTGCCTCCTGTTCACTGCTGTCTCCATGACCCACCGCGTGGCTCCCCGGAACCCAGCAGCCCTGTGCCGGGGGCAAAGAAGCCAGGGATGGGTGGGAGGCTGTCACATGACGAAACTTATCTTTATCACTTTCCCTGAAGAAGGGGGTTGGCTACTTCCTTGGCTTTGCCAAGAACAGGCTCAGGACAGCCTTCACACGTGCTCCTCCTGGAGACCTGCAGCGTCCACTCCACGGCTTCTCGTTTTGCAGCAGGATTGGGTTCCCCAAGGTTAAACATTTGACCTTGGCAGAGCCAGGCTGTAATCTGGGTCTCCAGCTCCCATCCTGATGCTTCTAGCATTTGGCAAGGCCCTGACCTATCACTAGGAATCAGGGAGTTCTGGGCGTTCAGAACGGGAAGAAAGCCCGGAACAATCCATTCCTTGTCAGCTGCTGCACACGGAATTCCAGGGACTGTTTGCCCCCTGCCTGGAGGGAAGAAAGAAAATGCATCACCAAAAACAAAAAGCAGAGAGAAACCAATGACCTCAGATACTACTAACTGGAAAAGAAAAAAGGAAAGTGGGAAAAGCATGTGTAGTATGCTATCATTTCCCCCTAGAAAGACAGATGTCAATATTCGTATTATATTAAAGATAATGAGAAACAGAGACCAAAGGATGGTTACCAGAAAAGGGGGGTGGGGGGGTGAAAAGGGAAAAGGAGTATCGTTAATAACATGGTGATAAGTTTACACAGTGAGATAATTGATTACGAGAATTGGTGGGGTGATCACATTGTGAGGTATAAACATGTTGAATCGCTGTATTGTAGAAATCTGAAACTAATATAACCAATATAAGATTGTTTACAAACGATATTTAAAGAAAAAACAATTTTTAAAAAATATATTTTTATTGATTTTAGAGAGGACGGGAGAGGGAGAGAGAGATAGAAACATCAGTGATGAGAATCATTGATCGTCTGCCTCCTGCACGCCCCCTAGTGGGGATCAAGCCCACAACCCAAACATGTGCCCTTGATCGGAATTGAACCAGGGACCCTTCGGTCCGCAGACCAACGCTCTACTCACTGAACCAAACTGGCTAGGGCAAGAAAAAATAAATTTTTAAAAATGATAATGAATGGATGAATAAACCATAAAACCAATAAAATGGTTATTTCTGGGGGTTAGAGCGGGGGAGGAGGAGACAGCAGATATCACTGGACACCTTGTTTTGCAGATTTGGCTTGGGAACCATGTAAAAATTCCACATAATTATAAATAAAAGTTAAATTGAAATTAAAACAAACCTTTTTGCTGTGCCTGGGGAGGCAGGCATGCTGCTGAGCCGGGGTGTCCAGGAGGCCCCATAGCATTTGTGGCAGGATGACCAGGAGTGGAAAGGGTTTTATCACCACCAGTTAGGGTGTCGTGGCTACACGGGTCCTTGCCCTTGGCCGTGATTGTTTGTGTCCCCAGAGAGCGGCGCTCTCCGGCTTCAGAAAGGAGTGGGCTCAGCAACCCGCTCCCTCCCACTGTGGTCAGTTGGAAGCCCAGGGCAGCCAAAAACAGACCCTTAAAAGATTACTCACGAGGTACAGAAATATTACGCTGTGAGCTCTCAACAGACAGCGAGAGATCGTTCCGTCCAGCCCCCACCTCTGCCAAGTCTGGAAGAATAGCCTGGCCTCTCCCAACTTCCACTTTCTAGCTGTGTGACCTGGGCAAGTCCCTTAACCTCCTATGCCTGTTTCATCGGCTTTAAAAAATGAGGATAATAATGTTGCTGTCTGCCCCACAGAGTTATGGGCATGATTGATCTGTGTCAGGCACTGGCCAAGTGAAGCTCATTTAACCCCCAGGACTTTAGCGGTATCCCTTATCATTTCCTAAGGGGAAACTGAGGCACACGGTGAGGAGGTGACAGGGTCCTGATTTGAACCCAGGCCTGGTTGGCCCAAGTCAGGCTCTTACCCCCCCCCCCCACCACCACCACCACCACGGGTATCTTTTCACCTTAGAAACCCATAGTGTAGACCCCAACCACGTGGGTGGAGTGAGCCAAGACTTAACAAGATCAGAGAGCACCCCAAGACTCAGCCCTTGGCCAGCCCATCACTCAGCCTCTCTGGTGGTTTTGACCATTACGCAGTTTGGAATTATTTTTATCCTTAGACAAATGTTTAATTTTTACCCATAATGGACAGTTGGTTAAAGCAGGAAGCATTAAGGAGCCATGATATTAAAAGGCTGGCTCAGGAGGAACATACAAGTGGTAATAAATCTGCTCATTCGCCTCGGCGCTCCACCCGGATCCAAGCAAACATTCATCTGGTTGGAGCATGTGGGGGGAAAAGGGGGCGCGGAAAGGGGGGGCAGCTGTGGGTGCCTGCAGAGCCCACTCCCCGGGCTGGAGCGAGACTGAGCCTGGGGTGGAGTGGGGCATCCCCTTCTGTTCACAGGGAGTTAAGACCCTCCACGCTCACACCCTGCTCTTTGGGCAGCAGCGATTGCAAGCACTTCCTGAAAATTCTCGGGCCTCATCATTTAGAAACAAAGCAAGAAAATTGCAAAAACAAGCCAGTTGATTTTTATTTTAAAAAAGCAAATAAACATAAAATACAAGAATTCCCAACAGTGGGCCACGAAATCCGTTTTTGCTTTTTGCTTCTTTCTCTGCCTTATACAGTCAAACGCTAGCCTACGTGTAAGTGTGTGGCTGGACCCAAAGCCACAATGTAATGGTAATATGTCATTTTGAAATGTCTTTGTAGAAAATCATGCTTTTGCTTTCATAACTCATTTACAGTAAATTAAGGAGAAGGCATCACTTGATAAGGGGGGTAAATTTTGCCTTTATTCATAGATGTTATTAAAGATCATCATATTAAATATGAACCTTATAATTTGCTCCCAATAACATGTCAATCTAAAAACCATGTTTTACATAAAATAACTTCTTTATTGTATATCATTGAAAAGGGCAAAATAGGTTTTTAGTTCCTAAGGGTGTTTGCAAGATGGTACAGGGTGGGGCAAAAGTAGGTTTACAGTTGTTCGTAAGGAAAGTGGTACGATATTTAACAAATGATAATACAAGAATAAGTTCTGTGTTTTGCATACTCACACTGTAAACCTACTTTTGCGCCCCCCCCCCCCCGTATATTACTGTGACAGGGGTTCTCAAGTCTACAAAAGTTCAGCAGAGCTGTGACCAGCCCACGAAACTGCCTCAGTTTCCTCAGGTGTAAAAATAAATCTGGAATAAAAAAAAATTCTTGGCGCCACTCATTGAGGAGTTGGGTCTCCTGGTGGGTGCCATACAGGCCCCACCGGAGAACAGAGTCTTGCCTTGGGAAGCTCAACCTGGCAAGTGTTATCTGAAAACTTGTGTATGACGGACGGTGCATGGGGTCCGCCAGGCTTGTGTCCCCAGGATGCAGGAGTGTGGCTGCCCTTCAGGTTGTGCCCAGATGTTCGAGTTCCATCAAGGACTTTCTATGGGTCGGGAGGACAAAAATGTTCAGTGAGCTCTGTGTGCACCCCGGGTGGGGCCGCCCCAGTGGTCAAGGGTCTCTGTAGACTTTCCTGCTGCGCGTGAAGCAGGCCGCTCTGTGGTCAGTTTTATGCATATTATTTGGTTGGCCTGGCACATAAAAAAATGATGAGAAAAATGGCCCCCAAGCCTTTGTTGAGTCTGGTGTTTCCTCTGGAGTGTCCCCTCCATTTCTCCCCTTCTCAACAAATCCTACTCATTTTTTAAAAACTTTATTTTAACCAAATTTCAGACTCACAGAAAAGCTGCAAGGATCGTACAAAAAAAATTCCCATATATCCTTCACCCAGATTCCTCAAATGTTAACAGACACTTGCTTTATCTTTCTCTGTCTCGTACACATCCCTTTTTGCCTCAGCTGCCGAAACGATGCCTTTTCACTGTAAAGGCTTCACAGTGTGTTTCTTTAGAAAGACATTTTTTTTTCATCGTCACAATACAGTGATCAAAACCAGGAACACAGATGCAATACTGTTATCTGCTCTTGGGCCTTCCCTTCCTCCAGCGTTACGTGTCTTTCGTTTCTTTCCTGTGGGGCCAGTTCCCAAGACTTTGTATTTCACGGCACCGCCTTTCTTAAGGAATGACCAGTTACGTGGGGGTTTCCGCAGTTTGGCTTTCCCTGATACTTCCTCGTGGTGAGACAGGGTCAACGCGCTGGTGAGGCCGTACCCTTCTCAGGGCATCCCATCGGGGGCGTCACGCTGTCTTTTCGTCTCATGACCGGTTGTGTTGACTTTGATTACTTGGTGAAGGCAGTGCCGGCCAAGGTTCTCCACTGTAAAGTTACGAGATTTTCCTTGGTCATTAAGAAATAGCTTGTGGGGAGATGCTTTGAGACCGCGCCAACCTTCTGTTTTTCTCCAACTTTCACCCACTGGCTCCCATTGACGTCTCTTGCTTGAAACAGTCATGATGATGATGGTTGCCAAGTGATTTTCTAGTTCCGCCATTTCTTCCAGTGTTACTAGTTGTCGTCCCATTGTCAGAAGGGGCCTCTGGTTGGTTTTAAACTCACGGCTCTAAGCCTCGGGACCCCAGCATTGGGGAGCTAGGAAGAGTAGGTCCTCGTTGCCTGTCTGACCGTCCCTGAATAGAGAGACTGAGGCCTAGCAGACCGACGTCGCTGGTGTTTAATGGGAAGGCTGCAGCACTCTGCCACAATTCCCCTTGCACTTCGGAAGATTCCAGCCCAGGAACCCATCTGCTGGGCAGCCGTGTCCCGAGACGGCTGGGCGGGGCCGGGGCCCGTGATGTGCATGAAGCTGTTGAGTGGCTCTCCATCTGCCGGAACGTCTCGCCATGGACTTGTCAGTTCCACCAGCCCTGGCTGAAAAATGGGACCCGAGGGAGGCCCTGCTCCAACTAACTCCATTTCACATTTCCTCTCCTTCCCGGGATGGAAAAATGGCCCTTCGGGGACAGCAGACCTGTCAGTAATGAAGTTGTGAGGGAGGAGGCTGTCCCAGGAGGGGGGCGGGGATGTGATGGCTGATTGACTGGTACGGGCGGGGAGCCGACAGCATTTCCCCAGAGAGCCTGGAAGGTCGGCGTTGTTTTGCCGCGCACAGAGCCGAACCAGCTCAGGGACGGCCCTGGACCCTCTGCTTCCCATCATGGAGCCATGTTTCCTTCCGTTTCCCAAGAGTCCCTCAGCGCCAGCCAAGGCAGAGGTATAAGTGGGCTCAGCCCTTTCAGGTCTACCCCTTACCTATTTTCCAGTCATGAGGTCCATTTGATTGCTACAACTGAACTGGACCAAGACCATCCAGCTAGACGTGGACAAAACCAGGGTTTGAACCTAGGTGTGTCAGGTTCCCAAATTGTTACTGACTGCATCATGCTGCCTCTCCAGGTGAGAACTCCTGGGAGCACTTCTGAGACCCCGGAGGGCTTCCTGGAGGAGGTGCTGGTTGCAAAATGGGCAGATGAGGCATAGGAGGTCTCCAGAACTAACTGTTGGTCAGCGACTGGACACCTCTGGCGGCAGGGAGCTCAGCACATTCCCACACAGTCCCATCTATGGTGGGGCAGTTCCCGCTCTGAGGAAGAGCCTCCATTCGGTGAGCTCAGGCTGTCTGGCCTTCCTTCCCCCGTCGTTCCGAAGGGCTCAGCCATTGGGCAGTCGGTCACACCTGGGATCTAAAACGCTCACGGGGCTCCCTCTCCATCCCCTTTCCTCTTTGTCCTGCCTGTCCCAGTTTGAGGGCTCTTCTGCTGCATGGAGATAGTGAGATTCAAACACTTCAGAGTTCCTGAGTGGATCTCTGAAGTCAGTATTCGGAGTCAGCGAGATAACATGGGGCCAGCCAACGCCCACTGGCCAGCTGGGGTTGATACTACTGTCCAGGCTTTAGGCTGGGAGTAAAGGAAGTCCCTGGCGGTGTTCCTCACGCCTGTAGGGACCCCTTGGGCAGTGATTCCCTTGGGATGATGGTCGTGAGTACTTGGCAATGAACACTTCCATGGTGAGAAACTCTGTCCAAAATGTAGCCCTGAGAGGCCAACATGAGAGCAGAAACCAGGCGCTGGGCATCCTGGGTCTCCTCCTTGGTTCCTAGCATTTGAAATAGCCTGTCTCCCCACAGCTCAGGCTCCCGACCTGTGCTGCGGGTGTGCTGATGCTCGCCACTTCCGCGGGGGCGCCGGTGGGTTTATCCCATACTGTTTGGAAACCCCAGTGTCATATCACTGCAACCAAACACTGAAACAACGTTTCCATCAACTCCTTTAAAACGTGCAAGAGCCTGTGAGGTGGGTACTCCATTTGTCCCCGTTTTACAGACGAAGGAGCTGCATCCCAGAGAGGTTAAGGAACTTGCCCAGTGTTGCTCAGCGAGAAGTGCAGGGCCAGGATTTGAACTCTGGTGGTCGAGCTCCTAAGTCTGAGCCTTGAACTGTGACAGTGTGTTGCCTCTGGATCAATGCCTGGTAGTTTGTGCTGAGCACCACCTGTATTCCAGGCAGGGGCGGTGGGAGGCCACACAGTGGGGCAGATTCTTTAGGAAAAGTGGGTGGGAGCCGGCAGAATCTCAAGACTCCAGAAGGGTGGCATAGCCAGGTTTGGGCTTCCTGGCGTTGATTCACATGACCGGGTAAGAGCTGGGAATCCCCGCATCCCAGCTGAGACTGACCTGCATCCACGGCTGTGGCCACGGCCTCGGAGAAGGCGCCCTGGTGGACACATAGCTCGGTGGATGCCTGGCCTCGCCAGCAGGCTGCACTGAGGGTCCACAGGCCGGACCTCGAGACCGCCGGCTTGGCCGGGCCAGGTGGAAGGGCGAGGGCCTTCCCCTGGAAACACGCCGCCGGGGCAGCCGCGTGCTCTTCCCATGACATCACGCTGCCTCCGAACGCATGCGGCCAAGGATTCTTGGAATGCCTGATTCGCCCTGGAACAAAAATAATACCTCGTTGTCATAATGTGCCTTTGTTCCCCAAAGGCTCTCCAGGGCCCCATTGTGTTGTAACCAGACCAGCTTGTGACCCAGGCAGGAATGTGCAGAACGTGAGACCCTCCCTGCTAAAGGAACACCTTGAGTGGGGGCGAGGTATTCCCATTCTGCAGGTAGGAATACTGAGCCTTGGGGCGGTGGGTGGTTTGCAAATGGGTGCTGAGCAAGGTGGGCGAGAGCCCTGGCTCTGCCTCTGGGGTGGAGAGGAGGGCCTTGGAAAGGCCTCGGCAGTGGAGTGAGACTGAGCCCATCTCGTTCCCCAAAGAAAGCTGTTTCCCCAGGGCCTGCTGTGCTGCAAGACGGAAGGAGGTAGCCAGGGCCCGCGGCGCCTGCTCCCCTCGCCCGGCGTGCAGCCCCAGAGCCAGGGGGCCACCCGAAAACTCAGCCCCACCCGCAGCCCTGCCCACAGGCCCCGCCACAGGAACTGGCAGGCTGTGGGGAGGAAAGGATCGTTCCCAGCACGATGGAAACCCGAGGGCCACACGTGGTTCTGTGGTTTTCCCCAGACGCCGCGGAGCCAAGGCTGCAAGGCCGGATTTCCAAACCTCGGCGCAGAGCGGCGTCCAGGCCCTCCCAGGCTTTCCTCCCACGGCCCAGCTCCCCGCTGCCCGCGCCCTCAGCCCAGCCTGTGGCCTTTGCTTCTGCAGATCCAGCCCGCAGCCCCTGCCCCCACAGGCTTTCTCCAAGGCCCGGGCTCCTCTGAATTTGGTCGCCGTGGCTCCGCGGGGTGTGCAGGCTGCCCCGGGCCCTGGGACCCTGGAACAGGCCTCAGCAGTTGTGAGGCGAAAGAGTGTGGCCGTTAAGGACACACAGGCTAAGACCGGACTGTTCATTCAAGTCCAAGCTCTGCCTCTTGCAAGCTGTGTGGCCTTGGGCAAGTTCCTACCCGGCCTGTGCTCCACTCCTCTCTCTGTAAAGCAGGCGAGCAATAGTCTCCCTCTCAGAGAGCGGTGCCTGGCGCATGGCTAGTGCTTCGTACATGTCGGCCTGCTTTTATTCCTCGTGACCTCGGGTCCGGTCCCGTTCCTCGGGGCTGGTGTCCTGGGTGTGCTGCCGAGGCTGTCCTGGAATTCTTAATGGTGTTCAAATAAGAGACCTACGTTTTATTTTGCCCCGAATGCCACAAATAAAGTAGCTTGATCCAGACCAAGACGGACCCCCTCTGCTGCTTTCTGCTTCCTTTCCTCCGTGACTTTTATCCCTGGTTGTAGCCAGATACAGTTTCTGGGATTAATGGATCAGCATCTGTCTCTTCAAATGGATTCTAAGCTCCATGAGGGCACAGCCCTGTGTCTGCGTCAGCGCTGGGTCCCCAGGGCCTGGCATGTTTCAGGGCTCACTGGAGGCATGAAGGAATGCCCAACCCATGCCAGACCCGAGGGAGATTTAGAGAAGGTTCTGCCTCATCCCATGGAAGTGGATGCTTGTAATGGCCTGTGGGAGGAACACACCAGGCTGTCCGTCTGTGGCAGAGACTAGGGAAGTCCCATGAGGAGTTGGGGGGCGGGGGGGGGGGCTCCTAGGGGCTGGGGGGGGCTCCTGGGCAGATCTGGGCCTTGAAGCCCAGATGGGATGAGGAGAGCTGTTGAGAGACTCCTTAGGGACAGCTGCACAGCTCTGTGGCCCGCCCCCCACCCCCGGCTTCCCTTGCAGTGTTCCAGGAGCATTGCCTTGGGCAAGCCCGTTGCCACCCAAGTAACCTCCAGGCAGAGCAGAGTCCCAGAACACGCGTGGTTAGTGAAGCGATCCCCGAGCCAGCCTGTCCCTCGTCCTCCCTGCTTCTGTTGTTCCATGGTTGGTGAGAAGCCTTTGCGTTCAGGGTGCAGGGGTGCCGCTGCGACCCTCTCTTTCCGTTGCAGAGCATCCCCGTGGCCCGGTGAACATCTGGTTTCTAAAGTTTTTGACCCCAAGTGAAATGCCGAACTCTCGAATGAACTTTCGCCTTGGCTGGCAGACACCGCAGTCTTGGATTATTTCCTGCCCGACTCTGGGTGAAAGGAGAGCCTGCAGCCTGTTGGGGTGGGAGAGGCCAGAGCTGGGCTGACCGCCCGGGGCAGCAGGGGGTTCCTGAAGCACAGGACGCTCTCCTCTGGGACTGTCCTGAGACCCCGGTGGGGGGGGCGGGCCTGGCGTCCGGAAGGCTCACCGGTACGGTGCTGCCACGATGTGGGTGATGGCCCCGTTGGAGACAGGTGCTCCCCTTGTCAGCGCTTTGCAGTGATGCCCTCAGTGCTCCCGAGAGCGCCAAGACCTCAGACAGGTCATCGTTAATCCGGTCAGAGAGCGAGAGCGCCGAGACCTCAGACAGGTCATCGTTAATCCGGTCAGAGAGCGTTTGGGCCGCCGAGTGTGCGGGCACCGACCGGGCGCTAGGACAGGCGCGCCGAACGAGCTGGGCAGCCCCAGGGGAACGAAGCAACCTCTCTGAACCTTTGTTCTCCCATCTGGAAAACCGTCATGCTGTCACTCCTGTAACCCGCACAGCCACCCCTGAGGTGGGGCCAGCACAGCTGGGAACTGACAGAGAGGTACTCCCCCACCCCACCCCCACCCCCACCCCCACCCCCACCCCGCCGCCCTCCCTCCCTTCCGAGCCTGAGCCTCGCAGCCGTGAGCGGCCCAGCCAGGTGCTGAGCGGGCTGCAGCCTCCCAGGCTCCGTGGGTTTCCGTCGGCGGATTCAGCCCCAAGTGCATCGGAGGCGCTCAGTTCATCTAGGCTGCTCCTGGTCCTTGTCCCTTTGGTAAGCCATTGTGTTCCCCTTGGTTGGCTCCCTGAAGAGAGAAGTAGTTTTCCCCTGTGCCTTTCCTCGTTGAGCGTCACAGTCATTCTGCAAACCGCAGCGGCGGGCAGCCTTTATTCCTGGGCCCCACTAAGCTCAGCAACCCCCCAACCCCCACCCCCACCCCCGCCCACGCCTGAGCCTGAGTCTCACCTCTGCTCGTGCTTTGCTGGGCGGCTGGGGCGGGGAAGGCGGGTGCTGGGTGTGTAGGTGGGCAGGCGCCCGAGCTCCAGAATAAGCAGTCATCACTTTTCCTGGAGGCAAGAAACATGAACCCGTGAATAGTTTTCAAACCACTTGCCCTAGGAATTTTGCTTTCAGAAAATTTGAAGCAGACCTACAAATTATGTGGTCAGGTGTCCGACATTGAGGGAGCCATAATAAGCCGGTGGCCCTCGGAATATCTAGTTGGGAACGATTATGAAATAAAAAACGAACAGAGATGTTTGTCTGCGTTTGGACTGCTGTTAAAGCCATTTCTCAACACAAAATCTGAAGTTGTTCTCCCGACACCCACCTCCCAAAATGCAGCTGTGGTGTTCCGAGAATTTATTTATTTTTTTAAATAAAAGAGAGAAAGAGTGAAACAAGACATCTGATTTCAGAACCCCAAGAAGAAAGAATAAACTAAATGAGTGATGGAAGCAGCATACTGAAAATTTCCATTCTCAATAAAAAGCATTATTTCCCTAACAGCAGGTGTTACCAGTAGCACAAATGGAATATTAATCTTATCTCCTAAGCCGTCCCCCGCTCCCACCCCGCCCACCGCCACCAGAGAAAGCCTCCCCGGAGAGATTAGAGCATAATAGGCAGGCGGTGAGCTGGATCCCCACCGCCTGTTTGCTTGTAGGGCTGAGGACTGCATGTCTAGTGTGTCTCCAAAACCTGGACCCACATGTCCGTGTATCCGACACCAAGTGCTCCTTTCTTGCCCGGTTGATGGGAGCCAAGGCAGCGTCTCCCCAGCCCGGCCAAACCTAAACCCACAGGTTTCCTGGTGAGCGGCCAGCTGGACCCTGGAGGAAGGTATCGCCGAAGCCCAGGCCGGCAAACACAGGAGAGAGAGGAGCTGGCTTTGGCAGCTCAGGCAGCTGACAAATATTTGTGAATGGCCAGAGCAGGGAAGCCTGGGTCTCCATTGTCAGGGACCAAGGCCCAGCCCCAAGTCTGTTCCTATGGGTTGGGCCCTCACAGCCCTTTTCCAGGTCAAGGATGTGGGCCTCATAGGGCTGTCACCATAGCAGGTCTCAGTTGTCATTCAGTCTTGTTCTCCCAAGAGGGCTGGATGTGAGAGCGAGTGGGCGCTGGGTGCTGTGATGCGCTCGCTGACAGGCTGGGCGCGCTCTGAGAGCCTCTGCAAGGCCCTCTGGTGTGAGACTGCACCTTACTGAGCCTCAGTTGGCTTATTTGTAAAATGGGAAGAAGGTCTTGACCCGCCTGCCCACAGAGAACAAAGCAGGGCCTGGAGCAGGAAGGAGGAAAGGGGAGAAGAGGTTTCGTGCCCTTTGCCTCCATGGCATCTGGCTCTTTCCTACCCTCCTAGGGCCCACCCAGCTAACCTTACATACCGCCCAGCACCCTATCAGCCTTTCTCCGTTTGACTCCATCAGTCTGGCCTGCCCAGTTAGGAGGAGGCCCTGGAGGGTGGACTCCCAGCCGCAGACATCATCCACATGTGCAAAGGAGCTGCCACCAGACAGAGTGAGCCTGAGAAGACCCACTATTGCCCAGCAACTGGGCATTCTTGGTCTTTGCTGTATTGACAGGGCTGGCTGGCTCCAAGGTCTTTTGAACTAGGAGGACATGGAATTCTAGCACCCTCCCCGCCCCCTAAAAAAAAAAAAAAAAAAAAAAAAATTCCAGGAAGAAACAGCAGAAGCTTTGCAAAGAGCTAGCTGAATTTTTTCTGAGCCTTTGACAACACCCCACCTCCCCCAGCCATGTAAAAATTACCCCTTCCTCCTCCAGGTAGAGGGAGGTTTTGTTTTTTGTTTGATTGGGGGGAGGGGGCGGATTTGAGGAAGAGAGAGGGAAATCCCTGATACGGGAACTGGGAATCCAGACAGTTTCGAGACAAATGCTGGGAAGGGCTGGGTCAGCCACTCTCGGGGGCATCCTTGGGCCATGGCTGCAGGCACCACAGAAATTCTAAATAAGGATGACAAAAGTTGTAAGAATCAAGCATTATATGCCAGGGAATTTCCAAAGTGCTTCTCTGGGCTTAAAAATTACTCACGCTCGAAGAACAAAGAGAGTGGAAGGGGAAAGGGCCAATTAATTAAAAGTAATTTAAAAATGTAAGTAGGGAGAATTCACCAAAGTCAGGCGTGTGGCGCCCGGGGGAGGTGGCGGGCCATGGAATTCCTCTGGCGGCCAGTGGTGATCCCTGGGAGGAGCCTGACTCAGTGACTGGCTTTGCTGATGGGGCCCATCTCTTCCCTGGGTGTCCACACTGGTGATCCTTCCCCTGCTGTCAATCAATCTGACCATCGTCCGGAACTTAAAGCGTTAGGCCCACTGAGATCGAACCCAGACAAGGATGAAAATACCACGCAGGCCTCACGCTCAGCTCAGCATACCAGGCAGCTGTAAATGTTTCTATAATGACTCTTAAATTACTAAAATAATACAGACAACGAAGCCCCTGGACATTATCTATCAAAACAAACGTAAGAGGGCTCCAAAAGGTGGAGAGAAGGCAGACTGGCTGGGACTGCGGCACCTGAGGAATGACACGGTGGTGACTTGCTTGAGCTTTTCTCTTGGCCTCATAGATCCTAGACTTGGAGCTAAAGAAGCCGGCAACCCAAAATGCCAATAGGCACAGGCAGAAGCCTGCCCTTCATAGCCAAAGGACCAGGAAAAGGGCATCGTCACAAGACAGGAAATGTAGACAATAGCTGCTCTACTCCAGGCAAATGCCCCAGAAAATACTCACTCTACCCGCACCCATGCCAGCAAAGGCCAAGTGAGGGGCTGAGACTCTACCCTCCTCAGGAGGGTGGACCAGACACCCTGTGGGCACCCAGAACTCCCCCCCCCCCTGCCAGCAGTAAAGAGGACCCCCTTGGTGTGTCAGAGAAAGCCCAGGGAGAGCCTGACCTCCACTCCCCTCCTGGCAGCCCTGGGGCGGGATGGCCCTTTCCACTACCAGAGCAAGGTCAGAGGAGACCAGATGAAAGGTTTGATCAAGTCCAGAGTCTCATAGCAGAAATACCCAAGATGTCCAGGTTTCAACTGACAACCTCTTGTCATACCCAGAAAAATCTCAGCTGAATGAAAGGAGATAATACGCATCAATACTGAGATGACAGAAATGTTAGAATCACCTAAGATTTTAAGGCACCCAACATACTAGTCAAAATGCTGCAAAGCACAATTAGGAACACACTCGAAACAAAGTGAAAAATAGATCTTGGCAAAGAAATAGAAGATATAACAAAGAACCAAATGAAAACTTAATAGTTAGATTAAAACAATAGATAGGCTCAACAGCAGCACAGAGGGAACACAGGGAAGAGCTGGTGCCCTGGAAGGCAGAGCAATAGGAACGATCCAGGCTGAGCCACAGAGAGAAAATGGACTGAAAAAGAACAAACTGTCCTTGGAGTCCAGAAAGGAGATGCGGAAAAGGGTGGGGCTGAAAAGGTATCCAACGAGGCAGTGCCTGGGAACTTCTCCTGCATTGCTGATGGGCGTGTCAAATGGTACAGCCTCTCCGGGAAACAGTTCAGCTTTGTCGTAAAAAACTAAATACGCAGCTACCCTAGGGCCCAGCAGTGGTGCTCCCAGGCACCATTTTATCCCAGAGAAATAAAAACTATGTCCACCCAAAAACCTGTACACAAGTGTTCCTAGCAGCTTTGTGCATAAGAGCCAATAACCGGAAACAGCCAGATGTCCGTCCACGGGTAAATGGTTAAACTCACTGGTCCATCTGCTGGGGTCCTGCCCCAGCAGGTCCAGGGGTCCCCAAAGGTGTAGACGGAGTCGGCGAAGAAGGAATGACACAGAGACAGCATTCAGTTGATCAGCAGCAGCCTAGCCAGGATCTCTAGCCAAGTTCTGGTCAGGATCTCCAGCGAAGTTCTGGTTAGGATCTCCAACCAGGTTCTGTGTCCATGTTCTCTTGCTAGGTTCTCAAGCCAGGTTCTGTAGCCATGTTCCCTCACTAGGTTCTCCAGCCAGGTTCTGTCCAGGTTCTCCAGCCAGGTTCTCCAGCCAGGTTCAGTTACCAGGTTCTAGTCAGGTTCTCTTGCCAATTTCTGTAGTCAGGTTCAGTCCAGGATCTTTTGCCATGTTCTCTCGCTAGGTTCTGTCTCTAGGTTCTGTTGCCAGTTTCTGTCCAGGATCTTTTGCCATGTTCTCTCCAGCGAAGTTCTTCTGTCTCTAGGTTCTGTGTAGGTTCTGTCTTCTAAGTTCTGTCTTCTAAGTGATGTGTCTTGTTGTCTTGTTACATCTGTATTTATACCAGTTGATTCCAATCCTATCAATCTCTATTCCAAAGGTTAGGGCGTTTCTTATCTCCATTCCGGGGCGTAAAGATTATGTAGCTTAAGCATGATTGTTCGTAGTTAAAGTGATTAATTACCTGCCTGGCACTTAGTTAAGGGGTTTTATTCCCTCCCTAACTTCAGGGGAAAATCCCTACCTGGGGAAACAACCTTTCTCAGAGAGGTGACCTTGGTTAAAACACATAGTGCCAAGAAGGTGAGTAAACATATTAAGAACAGTATGCCATATATGCCAGGTCCCTTGAAACAGCAAGGATGGACCGGCTCCCAGCATCCATCCACACTATGGGAGACTAGTCACCAGTGAAAAGGAATGAACTGTTGATGCACACAGCCACGTGGATGAACCTCCGGAAGTTATGCTGAGGGGACGAAGCCAACCCCAATGGACTTTTGATTCCATTTATGTGACATTCTGGAGATGACAACATTGTAGAAATGGACACCAGATTAGTTATTCCCAGGGGCGAAGGAGGGGTGGTGGGAGGGAAGCAGGTGTGACTATTAAAGGGGGATATGAAGGATCTTTGTGGTGATGGAAAGGTGCTGTACCTTGACTGTGTCCATGTCAAAAAATCCCGTACTATAGTTTTGCAAGATGTTACCACGGAAAGCAACTGGGTAGGGGATACAAAAGATCTCTCTGCCATAGTTCCTACAGCTGCGTGGGAAATCTATAATTACCTCACAATAAAAAGTTTAGAAAAATAAATGCATGTTCGTTTCGAAAGCCACTGTTAAACATTTTGGCGTGTATCCTTCCAGATTTTTCTATGCGTATAAATACTTGCCTTTAAAAAATATAGCCTCGTGCTGCACACATTACCGCACTTGCTCTCTTCCATCAACAAGAGTGAACCCCTCCACCGCGTTCTTAATTGCTCCACATTGTTTTTTGCTGCTACAAGCATGGCCGTCGGGAGCACCCTTGTACCTGCATCCCTATGCATGTCCTGGTTTGTTTCCTTTGTAAATTGCCGCCAATGGAGTTGACAGTGCGAGGCCCGGCGGTTTGCATGTCACATAGAGGCTTTTGTAACCAACTGTCACATTTCCATCCAGAGCCATACGGATGTCTGCTTCCAGTACAGCAGTCCCCCTTACCCACGGTCTCCCCTTCCACAGTTTCAGTTACCCGGGGCCAGCCTTGGTCTGAAAATATAAATGGGAAATTCCAGAAATAAACAATTCATACGTGTTAAGTTGCACACCATTCTGAGTAGCGTGATGAAATCTCGCACCACCCCACCACTCCGTCCCGCCCTGGATGTGAATCGCCCCTTTGTTCAGTGTCTCCACGCGTAGGTGCCCCCCACCACCACTGAGTCACTAGGTAGCCACCTCGGTTATCAGATCGACTGGCACGGCATCTCCGTGCTCGTGTTCAAGCGACCCTTATTTTACTTAACAATGGCCCCAGAGTGCAAGAGCCGTGCTGCTGGCCGTTTGGATATGCCACAGAGAAGCCGGGAAGCGCTTCCTGTAAGTGAAAATGTTGCATGTAATGAGGGGAAGGCCACACAGTGTATAGAGGGTTCAGGCAGCCCCTGGAGGTCTTGGCATATCTCCCCTGCGGATAGGGGGGGACTACTGTACACAGTGTATTACAGGTTATCATTTGTGTGGAAACAAAATGAACGCCATACACCTGTCTCTTACTTAACAACTAATTTTCCCTGAAAACCCTGCCACTTAGATAAAGCTTTTTTTATAAAAATGTTATCAAAAATATATATTTTTAATTCATTTTAATGGGAAAACGGTGTTTAACCCCAGCCCAAGGTACCCCTAAATTTTCACAGAGACAAAATTATCAGATGAACATTCCAGTTGAGTTTATATCAGTGATAATGATTTGAAAGAGGATAAATAGAATCCGTTCATAAAATGCAATGCCGGGAAGGTCGCTGAGGACGGGGTGGGCCTCGTTTTTTAGAAGGTAACATCTTTCTGACTTTACAGCTTTTGAGAGGCCCATGGTTATCTTGTTCTCCAACAGCACTCACATGAAGCCATGGCACAGAATGAGACGGAGCACAGGGCTTCCAGGGACAGAAGATCCCTGTGCACAAGACTGAGAGATCATTGAAATGCACCCCCCACTCACTTGCCTTCAATCCACAAATCAAAATATTTGGTTTGCCCCCTGGCACACTCCTCAGATTTGTCCCCTATGGTATGCTGTGCTTAGGAAGTGTTGTGTCAAGTAAATCGGTGAGCCTGTCTTTGCATAAGACCATTATGCTAAATATCACTTCTATGTTCGTCAGCTTGGGTTGCCATAACAATATACCACAGTCTGGGTGGCTAAAAAACGGGGATTTATTTTCTCACAGTTCCGGGGGCTGGAGCTCCAAGATCAAGGTGTCAGCAGGTTTGGTTTCCTCTGAGGCCTCTCTCCTTGGCTTTCAGATGGCCACCTTCTCGCTGTGTCCTCATGTGGTCGTTCTTCTGTGCATGAGCATGTCTGTCCTAATCTCTTAGGAAGACAAGAGCCATGCCCTGGCCGGGTAGCTCAGTTGGTTAGAGCAGCATTCCTATCAGGTTGCAGGTTCAATCTCCGGTTAGAGTACATACAGGAATAACTAATGATGCATAAATAAGTGGAACAGCACAGCAACCACCAGCTGGGCGGTGCCAAACACAACGGGGACCATCAGAAGTCCTACCAGGGGGCTCAGCGCCCCACCCCTCCCTCTCTCTCTCTCAAATCAATAAGTAAAAATTCTAAAAATAAAGGTAATAGTCACATTGGGTTGGGCTCCATCCTAACAGCCTCATTTTAACTGAATCACCTTTAGAAAAGGCCCTATCTTCACATATAGTCACTTTCTGATGTTCTGGGGATTGGGGCTTTGACACATGAATTGAGGTAGGAGGAGCACAATTCTGCTTATAACAACTGTTGATAGCATACTAGAGGCCTGATGCACGAAGATTTGTGCAAGAATGGGCCTTCCTTCCCCTGGCTGCCAGCACCACCTTCACTCTGGCTGGAGCCTCCTTTCCACCTTCCCATGCTGCCCAGAGGCCTGGAGCGGGCTGGGGTGGTACGGAACACCTGCGTCGTCACCATGGTGACAACACAAGCATCCCGCCCCTGGCCGCTCAGCACCTGCATATGCAAATTAACCTGCCATCTTTGTTGGGTTAATTTGCATACTCCTGATTGGCTGATGGGTGTCGCAATGGTACGGTCAGTTTGCATCTTTCTCTTTTACTAGTGTAGATTTTGTTACTGGGTTTGGGGGTAAAAATGTCAGTGTATCAAAAAGAAAGTTGTTTAACAAATGATACAGCTTTTCAAGAGTCATTATGGTAAGCAGTCATTACCAGGAGCCCTGCCAGCGTGGCTCAGTTGGTTGAGCGGCATTGTCCTGTGAACTGAAAGGTTGCTAGTTCCACTCCCTGTCAGGGAACATACCTGGGTTGCGGGTTTGAGCCCCTGAAACTGATCGATGTTTCTCTCTCACATTGACGTTTCTCTCTTTCTTTCTCCTTCTCCCTTCCTCTCTCTCAGCATGTCCTTGGTTGCGGATTTTTTTTTTTTAAGTCATTAACAGGATAGTTGTTATCAGATGCAGGTCTGTGTATACATTTTTTGCCAGGACATGTATCGAATACGTTTGGAAGATTCACAAAATGATAACAGTCGCTTCAAGAGGACACCGGGTGGCTGCAGACAGTTAGGAGGGCTCACTGCACAGCTATTGTATCGTTCTAATTGTATTCCCCGCACGTGTGCTAATGCATATTCTACCAGGGGAATAAAATACTTATTTTAGCCAAGGACTGACTTAACTCCTCTGTGATCTCAGGGACCTGTCATCTCGTTCCCTGCTGTATCCCCAGGCCCTGTCACGGAGCCTGGCACACAGGAGGCACCCAGCAGGAGTGTTGAAAGAATGACTAAATGAGCAACTCGATAAATTCCTCTCTTCGTGTTTGGACGCAGGGCCCCTGCACAGCCCACCCAGTGACCCTCTCTGTCTTTCCCTGTGGTTCGCAGACGGCAGCAGAGACCTCCAGGAGGGAGCAAGCCCCAGCAGCACGGCGACCACCAGCCAGGCAGTGCCAAACACAACAGGGACCATCAGAAGTCCTACCAGGGGGGCTCGGTGCCCCACCCCTCAGGGAGGCCCACCCATCACGGCTACAGCCAGAACCGGCGCTGGCACCATGGCAACATGAAGCACCCACCGGGCGACAAGGGAGAGGCAGGCACCCACCGCAATGCTAAAGAGACCGTGACCATGGGCAGCCCCAAGCTGGAGGACGCCCTGGGGGACACCGGGCACAGTGGCCTCGAGCCCCCCTGCAGCCCCGATGGCCCGGCCCCAGCGGCTTCTGAGAGGCTGCCCCCACAGCAGCCGGGAGCCCCGGAGGCCGAGGCAAAGTGTAAAGACAGTGTTACCCCCGAGCGCATCGGGGAGCGGCCCAGAGTTACCCTGCTCCAGTCTTCCAAAGACAGGCTGCGGCGGAGGCTGAAGGAAAAAGGACCGGTAATTGCATTTTCATTGTTCTCTTCCACCAGGGAGGACGCGTGAGATAGGCACATTGGCAGGCGGGCTCGGGTTTGAGGGCCTGGGGCGCCCTGTGGAGAGAAGCGGGAGCCGCCACTGCCTTGGGGACTCCTGGCACCTGCATGAACCCCTCCAGCACATTCTGGCCCCTCAAGTGGGCATGTGGTATCACCCCTCAGCCGAAGAGGGGAGGGGAAGGGAGGAAGAGGCCGTGCCTGGGGGCGATGGGAGGTGCGGGAGTGACGGCCACTTCCCCAGCCACACACTGGAAGCAGAGAGCAGGTTCCAGAACCTCCGTCCGTGCCCCGGCCCAAAGCTCTTCTTGTTGAGAACAGAGAGGCCAGTGTAGACCTTCCTTCTGCCCTTGATCCTGCCCATCACCTGCCCTCACACCCCCGCAGTTAAGTCCCTCACACTCCTGGCCACCGGCCTGTGGTGTTTGAGTAAGTACTTTTGCGACTGTCAGGTGCCATTCTCCCTCCTCCCGCCTGCCTCTGGGGCCGTGGCATTGAAACCTCAGGAGGGTGTAGGCTTCTGCCTGAGATTCCCCTCCTAGAAGTGCCCCTCGTTTTGGTGACACGTAGGAGGACTCCTTGGTGTGTAGTGTTTATGGGTAGAAGGCCAGCCGTCGCCATAGGACACAAAGCTGTGGCCATGGCCGTGTCCACAGGTTCCCTACACCCAGAGAACACAACCACCGTGTGCTCTAGGAGCCTAGGGCTACTCCATGGGCGCGTCTGACCAGCGCAGCAAGCATTCTGGATGCCACCTTCCTTCCCGACCTAGTCTTCCTGCCCTCGTTTTCTCTTTGGCCTGATTTTTTAAAAAAATATACTTTATTGATTTTTTACAGAGAGAAAGGGAGAGGGATAGAGAGTTAGAAACATCGATAAGAGAGAAACATTGATCAGCTGCCACTGGGGATGTGCCTGCAACCAAGGTGCATGCCCTTAACCGGAATCGAACCTGGGACCCTTCAGTCTGAAGGCCGATACTCTATCCACTGAGCCAAACCGGTCAGGGCTTTGGCCCAGTTTTTTATTTGTTATCTTATTGCATCTTCTGTGAGCCCTATTGAACCATTTCTGGATTGAGACCGTTGATGGGCACGTAGGCAAACAGAACCCATACGTGAGAATCTGGGTGAGAGATGGGGCTCGCTAGGAGGGATGTCGCAGGGGCTGGGGACAAGGGCAGCAGAGAGCGTGGGGCTGAGGGTCCTTGGTGCAGGTCAGCATGCCTGGGGGGAACCAGACGGGGTTCTAGAAGGTAGGGCTGGGTCCTTTCTGTGGGCAGCACACTTCCCATACGGGCCACTCCCCCAACACACACACACACACACACACACACACACACACACGCACGCACAGAACCTCGGCTCCACTCAGGCCGCCTCGGTTTGTCTCCCTGCCCCCAGGATGAGGTGGCCGTGGAGCCCCCCACCCCGCAGCAGAACAAGATGGACAAGCTGATCGAGATCCTGAACAGCATGCGCAACAACAGCAGCGACGTGGACGCCAAGCTCAGCACCTTCATGGAGGAGGCGCAGAACTCGACCAACTCGGAGGAGATGCTGGGCGAGATCGTGCGCACCATCTACCAGAAGGCCGTGTCCGACCGCAGCTTCGCCTTCACGGCCGCCAAGCTCTGCGACAAGATGGCGCTCTTCATGGTGGAGGGGACCAAGTTCCGCAGCCTGCTGCTCAACATGCTCCAGGTAACCGACACCGGCAGCTGCGTCCGGCCGCGCCCCCCCCCCGCCCCTCCCCCCCCCCCCCCCCCGCCCCTGGGGTTATTACTAGAGAGAAGGCTGCAAATTCTGACCACGGTTGAACTTTTCCCAGGTTCCACCCTTGCCCGATTAATTATAGAAAATAAGAAGGCACTCAAGGGGCAAGGGCTGAGTGGCTGGATTTACGTGTGTTTGTGTGAGGGCTCCATGGTGACGGCGGCCCAGTATACTTTTATAGGTGCGTCATGTTTAACCGGCCTCTGCCTCTTTCTATTTCCATGATAAGAGGGCTGGCTCGCGGTCTGAGCCAGCCTGTGCTTTGACCTCTCCACGTCTGAGTAGACACGACCTTGCGGCGGACTTCTCTCTCTTCTGGCTCCCCGTCTCCGGGACCAGCCCCCCAGCCCCCACCCCTGGAGGTGGTGCCCTTGGTTGTAGCTGGTGCTTAGATGGGTCTGAGCAGAAGGTACAGGGCCTTGAGCAGGGAAGGTCTGGCCTGTCTGCTGATGCTCTGAGCTTCCTGAAACCCTCATGGGGAAGAGGGGAGTGTGGTGATTTCATAGTCTTGTTCCTTGGTGCTCTCCCAGTCAGAACCCTCCGCCCCCGGGAGCTTCGTCCGGCTCCTCGGTCTTTCCTCCACGGCGGCAGAGCTCCGCGATGGTGTCACTGGGGTGAGCGTGTAGTAGGCGTGAGCGTGGGCACTTAGACTGAGCCCAGCGCAGTTTCATCTCGAGTGCGGAGCTGGGGGGCTGCTGCCAGCTCGTCTGTCAGAGGTGGTAGAAGGTGAACTGGTGGCGTCAGGGATAGGTAACAGGTAGCAGGGCATGGTGGCCACACTGGGCCCTGGGACTATCCAGACACCAAGTGTGAACTAGGACAGATGGCCGCCTGGTCTCAACCACCTGGTCCACGGTCTGCTGTCTTTCCCCTACGAACAGGGAGGCAGGAGCCTCTCCAGAGGGCTCCATCCCGCGGTCCTCTCCTCTTCCCAAGGAGCCCGCTCACTGCAACCTGAGCCCTCGCTGGCCGGCCTGGGCTGCGTCTCCAGCTCCAGGCCCCGATCGGGTTCCCATTCCTGGATCACCCACGCTCCCCTGGTGACGAATTCCCGCATTACCTGAGGGATTTGCACATTGGACATGTCCCTTGCGGGCCGGAATGTCCCGGGAGCGTGTGGGGGGTGGCAGCGGGGAGCCGCCTGTCTGCCACGTACCACCAGGCACAGGGAGTCCAGGATGGGATCGGCCTGTGGCCTGTGGCCTTGGCCTTTGTCCTTTCTTGAGAAGGGCCAGGAGAGGGCAAGGTTTCTGGACAGTGGCAACCAGATCCTGGTAATCTTGCCAAAGCCAGTGACGGACAGACATATAGGGCATGGGATGATGCACCTGACCACGCACCCCCTGACCAAGGGACCCCCACCCCAAGATCCTGCCCAGGTCAGGCATTTCTTCCAAGGACCCCTGGTTATTGCGGCCTCGCCCACAGCGTCCCACAGGCATCAATCCTGCAAGTGCTCACCCACTAAAGGGACTCCGTGGCCCGACACGGGCCTCTCCATTAGTCCAAAAGCGGACTGGCCCGCAACAGAGGAAGGGAACCTGCTAGGCTGCACTGAGCTCAGCGAAGTCCTCTCCACAGCCCCCCGCTAATGACTTCTCGCGGAACTGCTGTGCTGAGAGACACCGGCTGGCAAACACCAGGACAGAGAGCGAGGACTAAGCTGAAAGCTGAGAAACGGGGCTTCTCGACCGGGTTCACACCGTCAGCCGGAGCTTGGCTCTGCGCTCTCCCTGGGCCAGTGCTCAGCCGCTTGGCACTCGGCAGCGGCTCCAGGATTCTGTGCTGCTGGAGGTGACTCGGGCTGGGGAGGACGCTAGGGGCCACATGGCCTCTTCCTTCCTCACTCTCCCACGGCCTGGCCCTGGCATGAAGCAGTCCTGGGTCCCCCTGGTCCTCGGAAACCGGCCCACCCCATATCGTGGCTCAAGGTGTGTCAACCCCACTGAGGCCATCTTGTCTCTGGGCAGAGGAGAGCTGTCCCTCCCACGGCGTTTGCCTGCGTGGAGCACTTGTGGGTCAGGTATTTAGAAATGGAAACATCCTCCCCCTCCCCCTCTTCACCACCTCCAACCCCAGCTTTCATGTACACTGAGGAGGGCGCCCCTCAGAGGGCATAACCAGGGGCATGAGCCGGGCACTGGGACCTCCTGAGTCGCCGTTCAAGGCCCTTTGGGCTCCTGTGCAAGGCAGGCTGGATGTGCTGGCGTGAGGTTACCCCAGCTCCTTACAGACGCCCCAAACCCCGCTTACCAGGCCCCCAGGAAGCCACCACCCATGTCTGGCTGGGCCTCTGTGGGCTCTGCCGCTCCTCTCCGCAGCTCAGGAAGTGGCCGGTGAGTGTAGGCTTCCAGGCGGCATAACTCCTGGCCACACACCACCCCAGACTCAGAGTACAAGAAGAGAGAGCATGGCTCATCCAGCCCCCTTCCCCTCCTTAACACCCACAGGGATCTCTCTTTTTACCAGCTTTCATTTTCTGGTGAATCTGATTTATATCCCTTTGCTGGCAGCCCTGGGCCCATGCCCAGCCCCAGAGCCCTTCCCTCCCCTTCCTCCCTCTGAGGTTCACACTCAGCTTCTTCCACGCCAGGCCACGGCCACTGGGTCCCCCAGCCAGCCCCCGGTTCAGTTTGGTGGCCTCTGAGACGCCCCTCGTGGGGCCAGGTTTGACTGCTGCCACCACGTCCCAGTTCTGAGACCCGGCTTAGTGCTTGGCGCTGGCTGCGAAGGGCCCAGGGTGTGAAGTGCCCGCGGAGCACAGCTCCCAGCAGCTGGCTCTGGATGTTGCCCTCCTTGGCCAACCGTGTTTGCTGCCTGGGCTTCAGCAGTGGGAGCTGGCAGCACGGGAGGGCGGGGCAGGCTCTGATAGAGTGGACACTTGGCAGGCGTGTGAGGGCTGCCTGCCAGGCTGGGGTGCAGCCCCTGTGGAGAGGGAAATGGGGCGGGGGGAGGTCACAGGACCTTTAGTCCTTCCCAGCCAGACTTAGCTTTGGCATCTGAAGGAAGCCAGAGGCACTGCCCTCATGAGCTAGGGTGATGCCAGAGACCCACCCTGGGGTCTCCGTGGACCCCTGTCACCAGTCCCACAGCACAAAGTACACTCTCCAGTTGTTACGTCTAAGCCGAGTCTTTCTGCCTGAGATGTGGTTCTGCTCTTGGTGGTGTTCTTATAAGTAAAATTCTACCTCAGACACCGACATTTCTTAAATGTCCGTCATGTGCCAATCAGGCGTCTACATTAGATCAGTTTCTCGCCTTGAACGTGAGTGTGAATCACATGGGCTTTTACTGAAATGCAGGTTCTGATCCAGTGGGCCTGGTGGGCCTGAGCGTCTCATCCGGCGCTGCTGGCCGAGGACGGGGCCCTGGGCGACCGTGGTGATGGCTCAGTGTCGCAGATGGGTCGACCGAGGCACAGCTTTGTCGGTGCGATTGTGGGGAGTGGGATCCAGCCTGGGAGTACCGGGCTTTCCTTAGGCCCGTGGCTCAGCCTGGCTGTCCATTACACTCGAGTGGGAAGGAGCTTTCAAAACATGCGGGAGGGCCCCTCCCCCAGACCACCGACTACACTCTCCCAGGACGGGGCCTGGGCCTCCTTTCTGTTGCTGTTGTTAATCCTCCCCCGAGGATATTGTCTCCATTGCTTTGTAGAGAGAGAGTGGAAAAGGGAGGGAGGGGGAGAGAGAGAGAAACATCGACATAAGAGAGATACATCAATTGGTTGCCTCCTGCACGCATCCCAACTAGGCTGGGGGTCAAACCTGTGACCCAGGTACGTGCCCCTGACTGGGATTTGAACCCACGACCCTTCAATACACGGGCTGACGCTCTAACTACCAAGCAACACTGGCCAGGACATGGGCATCCTGTTTTAAAGAACCCCCCAGGTGAATCTGTGGTGCGACAGGTTGAGCACCACTATTAGGAAGATACCCCAGCGATGCCCTCACTGTGCACTGTTGTCACTTGTGAGCCTGCTGGTCCTGCCTGTCTCCCTATAAGTGAGTCAATACATGGGTGCCAGGGACTGGACTCGCCGCTGAGCGAGGTGGGTGAGCTGGGAGGAGAACGCTGAAGGGGGAGACATCAGCAGCTGAACCTTCCCTTCACGCTGCCCGTCCTCGGTTTACCCTCCATGCAATGAGGAAGCTGGTCTGGACCACCCCAGGGCCCCTTTTTCGTGCTCTTCACCATCATTCTGAGGTTCTGAGTGAACCAGGCGGAGCCCCCAGCTGCCTCTCCTCTCCCGGTGACCCCATTTCTCTCTGTCCTCAGCTCCTCTCCCTCATCCTGTTCCTTTTTCTTGGCCTCAGATATTTGTGAGAGCAGTTATCACATGTGGTAGGAAAAGGGCCTCACTCTCCACCCACATTCCCAGGCTGTGCCAGGGGCCAGGCCACCCAGGGAAAGCTGGGGAGTGATCCCCTTCGCTGCCCAGCCCGCCTCTCCCCACCCTTCCCGCCCGGCTCCCGGCTTCTTCATATTTGTGAAGTCCCACACCCACTGGAGTACGTGGGTTGGTGATTTCTGACTTCCAGGAGAATGCGCTGCCCAGGGCCCCTGGGTTACAGAAACCTCCAAAACGCTGCCTGGATCCTCACCAGGGAATTGCGCGATAATGGGGCCGGGGCTCCAGTTTCACGGGGAGGGGAAGAATGAGCGTGCCTCTTTTTATGGGACATTCGGAATGACAGGAATTAGAGGCCCGAGCCCCCTCCGCCCAGCACTGCCCCGTCACCACCCCGGGCTGTCCAGTTGGGCTCGGGGAGTGCTCCTCGCCGAGCTATGCTTGGGTGGTACAAGTTCAAGCCTCCTCTGTTGAAATGCGTGCGCCCTGTTTAGCCAAGAGGTGTCTGCATCCGAGCTATGCAGAGCAAAGTATTATTAGAGCAGGCATCAGTGTGTCTGTAACTGAACCCAGCTCTCCCTAGCAACCGTTGCCAACAACACCTCTAACAGAAGGATGCAGTACCTTGTTTTGAAGGGGGGGGAGAAAAAAACACCTAGTCACAAACACAGCAGGGTTGTTGTGAAAAGACAACAAGTCACAAACACAGCAGGGTTGTTGTGAAAAGACAACAAGTCACAAACACAGCAGGGTTGTTGTGAAAAGACAACGCAAAAATTGGAATCTGGAATGTGACCAGAGATCAACCAACGGACTTGTATGCATGCATATAAGCATAAGCGATGGACGCAGACAACAGGGGGTGAGGGTGAGGGCAAGACTGGGGGGATGAGGTGACAATGGGGGGATAAAGACACATTTGTAATACCTTAATAAAAAAAATTTTTTTTAAAAAAACAGACTTAAAAATAAATGGCTCTCTGCCAGCACCTTCCAAAAGACACCCTCTTCCAAAATTGACCTCGGGGCATTTGATAGACAGAAACGCTATTGAAGGGTGACAGGGGCTCCGTAGGGCCTCCGTGGTCTCTGGGAATGATTGTAACTGTAAGTTTTCGTGCCAGAAGGGGCACTCGGGATTTTCTGGTCCGGCTGCCCCTATCCGCAAATCAGAGTATAAGATCCATCTTCAGGGCTTGAGTGACACATCCGTCCCCTCTGTAGCTTGAGCAGAGAACCTGGGCCTGTCCTCTAACTCTGGTCATAGGGGGACTTCCTCTCCTGCTTGTCTCAAGGTCTCCAGAAACACCAAACCCTTCCCTCAGCGTGAAGTGTGGCGTTCTGACCCCGCCTGCTACGAGGAAAGGAGGAAGGGACTAACCTGGGTGCCTGGAGTGCTAACCAGCTCCTGGTTGCAAACTTAAGGGCAGGAATCCTGGCTGAGTTTTCATGGGTCCCCAGCTCCTGGCAGCACGACTTGTACAGAATAGGTGCCCAGTAAGTGCCTGTGCCGGGCGGGCAGGGCCCTCAACCCAGTGCTCACTGGTGTGTGGTGGGCTTCTCCGCTCTCCTGAGGACCTTCATGAACATGGGCTTCCTTCTCCAGGGAGGGATCCTTCCCCACATTTACATTTCAGTGGCTCCGCAAGCCTGCAAGCCCCACCCAGAGTGACGGGCTCAATGGGGTGGTCAGCCCAGCACCCAGGCTCCAGGCTCCACACCATACTATACCCTCTCCCCCCGGCCCCCGCCCCAAATAGCTTCTAAGGGTCAGAAGCTCGAGAAAATCAGGAATCTGCCTCATGAAGGAAGCTATCAGTGGGGATTCCATAACCCACCCATCTAGAATAATCGCACAGCATCCCGTGGTCTCCGAGCCCCTGAGCTTTCTGGGCCACTGGAGGGCCAAGGGGGTCTGAGGCAATACCTTCCCGTCTCCGCTTGCTTTATCCAGGTGAACCCCAAGCTGTTATGCCCAAGGTTCCGCTCTTCCCTTGCACCCTCTCCCCCTGATCGGACCTCCTCCCTCCCTCCCCACGCCCACCGCTGAGCCGCCGTGCACTCCAGGCATGTAAACTAATTTTACTGTTGGCCCCGCCGGGCATACCCAGGGATAGCAGCGCATTGTTCTGCTCATTCCTGAGGCCGAGCGCAGCCCTGGCCGGGCCGACCCGAGCTCCTCCACTGCTGCTGGGAGTCGGGAGGGGAGGGCAAAGGCCAGCGCCAGGCAGCAGCTTTCCTGTGGGCAGGTGGAGGAGGGTGACGTCGGGCCCACCAAAGATCTCTTTAAAAAAAACAGGCTCCCCCACCTGCTGGCTGGCACCTGAGCACCCTGTGAGTGGTCAGTGCCCGTGCTGAAGGTCGTGTCCTACGAGGGCCGTGCAGGGCCAGCACGCACACTCCCTCAGGGTGGGCCCTGGCAGGCTTGCCTCACCTGTCACGGGAGACTGCTTGTCACAGGCGTTTGGCAGGCACGGCTGCCCCGATGAGGAGAGCGATGCTTAGCTGGTGCCAAGGCTCTTGGCCCATCTCACCGAACCCCAGAGGGGCAGCCCGGTGTCTCCTTGCCATGCTTGTCGCCCACACTTGCTTCGGCATGAGTGAATTTTACCTTCTTTCTCCCAATCCTCATTTCTGTCTCTCAGCAAACACTTACTGAGCCTCTGCTGTACACCACACAGCGGCAGAGCCTGTGTACGGCGTTGTCTCTGTCCATCTGCCCGCCCTCCGTCTTCTCCGCTTGTGCAGGTGTGCGTATAGTCCCAAGTCTAGGTGTCTTACTCAAGGCCCCGGTCAGACTGTCTCAAAGTGAGCATTCAGACCAGCGTTCTCTGACTTTGGGGGTGGGGGCGTGGAGACAGGGCGTGGGGGCTCCTGAAAGTGCTAAATCGAAAGCCCCTCTGAAACTAGGGGATGTTCAGTGGGACAGAATCAGCTCATGGCTTGATCCGGGGGGAAAAGCGTTTTGAGTTTTTAATCTGAAAATAAGCAGAAGAAAGAAAATGATCATTTGGGCCCCAGTCAGTCCCAGAGGCGCCCAGGACAGCAGCCTGCCCGTCAGGCTTTTCCAAAACTGTGTCCCCAGGTGTCCTGGGGCAGTGACTGTGTCCTGTCATCTGTGTCCCGTCCCCCCAACCCCCCACTGTGGCAGCACCTAGTTGGTGTTCGGCAGGCATCCAGGGGCTGGTTCCAGACGCCTCACTTCAGGGGGGACCAAGGTGGGCAGTAGCCTGGGCAGCAGAGGGGATGGAGCGGCGTTCTGCCCCCTTCCACCTCTGGGCCGGGAGCTTTACCGAGGTCAGGAATGGTTTCACCATCGCCCGGGTCCCTTGCCAGGCTGTGTCCTCTTCCCTGCACACCCTCACCCCCCACCCGGCTTCATTTTTCCTGCTAAATCCCCTGATAGAACCTGGTTGGGCGCTTCCCTGTCTGAAGCTGCCACGCCGAGGCAGGCCTGCAGATAAGTGGGTTATCGGAGAAGACCGGCTCGGGTGTCCCAGGCCCCAGAGGGTCACCCCTGGCTGGCTGGCAGCTCACCCCCAGCACCTCCTCCTCCCCAGAGCAGGCCAGCAGGAGACGGCAGATCCGTCCACAGCTCAGCGAGTGGCCGGCCCCCAGCCGCCAGTGGGAATCTGAGCTATGCTAAGCCGCTCCAGATCGCAGCATCGCTGCCCTGCCCGGGCACGGCCGGCCCAGACAGGGCGCCTCTACCTGCCGCGGCCGCCGCTGGAAAGCTGGCACGGCCTGAGCTGATGGAAAAAATCTCCCTGCGGGTTATGTAACTGCTCACCACCCTGCCCCTGGCTTCCCAGGGAGGCTCCCAGCCACCACAGAGGGAGTGTGGTGGACCCTGGCCAGGGAGGGGTCAGCAGCGGGTCACTCTTCCAAAGGGAAGCAAATAGTCTTGAGTGATCGCCGAGGTCCTCCTCTGGGCCCAACACCCTCAAGGCCCCAAGGAGTCTAGGGTGTTCCCTACAAACGCTTGCGGGGCCGGGAGGCCTGCCCAGCCGCGTGGCCTCGCAGAGTGAGAAGGGCTTGTCTGGGAGCTGCACCTAGAGGGAGGTGTTAAGAAGGAGAATGAAGGGCAGTTTTGTTGTTGGTTTGTTTCGTTTGGTGTGTTTTTTTTACTTGGTGATTTTTTAAATTGTGGTAAATATATGCAACATAAATGTGTAATTTTAACCATTTTGAAGTGCCTAGCTCAGTGGCACCAAGCACAGCCACCACCACCACCACCATATACCCCCACCACCCTCTCATTGTCCCAAACAACTCCTGTAGCCGCTTAACAATAATTCCCAGCTCCCTACAACCTCCGCTCCACCTTCCGTGAACTTGCACGCTCCATGCATACTGCAGATCAGTAGAATCTTACAATAGTTGTCCTTGTATGCCTGGCTTCTTTCACGTCGCATAGAGCCCTCAAGGTTCATCCGTGTGTCAGAATGTCCTTCCTTTCCATGGCTGAGTGATGCTTCATTTTATGTCTATGCCGCGTTTTGTTTGCCCACTCATTCATCGTTGGTAGGTATTTGGGTTGTTTCCACCTTTTGGCTGTTGGGAATAACGCTGCTATGAGCATTCAAGTTCAAGTATCTGTTTGAGCCCCTGCTTTCAATTCTTTTGGATACAGAGTTAGAAGTGGAATTGCTGAATCCTATGGAGATTGTTTAACTTTTTAGGAACTGCCAAACTTTTCTGTGGAGGGTAGGGGGAAGGGATATAATGAACCAAGGCCCAAAGAAATGATGCAAGTGAGGAACAGCGGGGATACTGCCTTACCTGGAATCGGGGGTGTAAGTGGAGAGTCAGAGACAGTCTATAAGCTGCAGCAGGTAGGAACCTGAGAGGCCAAAGGGTTTGGACTTTATGAAGTAGGACTGGGAGCCACTGTTGGTTCTTGAGCTGTAGCATCCCAAGATTAATTAAAAATCAGAACAGTTTAGACCTAAAGGGGGGCTCTACAAATGATCCATCCAACCCATTCCTGTTGTAGATAAGAGATGAGAGACCCAGAGGGGTTGACAGAAGCCATGCTTCCGGGAGACACTTAGGAGGAGTTGGATGTTGTGCTTGGAAATGTCTCACAGAAGAGAATCGGGGTTTAGGTGAACACAGGTGTGTCTTGTAAAGGGAGCCTGCCCCTCAGGCCTCATGACCCCGCCCTCCTCTCAGGAGCCTGCTCCGCCCATTGGTACATGGAACCGCGACCTGGAGGCTGGAAGCTGGGGTTGCTGCCACAGGGAGCGCAGGCCGGTGCGGGAGATTGTGTCCCTGTCCCTCTGTTCTCCTTCCTTTCGCAAGTGCCACGATGGGCTCCGAGCTTCTAGAGCAGTGGTTCTCCACCTTCTGGCCCTTTAAGTACAGTTCCTCATGTTGTGACCCAACCATAAGATTATTTTCGTTGCTACTTCATAACTGTAATGTCGCTCCTGTTATGAATCGTCATGTAAATATCTGATATGCAGGATGGTCTTAGGCGACCCCTGTGAAAGGGTCGTTCGACCGCCATAGGGGTCGCGACCCACAGGTTGAGAACCGCTGCTCTAGAAGGCTCGGTCAGCAGGTATTTTTGAATTTGGATTCTGTGTTCAGAGATGAGCAGGCTCCCCAGGCGAGGACACGTGGCCTGTGTTTCAGATTGGTCACCAAGCACATGGCCTGCTGGGCAGCTGTGGGAGAATGAACAGGACTCTGTTCATTGCATGCCCTCCCCCCCCCACCTCTGCCCCCAGTGCCCTCCCCACCTGCAGTGGGCACGCCTCCCCCTGACCTTTCATTCACCCACACCTACCTGCATCGGCTGCCTTCTGGATGCCTGGCATGCATGGCGGTGACTTATCAGGAAGTGAGTGAGTGGGGGGCGAGGGGGAGGGGGAGGGGGTTGGGGGGAGTGGAAGGAGGATGACAGGACTATTTAGACACCCAGAAAGAATGCCACACTGTCTTGAACTCACTGCTTTCAGGGCGGCTGGGTTCCATCTCCCCTAGATAAAGGAGAGGCGCCTTTCAGTGGGCAGAGGTCCTCCCAGCTCCTGGGCCAGTGAGCATCATGTGAACACTCCAAACCCGAGTCATGCCCGGTTGCCAGTTTCTTCTTACCTGCACTCCCTTCCCTGTTTGGTGGCGTCTCTGCACCCAGGGACTAGGCTACGTGACCTCTAGGGTCACCTGCCAACCCAGGAACTCTTGGAGCAACCTCAGAATCATCAGTGTAGGGGAGCTGGCCTCAGAGCCCGAGGTTCAGAGTCAGGGCTCCCTGTGCACCCACAAAGACTCCCTCCCGCACTGCCTCATGCCCGAGGTCCGAATCTTCAGGGAGAAACGGTCCCAGCCCCTCCTGGCCCCATCTCAAGCCCAGTTCCAGCTGCAGGGACCACCCTCCCTGAACCCTTGGGTGGCCTTCTAGATCCCAGTTCAAGAGGGAGAAAAGCTTCCGGCCACTTTGAAACGTGGGACAGACATGCTCAGGCCAGAGCAGTCCCCTCCTGGGACGCCCCCACCTCAGCTTGCCTTGACAGTGCCCAGCTAGGACCTGTGTACTCAGAGGAGTCACTGTGTGTGTGCACTCCCGGGCCCTTTGCACCAGACCCACTGAGCAGAGGGCCTCGGACCACCATGCCACCATGTGGTCCCCCCACTCCCGCAGGCAGTGCCCCAGGAGGAGTCGCCTCGGGGTATGCAGGGAGGGCAGGGCTCCAGCTCAGGCCTATGACCATCCGTCAGTAGGTGGAATAAGTGCATTCTGGAGCAGCTGCGTGTCCCTCGGAGCTTCACACAGTGGACTCATCCGTACCATTGACCCCCATTAGGCAACCACCATTGCATTACTCTGGGTGTTAAAACAAGTTCGATTAGAGGAATAATTTCTCTCATACGGGGTTGGAAGCCGAGTCACCTGGAATGCAGCCCGCAGGCCTCTTAAGGACGTAGTGCCGTGTGGCATAAGAAATCTCTGACATAGCCCAGAGGCTGACACCTACCTTCTAGCCCTGGTTCTGGCACCAGTCAGCTGGTGACTTTGGACAGATCTCGAAGGCTGGCTGCCTTCAACTTACTCTTTCATTAAATGGAGTAATGATGCCTGTCTCCTACACCTGCCTGCTCCACAGACATAGTCGTTGTTAAAATCCACTGAAGCACATCTCATTTTGTCTGTGCCTCTTATGACTCCTCCTCTAAGAGGAACTCCTGGATTTCATAAAAGCGTGTTTTCCCTTTTGCTCTTGATAAGTTCCCTTCTACAAGGTTCCTAAGAGAGGCCCCACGCAGACCGTCTTCCACAGATCCAGTGTGTGCGAGGACTTGGAGTGTGGGTGCACTGTTCCGGAGAGCCCTGGGAGGAGGACCCCCCCCCTCCCCCCCGCCGGGTGCCCCATGCTCGGCACTGTTGAACCCCAGTGAGCAGGGACTACTGGCCTCTATCTGATACTTAGAGGCCTGCCTGTGGGGCAAGGCCAGCTCAACCAGAGTGCAGTTAGTAAAGTCAGAGGAAGGGGCATGCCCTTTAAGTGCTGGCAGCTGGGAAGGCTTCCTGGAGGAGGTGGCATGAAAGAAGAGGCAGATTTGGGGCAGACAGAGGAAGAGAGGAGGAAGAAGCCAAAGCAAAGGCCTGTAGGTGGAATGAGCCTGAGGCAGAGGATGCGATTGTGCAGGAGAGCAGGTGGGGTGAGGCAGGTCATGTGCTGCCCACCTGGCTGAGGGGGTCCGGCAGCAGCAGGGGTGAGGCTGCCCAGCCCGCAGTAACCCCAGCTCACGGTCACCACACTGGCTCATTCATATGCTGGCTCTTGCTTCACACCCTGTCAGGCCCAGACTGTTTTCATCCAAAAAGAAAACTTCTTTCTTAAGAGTAGTGAGCTCAGCCTAGCTGGTTTGGCTCGGTGGATAGAGCATCGGCCTGCGGACTGAAGGGTCCCAGGTTCGATTCCGGTCAAGGGCATGTACCTTGGTTGCGGGCACATCCCCAGTAGGAGGTGTCCAGGAGGCAGCTGATCGATGTTTCTCTCTCATCGATGTTTCTAACTCTCTATCCCTATCCCTTCCTCTCTGTAAAAAATCAATAAAATACATATATAGTTTTTAAAAAAAGAGTAGTGAGCTCCCTGCCAGCCCTGGTCCATCCGCCTGGGGTGGGAGGTAGGGAGAGCCACTAGGCCTGGGCCCAGGCCAGCCTGCAGGGGGCTCTGGACGCCAGGGTTTCACTGAGGCAGATCGCGAGAGAGACCTCCCCACCTCCCTCTCTGTGGTCTGTTCCGTCAGGGGCCAGGACCCGGTTCCAGGTGCCCACCTCCTGTGGCCCACTCAGCCCTTCCTTATGGATCTGCTGCTTCCCAGGGCCATCCAGAGGTGGGCGCCCATGCACAGGCGTGCAGTGCTGATGCCGTGGAGCTGCCCTTGCCCCTGCAGCAGCCAGGTAGCCCCCAGGAAACCAGGAGCAGGGCTGCCCACGATGCCAGGGTGGCAGGTTCCCGAGGCCGCCCTCAAGCTCTTATCTCCCCTCCCCCAGCACACGTTTCTGGTAGAGAAGGAGACAGGAGGTCGGAAGCCAGTCTGCATCTTGCCTAGCTCCACCCACTCTGGCCTCAGTGTCCTCACTGGGTCTGGGGGCCACTCTCCCCCGGGCAGCAGGGCTCAGGCGGCTCTCACAGCCCCTCAGGCGCCTTGGGCTTGAGAAGGTCGTGTTTGGGGTGGGGGTGGGGGGTTCCAGGGCTGGGGGGAGCCTGGAACACATCTGGGGGCAGGAAGAGACGATAGGGAGCTGCTCAGAAGCAGGGGGGCTGGAGGCTGGGGGTTAAAGGTGGAGGAGACACCAGGGTTGCAGGAGGCCGGATTTCTAGCCCAGCCCCGCCTTTCTCTAACTGGGTGACCTGGGCCAGGCCTTCCTCCTCCTGCTGGTTTCCTCGCCGGTAAAATAAGAAGTGATTTCAATGGTCCCTTCTAGCTCATTGTCCGTTATGCTAAAGCAGACAGGCTGGACATGCACAGGGTGCTGGTTAACTCCCTGCTGCTGCCTGGTTGGTCACGGGAGTGACCAGTGAAAAGCAGGCCTCAGCTAAGCCTGTCCCAGCCTGGGGGTGTCTGCCATCCTGGTGGCTCCTCCCTACCTACCCTCCTGGCCAGGTCTATGTAGTCCGTACCTACCTGGTGGGCAGAGTGGCCTGCAGGGGGCGCCAGCGCTCAAGGCTGGCCTCACCTGCCTGCAGGCCCTTCCAGGCCAACCCAACATCCTGATGTCATGGGGGATGCCTACAGGGAAGACTGCAGCCAGGCGGTGGCAGCTCCAGCCACAAAGCCACCCTACGGTACAGATCCCAGCCCCTCGGGGCCCCAGCCCTGCCTCCACAAACCTCAGTGCCAGGGGCCCTTGCAGACCTCCAGGGTGGCCAGTGTCACCTCCCGCCCCCTCCTCACCCCCCATGTCTGGGGTTCCTGTCAGGGGTCTGGCCAGGAACACTATTTCCTCTTCCCTTTCAGGCGGCAGTCCCTCATAGGCATTTATTGTGCACCAGCTGTGTGCAAACGCGTTGTACTCTAAGTACCCATTAGTGAGGTAAGTGTTCATACCTCCTACCCATGGGTAAAGAAAGTTCCAGAAAGCTTAGGAAACACACCTGAAGTCACATAGCCGTCAGTGCCAGCAGCAGGAACAGACCCTCGTCCCGAAGCCCCATGCCCCGCCTCCCCCGGACTGGCCGCCACCCACGTGCCTCCGTTGGTCAGAGTGCTGGGGGCAGGTGGCTCAGAAACAAGATAAGAAGATGCCTTGTAGATGACAGTGCTGATCAGAGCCTTCTCCGCGCAGACTAAACACTGTCCCCGTGATCTCTCCGCTGTCACCTCTCGACCGAAAGAATCCGGAGACGGTTTCCAGACCAGAGCCCGGTGGGTGCTCGAGGTCTGCCGCGCCCTCCCTGTCTCGCGGGGGGCAGGGTGTCCTCCTCCCCCGAGCTGCAGACAGGAAGCCGGGTGGCTTGTCTGTGGCGGTCCCATCGCGGCTTCCCAGCCCAGCACCCTCATGATTCGTGAAAAAAGGCAAAGAGAAGGAGTCTCAATTCTGTTTGAGCCGCTCCCACTCGGGGGCCCCAGGGGCTGGAGGCTGCAGCTCCAGGGTAAAGTGGGTCCTGGTGAGTGGGTGCCGCTGGTGGCCAGGGCGTTTGGGCGTCTGTGAGGGCCCCTCGGGTGGTAGGTCGAGTCTCCTGTCACAGGCCCAGCCACGGAGGTGGAGGAAGCAGATTGTCTCTGGAATGGGGCCTCACACCTCCGTGGTCTCTCTAGACCAGAGGGAGGGGTGGTGGCACTCGAGCTGGTCCCTTCCTTACCACCTAGCGAGCCTGAGAGGCCAGGGCAGCAGACTGCAAAGTGAAAAGGAAAGAGAGGGAGATGGCGCCCGCGTGCTGTCTCATGTCTAACGCTCTGAATTACTAAGAAGGGAGGACCCTGGGGTGTGAGCCGAGGCCGCTGGCCGCTCCATCCCGAAGGAGCCCTTCTAAGGCTCCCGGCACACGGCCAGAGAGCCACCGGAGAGAGCCGCGTCGGGAACGCTTTCCCCGTGCTGCACCATGCTCTTCTTTTTTCCTTTTAACTCCCCCTCCACAGCCCCTGCACGGCCCCTGCACGGCCTGATGCATCATGGTCCCCTCTGCTTTCCGTGGCTGTGGCTTCCTTTCAGAATCAGGTGGCGTCGCCCCGGGCTGGAAAGGGGAAAGGTCAGAGGGGGGGTCTGCCGGAAGGCGGGGGCCACGGAGCACGCGCTCCCACGGGCGTTTCTGCGGCGTGGGCTCACGTGCATCCTCGCCGTGCAGTGTGGTGTGGCCACAGACACCGTGGCTCCTGGGCCTTATCGGAGGGAAGCTCGGAAGTGTGTTGCTGGCATAGCCTGCCTGTTCCTCCAGCTTCCTCTCCTCTGGCCGCCCGGCGGGGACAGAGGAGGCAGCATTCCTGAGAGCCCAGATGGCCAGGGGCCAGTTCAGTCTAACAGGCATCTTCACTGAGCACCCTCCGTGTACCTGAGGGCGGGGGGCAGAGTGCCGGGATTGGGCTTGAGGCAGGGGAGCGCTCAGAGCCCATCTGTCTCTTCCCCTTCCCCCAGACCCCCTCTGTCCTCTCACCCTCCTGGCTGGCATAGCTTTCCTGTGCTCAGACCAGCCCGTATGTTTTTGGAGACCCCCATCCCCGCCTGGGAGGAGCAGCTGGCTTTGCAAGCCCCCTGCTTGTTGTCAGCCTCCCACATGACCCCAAAGGGCTTGCTTGCAAAAGTTTGTTCTCTGGACTTTGTGTTTCCCCGTCCGCTCTACCCTCCCCGCGCCTCCTGGCTCCGGCCCCAGCACCAGCCCCTGTCTGTCCCTGCAAACACAAGTCAGCTGTGTGTGCAGACAAAGCCATGCGTCCCCGAGGGGGCCGGTCCTGCAGAAGGGACATTTCCAGGGAACTCTGGGGGCGGCGGCTGGGAGGGCAGAGGCGACTGTCTGATAGCAGGGACTCCGCGTCATCGTCTAGGGGACTTGGCCGGGCCCCAGGGGCCAGTGGCTGTGGGTGGTGACCAGGAGAGGCAGCCAGGCTGGAAGAAATCTGCAGTTGGAGAGGGTAGGAAACAGGCTGGACGGGGGAGATAACGGCCTGCCCTGTGTGTCTGTGTGCGTCTGCGTCTGCCGGCGAGGGCGGCTGGAGCCAGGCGGTCTGAGGCCCTATCTAGAGAGATTTTTGTCCCGGGTTGTGAAAGTGGAGCCAGCAGTAGGGTTCAGGGCCTGGGAGAGAAGACATGTGGCCCGCCCCACCCCCTCAGCCTGGGTCCCTCTCAGGGTTCCTCCTCCCTCCCTCCCCACCTCACCAAAGAGTAGGAGGCGGAAGGCGCAAGCCAGAGGGAACATTCTGAGTGCCCTGCAAATGCCAGGAGGCCTGGGTTGCAGTCTCGATTGTATCACTCATTCGACTTAAGAACTTGGATACATCCCCTAATATTTCTGGCTCTCAGTCTCGGCTGTAAAATGGGGATTTTTTTGTATCTTCCCCGCGCACCACACGGGGAGGTGGGAAGGATCTTATGTACTAAGGATGTGACAATAGTTTGTAAACAAAAGAGCCACATAAACCTTAAGGAGTTGTAATGATTTGGGTCTGCAAGAGTTGCCAAATGAAGACCTGGGGTTAGAGGAAGCTGGGGTGTGGGGGAGAGGGGTAACAGGCAGAGGGAGGTCCGAGGCCCCACCCAGAGTGGGCCCTGTGGGAACCTGGCCCCGGGCAGGTAAGGAGACGGCAGAGACTCTCTGCAGTGGGTGCTGGTCACAGGTTTGCTGACTCCAGTAGAAGGTGGCTTGGGTGGGGCACTTCCCCGGGGAGTCAGGGAGAGCTGGGTGAAGCCCCCCGCCCCTCGCCTGGCCTGGAGGTCAAGGCCGGCTGATTGCAGAAGGACAAGGGGGGACTTTGGTTTCCTTCCCTCACCTCCGCAGCCTGAGGAAGTCAGGTGGCCCTGCGCCCGCCCCTCCTCCCCTCTCTGACCTAGAAATCAGGTGTGGAGAGAGCAGGAAGGAGCTGGCAGGGGTGACAGGACTGCTAGGCCGAGAAGCTGAGCTATTTAAAGTGTGCAGTGCCCAGGGGGCATGAATGCCACCCACCCCCAGGGTGCTCTCAGCAGTCAGCTTTCCTTTCTTGGCCCACCTCCCAGGCCCTCGGGGCACCCAGAGGGCCCCAGGTCAAGTGCCAGGGGCTCTGGGAGGCGACAGGCCGGCAGCTCCTGGAGCTGGCATGGGAGGTGGCTCGGCCTCCCCTCCGGCTTGGGTTCCCTCCTCTGAGCCTCTGGGCTGAGTTGGCGGGGCCACACAGACTCTCTGGCTCCCTGCGCCTTATAAACAGGCCTGGGCTGCGTGGGGAACTTAGAGGAGGAATGCCCAGCGCCTGCTGCGTGGGACAGCTGCTGCCGGCTCCCTCCGCTGGCCACCACGCCACCAGCCTCAGGGAATCAGAGCCAGCGAGGGGCAGGATTGGAAAGTGGGGAACTTGGCCTGACAGGCCCGCTCCCCTCCCCGGGCTGCCTTTCCTTGTATCCCCCAGATGACAAAGCGTTTTCTCCTTTACCCCCACTTAACACGTACCTGTCCCGAATCCTAACCGTGACCGAGCGCTGCCACGTGCTCCCCTCCCTCCTCGCTGCAAAAGGCCAGCGCCTCAGCCCGAAGAGCAGCAGGAGGCAGTGCCAGAAGCCCCCACACAGGGACGGGCTGAGGGCGTCCGAGCCGAGCGGTGGCCGGGCGCTAGCCTCGAAGCAAAGCAGGTCTGCAGGGCGAGCTGCACAGTGTGGCTGGCTGTGGCCTGGTTTGAACGGTTGCCAGCTGCCCTGTCTGGGAAGGACTGGCCATTATTCTGCGACTGCATCCTTCCTACTACCTTGGCATTACATTGTCCTTTCTTTCATGAGATGATGGATGAACGCTTTTTTAAAAACATCCTTAGCAAAATAAAGCGTTGGCAAACCTCAAATTTTACAGGTCCAAGAAATCCTGGAGTCCAGGCCCAGTGCCCTGGTTGATGGCCAGACCGGCACAGTTCACCCGGGCACCGGGCTGTCCCTGGCACCGGGTGACAGGAATTGACGAGGGAGTGGGGTGCAAGCCGGGGAGCTGGGACAGGGCACGCCCTGGCCTGGGCTGAGTGTGTCAGCCTGACACTGACTTGTGGCTTCCCACCTCGGGTTTCCAGCCCACCCCACCTACTCTGCACTCTCGGCTGGAGCGTCCCTGCAGACCTAGGGGAGCCCAGAGAAGCCGCATGGGCTGCCTTCAGTGGAACACAGCACGTTCACCCCGCCCTCTTGAACGTTGACCCAGTCACCCAGTCAGCACACACTCCCACCAGCCTTACGTGGCTGCCTGGCCTCAACCACTTGCTCACACAAGTTCGTCCTTTCTCTCTCTCTCTCTCTCTCTCTCTCTCTCTCTCTCTCTCTCTCTCTCTCCCCCCCCCCCCCATGCATCCTCTGTCCACCTTACATCGCTCTGTGTGCACACTGGTCAGCGGTCTTTTCCACATAGACATTCATTCATTTCCCTGTGCCAGGAAGCCTGCTAGTGGGAAAATGGAAGGGACCCTCTGCCGCCATGGGGCTCCTCATAACGGGACGCACCTGCACGCAGACCAGCCCGTCACTGCGGCAGCACGCTGAGTGCGGGAATAGAGGCGCCCACAGACCGCTGGGAGTCCAGCCGAGATAGACCTCACTTGGGAACACCAGAGGCTGTGGCTCAGGGAGAGGGACACGAGGGAGGAGTCTCAGTGGCTGGGTTGGTCCTACCATGAAGACGTGAGCAGAGGAGCATTTTCCAGACAAACGTGAGCATGAGCAAAGGCAAGAAGCAGGAAAGGACAAGAGCAGAAGAAAGGAAGTGATGCTCCTGGAGGGAAGTGAGCACTGGGGGCAGAGAGAGAGGGCAGGGGGCTGGACCCAGTTTGGGACGGACGTGTTTATCCTGCCGAAGAGTGGGGGCCAGACACTTTGGTCTTCGGGCGCCATGGAAGGTTCATAAGGAGAACGTGACGTTTCCTGATTGGCATTTTGAACGGCGGCATTGGGGGAGCATGGGGGGGGGGGGGGCACGAGGAGGACTTTGTGAGGATGGAGGCACCCCTTTGGGAGCCTCCTGCGTAAGTGGGGAGGTGTGGTTTGGAGCCTCCACTCAGGCAGTGGCAGGGGGACCCCAGGGTTGGGGTGACCTCAGAGTGATGTCAGGGTTGACTCTGAGTGATCAGTTGAAAGTCAGTGAGAAAGGGGGACTTGGTAAATGGCCAGCTCAGTTGCCTGCAGGGACCCCTGTGTGTAACATGCGTCAGCACCGTGAGTGTAGGATGCTTGGGCAGAGTGAACATGTGTACACGTGCCTGTACATGTGAACCGCCTCTTGCATACGTGATCAGGGAAAGCCACCTTTCAGAGGTGGTCACCTTCCGTATCTCCCCGTCATTCCTGGAAAGAGGCCAGCTCTCAGCCCTCGGCGATTTGCTGCATGTGTGACCATCGGATTGTCCACCCTGGGTAGCTTTGCCTTTGGTTCTGGCAAATCCAGACATCGGGGTGGATTTCTCTTTTCTTTCCTTCCTTCCTCCTCGCTTGCTTCCTCCCTCCCTCCCTTTCTCCCTCCTTTCTTTTCCCCCTCCTTCCATCCTTCTCTCCTTTCCCTCCCTCCCTCTCTCTCTTTTATGGAAAAAGCGCACAGAAAAGCAGAAGGAGTGCATAGACTATCGATTGTCTCACTCCTACAGGCTCCCGACCTAAACTCGGCTCTGGTGACCTTAAGTGACGATGCAGTCAGAAAAACAATGTGCAGAACCTTGGCTTGAGGTGCCCTTTCATGAAGGTCCAGGCAGCCTCGGTGCGTCATGAAGCCCCCCCCCCCCGATGCCCGCACTCTGGGGGCTCCTGGCACCTCCATGCTGGGGCTGGGGGCGGGGGATTTCCTCCCGTGCACACACCTGCCACCCTTCAGGAACCTGCTCGCCTGCAGCCAGCTCACATTTCCTCTGAAGGGGACGAGGAGCCTGGCCCAATTCCAAGACCATCACTGGGAGCACAAGGCTTTCAGAAGTCAGATGTCCCGGGGAGCAAGCCCCAAGGAAAGAGTTTTGGGGGCCCTCTTAAAAGATTGCCTGAGACTCAGAACCTGGCTGTGGCCTTGGCTTTGCCGTGAACGAGCAGAGGACTTGGTGTCAGCAGCCGCCGCCGCTTCTGTTCACCAGGTTTCTACTGTGTCCTCTGCCGTGCCCGGGACTCTGGAAATGCCGGTGCCCGGGCCACTCCCAGACCAACTGAATCACCGTCTCTGGGGCCGGGACCCGGGCATCATCATTGTCCAGAGCTCCCCAGGGGAGTCCAACCTGCAGTCAAGGTTGAGAACCATGGCCCCAGGCGTTCCCTTAGGACAGTGGTCGGCAAACTCATTAGTCAACAGAGCCAAATATCAACAGTACTTCTTCAAAATAGACTCACCCAGGCCGAAAACCGACTTCTGCACATGGGCCACGAAGTTTCAATCGCACTGTATGTGCACGCCCGCACGTGGTATTTTGTGGAAGAGCCACACTCAAGGGGTCAAAGAGCCACATGTGGCTCGCGAGCCGCAGTTTGCCGACCACGGCCTTAGGACATTCCCTGGGTTAAGGTCATTGTCACAGCAGCCCTGCTGGTTTTATGCATAATGACGCTGAGGCTCAGAGAGTTTGAATAACTAGGCCAGGATCCTTGGGGTTCTGCCTCGTCCCAAAACCTATTCGTCTTCCTCCTCTACAGGGGACTCGTTCCTGATGTTGGGGGGAGAGGGGGATCTAAGCTGAAGGTCTCTCTTCCAGCCCCCTTACCAGGCAGAATTAACCCCTGATGTTGGGACTGGTGGGCTGCTTGGTTCTGCTTGAAGCTGAGCATCCGTCACCCAACACTTTCATGTTTATTTTTATTTTTTTTAATATATTTTATTGATTTTTCACAGAGAGGAAGAGAGAGGGATAGACAAAAACATCGATGAGAGAGAAACATCGATCAGCTGCCTCTTGCACACCTCCCACTGGGGATGTGCCCGCAACCAAGGTACATGCCCTTGGCCAGAATCGAACCTGGGACCCTTCAGTCCGCAGGCCGACGCTCTATCCACTGAGCCAAACCGGCCAGGGCCGCCAACACTTTTAGGGCCTCCCGGGCACGGCAGTGAGCAGTGTAAGAGCCTGGCTGGACTCAGGAGCTACCTTCCCGCCCAGGTTCAGATCCCAGCGCCCCCGCCCCGTGCGACTTAAGACAAGCGACCTTATCTCCCTGTGTCTCCATTTCCTCATCTGCACGGCGCGGATGATGACGATGAGTTGTTATGGGGATTGAATGAGATGCTGCGTGTGCCTAGCACCTAGCTAACACCTGGTAAACCCCGGGTGTGCTGAGGGTGACGCGTGTCATGCCGGAGTCCAGGGCTGAGCAGAAACCAGAAGGGACATGGGCCCGAATCGGTGGAGGTGCCATCCTGAGTCAGGGTTTCTCTTCGGTCCTCACCTGCTCTTGGCTAGAGACCGGAATTCCTGGGCCTGGGACTCTGAAGGGAGAGGAATGACCCAGACACAGCTGCCTTCCCTCCTTGCCCACACCCCAGTCCAGGGAGCCTTCCCCTCTCTCCACCAGGACCATTGCCACGTCCAGCCTCCACCCAGGCAATCACTGACTCCATAAAGCCTTCTGCTGGGGAGCAGCGGAGGGACCGGATGACCTCCAAGTCCCTTCCCGCCCTGCACTGCACTAAGCCTCCTCCCTCTCCCTGTCACTCAGCCCGTGTCTTGCTGGGGACCACAGCCAGTCCATATGGTTCAGCCAGCAACCTGGGAGGGGGCCTTTCGGAGAGGACTTGGGGCCGCCAGACGATGGAGGCAGGGGTGGGGCCGAGTCTGGACAGCAGTCATGCCTTTGCCTGGCTCTGGGGGAACAGCTGTGACGGTGCAGCCCAGAGACCGAGGACTGGGATCCCGACTGTGCAGGGTGGCAGAGGAGAGGCTCAGCACAGGCTGGCGACATTGGTTCACGCCTGAAGTACGGAAAGGAAAAGGGAGGGGAAGAGAAAAACCAGGAGTCATTCTCTATCGGCAGGTTGGTTGTGCACTCAGAGCTGTGCAGCCCAACTCCAGACCTTAGCTGTCTCCACGCAGGGGCCTTAAATACAGCTGCCCCCCACCCAGGTGTCCGCACAAGGGACCACAGTAAGCCCCGTCTCTCAGTCTCCTCTCCTGGTTGAGTGTTCTCCTTCCTGGGAAGGAAGAAGGGGCGGGGTGTGTGTGTGTGTGTGTGTGTGTGTGTGTGTGTGTGTGTGTCCACGTTCTGCATTCCACCTCCCAGACGGCGTGCATCTGGCTGCACACTGTCTGCTTTTCTTGCAAAGGACGTTTGCCGTTTAGATTAAGGGCTCCTGGATGTTCTCTGCCCCCGCCCCAACCTCCCCCACAGTGCTCCCACGCCCTGCCCTGCTTCCCTGTGCCCTGGAGGGGGCTGGGGCTGGGAGGCCTCACAGTCCTGTGTCTTTAGCTCTTGGTCCATCACCTTCTCCCCAGGGGGAGGATCTCAGGAGGAGGTGAGGGTGGAGCCAGGCCTTCTGCCTTTGAAATGCTGCTCTGGGGGAGCAGCTCTTAGGACCTGGAGTTCTTGCTCCCCCTTTTCAGTGTCTCCAAGTGCTAACTCCCACCGGGACAAGTGGATGGCTGGCCTCTGACCTTGAGGCTGGAGGAGGAGAAACCTGAATCTTTGTTTTTGTCCCTTTTCAGGAGGAGGGTAGGATAGACCAGGGCACACCAGCTTTGGAAACAGAGCCTCACTCAGAGGACCTCCTGCATAAAACACAGTGTGCCCCTGGGGAGGGGCAGACACCTAGGCCCAGCAGTGCTCAGGGTGCTGTTCCAGCTCACACTCTGTCCCATGTTCGTAGGCAGGGTCTGGGTGAGTGCTCTCTCCTCCCTGGCCTCAGTTCCGCACCTGAATCCCCCCACAACCCCATGGAGTAGTGTCATCCCCACGCTACCAAGGAAACAGGCTTAGAGAGATTCAGAAACTCCTAAATAAATGGCCTGGAGCACCTGAGGGCTGTCAGGGCTGACAGTGGGTCCTGTGATATTCCTCCCATTGCCCTGGGCATCCCAGAACCACACCTGGAGCATGCTCCCCACCTGCCGCCACACCTGCCCTTGGGTGGCTGCATTGGCAGGAAGAACTCAGGGGGCTGAAGGAGCTCAGGGAGCCGTGGGAACAGCCAGCCAGAAAGTACAGCCACAGTCTTTGTGAATGAGACTCTCAAGCATGGAGAGACAGAAATGTCACCACCCTGGGGACAGGACTCATCGCCGTCACCATAAATCCCCGAGCAGTGAATGTCGTCCCCCGTGGACAGGCCCCTATAGGACAGGTAAAAGGGAGCCCTTTACTGCGGCACAGGGTGGGGTGGACTCTCCATTTTCCTGGAGGCACAGGCCGATGTGGACAACCAGTGCCAGGGAGGCTGAGAGGAACGCAGGCGTGATGACTTGAGGGTGGACCAGGACGGAGCCTGAGTGGTCATGAGCAGAAGAGCCCTCTGCCCACCTGCCCACAGCAGGCCCTTCAACGGGGAGACGCTGGGCAGACCCAGGAGAATGCCATTTAGTTGTGGATCTTGAATGAGTTTCTGAATCTCTCTCAGCCTCAGTTTCTTTGTTGGTATCTTGGGGATGATAATATTCCATAAGGTTGCTGGGGGGATTATATGATGTGATAAATATAAGTAAAGGGCTGGGTACAAGCCTTCCGTTTGCTCTCGTGTAACACTGACAGTGACTCAGCTGGACTTTGTTTGGGAGAGTAGTGAAAGGAATTGTGTTTTGATTCCATTCATCTCATGGGCACTAATGTGAAGTTCTGGGGAGATACAATCAAGTATAAATCAGGGACATACCATGTTCGTGGATCAAAAGACTGCATACTGTTAAGATGTCAGTTCTTCCCAAATTGATCTCTAGGTTCAACACGGTCTCAAAATCCCAGTAGGCTTTCTGGGTAGAAACTGGCACGCTGATCCTAAAATATATCTGGAATCACAAAGGACCTAGAGTATCTAAAGTTAGGGTCTTGAAAAAAGAACAGAGTTGGGAGTGTAAGTCAGGGGCTAGTTTTGCTGTCAGGAAGCTTACAGCTCTGTTGGGAAGACTGGGCATTTATCATGAGAGAGGGGCCCACGGGAATGTGCGGCTGTGGTGAAGAGGATGGATGCCGGAGCCTGCCCTGACCCCCAGGCTGTGAGCGTCAGCTCTGCCGCAGACAAGCTTTGCACGTGCAAGCTTGGCCTTGGGCAGCATACTTTCAAGCTCTCTGGCCCACGCTCCTCCTCTGTAAAAGGGGCTTAATGGCAGTGCCACTACCTGGGGCTGTTGTAAGCATTAAATGAGGTCAAAAGCTGATAAGGTGCATTCCACCCGGATCAGTCCTGTTGCTTGGTTTGAGTCAGAATTCCTAATTTGGTGGGGAAAATACGACATGTAGTCACGTGGCCATATCTGGTGAGGGCCGTGTGACCGGGCCATGCTCAAAGGGGTTCAGGGCAAGAAAGTCTTTTCAGCTGGCTGGGCAGCAAACTGCAATGAGAAAACAGAGCCGGGTATAATTCACATGTGAGGCTGTTTACAGTGCCCAGGGCTGCCTACTACACGTCACAGGAGGGGAAATAAATGGAATGAGGACAGTTCCTGCTCCCAGGGTCTCATGGTCCCGGTGGGAGAGGTGAGCCTTGAAGGATAGCTGCATCTCCCGAAGGAAGAAGTGTGGGGCCGAGGACCCAGGGGCTTGAGTCCAGTCCCTCCTTTTCCGAGACCCAGGCGGAGGAAGTCGCTGGCCCACCCGCCGCTTAGCCTAAGGTTAGCTATAGAGGAAGTTCAGCAGATGGGGCGGGTGAATGGGTGAAGCTCTGGTGACAAGGACCTTCGAAGGTGCAGCTTGGGGCCTTGGGAAACGAAGGCTGTGTCTCGAGGGGGGCATTGTGGGTAGGGGACAACTAGCAAGCTTGAGTCACCATAGGGCAGGCTGCCAAGTCTAACAGGACACCCCACAGAGCCCTTTGGCCCGGGCCCAGCTCAGCCACCTCCTCCCCACCTCCCGGATACACGTACCCACCGGGCCTGGAGACATTTCCTGAAAGACTGAGAACGCGCCGGGAGCAGGAGGCCTGCCTCTGCTCCTGGGGCTCAGGGCCAGGTCTCACGGAGGAGCAGACGTGCGAGGGGAGGACGTGACCGGCAGCTTTCATTCTCAGAGGCCGGGGATTTCAGAGGAATGCAGCCAAGTCCAGTTCTGAAGTTCCCACTTCAGACCCCGCCCGGCTGGAGCCAGGGGCGCCTCCAGCCGCCACCCTGGAAATCGGAGAGGCACGTCACAGGCCTGGCCTGTGCGGGGAAACACGTCCTCCCGGTGGCTGCGAGCTGGCCCACCTCCTGGTGTTCCCAAATATACCTTCTCCTTCGGGAGGGCCTTGGGCTCTCCTCCAACCAGCTTCCCCCATCCCTGTCCCCCTCCGGCCCTGCACCTGTCCTCTCCACACGCCATCTGCCCAGGAGAGTCTCGGCTCCTGGAACAAACTTCCCAGGAATGTCACATCTTGGTCTTTGAGGTCTGAGCGGACCTGGGGGCAAAGGGGAAGGTGCCGTACAAGCCTTACACAATGGCACAGCCAGGAGAGGGGGGCGCTGTCTGAAGCGTACAGACACCTGTCCACAGGCAGCTCCGCAGGCCTTCTGCATCCCGGCTCACCAGACTGTGAGGGCCACACTCAGGACCCATGGAAAAACCGAGGCCTGAGAGAAATCGGGATTTCCCCAAGGGCCTACAGTAAGACAGGGCCTTCCCGGACTCCAGCTTTCTCTCCCGCACCCGCATCCTATCCTTCAGCAAGTCCTGTTAGCTCTTCCCTCTAAGGCCATCCCGACTCGGACCTGCCCATCCCCCCTACTGGTTCCCCACCAGCCCTCATGTAGACTCCCCCACGGGCCTCAGGCTGGCCTCCCTGCGTCTGCCCCACCCTTTCAGAATATTCTCAACGCGACAGCCCAAGTGATCCCATTAAAACTTAAGACGGATCTCCTCAGTCCAGTGATCTTTCCAGCTGGTTTCTGGCTTTACTCCATTTCCTTACTTGCTCCTTTTCTTCATTCTGTAGGAGAAAGGCAAGTTCTGGAACAGACAGGCAGGGCCACTGGCAGGGCCACCATGGCCCAGAGCAAAGAGGAGAGAGACCATGCCGGTCAGACTCCCTCCCACCCCACCCCCCTGTGGGTTGGAAACTGCCCCCTCCCCCCCCCCGCCCCCCTGCTGCCCAGCCCAGCCTGGGGATCTCCTCTCTTCTGTAAAGCAAGCATTTGCAGACAGGAATGTGCTGGTGGCTTGTCCAGATTGTCTAAGATGAAGACTGATTTCAGCCTCTCCCAGGTCCTCCCAGCAGCCCATCACTGTCTTCCTTGTAGCTTTTGTTGTTGTGGCTTTGTCTTCCTCCGACTTATCTACTGAGTGTCTTCTCTGGGTCCAGCTGATCCTGTTTGTGTCCCATCCATTTCCCCAGAATCCTCTCTCCTTGGAGCCTCTCTGGTCTCTCTCCTGCGTGGCTGTGGTCCATCCGTGCCCTCACTAGGCACTTGGCTTTTGCTCCCGGGTGTTCTGAGCTTCATTGCACAGAGCTATTCCTGTCTCCCTAATAAAATTTAGGCAACTTCATTCATTCAAAATCCAACAATTACTTATTAAGGGCCTACTGTGTGCCAGGCACTGGGCTGGGCCCTGGGCGCAGGTGGGACTCAGCAGTGACCAAAACAGACTAAACAGCTTACTCCCCTCAACCTTCCATTCTACCGAGGAAGGATGATGAACATCAAGCAATAGATGAGTCAGTAAGTAAATTATGTAAAGACTGTGGGGGCAGTGAAGCAGGCCATGTCAGAGCCCAGTGTTAAATAGGAGGATTGGGAAAGCGCTCACCAAGGTGACCTTTGGATTGACATGAAGGAGTGAGTTTTGCAACTCGGGGGGCACATCCCAGGCAAAGGGAAACACCAGTGCAAAGGCCCTGAGGCAGGAGTGTGCCTGCCTCATGGAGGAAGAGCAGGGAGGCCAGGGGTACAAGGGGAGGGAGTCGGGGGATTATGAGGGGATGTCAGTTCAGAGCCACGGCAGGGCCCACCTTATGCAGGGACCTGCAGGCATTGTGAGGAGGTTGCATCTGCTTTCAGAGGGTATTGAGCAGGAAGGGATTGTTTTCATAGGATCACACAGGCTGAGGAGTCTGAAAGGGTGGGGTCGATGCAGGAAGCCAGCCTGAAGCCTGTAGGGGAGTCTGTGAGTGAGGGCTGGCGGCGAATCGATTAAGGTGGAGAGACAGATCTGAGTCTGAATCAGCTTCGATGGAAGAACTAACAGGGTTTGCAGAAGGATGGGATGTGGGTGCAAGAGAGACTGTTGGAGTCAAGGATGACCCCAGGTTTGGGGCCTGGACAGCTGGAAAAGGGGTTGCCCCCTACAGAGTTGGGGCGGACAGTGTGGGAGCAGCACGTGTGGAGGTAGGACCAAGAGCTCTCCATCGGGCATAATAGAAAGTGGACGTGTTGATGGGGCGGTGGAGTCTGGTGATGGGAGGGCCATGTGGATAGAAATAAACCACTGAGCACCGTTAGGTGACATTTAAAGCCAAGAGACTGAGGCGCTCGCAGGGAAGGAAGGTAGATGGTGAGAGGGCCGCTTGCTTTAGAGCAGACCCTGTGTTCTCAGTTGTCCAGAGCCGTGACTGGGTGACCGGTGCCCGGTGCCCTAGCCCCCATGTCACTGCAGGCCAAGCGGAGGGCACAGCCCGCGGGCCCCCCACCGCCTCCCCAGGGTCCTGCTGCAGGCCAGCACAGGGTTGGCCCCACGGAGGCAATGAATGATGCTTACAAACACGGAGACTTCCACTGTAGAGAAACAGGGGGGGGGCGGGTCACAGCCCCATCGCCTCCCGCCCTCTGGACGTTTCATGGGCGAATGGTGTCATTTTATCATTTCATTCCTTGGTGAGGCTTGGATTTCAGCTTCCGGAAAACTGACAGAGCGCCTGGGATGGGCGCCTGGGGCTCTCTCCGCTCCATGCTTCTTTATATAACCCAGACCTTTTCCCCACAGCCATTTCCAACCCGGGCTTCTGGGGGTGGTGCCAGTAAGATTAAGTATTTAGCGCCCACTATATTTTGTGCTCGGTATTTCTGACAAAATGTTTCCTGCCTCCATGACGATCTCCCAGTAAACAGAATGCCTTGGAGGAGGTTGGCATGCCCAGTGTGGCCACAGGCTCCCTCGGCAGCTCTCGGACCCCCTGCCCCTCCCTTTTCTTTTTAATACTTAGCGTGGCTGACGTTCCTCCTCATTTATCTACTTCCCCTAAAAACTGCTCCCAAAGACTTCTCTGAGGTCACTAGAAAGGCCCAAGCAGGAGCCGTGGAGAAGTTCAGGGCCAGCCGGCCCCGCTGGTCGTAGGTTTGAGTGCCATTGGGCCCAGCCACGCCCTCACGAAAACGAGGAAGGGCTTGTGAGAAGAGCCTGACCCCCAGTTGGCCATGGCCGACCCCGCCCAGCCTTGCAGAGCAGAAGCCTCGGGCTCCCACCACCCACGCCTGCACAGTACTGGCCACATGGGCGTTAGCCATTGAGCAGACTTGAGTTGGGGGTCTTCTCTGCCCCTGCTACCTCCTCTCCTGCTCCATCACCAAGTAGAGAGGGTGGCACCTGTACCCTCAGGATCCTTTGGGCCTGCTGACTAGTGGCCCAAGGGTGGCTTTCAGCCCCCACAGAAGTGCCACAGGCGCCCTACCCCATCTTCCCTGCTCTCACCCCCAGTTCGGTCCCTGCTCCCAGCTCCTTCCTCCGCAGGGGTCCTCAAACTATGGCCCGCGGGCCACATGCGGCCCGCCGAAAACATTTGTTTTTTTACTTCAAAATAAGATACGTGCAGTGTGCATAGGAATTTGTTCATAGTTTTTTTTTAAACTATAGTCCGGCCCTCCAACGGTCTGAGGGACAGTGAACTGGCCCCCTGTTTAAAAAGTTTGAGGACCCCTGTCTTAGAGACATACAGAGAGGACTTCTCACAATTGTTGCTGCCCTTTCAACAGATGCACTCCTCCCAGCCAGGCAGAAACACTCAGTCTTAAGTCGTGTCGGACAAGGAATCAGCCAGCATCCTAGCACAGCTGTGATAGAAAGACAGGGTGAAGGGAAGAACCGGTGCAAGGACACCAAGACTCCAGAGCTAACGTCCATGGCTCCCAGCCAGCAGCCCCTGACCCCAGGAGGCCCCCCAAGGTAGAGAGGGTCTCAGGCCAGGAGAAGGTGGGCATTGGCTGGTGGTCCCTGCGAAGGGGCTCTGGCTAAGCCTGGGGTGACCTTTCAGCAGCCAACTGCTAAGGGTGGTAGGTAGAGAGAAAACTTGGAAGCAGAGGGAGAGAAGTTTGGGACATTCTTCCTAGAATAGCTGTAAAACTAGGACAGCCTTACCATCCGCCGAGGCTGATTGAAAGCAGGCGGAATGGAAGCCAATGCCCTCTGGGGGTGTCTGTCAGACCCGGAGTCTGTCGGACCCAGTAGGTCTTCCTGACTGTTCAGCAGGGCTCAGGACGCAGGCTCGATGTTCCTTCCCCCAGGCCCCTGGATGCCGCATTAGAGTCAGTGTCTGACGGAGAGTGGACCCACCAACGCCTGTGGGTGGAGGGATTGAGGGGGCAAGAAAGGGAAAGAGGCACAGATTCTGTGTATATCACATTAGAACCAGCACCTGACAGAGAAGTGCACCCACAAACATCTACGTATGGAGGGAGGAAGGGATGGATGATGGAGAGAGGGAGTCAGGGAGGGAGAGAGGGAGGGAGAGAGGGACGGTCAGGCCTGTTTTTCTCATAGAAGGGAAGTTTCTGGTCACTTGAATGGTTGTAGTCGATTTGTAGTTGATGTTTCACCCTGTGGTTACCTGGGGAGTCGCTGGAGAAGCAGAGCCTTGTGACAGGTGTGATGCCAGTGGGGCGAGCCCGACCCTGGGGCATGCTGGGGGAGGGTGCTCAGAGGCAGAGGGGGCCTTTGGGATCACTCCCCTGAGGCTCTGGCCTCCAGGCCTGTGGAAGCTTCCAGGCCTCGCCCCTATGGGATGGGAATCAGGCACTCGGATCTCATTGTCCCTGTGAGAGGCTGTAGGGTACATCATATGAACCATCCTCTAGATGGGGGTCAGCAGGCCAGAGGGCTGCCCATGCCCGCATGGTGCCCTCTGTGCCCTCTTTGGGTGTTTTCCAAGGCAGCAGGGCCTTTGGTGGTGGGCAGAGCCCGTGGCACACGAAGGCAGACCATTCGGGCCTCTCCGTTCCCATTCCTCTCAGTCAGAACATCGCAGGTCGCCCAGGTAACACTTCCTCAGCGCCCCAGGGGCCAGCAGGGGGGTGAGAAGGTGCCAGACACCGCGGGCCCCTCCCTCCGCTTTCCTGCCCTTCCTCTCTGCAGACCTGTGAGCAGGCTGGCCGTTATTTTTATCTGGGGACACTGATGTGGGCGGCATGTGTCAGGGTCATCTGGTAAATGCAGCTGAATTATCTGTTGTCCACGGTACCCCCAAATAAGTAGTGTTAAGTGTGCTAAGCTGGTCACATTTAAAAATACAGTCAGGCTGGTGGAAGATAATTTGCTCCTGGTGCTGACATCACAGCTTAGGCACAGAGCTGTCAGTTCCAGAGCCCACGATGGATTTTTACCCTTTGGGTTTGGGGATCATCAGACAGAAGGCCTCACGCTGTTGTTAAAAGCCATCATTCTCGTGCCTGAAATCCACAGGAGGGAAGATGGCCACTGTCCGGGTCGGCCGGAGGCACAGGTGGCAGACACCGACCAGCTGTGTGCTGGGTGAGGGCCAGCTCCGTGCCGCGTCCGGGAAGCAGCTGCTTGGTGTGCAGGTGTGTGGCCTACGAGGCCCTCTGGTTTCTAAAGGCCGTTTCGGGGCGCCCCTCATAGGCCTGCAGTAGAGCCCCTCGCTGCACTGGCCCCGGTGTTATTCAAGTGCCCGCGTCTTGCTGTGTTCTAAGAAGTGCTCCCCGGGGACAGGAGTGTGAGCGTGTCGCTCTAAGCAGTGGCCCTCCCCTGGCGGTGACTTTGCCCCCCACAGATATTTGGAAAGGACAGGAGATACTTCCGGTTTCCACAACTAGGGGTGAGAGTCGGGGGCTGCAACTGGCATCGAGAGGGTTGAGACATTTAGTGCACCAGGCAGCCCGCCCCCCCAAGAAAGAATAATGCAGCCCAAAATGCCCATAATGCCGAGACTAGACAAACCTGTTCTAGCCGCTGTCTCCTTCTCCCACCCACCGGCCTGTGGCTTCCTAGGAGGCGCTGGGCAATGGAGGGGAAGTGACCGTGCTGGCTGACAGCCCTCAGTCACAGGGATCAGCAGGAAGTGTCTGTTGGATCGTCTATCTTGTGCAATGTCAGGATCGAGCTGCATTTTACGGGGCTGATGAACAAGGGATGGTATCCACCCATCAAGACCAGGCACCTGATCTTGGAGAGCAGGTGATTCCATATCCATCGCCTCGTTCAGTCTACACCACCATCCTGGGCCTGATGGGCCCACACGTGTCATCGGCCCCATTTTGTGGATGACCAGACTGAGGCCCGGTGAGGTGAACAGTGTGCCCAAGGTCACATCCCCCACATGGCCGGTCTTCTTGTCTGTTCACGAGATCATGTCTTACTAAGGACAACATACCCTTTCCGATCTCAGAGCTCCCTCTCCTCTCTTGGGTTGTGTCAGATTCCGTGTTGATGAGGAACCATTCGCATCCTAGCATCCACCCTTTTTCCTTAAAAAACAAAACAAAACTGCCTTTTACAGCCTAGTCCAGAATCATCCCTGCTCATGCCCTCTCTGACCATATTCCGAGGCCAAGCTTGGGTCTAGCAGGGAGGACACCTCTGAGGAGAGGGACCAGAAGACGCCTGACCCTGAGCCTTAACAGTATTTCCTCCCTAGGACTGCCCTCACCTCAGAGTCCCGCCCCCCCCTCCTTTATTTATTCGGTCAACCCAGCAAATACTTGCTGGGAACTCACTGTGTCCTAGTCGCCTGCCCAAGTGGGAGAGGCCATCACTGAGCGCACACACCAACACGTGTGTCCTTCCAAATCTGGTGCATGGTGTGACGAAGAGTGAACGAGATACCGTGATGGACAGGAACAAGAGTGGAGGCCTCTGGGAGGGAAGACAGGTTCAGGAGCTTGAAGGATGAGCATGTGAGCCAGCTTCTCAAGGCCCAGAGGAAGGGTGTCCCCAAGCCCTGGTGAGCAAAGCTCAGTGCGGTGGTGCCCCTTGGTTTGCCTGGAAACAAGATGGACTTTTCTTCCCCAATTCTTCCAGTGGTTCAGTGAGCACTCCCAGCATCAGAAATACCTTGAAGGCCTCCTCTCAAATCAAGTCAACAAGAGTCCCACACTGCTGTTTCATACCCAGCTCTACTTCCTGCCAGATACATGAGGGAGGCAAAGAACAGAGAAAGACATCAAAGGGCTTCCAGTCTAGCCAGGAAATGAAATATCTTGTGAGATTGTTGCTATCAGCTCCTGGTAGAGGGCCCCCCACCCCTGTTGCCAGCTCTGGTTCAGTCACCTGTCATCAGTACCACCCAAGTTTCTCGCTTCTCTCTTCAGGGGCACCATCACCCTTGCCTGGCTCTGATTCCTGCCACACACTGGCAAAGTGGGGGAGGTCAGACAGACTGCCCATCACACCTGGCATGGATGTCCTTGGTCCCCGACTTGGGAAGGCCAGGGAAGCAGGGTGTCTCCCCTGCCCTGGCGACTGTCATTCTCATGGTGAACAGCCCTGCCACCCTTTCCTACATGGAGAATGGAAGACTGTGGGAGATCTTGGGGATGGCCCGGTTCCGAGGCTGGGTGGGAGTCAGATCATCCAGCCCTGTCTGGCTTCTGAGCCCACTGTGTGTGCTCACGACACACCAGTGGCTTCCAAACATCAATTTTAGCAGCAGAGCTATTTTTCCTAAACTCGACTTCGGTCATGTCCTCAGCCATGTGAAACTGACCCAGCAGAGGGGCTCTGCCCGGAATCAAGGCCCGCTAAGCCTCTGCCTACCCACTGCCCGTCAGCCACCCCCACAGGTGACCCGAGGCTCCTTGGAGCAACATGAGGGCCATCTGGTCTGCGGCCTGGAGCTCACCGCTCACCGAGAGGGCCTGAGTGCTTCTTTCAGAGCCACCCCTCCCCTGAGGCACTGGGCACAGTGCCGACGTCAAGTCCAGATGGGGAGGACCAAACGGAATGGCATGTTGTAATCGCGGGCCCATCCAGACGGAGACATGCAAACAGCTTCCATGCATGTCTTCGGAGGAAAGAACAGGCGTGACCTTCGCTTTTACGTCTGTATCCACATGTGTTTCCCAGAGGCAGGGCAGGAGGCAGGATCCCCATTTCACAGATGCGCATTGTGGCCTTCCCCATGCCCACTGGGCCTTACGGAATGTCCTCCTCTCTCCCAGCCCCCGTCCACGTGCACCGCCCAGGGCTGTTTCTTGACTGTCGTTCAGAACACGGTCTGGGATACAGCTTGATAAAAGATGTGCGCTCCCCCGTTACGGCTTCCCTGAGGAATAATGACCTATAAATGCTAGTGTGACTTTTGAAGATTTCATCTCTAGCAAGGTTCAAAGCCACGGGTAGACTTGGGCTACAGGCTGAGTCATTCTGGAATCCCCATTATAGGCCAAATCTTTTCGTGAGCATTTCAAGGGGTTTTCTCAAATTCTATAAATAGTTTAATAACGCCTGTGTAATCATCTATTTTTACCGCCAGCTTTCCAGACGGTTTCAGAAGTAACGGGGCTACTCATTGAGAGTGGGATTTCACAGCATTCAGTTTCCGATGGCTTCCAGAGCATGGCCTGTGGGCCGGCCCTGAGCTGTGGGATCCCAGACAGACTTGCTGCCTGGAGGAGGTGCCCTGACCCTCTTGGTGGAACCTGACCAGGCAGTAACTCTGAGAGCAGACTCCAGGAAGCTGGACAAGCTGGATTCTGGCCTCAGCTCCCTCTTACTCACATGGGAAAGCCTGGGCAGGACACTTGTCCACTGTATACCTCGTTTGGCAAATTGCAGAACGGGGCCATAGTAACCCTTTTCTATTTCGGAGGGTGCTCGCCTCTGTTTCATCACTCGATCGCCTCGTTGACCCTGTGCAGGCCAAATAGTCTCTTCCCGTTTTACAGGTGAGGACACAGAGTCACAGACAGACACCGGCCCTTTCTTCTTGCTCCTTGAGCTGAGGCCGTAGTGACCACACTCCCCTCTGCACAGAGAGCTCTGTATAATGGATTACACCTACCTGTGTGGGGCCAGACCCTGGTGAATACCTGCCTCCACGCCCATAGCCACTCTGGGCGGACGGCCACCAGGCAGGGAGGAATTCCAATTGTGCAGAGCTGACAGCCGGGCTCGCTCGCCTGGGGGACCTGCAGGGAGGAGGCAGGCAGCTATCCTGTCTGCAGGTGGGCCTTTTCACACAGGACGCCTGTGTAACAGACCTTTTGCTGGGAGAAAGGGCATCAGATGCAGAATCAGAGACCTGGGTTTGAGCTCGAACAGCTTCGGAAGGCTGGTCAGATCCCCAGACGACCTTGTCCTGCAGTGTGGGACACCCTGTGGGATAGATCAGTAACGCTGGTGGGAATGCCGGGGGGGGGGGGGGGGGAGGTGCTGTGTAAATGTAGGTGGTATCATATCACCCAAAGCAGGCAAGCAGCAGGTGAGGCCATGGTGCCACACCTGCACAGTCTTCTGTCTGGTTACTGAGAGCTGCCCCAGGTCTGTGGACTTCAGTGCTCCCCACTCACCTGTCCCTGGCAAGTGGTACCTGAGGGTCTTCCTGAGGCTAAATGAATTGGGCAGCCCAGTCCTTTCTTCCTGCTCAGGCTAAAAGGTAAAGTTCAGCCTCTTCTGAGGGCTTTTCAAGGCCACAGCCACAGCGGGTGCCAGCTCCCCGTGCTGAGAAGGAGGCTTCACGCCTGCGTGAGTGTGAGACAGAATTCCCACTGACTTCGCGGCTTCGCCCCACTGCATCCCAGTGCCTGCCCTCCCCCCTTCCCTTCCGCACACGGATCAGCAGAGCTGAGCTTACCTGACCTGAATTTGCCATCTCAGAAATGTCCTGAGTGCTCACATCCTGGGAAGCTTGGAAAATGTCTCCAGAATAGTCTAGATTCAACTGGAAGCGGCTGATGGGGGTTTCCAGCTATGGTGTGTCCCCTTGACCTGGAGCCAGGGCCAGGGAGAAGGCGTTCTCAGCCACAGTGCCATGAACCATTAGTCGCTGAGAATATCCCCAGTGATTGTTTTTATTAATAATAGTTAAAGGGTTGGCATTTGGGGCATGATTTTCATGGCCATTGATTACAGCAGATTCAAGATCATCACCATAATGTCACTCTTTATTCTTCTTGGTGGGACTCAAAGAGCAGGACTCACCACCAGCACGTAGGGAATTGGACATGAAGCTCAGGGGAGCATGAGCGTGTGTGAAAGCCACACTGGAGGGCCTGAGTTTGCAGTGGGCAGCTCTTCTCTCTGTCTGTGGTCTGGGGATGTCAGAGGGCCCACTTGGGTCTGGTAAATCATATGGGAAGCCCATCTCCAGGTCCACAGTGATTGGTCTGAGGGATGGTCATTTGCTGAGCAAGACAAATTAGAATTCTTCTCCGAGATTTGTGGGTTGGACGCGAGGAAAGAGGGGATCTGTCTTCCTTGGGCTCATGAGCAATTATGGTGGAGACTGGGAGCTGCTGACAGCCTTTGGCAGGAGAGAAAGTGGTCAGCATGCACAAAGCCAAGAGCCCGTGGACCAGCTGTGTCCGTGGGCCCACCCCTTCCTCACATAAGGCACCTCAAGCCCTTTGTGCTTAAGCTAGTTTGAGAGGGATTCTCTCACAGCCGAATCCGAACATGTTGGGGGAGGGGGCAGAGCAGAGTGAAGCAGTGGAGTGGGGAGGGCTTTGGCATTATGTGGGCAGGTGTCTGGGCCATGGGGGGCAGGTCAGGGATACTCAGGGTTACTCAGGGATACTGAAGTGGAAAAGAACGCGCCCAACAGCTAGGAGCAATGCAGGGCCCAGGGGACATCAGAACTCAAGGCAAGCAGCCAATCTCATGCTCACACCAGCCTCTGAGATGCCTTCTTTCTCCACACACAACAGAGAGCCACAGCAAACGGTTGCCAGGGCTGGAGTGGCCTCTAGGTCAGACTCCCGCTATTCCAGAACCAAGGTGTGGCTGAACCCCAGGACCAGGCCTCAGGGCCCAGCTGGACTGAGCCAAGCCTGGCAGCTGTGGCCACAGTGTGGCATGATGGCCAGCTGTGAGTCCAGCCTGGCGGGCGTGCCCCTTGGCTGGGGCTGCACACACACAGCCTGCCAGGAGGAGGGGGTGGCCAGGTCTGAGGCTGGCTTGGTGGCCAGATTGACACAGGATACAATGACCAGGTCTCTCTGTCACTTGCTAATCACCTACTATGCGCCAGGTACACCACATCTGTCACTCCTTAAAGCCAAGGATGTCTGTCTGACCCACTCAGAGTGATGCCAAGACCTGGGTCTTTGGCCCTCCCCTCTCCCTGGGTCATCCTTCCATGATGCGGCCCGAGTGGGTGTGTGAGAGGCAGGCCCGTGGGCTGCTGCCCGAGGAGCACTGCCCAGGATGCAGATGCTGAGCCCTGTCGCCCTTCTTTCCTCTCCCGCCTCCGGCTCCGCTCAGCTAGAAGTCTAATCCCCGGCTCTCAGCCCCCTCCATCCTCCCGTGGGGCCCAGGGACCCATCAGATCAACAGAAGAGAGGCCTGCTGCTGCACTGGTCAGTTCTCTTTGGTCCCAAGTCACAGAACCCAACTTGAGGTGGCTTAGCATCACTGATCCTTTTTCATAAGGATTCGCAGGCGTCCCCTGGAGCCCAAAGACCCCAGGAAGGGACAGGAACTGGCACAGTCGGGTCCTCTCCTCAGGCAAGGAGACTCATTGGCTCGAGGGCCTCCAGGCCTTCCTTGACTCCACCTTGAAAGGGAAAACTAGTCCCAAGTAAGCAAAGGAAGCTCACCCTCTGACAAAAATGTCACCCACCAAAATGAAACAAATGCACAAGGATGCACAGGATAGGCGGGAAGAGTATACCTGGGGAGTGAAACGGGGGCCACAAATGAAAGAAAAGGTGAGGCCGACAAGCCTACGGACCCTCTGCGCTCAAGTCTTCGATGAAGAAAAGCATGGCCGCAGCCTGTTTCCTTTGAACAGGGCGGCCTCTCGAGCAGAGATGTCTGACTGCTTATGGCGGACCGCTCACCCATCCAGTCCTGCATGGTCCTGGCCACCTCGTGGGAACCGGGTGCCATTCTAGGGGGCCTGAACTTCCTTCCTAGGGAAGAGTCAGAGCAGCAACAAATATGGGACCTGATGCAGGTGCTGAGGGCTGGGAGGAAAGGCAGAGGGTCTGGGTGGTGAGGTGGGGCTGCTCTCCCAGAGGGGCGGTGAGGGGCGGCCTCCCTGAGGAGCTGGCGTTGGAGCGGAAACCCAAAGGAAGGGAGCTGTTGAGCCAAGTAAGTAGAGCACCTTCTATTTGAAAGTTGTAAAAAATTCTGTCGAATATGCTTTTTAAGCTCTCCAGCCCGTGATCTGGGAGAAGAAAGACTGGGACCAACTCATTGCAGCTGGGCCATGACCAGCTCCCCAATACCCACCCCTCTACCACCCCATCCCTACTTCTCAGGGAAAAAGAAACTTCTTGCAGTTTCTCCTCCCACTGGGGCCATGGCAGCGGCCACCTCTCTACGCAGAAACCAACCAGCGTCCTCAGGGATGTAGAGTGTGGATGGGCAAAGTTCCCCTGGTCGTTTGTCTCAAAGAGAAGAGGAGGGAATGATGGCGAGTTTGCAGGGATTGGCTGCACTGTGCATCTACTTCCGGAGGTTTCGGAGGAATACACTGATCCTTGTGCCTTCCCCCTCCCTCCTCTCGGGCAGCGTCTCCCATGTGGCTTCTGGCCCCGCTGGGCGGGGGGTGTTTTCCCCTCTGCCTGGGTTGCAGCTGTTTTTGGCTTGACCACAGGACTCTATCATGCCAGAGTTCATGTGGTTATCCAGAGCAGGAAGAATTTCCCAGAATGCCTTGAGAAACCTGAGACACTGAATGGCTTTCAGGGCTTATTGATGTGGCCAGTGCAGGAAATAGCAATACGTCAATAAATAGTTTTAGGCAGGAAACGGGGCTTAAATGGTAGCCTTAAAGTTTGGGGAACGGCACTAGGGGTTGCTGGGAGGGAGCCTGCCAGTCTGATGAGAAGCTGGGGCCAAGTACCAGACTTTGAAATGGCTGCCACCAGTCTGAGGCCCCTTGCTGGTTCTGGATGCAAGAGGCTGAGTTTGAAGCGGAGCTGGGACCCAGGGGACGGCTGGTTTGGGTTGGCAGAAAGCTCCCCGTTCCAGAGGAAGAGCTGGCAGCCTGCGCTGTATGTGCCCAGAGGAGACACCCAGGCTGGTTTTGGTGGCCTCTTGGCTGGCATGTTCGCAACCCATTTCGCCACCCCGTTAGTGAGAATCGCCACCGCTTGGCCGATCACACTCGAAGCGTTCCGCTGCCCTCATTTAAAAAACGAAGGAGAAGGGTTACAGCCCTGCCAATTTCTTCTTCACTAGCCTGTTTTTCTGGCCATAAAAAGATACATTCACAGGAGAGCAAAGAAATGCAGGAAATAATGAAAAGTTAAAAAATAAGGATCATTCACAATTCCACTATTGAGAAACCACTACTGTTAACACTTGATATTCCTCCTCTTTTTTCAAAAATGTATTCATGGGTAAGATTATACAGTACATACCATTTTGCCTTTGCTTTCTCTTTTTTACTTGTCATTCATTCGATAGCCATTTCCCATGTTGTTATAAACTTTTCAGAAACATAATTTTTAATATTTTTTATTGATTTTTAAAGAGAGGAAGGGGGAGAGAGAGAGACATTGATGTGAGAAAGAAACATCGATCAGTTGCCCCCCCCCTGCATAGGCCCCCAACTGGGGATCAAACCTGTAACCTGGATATGTGCCCTGACCAGGAACCAAACCCTACCTTTTGTTGTACAGGATGATGCTCCAGTCAGCTGAGCCACACTAGCCAGGGCCATAAACATAATGTTTGATGGGTGCATGAATCATCATTTACTTTATCACTCCTCTATTGTTGGATACTTACGTGGTTGAATTCTTGTGTGCATTAAGCTTATTTTTCCTAGTATTTTTAATTATTTCCTTGTGCTAATTACCCAGAAGTGCAATTATTGGGTCAAACAATAAGAACGCCTTTAAAGCTTATTTGAAGATTTTTTGTGAAAGTGCTACTGATTGACACTCCCCATCCACAAGAGTTCCTGTCTCGCTGCATCCTTCCGGCATTGGCCATGATCAGTTTTCAGTGGGGCGGGGTGGGGGGGGGCGGGGGGTTGACTTTCATTCAATTGCTACTGAGATTTAATTAATTTTTTGACATTCGAATTATCTTTTAATGCCCTTTACCCTTACCCTTTGTCACATTTATTGCAGATATTTTCCCCAGAATATTATTGCCTTCTAAGAGTGTTTATACTATTTTGTTGCATTCCTCTGTTGTGTTAATATATAGAAAGCCCTTCTTTATCCAGAAATTTGACAAATACTCAATTTCATTTTCTTCAAGTTCTTATGGTTTTTCCTTTAAACACACACACACACACACACACACACACACACACACACACGCATTTACCTCTTTATTCCGTCTGGAATTCATCTTAGGGCCCAGTGTGAAGGGAGGCTCTGAATTATCCTCTCCCCCCACCCTCTCACATGTGGACCGCTGTCTCTGCGCCGTGGCTTCAGTGAATAACGCTTCCTTTGCCGCTGATTGGTGGCTCTCTGGGGACCATGTGATGACCCCTATGGGTGCCGAATTTGTTTCTAGGCCGTCCGACGTAGCTGTACATTCTTAGGTCAGTTCCACGCCCTTTTAGTTATCCAGGTTTCAGGTAGGTGAAATGCAGCTCCTTCCAGTTTTGTTTTGTTTTGCTTTGTTTTTAGCTATCGCCCCTGTTATTCTCTCGAAGTACTTTCAGGATAATTTTTTTCAAGTCTCCATTCCCCCTTACCCTCCAGCGTTCCCATTGGAATATAGAGTACAAATTGGTGCTGAACCCGTGAACCACTTCACGGAGAATTACCGTCTTTGCAATGCTGTCCACCCACTAAGGAACACTATGTGTATCTTCCCTTGTTTTCAGACTTTCTCTTAAATCTCAGTTCAATTTGCAGTTTTCTTCATAGAAATCTTGTACATTCCTTAATGTCAGTTAAGAATTTATATTGTTTTACTTAAAGGGCTTTTGTGCATTCAATTATCTTGCTGATTAATCCTATCATAGAAAAACTATAGACTTCTGTGTATTAATTTTGCATTTAAATACAGCACTAGTTCATTAGTTAGTCCATAAACTCTCTTATTAATTCTAATCTTTATTAGAGAACTAGAGGCCCAGTGCACGAAACTCGTGCAAGGAGCTCAGCCCTTGCAGCCCCAGCTTCATCCAGAAGGTCATTCGGACGGTCAGTCCACCGTCCAGTCTAATTAGCATATTAGCTCTTTATTATATAGGATTCTCTTGGGTTTTGCATATATGTAATCATGTTACTAGTAAGTCATTTTATCTTCTTCCTTCCAAGGGTCATGGATGTTTCTGCTGTTTTTTAATCAGGCCCATTGATGTACTATATTATGTTGGCAGGTTTCCTGATATTAACTCATCTTTGCCTTTCTGGGATAAAATCTACTTGGTTATTGTGGATCTATTTGCTGGTATTTCATTTAGTACTTTCACATCTATTCACATTAGAGAAATTAGCCATAGACTTCCTTGTTTGAAATTTACTATCATTATGAGATTCGGGTAATAGGGAACTGGAAAAGCTTATCTTTTTCTATGTTCTGGATCAATTTGCAAAGCAGAGTAGTTATCTAATTGTTTTAAAGTTTGAATAACTTACCTAAAATATCATAAATGTAGACACCTCTTAATTCTTTCAGAACTTTTCATTTTGTTTTATGGCCTTTAGTCTTCTCCAACTTTTCATTTCTATTTTTTTAGTAAAGTTTGGTATATTTATTTTTTAAATCACCTATTTCATCATTTTTTCCAAAATCATCAGCATAGAGTTATAAATAGCTTTTATTTCTCTTTTTACCTACTCCATATCTATTTTCAATTCTGTTGGTATTTCTAAATTTATTTCTAGTTCTTGATTTTATATGTAATTTCTGGCTTTATCAGTAGTATGTGCTAAATTCAATAGTATATTTTACTTTCCTCCATATATCCAAATTTTAGCATGTAATAAATATTTTAAAATATGAGGCATTTTACATTCTTTTTTTATACCAAGTCTTCAAAAACTAGTGTCAGTTTTATACCTTACAGCACATCTCAGTTTGTGTATTTATTTTTCATTGTGGTAAAAAGAAAAAACACATAACATAAAACATACCATATCTCAACCATTTACAAGTGTACAGTTCATTCATGTTAAGTATAAGTCACATTGTTATGCAACTCATCTGCAACACTTTTTCAACTTGCCCAAAACGGAAACTTTAACCCATTAAACAACTCCCCAGAGCCCCCTGCCCCCAGCCCTGGCAACCACCATTCTTCCTGTTTCTACTCGGTACCTTCTGGAACTTACAATGTTCTGTGACTGGCTTACTCACTGAGCCTAGTGTCCTCATGGTTCACCCGTGTTGTCGCATGTGTCAGCCTTTCCTTCCTTTTCGAGGCTGAGAAATATTCCATTCTCTGCATAGACCACTTTCTGTCACTCACCCATTGATAGACACTTGGTTGCTTCCACCTCTTGGCTCCTGTTGCAAGTGCTGCTGTGAACATGGGTATGCAAATATCCTGCTTTCAGGGGTTTTTTTATATATATATACCCAGAAGTGGAATTGTGGGGTAGTATTGTGATGATGTTTTTAATTTTTGAGGATTGCCATACTGTTTTCCATGGCAGCTGTATCCTTTAGGTTTTTTGGGATTTTTTTAAGACAAGCACATGAGTGGGATTTTTTTTTTCCAAACATCTGCTATGTAAGATTCTTTCTCCTGCTTTCACTCATAGCTGGCTGTGTTCTTTTATCCTCAAGCATATGAAGATGTTGCCTCAGTGTCTCTAAATTTTAACATTAAATGTACAAGTAAAAGGTCAGCAATGTTGTTGTGCCTTTGTGAGAAATCTAGGGGTTATTTTTTTTCCTTCACAGCTATTTGTAGAATTTTTTTTTCTCTTTGAAATTAAAATGAAAATTCTCTTGCTAAGTAAATGTGAGCTCCCAACATCCCTCTACCTGGAATCCCCAGTGGCTTTTAAGACCTTTTCTTGTATCGTAGCTACGAGTTAACATGTCTTATCTTAGCCTTAATGCAATGGCTGGCACTCAGTCGGGCAATAATACTTTTAAGAATGAATGAATGGCCCTAGTGGTTTGGCTCAATAGATAGAGCATCGGCCTATGGACTGAAGGGTCCCGGGTTTGATTCTGGTCAAAGGCACATGCCCAGGTTGTGGGCTCGAGCCCCAGTGGGGGGCATACAGGAGGCAGCCAATCAATGATTCTCTCCCCCCATTGATGTTTCTATCTCCCTCTCCCTTCCTCTCTGAAATCAATAAAAATATATTTTTAAAAAAAGAAAAGAGTGAATGAATGACTAATTTTTTCATTATCCTCTAGGCCCCTTGCAGGCAGGGGCTGTAGCTGCGTCTCCACCCCAGTGCTGGGCCTCCGTAGACCCCTGCTGACATGCACCGGGCAGTGTTCTAATTGCCCTCCCTCGCGTGGGGGGCATGATTTGGGGGTTAGCAAAGGGAGAGCGCTTAGGCACAGGGAGTTGAATGGCGGACCTGGGGACCCTGAAGAACAGGTGCTGTGGCACTGCTCGCCCATTCCCGTCCTTGAAAACGAGGACCAGCCCTTAGACGGCGGCCCGCAGCAGAGAAGGCAGCAGAGGGGGTGGTACCCGGCCCCGGCCCGCCAGGCTGACTCGGTCTCTCGTTCCTCCGCAGAAGGACTTCACGGTGCGGGAGGCGCTGCAGCAGCAGGACGTGGAGCGCTGGCTGGGCTTCATCACCTTCCTGTGCGAGGTGTTCGGCACCATGCGCAGCAGCACGGGCGAGCCCTTCCGCGTGCTGGTCTGCCCCATCTACACCTGCCTCCGGGAGGTAAGGCCCCGCCATGTCTGTGATGGAAACTCCGCCTGGGGCACCGGGGGAGCCATGGGGGGACCAGTGATAAAGCGATTATCCTTGGTAAGGAGAACCGTCCCCTCCCCCCGCTGTTGACTAAAGCCAGCTCTTTATTGATTGCGTTTACATATAAAGGTAAATGGCCCCCAAAGAAAGCATGGCTGACTCAGGCTGCAGGAACTCCTCACTGAGGACGCTGCCTGCAGTGAGTATTATTATTTGAATGAATGGATCTTGGGCCTCGGTCAGTTCCCATTGAATTACTTATTTTTTTAAAAAAAAAAGATTTGCTTCTGAAAAAGAAATAAATAAGAACAAGCCAGAACTTTTGAGAAGCAAGAGGTCAGTGGGGTACTTTCTGGACCAGGCACAATTGCCCCTTTCGAAGGTCGCCCTAGCTGCTGTCCGCACAGAATTGGCAGTGGCACATGTGGGCTGGGGGCTGAGGGGGCCGCTGGATCTCCAGGGAGAGGTTGGGGGCTGGGAGCACCGCTGAGAACGTGAGGCTGGAAGGACGGTTTGCAGCCCAGTTGTATTTTTGAGTGAGTGCCAACAGAAGCTGCAGACACGAGCTACAGAGAAGGGAGAAAGTGCTGGGGGCTCCGTGGTCAGGATGGGGAGTCCGGAAGAGAAGTGGGGGGAGGAGGGGTGGACACCAGGAGCCGGTTTTTATGTTTGGGTGACCTGTTGGTCGTCCCCAGGGCACCGTCATGGGGTTGCTCAGGTGGAAGTGTCTGAAGATAAGGAGAAGGTCACCTGGGGACACGGATTGAGCGTCATGTTGATGTGTACCTGGTGCTTAGGGCTGGAGACTCAATGGGGTCACCCAGGGAGAGTGTGCAGGTGGAGGGGAGGACGGGAGCCAGCAAGGACGTCGGGGGGGCGTGACCCGAGGCAGAGAAGGTTCCAGGAGAGCGTGAGGATCATCACAGCACTCCTTCCTGGGAGCGGGGCAGCCTACCTCACATGTGCCGTACCCGCCAGCAGCAGGTCCCAGGGCCCAAGGAGGAATGGCCTCTGGGGAACCGATAAAACCCCAGAGAAGTGGCCTGAGTTTAGCAACAAGGAGGTCAGGGGGCCGCGGTGTCAGTGGGGTGAGCACGGGAGCCACATGGGGCCCCGCTCAGGAGCCGGTGGCGTGTGGGGCCTGAGTGTGGACTAGTCTTTGGAGAAGTGTTTCTGTGGGGCCAAGGGACAGGTCTGTGTTTTTGAAGGAAGGATAGTAGAGCCATTGCGGGGGGGGGGGGGGGGGGGGGGGCGGGGGGGGGAGGGGGCAGGGTACCTGCAAATGTTCCTGAAGCATCGTTTCTGGGAAATGGTGCTTTTCCAGGCTGCGTGGCTGCCGGGGAAGCAGAGCGCAGGCCCTCCTGGGCGCTTCGTAAGCCCACAAGCCTCCGCCCGTGCACAGAGCCAGGCCTCCTCCTAACACACGCTCTCGGATTCAGATGGTTTCTCAGGCTCACACGATGGTCTCTCCGACTGTATTTCACTCCCAAAGTGTGCGAAGCTCAGAATGCAGCTCTGCGTCCCGTACCCCTCTGGGGATGATGTGAAGGCAGGAGGCTGGCCCAGGTGGCCTCGAGTGGCCTGAGTTGCCCCAAGCCCCTGACAACCCATCTGAAGGCAGAAGGCAGCACTTTCTAGGGCAGTGACCTGGATTGTCCCAACACATTCCCTCGGCGTGATCCGGGCACCTCTTGGCGTCGCCGTCACCTGCCCCCCCCCCCCCCCCCCCAGCAGGAAGCAGGGCTGAGCACTGCCCTGGCTGCTGGGACACTCTGACACAGCCTGTGGCAGTGCACACACGCTGGTGTGAGGTCCGGAAGGTGCCAGGAAGGCTGCACCGACAAGAAACAAGGACCCTCCCCTAGCGCCCACTGGTTTGATGCACTGAACTCCGTGGGGAGGTGTCACGATCCCCGACCTCTGCCCTGCTCCGTGGTAAACGCGAGGAGTAAATAAATCATCTGTGGCTCCCACCGTTCTGTCAAAGAGGAAACCAGAGCCCCGTGTTCCACGCCACCACTCGGGGCCCCGTAGTGAGGCAGTTCAGGAGCTTAGCCCTGGGTTCCAGTCCTGCCTCTTCCATTGCTTAGCTGTGCCATCGTGAGGGAGAGCTCGCCTGCTCTAAGCCTGTTCCTCATTTGTGGAGAGGGGTCACGCTGATCTACCTACAGGTTTGGGGAGGAAGATGGAGATGGAGAAGGTGCTAAGTGCCCTGGGGCAACTAGGTTGGAATGTGGAAGAAATGCCCCAGGGACTTGCTCTAGGGCAGGACGGCTCCCTAGAGCAGTGATGGCGAAGCTTTTGAGCTCGGCGTGTCAGCATTTTGAAAAACCCTAACTTAACTCTGGTGCCGTGTCACATATAGAAATTTTTTGATATTTGCAACCATAGGAAAACAAAGACTTATATTTTTTATATTTATTTGATATATTTAAATGCCATTTAACAAAGAAAAATCAACCAAAAAAATGAGTTCACGTGTCATAGGTTCGCCATCACTGCCCCAGAGTCTGGGGTCCTCCAGTCTGACTTGGGGCCTGGGCACACGCCCCATCTTAAAGGGGCACAAGGGCTGAATGCCCTTTGAGGGACACACAGCCAGTCTAGGCTCCACCTCACCCAGAGCTCCGGAGCTCCCAATCCAGGGCTCTTTCCAACAGAGAACTCAACGTCCCTGAAAGAGGAGATTGGGAAAGAAAGGTGCGCCCTGGGGATCTTATCAGCCCCTCGGGAGAGCCCGTGCCCTTCCCAGAATTCAGGAGACAGACACCTGAATTCTTAGTCACCTGCTGCCTCCCCTACCTTATCACACACATACTCATCCCCAGTCCTCACCCACAGCAGGTTAAGCCAGCTCTAAGAAGTTTCTGGAAGCCAAAGGCGCTGCTGCTGCCTTTCTCCTTGCTGGAACATTTTAGGCTTTTCCCCTGGGCCCTGCAGGCAGCTGGCCCCAAATCATCCGGCCCAGCCTGCCCTGGGGGCCTCCCGACTCCAGAACCATCCCCAGGCTCACAGTTCCAACTTCCCACTAAGGAGCATCCTGGCCATGCTCCGAGCCCCCCAACCAGACGTGCCCATGGCTGCACCCCAGAGTCCTGCTCAGTCCAGGTCCCGTTGGCGTGGGCCCAGACCCACCTCCTGCCTCCCTGCGCCAGGGCACTCCTGGCACATCCTCACAGCTCCCTCCTTCCATGTGGCCTTGGAGCAGGTGGTAGTTAGTGCCGATAACAGCACAGTCTGCAGCTCGGTCCAAAGCATGGCGTGCATTCTTTTCCCTTTGAACTCAGACGACACCCGAGCATTATCATCCCCATTTTCTAGAGAACAAAGAGGTCAGGCAGCTCGTCAGGGCCACACGGCCAGCAGGCAGCAGCGTCCACGTTGGAATCCAGGTCTGAGCGCCAGCCGAGTCCCTCCTGCTACCGGCCCCGCTTCCCGGCCTGGTGAGCAGAGCAGCTGCCCTCCTTCTATTCTCAGTCCACAGCCCAGCGCCTGCTGCGTGGCGGAGGCCGAATCGATCTCTGTGGAATCGATTCTGTTTTTGCCATAAATAGCATTTGCCAATCAGAGATGCTTCTTTGAGGGGCAGAGAGGAATACTTTTCAATGAGTCCTTTTATTGTTTAAGAGCCAGTGGTTTCTGCCAAGATGGTTTTCAAAGTGATTGAAGAGTGTTATTGACGACCCAAAGCTGCAGGCGTCTCCTGTCCTCCTGCCTACAACTCGTATTCGCCTCATGAGCCCTTTTTAATTTTTATAATGTTTTTAAATTTTTATGGTGGTAAGAACCCTTAGCATGCAATCCACCCTCTGAACAGATGGTTAAGTGTACAAAACAGTATTGTTATCTATAGGCGCAATGTTGTGCAGATCTCTAGAACTTAACTCATCTTGCATAACTGAAACTTTGAACCCAGGGGTTAGCAATTCCCTACTTCCCCCTCCTCCCAGACCTCTGGCAACCACCATTCTGTTCTTTGCTGCTGTGAGCGTGACTGTTTAGATACTTCATGGAAGTGGAAATATGCAGTGTTGGTCCTGTGACTGGCTTATTTCAACACTTAGCTCGTTTCCAGATCTTGGCTACTGTGAGTCATGCTGCGATGAACATGGGACTGCTAATACCTCTTCAAGATCTTGATTTCGATTCTTCTGAATAAATACACAGCAGTGGCATTGCCGGGTCATATGGTGGTTCTATTTTTAATGGTTTGAGGAACCTCCATACTGTTTTTCATAGCAGGTGCACCATTTTGCATTGCCGCTAACAATGTATAAGAGTTCTCATTTCTTCGCCTCCTTTCTAACACGTGCTGTCATATATATACATATGCCATCCTAACAGGTATGAGGTGATATCTCATAGTTGTGTGTTTTGCATTCCTCTGATGATTAGTGACAGTGAGCATCTTTCCCTCTCTGTTGGCTATGTGTGTCTCTTCTTTGGGAAAATGTCGATTCAAGTGCTTTGTCCATTTTTTAAATCTGGTTATTAGTTCTTTTGCTGTTGGGTTGTAGGCATTTCTTATATATTTTGAGAACTGACCCCTTATCAGACACATGGTTTGTAAGCATTTCCCCCATTCTGTAAGTTGCGATTCCACTCTGTTGATTGTTTCCTTTGTTGGGCAGCTTTCTAGTTTGAGGAAGTCTCGTTTGTCTAGTTTTGCTTTTGTGCTTTTGGTATCATATCCATAAAGTCACTGTCAAGACCAGTGTCATAAAGCTTTTCCCCTTTGTGTTCTTTGAGGAGTTACAGTTTCAGGTCTTGTGTTAACTCTTATATCCGTTTTGTTGTGTGTTACAAGAGTCCAGTTTCATTCTTTTGCATATCCAGTCTTCCCAGCACCATTTGTTGAAGAGTCTTCCCTCTCCCTGTTGTGTTTTTTGGCACCGTTGTCAAAGATCAGTTGGCCATATGCATAGATTTATTTCTGGATTCTCAACTCTGTCCGATTGACCTATATATCCATTTTGATTATTGTAGCTTTATAATATACTAGAGGCCTGGTGCATGAAAATTCATGCACTAAGGGGCAGAGGGGAGGGGGGGTCCCTCAGCCTGGCCTTCACCCTCTTGCAGTCTGAGAGCCCTCGGGGGATGTCTGACTAATGGCTTAGGCCCGCTCCCCGGGGAATCGGGCCTAAGCTGGCAGTCAGACAGACATCCCTCTGGCAGCCTGGGAGCCCTCAGGGGATATCTGACTAATGGTTTAGCTCCCCCTGGGGAGTGGGCCTAAGCCGTTAGCCAGACATCCTTAGTGCTGCCACAGAGGTGGGAGAGGCTCCCACCATCCGCTGCGCTGGCCAGTCATGAGCCGGCTTCTGGCTAAGCGGCGCTCCCCCTGTGGAAACGCACTGACCACCAGGGGGCAGCTCCTATGTTGAGCATTTGTCCCCGGTGGTCAGTGCGTGTCATAGCGACTGGTTGTTCCGCCGCTAGGGTCAATTTGCATATTACCCTTTTATTATATAGGATTTTGAAATCAGGAAGTATAATTCCTCCCGAGTTGTTCTTTTTTAAAATTGTTTCATGGTTATTTGGCTATGTGAAGTCTTTTGTGATGTCATATGAATTTAAGAATTATTTGTCTACTTCTGTAAAAAAAATTCCATTGGAATTTTGATAGGGATTGCATTGAATCTGTAGATCACTTTGGCTAGGATGGACATTTTAATAATATTAACTCTTTCGATCCATGATCAGAAACAAGACAAGAGTACCCACTCTCACCACTCCTACTCAGCATATTAGAAAAAAAGAAGTAAAATTATCTCTGATTATAGGACCTTATATAGAGAAAACTCTAAAGTCCCCCCCAAAAAAACTGTTAGAACTATTAAATGAATTTAGTAAAGTTGCAGGATGCAAAAATTAACATACAAAGTCCATCGCATTTCTACCCACTAGTAACAGACTATCTGAAAAAAAAATTTTTTGAGAAAATGATCCCATTTACAATAGCATCAAAAAGAAGAAAATACTTAGGAATAAACTTAACTACAGAAGTGAAAGGCGTGTACACTGAAAACTACAAACTGTTGTTAAAAAAAATTAAAGAAGATGCAAACAAATAAGGTCGTTTTTAATAGCTTTCTAAGGACCCCTTCATCCTGCTGGAGTCCTCGACCAAACTGTGGCCGCTGTGATCAGGATTTCTTGCCCAAGCTAATGGTTTCATCATTTCCCATGTCAGCGGGAGCCGACCGGCCAGGGTTTAGGTCTGGCTCCCCCAGCACCATCCTCTCCCACCCCCCCTTTCCTGACCCTGCAATGCTCTCAGCCCCCTCCACTCCTCCGTCACCTCTGTGACCCCGTGGGGATTCCACTAGCCTCCTCCCCGTTATCATTGAATGCTTTTCTCTGGGCCCCTTACTTTAAGAGCTTTGCTGAAAATTCCTCTGGCAGGGGTGCCGGTGTGGCTTTTAACCCCTTACACCTGTTTCCTTTGAACAGACTTGGCCCGTGCCTGGCGGACCTGCCTGCATACACCCCCTCTCATTCTTTCTCTCTGTCTTCCAATCTCCGCAGTCCACTCTACTCGTGATTCCCACCTTCCTGCCCTCTTCCGAGTCCGGCAGCCGTTGCCAGAGGTCAGGAGTAGAGAAAAGGAGGAAGGGAGGGGGTGCCTCTGTCAGGAATCTCTCGTCCCTCTGCACCCCTCTCTGACCCCACCAGCCTCTCCCTCTGGTTGGCTCCCTTACTCTCCTCCCCTCCAGGCCCCAGAAACCCCATCCACCCCACCCTGCCCTTCCCAGAGGAAGGGCAGGGAGGGGGCAGGCACCTCTGGGGGGTGTCTGCAAGGGGCACCCCCCCAGGGATGCAACTGGCTGGGCTCCTGGAGGAGGCCGGTCGGCGCAGGCGGGGGAGAACACAGAGGGCAGCAAGTCAGGCTTCTCAGGAAATGAAATTGCTCCGTGCAACAATGAGAGCCACTTTTTTAGCTTTTCGCATGAGCATGCATTCAATTGCTCACATTGTTTTGGCTCCAGGGGAAATCTGACATCGGAAAAGGCCGAGATGAAGTGGGTGTGGGTGGAGATCCTCTGCCGTTTCACAGGCTGAGTCTAGCAGCACAGTCTTCCAGGCACCTTTCCTTCCAGGGGGACTCCTCCTTCCCTCCCCAGAGCAGGGGACGGAGCCGCAGTCAGCGGTTATTAGCCGGCAGGGCCCTCTGTGGCCAGAAGGGGCCCAGGTCGCCCAGGGCAGCTGTGCACCCTCCCGGGGAGTGGAGATTTGAAATCATCCTCCACGCAGCCCAGTCGCACAAGGCTGCACCACCTTGAGAAGCTCGGACAAACTGACAAATTCTCAGACCTTTCCTTCAGCCAATTAAACCAAACTTGGTGGGGATGGGTTTGGGGGGAGGTAGCTAGACGCTCTCCGTGTGACTCCAGTGTGCAGGCAACACTGGAAAATAGGAGTAGCTGCATCTTAGGTGCGTTTAGTGAGCGGCCACTGGTGAGCAGAGCTGGGGGAAGGGACGGCTGGGAGAGCCAGAGAGACTTGAGTTTGCGTCCCAGCACTGCCCCTCACTAGCTGTGGGGCCTGGCTCTAATTCTCCAACCTTTCTGAACCTCAGCTTTCTACCTGTAGAAAGGATACGCACCCTGCAGGCTTGTTTTAAGGCTTAAAGTGCCTGCAGTGGTCACGTAAAGCAAGTGACAATGAGCTGGCGTGCCGCAGGTTGCTGTGGAAAGCAGCCCATGTTCCAGGCATGTCTGCTGAGAAGTGCCCCATCACACGCTGCCCCCGAAAGTCAGGTCCATTCTCCTAACCGGGCACCAAGGCCCCCCCACATTCACACACATACCCCCCTTTCCTGGGGAATCTCTGCCGAGTCCTGTATGGCTGCAGCCGCGCTGTTCCCATGGCATCTCCACAGAAGGCTTCTTGCATTCCTCCCGCCTGGAGCTCGCTCTTCCTCTTCTTCCTGCCTGACTCTTGTCCACCTTCCAGGCCAAACTCACTCCCCACCTGGTCCCCACCCTGCCCTGATTCAGTCCTCCGTGACCCTGTAGAACTAGCACCCACACAGGGCCCTTGCTTTCTGGACTTGACCTTTGCCTGGTGGTTGTACGAATGCCCTTTGACCTCTTCTTGGCCTTTTATCATTTCAGTCTTTCATGGGTACCTGGGTCTTCTCTGTCACGTAACCCAACAGCATTCTGCTCAGGCTCCTGCGTTCGCTCAGTAAGCAGTGAGTTGGTTTGCGACGATGCTACTTTCTCATTGAACTGCAGAGGTTCCCAGCTGCATTGGAAGAGGGCAATATAAATGGTGACGCTTCTCCAAACGGTTTACAATCCGCTTGGCTACCGCATCCCCAACATTTAGCAGCCGTGAACATTTATGATGGGTTGTGCACATGCATATAGAAGAAGGGGAGTTTAGGGGTCTGGGCAGCTGCTTAGGGGCAGAGGGAAAGAGGAGACGAAGCTTCAGGGGCAGTGGGCTTTGCACAGGTTTTGGTGGGGAGGGAGAAAGGGCTCTGGGAAGAAAGCTTTGAGTGGAGGCTTGGGGCCAGAGTGAGCCTGGGTGCCTGTTTGTGTCTCTGTGATAAAGAGAGGGTCTGAGCGGAGTTGTGGGCAGGGGCTGGCTCCCAGCAGGTGCATTTGGGTGGACGCAAGATGATACTGGAACCTCTGGCAGGTTCTCGGCCAGAGAGCAACCCCATGGCAAGCGTACAGGAGAGTTCGTGCATTCATTCAGCAAACACCGAGGAAAATGCCACTTCTTTATTGAACGGAACCGTCTCCTAGACACATTTTGTACTAGGAATGGATTTAGATAAAGCCAAGTCTGGGCTCTCCCTGGCCAGGGCACAGTGGAAAGAACAGGGCTCAAAACAGGGTGAGGGGGGAACAGGAATGTGGGAGAAAGCAGCCTTGCCGAGGCAGGTACCCGGCCCCTGGGCGCTGGTGTGGCCACAGAGTGCTCCAGGTCCAGCAGCTGCGGCTATGAATACCCCAGCGTAAGCAGCCATTCCTGTAACCTGCGCAGAAATAACTCCCCGCGGCTGTGCCCCCTCCGGAGATGCTGTTCCCCTCCCACTCAGCAGCCAGGGCACTCCGTGCGGGAGCCCCCGACCTGCTCAGGCACCCTCCCCAACCTCCCCCCGCCCCAACACACACACACACACAGGGCCGCGTCCCCATCTAAGGCTGCAGTTCTTGACCTCCTCCAGATAAAATCCGGGTCGCCCCCACCCCCCACCCTTTAACTGTTCCACTTCCTCAGCCAGACTCTGCGAACTGAAATGTGAAATCTGAAGCCAGTGTTCCCCCTAGCAACCATGGTAACACAGGATCTGATAGAGAGCCTGGAGTTATAAAAATACCAGCTTCCACCAGGCACTGGTTCCACAGGGAACCCAGTCTCCACGCCGGAACCGGTTTTAAACGGTTTTAAAACCCACGAGATTTCCCAGCCTGTCTCCACGGGCTCTGGGAGGGCATCTCCACCCCCCGCGGGAGGGGGCGGCTGCCAGGGCTGGGTAGGTTCTCCAAAACCTGGAGACTCAGAGAGGACGTGGCTCTCTGAGAACTAGGTCGCCGCATGCAGGGTATATGGGTGGGAGCAGGTTTTCTTAAACATCAAGTCTTGGGCATTTTTTAAGTTAGATGGGATTGCCTCCAGCCGGGGAGTTAGAGTTGCCACCCAGGGCGTCTTCAGCACCACCAGCCCTTCCCAGTGACACAGATGGGGAGTGATTGAAAGTAGTTGTAATTAACCTCACCGTTTTCCAGTAGGAACTGTACGTTCAAGGCCTCCGGTAGAGGTGGCTAAACGTTCCTGCTCAGGGCTAAAAAGGAAAACCCAGCTCTTCCCGCCCCCCACGCATTCCCCTTAGACATGGCCAGGACGGGTTCACTTGCCCACCTGAGCTCAGCGCCGCCTGCAGGGGGCGCCTGGCCCGTGGGGTGGGAGTGGGGAGTTGGGGTGGGGGTCCTTCCCGAGGCGTGGGGCCTCCCCTGCCCCAGACTGCAGACCCGCCTGGCCTCCGCAGCCCGGGGGCAGAGCCCTCCCTGCCTCCCCCGCCTCCTCCTCGCTCTCCTCCTCCTTCCTCTTATCTCCTGGGGCCATGCCTTGTAATTTTGAAAAATATTCTACCTCAGTAATTAATGTCTGAACTTCAAGAGGCCCTGCTTTGTGCAGAGTCGCGCTGAAGGCGGCGGGGAGGGAGGAGCTGGAGGCCTTGGCGGGGAGGGGCGGGCGGGTTTTTCTAAACTGGCGAAGGGACGGTAGGGGATAAACTGTTTCTTGCTGGAGTTGTGTGTACAAGATACACACGTCCACGTAGCCGCATGCACATGCATCTGTTTAGATCAGTGGTTTGCAGCCTTTTTCATCTCCTGGCGCCCATGAACTAATTACTAAAATTCTGCTGCACACCAAAAAATATATATTTTGCCAATCTGACAAAAAATATATATAATTTTTGTTAATTCACGCCAGACAGCTATTGTGTTGGCTGTTGCCATTTTTTTATTTTTTATTTGAGGATCTAAGGGAAACGAGGGCAGTGCCCCGACTCGATAGTCAGGTATTGCATGTTTTAAGAATTCTGCGGCACATCATTTGAAAACCACTGGTGTAGATTTTTTAATCCTTTGGGTTTTAAAAAATAAGAAGACACCCGCACCGCACCCCCACGGTTTCCCAGTAGGGTGACGTCACAGTCTGCTCCGCCAGCGTGGGAGCACAGGGGAGGCAGGCTGGGCGCTTTCTGCGAGTTAGGTCCCGTGGGGGAACCTACATTTAGAAGATAAGAAAGCAGACCGCTGTGGGGCTGAAAAATGGCCATCAGGCACTTCAGATAACCCAGAAGTCAGAAAAATAAAGTTTGTCTGTTTCCCACCCTCAGGGAGGGTGTGAATAGCCCCACTGACACCTGGCCTGGACCCCTCAGCGCCCCTCTAATTGCCATGCCTCCCGGTGGCTTGCCCATCCCCCATCCCGCCCTGCCCAGCCTTCTGTCCTCTCTCAAGTAACCTCCACCCAACAATCTGGGTGCTCAGTGCTGGGCCGGCTGCTGGGCCCGGGGCACAAGCAGGCTGTGGTCCCTGCGCGCCCATCAGCTGGGGAGGAGAAGCAAAATCATGAAGTGCCCTGTGCTGGGAGCTGGTGCGTACCTCACACACAGCTCCCGGGGCCCACGCTGCGCCTTCTGCTTTACCCTGCTCCAGCTCTCAGCACCCACCCTCTACATTCAGCACGTGACGATGCCCACCTCTGCTGTCCCCGCCTGCAGCTGTGGGTAACAAATACCATTGAGGCAGCACCTGTGCGTCTGGGCCAGACCCAGTTAGGAACCACCTTTTCCCTTCTGTCCACCTCTAGACCGAGCTAGAACCCAGCTCCTCACTCGTGGCTCCATTCTCACTGCGGCCAGCAGTGATCGGGAGGCAACAGGTGGCCTGGGCCAGGCCCTGTGAGAAGAAACCACCAGGAACCACCTTTCTTGTGGTGGGAAGGGTGGGGTGCCGGGGTAGGGAGACAGACTCCAGAGCCAGACACGCAAGCGGTTCACCCTCCCTGGCCCTCAGCTCCTTCTCTGGTTGAGGATTAAATGTACTTCAGTCGATTTGCTAATTACAAACTGACTTCCTCCCGTCCCTGTAACAGGACACGCAGAACAAAGACGTGAAAAACAAAGGATGGTGGGATAAAGGATCCGTCGGTAGCATCTTTTTATCGTGCCAAATGTCGTGCTTCTTACAGAGAAAACATGTGAAGGGACACAGTAAAACCAGTCTCAGGCCTGTGCCTTCGATGTTCCTTCTGGGAGGGTGCACTTCCAGGTACCCCTCCAGGTCTCTGCCGATGCCAGTTCCTCGGAGGGTGCTCCCTGACCCTACACCCCCACCCCAGGATCTGGCTTTACCATACAGGTTTCTTTTTGTTGTTAATCTGCTTGTTTTCTGTCTCCCCAGTTAGCATGGAAAGGCTGGGGCTATGTCTGTTCTCTTAGCTATGGCCCCAGTGCCTTGAACAGTGCCTGACATGGAGTAAGTGCTCAATAAACACTTGTTGAATAGCTTAATGAAATAGAATGTCTAGATTGAACAGAGCAGAAACAATAGCTGCCCCTCTAGAGTTAGTCCGGGCAGACTTCTCTTAGGACTGTGGTCGGCAAACTGCGGCTCGCGAGCCAAATGCGGTTCTTTGGCCCCTTGAGTGTGGCTCTTCCACAAAATACCACGTGCGGGCGCGCACGTACAGTGCGATTGAAACTTCGTGGCCCATGCGCAGAAGTCGGTGTTTTGTGGAAGAGCCACACTCAAGGGGCCAAAGAACCGCATTTGGCTCGCGAGCCGCAGTTTGCCAACCACTGTCTTAGATAAATCCAGAATCCTTAAAGAGGCAAGGTGTGTGAGCAGGTTGGGGCTGGCTGGTAGTGGTCTTCGGAGATGAGCTAGCGTGGAAGAGAGAAGAGAGACACTCTCCCAAATCAAACTCAAAAGAAGTAATCTGTGCTCACAGGACCAGTGAACCCGTGCAGAATTGCTGTCAGCCAGCGAAGCTGCCTGTGTTCTATCCCCGCATTTCACTCTGGCTGAGGGGTCTTTTCTCGACTTTGGTTTGCCAGCTTCGTATGATGTTAGTCTGCCCACGGTCCGAACCCCATGAGCCACAATCAGGCTCAAGGTGGGCTTCTGGCACAGCTTCCTGGATGGAGAGCCGCGTGGAGGGGGTTCCTGAGGGGCTGCTGAGTGTGCACCTGCTGTGTTCCATGTCGGCCTGGAGATGCAGGCGGAGTAGCAGGGCCTTCCTCTCCTGCCTCTCCCATGAGGAGGGAGGTGGCAGGAGGATGCGCAGGACACAAGAGGTGCTGTGAGGGTGGGGAAGTAGGTGACAGCCTGGCACAGGAGGTGGGAGAGTGGAGCAGGCGGGGGAGGACAAACATTGAGGACAATGGAAACCTCTTAGCCCTGAACAATCTCAGCACAATTCCAGCTGGGGAGCCACTGTGTCGTATATTTTCTATTAGCTGCATTTTGTTAAAAGAGAACAGGCAAAAATAAGTTTAATATCTTTTATGTTATCCAATATATCCAAAGCATTATTTCGACATGTAATCAACATTAAAAAGATCAATGAGATTTTTAAGAATATTTTTATTGATTTCGAGAGAGAGGAAGGGAGAGGGAGAGAGAGAGAGAAACATCAATGGGAGAGTGAAACATTGATCAGCTGCCTCCTGCATGCCCCCCCACCGGGGATTGAGCCCGCAACCGGGGCACGTGCCCTTGACCAGAATCGAACTGGCAACCTTTTAGTGCTCGGGACAATGCCCAACCAACTGAGACACACCAGCCAAGGCAATGAGCTAGTTATATATATACTAGTGCAGTGGTCGGCAAACTGGCCCCTTGAGTGTGGCTCTTCCACAAAATACCACGTGCGGGCGCGCACGTACGTTACAATTAAAACTTCGTGGCCTGTGCCACGGGGCCAAAGAGTTGCATGTGGCTTGTAAGCCACGGTTTGCCGACCACTGTACTAGTGGCCCGGTTCATGGATTCGTACACATTGAAAGGAAAATAATTAGAAGAAATATTTTAATATTGCTATTTGCCCTTTCTCTGTAATGGACGCTAGTCACCGTCTATGGGGCAACTGGTGGGGCGACTGGGCCCCGCTCGCATCTGCCTTGGCCTGGCACCGCCCGCTTACCTGCTCCACCATCCTGCTGTGGTCCCGCTGTCATCAGGGCTTATGGGAGCCGGCAGTGCCTCCACTGCCGCCTGCTGCCAGCACCACGTCACCGACACCCACTATGTTCCGCACCACCCCCTGGTAGTCAGCACACGTCATAGCAAGCAGTCGAACTCCCGGTCGAACTCCCGGTTGAGGGGACAGTTTGCATATTAGGCTTTTATTATATAGGATATATTTCACCTCCCCCCCTCGGTTTTGAAATCCAGTATGTATTTTACACTTGAAGCAGCTCTCCATTCCAACGGCATGTTTGGAGTGCTCAAAACCACATGTGGCTGGTGGCTGCTGCCTGGACAGTGGAGGTCTGGAGGCTAGCTTCTGGAATCCTTAGGCTTCGGCTGCTGGAACAGTTCTGGATCCCAAAAGTATCTGCATCCTTAGAGTCTCAAAAGAATTATTTTTTCCCCAAAAGAATTTTTAATAGCTTCTTTCTGAGCACCCAGAAGCAAAGGAAAGCGGTGTGAGCTGACACACTCAAGTCCATGGCCCATGTGCTGGTGCTGGCTGGTTGCCTGGAGCCCCCTGGCAGGGTGTGAAAAAGGCAATCCTCTTGACCCCAGAATGGAGAAAGGTGGGGAGATGGAAAAGGAGGGGCCAGAAAAGGTAAGAGAGAAGAAAAATGTAGGAGGGGGGCTGTGGGGGGCAGAGGTGACAGGCTGCATGACAGAGCTCAGAACAGAACCCACACACCGAGGGGGGGCACACAGGCAGTTCCCAGCTCCTCACCACGGCTGAGCAGAGATCATGGCTCAGGCCTGGAAGGCACAATTAGCTCATTCTCTCATGACCCTTTGATTGCACTGTTGTTGTCAGGACTGCCATTTCTGTAATGAAGACTTTGTCCCTTACTCAGAGGTACTGAAACATGAACGTATTTGCTGAATCTGGTTTCCCAGGGTTAAAAGCCAGACCGAGGAAGTGCAAACACACATTCACTAACTAATTGTCCTTTAATTAAGGCCAAAGCCCTGCTTCAAACAATTAGCTCTGGGAATTGAACAGTAGGTACCACTCCACTTTTTGCTAATTGTTCTTCCCCGATAGGCGGGATGTGGCCCGTCGGGGGCCCGGGGGGACAGCAGGGGAGGAATCCGTGGGCTGCTTTGGGCCTGGACTGGACCGTGCCCTGCAGGGTTTGGAAGTGTTAGTCAGAGGAGCGTCTGAGGTGTGGGGAAGAGCAAGGCGGATGTGGTTTGGGCAAGGGGAGTCGAGAGGCTGCCCCAGGCTTGGACGCGGGCCATGGGAAGTCTCCGAAGCTACTGCTGGCCACACTGAGGTGGCTTGCCCGGCTGGAGCTGAGGGCGTGGGCCAAGGATTAGCTGACTGGAAAGCAATTAGATGAGGTGGGGCTGGCTGGGAAAATACCTGGAATCCCAGGGCCAGGGTTGAGACTTGCTTGGGTGATGCCACAGGCAAGAGGCTCTGGGGAGAGGAGGCCCCCACTGGTGAGGGTGGCTGCCCCTGGCCCACTGGACCGCAAGCCTTTTTGCCTCTGGATGATGGGGAGAAGTGGATTCTAGAGTGTGGGGGGAGTTGGGGGGCAGCCCTCTGGGAAAGAGGCCCCATGCCCGATGGATGACCATTTCCTGTCTCCTAGGACCTTCCTAAGGCCTGCCTGTGCCCTCAGATAACCTCCCCTTTCCTGGGTGGGTGGCATGTATGCGGGTGTTACCCTGCCAGAGACTTTCACATTTCCCCAAAGGGTACAAGGTGCGGGGTTTGGGAGGGTGGAGACATGACTGACCGCCGCGGGGAACCCTCTCCCCCAACAACGCCCACAGGTAAAGCTGGCAGGGTCCCTGGAGCCAGTGCTCTGTCTGGGGAGCTTCCCAGTTAGGAGCCCCTGCTCTGGGGTGGACTTTGGGGTCCCCATACAGGGAAATGGTCAGCACTGCCAACCAGGCCACCCTCAAAGCAATTGTGTAAAGGCTTTCGTGGCTGACCGGGCCAGATTAGACTCCCACGGATCCCAAACGCCCCTGGCAGCTCACTTTGTGCCCCCAGAAAGGATCATAACCCTCCCCTCTCCTCTGCTCCCCTCCACCCTCTTCAGCAAACTTCTATAAAGGCCAGAGATAGTCAGTATTTTCGCTCTGCAGGCCAGAAGGCGGAATCAAGTGTAACCACATCCCTGTGACTTGTGCGGCACCGGGCAGCAGTGGGCAGCGCCCAGAGCAGTTTCTGTGGAAACTACCCCACTCTGCCTCGTGGTGGGAGAGCACAGGCAAGATGCAAATGACGAGAGTGGTTGTGTTCCAGCACAACCTTATTTATGGGCACTGACATTTGAATTTTATAGCTTTTTTATGTGCCACCGAATATTATTCTTTTGATTCCCCCCGCCTCCCCCCCGCTATTTAAAAATGTAAAAACTATTCCTGGCTCATGGGCCTGTAAAAAGCAGGCTGTGGACCAGATCTGGCCAGTGGGCTGTCGTGTACTGCGCCCTGTACTAGATCTCTGGTTCTCAGCTGGGAAATTAACACCCAGGCCATGTGGATGCGCGTTAAATTTGAGAAACCCTGTCATAGAGGGGCCTGCAGTTTCCCAGGTGGTGTGATGCTGCCAGTAGGAGGACCACACACTAAGTAGCATTGATCGAGTCTGACCTTTACCCCCATTTTACAGCTGACAAAACTGAGGCCCAGAGGTGACATAGCTCTGTCATATGAACCCAGGGAGAGGCTGCTTCGACCTAGGATACAGAGCAGGATGGTTTTCTGTCTCTGGCTGCTTTCAGAGATCTGCCAGCTCACACCCACCGAGGCTCTCGCCCAGACACAGGAAATGTGCGTGTGTCCCCTGGAGGCCAGAGCGGCAGGGCTCCAGTGAGTCATTTCCCAGGAGTGCAGACGTGTGCACTGAGGCAACCTTGTGCTGTCACCCAGATCCCCCCTCCCCCCCTAACCTCCCCGCTGTGCTCTAGAGAAACTCCCTGCCTGGCTTCAGGATCCATACAGCAAGAGAGGGAAGCTGAAAGCCCCATCGTGAGAAGGGGAAAGGGAAGAAGGGGGGCTTGGATGTCAGACTTCCATCATTTCGAATATCACTATTGGGACTAGCTGGGACCAGAGGCGAGTTACTTAACCTCTTTGAGCCTCAGTTTATTCATCAGAAAAACGGGAAACCACTCTTACCTCTGCAGAGTTGCCATAAGGATTAGTGATCACCTTTGTCAAGTGTCCGGCACAGAGTACAGAACTTCTGTGGTATCTTTATTAGCCACCCGGGCATTCTGACGTAACCACAGCGATACCCAGCCACAGCCTGGGCAGCCACAGCACAGTCTCCATGATCCTCCTGGTGACACATGAGATCCTGGCTGTCTTGTTGTCCTTACGAAGGTAGTCACTGTCCTGTGCTCCTATGACATTCCCATCGGTTTAGGTTGGAGTGTGGAAGGCCTTGTCAGAGCCTGTACCTGGGACCCTTGGGTGGCCCTCAGGACCTGGGAACCCACTGAAATCGTACGCCTGCATCTGAAAATGCAGATGTACATTTTTCTGGGAAAGACACCAGGGTTTTCCTCAAATCAAAGGGTTCTGTGTTCCAAAAACTGAAGGACGCGTATCCCTAAAGCCAAGGCATAAGGAAGCACCAAACTTTGGGACAGAGTCCTGGGTTTGGGGATCAGCTCCCTGATCCTGATGTATTGGGCACATTGCACAGCATCTGATTCAGATCTGGCCTCCCGTTCTTCACTGATGAGAACTGTGGCATGCCTCGCCCACCAGTCCGGAGTCAACTGACATCCTATGGAGGAAGCCCGGAGTAGGGCAGCCAAGGATGGGCGGGGCTCTCAAAACGGCCACCAGGCCAGCAAAGGGCCTTGCAGGGTCCACCCTGCAGGGTCAGTGTGTTTGCTTCCAATTTAAATACATGGGGGTTTAAAGTGCATGACATTGCCTGGCTGGCCTGGCTCAGTGGTTGAGCGTCGACCTATGAACCAGGAAGTCATGGTTCGAGTCCCAGTCAAGGCACGTGCCCGGTTGTGCAGGCTTGATCCCCAGTGTGGGGCATGCAGAAGGCAGCCAGTGATTCTCTCTCATCATTGATGTTTCTGTGTCTCTCTCCCTCTCCCTTCCTCTCTGAAATCAATAAAAATATATTTTTAAAATATATAAGTAAAAAATAAATAAAATGGGTGAGATTAAGCTGTGGTGATGAGCAGGACCGTGGTGCCCCGTGGGGAGAGTCATGATCAAAGGTGTCGGAAGAGGACTGTGAAGGTGCAGCCCAAGTTCCAGGTCTTGGCAGGGAGCTGGCAGCACGAGCCTGTCCCCTTTGTGAAAACATCTCACTGGATGCTGGGGGTTTGCGCATATGATGCTCCAACAGGAAGTTTCCTCAAAACACCTTCAGCTGAGGAAAGTGGGAAAAGGAGGTAAAATCAGCTCGTTGGGGACTTTTCTATATAATTTTGCAGTGAAGTTAGCACACAGCTTGAAGAAAGAGCAATTTATATATAAACACAAATAACAGAGTAAGATTTTAAAATAATCCAAAGGCCAGATTTAAGTATCTTTCTTCTTAACCCAAACTGCTGTCTCAGTCTCCTTACATAACGTTGGCTTTCTTTAATTATCTCCCAGGGCCCACAGGCTGTCTCAGGCCTCTGCACAGCCATGAGGGGCCTGCCTGGGTCTGGCCTATTTTGGGTAGCCCATCCGCCAGGGCGGTGGCTCTGCTCAGCACACCCCTGAGCCCTGAGTGCTGCGTCCCATCCCCTCTCCTGCGAGGCTTCCCTCCCGCTTCACAGGCGTCCCACTGTCCTGAGGTTTCTTCTCATCAGCCCCGCAAACTCACCTGAGGGGGGAACTTCCCTTGACCCCACAGTCCCCTCCAGGAACCATCCCATTTCTCTCTGCCCCTTTTTTATTAAAATATTTTTTTATTGATTTCAATCATTGATCAGCTGTCTCCTACATGTCCCACACTGGGGATCAAGCCCACAACCCGGGCATGTGCCCTGACCCAGAATCGAACCATGACCTCCTGGTTCTTAGGTCAATGCTCAACCACTAAGCCAGACCGGCCGAGCTTTTTTTTTTTTTTTTTTTTTTTCTTCTTCCCTTTAGAGGCAGTGTTTTCTTTTTCTTTTCTTTTTCTTTTTAAAGTTTAATTCAATTTATTGGGTAACATTGGTTAATATCATTATGTAAGTTTCAGGTGTACAAATGTATAATACAACATCTTTGTATGCCATTGTATGCTCACCACCCAAACTCTAGCCTCCTTCCATTACCATATATTTGACCGCCTTTATCTTCTTCATCCTCCCCCCAACCCCCTTCCCCTCTGGTAACCACCACACTGTTATCTATGTCTATGGGTTTGTTTTGTATGTTCTTTTGTTATTTTCTGTTTTATACCCGACATGAGTGAAATCATACGGTTCTTGTTCTTTTCCATCTGACTTATTTCACTTAGCATGATAGTCTCAAGATCCATCCATGTTGTTGCAAAAGGCAATATTTTGTCCTTTTTATGGCTGAGTAGTATTCCATTGTATATACAGTGGGACAAAAAGTGGGGTTACAGTTGTTCATATGGAAAATAAGGCAATAATCTATATATATAAAAGCCAAGGGACTGGAACGCCAGAACAACCGGTCGCTATGACACTCACTGCAGCTGGCCAGCCGGCCCAATCAGGGATGGGGATGGCCGGCCGGCCAACCTCCCGCGTCCCCTCCCCCCAGCCAGCCTGACCCCAATCGCCCCTGATCTGGGCAGGCCAGCCAAACCCCACCTGTGCACACATTCGTGCACCAGGCCTCTAGTTAATAGATAATAATACAAGGATAAACTCTGTGTTTCACATACAACTGTAAACTACTTTTGCCCCACCCTCTATGTACTACATCTTTTTTTTTAAGCAAAGTGGTTTTATTTATTTTTTTAAATACTTCTTTATTGTTGAAAGTATTACATAAATCCCCTTCTCCCCCCATTGACCTCGTCAGGCCACCCCCACCTCCCTCCTGCCCCAGGCCTTCACCACCCTGTTGTCTGTGTCCATGGGTCATGCATATCTGCATACAAGGTCTTTGGTTGATTACTTCCCACCCACCCACCCTCCCCTGCCTTCCCTCTGAGGTTCTGCCTCTGTTCCATGCTTCCATGTCTCTGGATCCACTGTGTTCATCAGTTTATTTTGTTACTTAGATTCCGCATATGAGATCATGTGATGCTTGTCTTTCTCTGACTTATTTCACTTAGCATGATGCTCTCCAGGTCCCTCCATGTTGTCTCAAGGGGTAAGGGATTCTTCTTTTTTGCTGCTGCATAGCATTCCGTGGTGTAAATGTACCACCACTTTTTTATCCACTCATCTACCGATGGGCACTTGGGCTGTTTCCAGATCTTCGCTACTGTAAATTGTGCTGCTATGAACACAGGGGTGCACGCATTCTTTCTGATGGGTGCTTCGGGTTTTGTAGATATATTCCTAGAAGTGGGATCACTGGGCCAAATGGCAGTTCCATTTTTAACTTTTTCAGAGAACTCCGTTATGTCCCCCAGTTATTTAGTGAAAGACCCTTAGCTTGTTTCCAGGTCTTGGCTGTTGTGAATAATGTACAGCCAGTGTTTTCACAAGAATTGTCACCACACACGCTGTCTCTCTGAGGAAACCTAGACAGAATGGGTAGCTGTGCAGCGAGATTGGTGGGTGACTGAGTCAGATCAGAGCCCAGGCAGTTTCACTGGTCAGTTCCCATCACTGACCTGCTTGTGCAATGTCCGTGTCCCCAACAGACTAGTGGATCTATGACAGCGGTTCTCAACCTGTGGGTCGCGACCCCTTTGGGAGTCGAACAACCCTTTCACAGGGGTCGCCTAAGACCATCGGAAAACACATATATAATTACATATTGCTTTGTGATTAGTCACTATGCTTTAATTATGTTCAATTTATAACAATGAAATTGGGGGTCACCACAACATGAGGAACTGTATTAAAGGGTCGCGGCATTAGGAAGGTTGAGAATCACTGATCTAGGAGGACAGGATCCATGCCTCCTTGTTGAATGCATGAATGAATGAATGCATGAATGAATGAATGAAATTATTTCCATCCCTTCAGGCTCCCTGGCAGGGGGGGAGGAGCGGGGGTGCAGGGCCTGCCGCACTGCAGGTCTATATGTCACTGGGGAGGCTGCATCCCAGGGGACAGAGAGGCCCTTCTAAGTGACTGTGTCCCAGCACACACTTTCCTCCCAGTCCATCCACAGGTCTTCTGAGAGAGACAGCTGGGCACAAGGTCCTGTGTGAGGAAAAGCTAGTCGAAGGAGACCCTCCACTCCACTTAGAACTTAGTAAAACCAAACGGGGCTGTGAATAGAGAACTTCTGGCTACAAAGGTTAGAGGAGGAGGTCAGGGAAGGCTTCTCGGAGGAGGAGGGCTTTGCAGTCAGTCTTGAGTGAGTCAGTAAATGGAGCCAAGGTGGGAGAAGGCAGACCCTGCAGAGACAACGAGGAGCAAAAGCTGGAGGTAGATGGGAGCGGATGAATGTGGCTGGACTGGAGATCTGTGGCCGGGAGGGAGAGGGATGTGGGGCCCCAGGCGGGAAGTGGGCCAGCGAGCGCCTGAGTGCAGGCTAAGCCCTTTCTCCTCTTGCATCCTGGTGGTCCACGTGCATGGGGACCACAGAATACTGTCTCACACGCTCACTCATTCGAAAAGATCCTCTCAACTTAGATAAAGGGACGCCGCGTTATGGAAAGATGTGTTCTGCTAAGGAATGGCTCTCGGGCCAAACACACTTCCAGGTTTCAACTAAATACTCTTATCTCCGCCTTCGCCTCGGCAGACAGCACTTAACCAAATCCCTTCTGCCCGTCCCCCCGCCGCCCAGGCCCTTTTCTCTGCCCAGGCCTGCCTGCCCCTCTGCTGGTGGCTGCTGCTCTGAGGACAAATGCTAATGATGCCTTCAGCACAGCCCTAGTGTTCTCTGCTTCGTTGTCTCAGGCCCCGCGTCCCCTGCCCAGATGGCCCTTGGTCACTGCTTTCCACCCAGACTCACCACAGAACCAGCAGAGCTCCCTCGGCCAAGGGACAGACGTCCAGCCCAGCTTCTGCGGTGTGGCCTCACACGCCACCCTCCACCCCGGAGACTGGCACCTGTGTCTCGTCACCGAGCGGTGCAGGCATTGAATCGTCTTCAGTCGGGCGTGCCAAGACTACCGTGTTGAAGAGGGCACGGTTTAAGCCAAAGCTTCTTCAGAATGCCATGCTCGGTAGCACAGCAAGAAGCCGGTGTGCCCCTTCTCCCACCCCTCACAGCCCTTTGTGGTTACTGAGCCCTCCCCGCTCACACACACACACACAGACTTGGCATACCATGAGGAGCCTAAGAAGTTTCTTCCCAGGCTCGAGGAGGGTGGCTGGCACAGCCCTGCAGATAACCACGTGCCCTGATGAGTGAGCAGGGAGCGCCCTGGGCTCTCGGATCAGGCCCTTCCTCTGAAGCCGGTGGCTCACCCTCTGGGCTCTGCCCTCCTCAAGTGCCCCCCGAGACTGCAGAGAAGCCCGCCATCTGTCCACAGTGACCTCCCCACCAGCCTTCTTCTTTCTAAGGACGCTTCTGGGTCTGCTCCATGAAAGGAAACATCTTGCACCCCCGGGAGGCGTCCCGTCTTCCCTGAGCTGCCCACCCTGCTCTGATGAACGTAACCACAGGAGAAGGCAGGGAGGCGGTGGGGAGGGGAGGCCTCGTCCAGGGACTCGGGTGTCTGGACAGCGGCTCGGCTGCCCGGGAAAGCTTACCCAGAGGAGGAAAGGGCTGTTGCGCAAGCGAGCTGGGCGCTCGGAGCTGGCCCGCAGGCCCCTGGCATGCGCAGGGCCTGTTAGGAAATCAAGGAGCCGCTCTGTCTGCTTTCCAGCAGGCGCCACTTCTTTTTCCACTGCTTTGCTCAACTCACGGCCTGGCTCCGGGGCCAGGCTGGCGGTGGGCGGGCAGGCGGGCATCCTCTGCCACAGGCCTGGTGCCTGGGAGCGCCTGCTCTTGCCTCGGCTCGTGTTGTCACAAGCGCCCCGGCCGAGACTGCAGACTCATGCTGATAAGACCAGCCGGCGCGGTGGCCATCTCCCAGACCCTCGGGGAAGGATTCCAGACGACTTCCTTCTGGGTTGAGCGTCACTGTCCTTATCTCCTTTCCTGCCAGGCGGGGACCCCTCACTAGTCGCACACAAATGAAAACCCTACCCCGGACCCCAGACAGACAGCTCCACATCCTTGCAGGGGGAGGGCTGGCCCCTGGCTCCGTTCAACCTATCGGTCAGGGGGAGCAGGAAGTGCGCATTGAGATAATATTATAAATTTGATCCAGAAGGGGGCAGGTTGAGAAGGGCGTCCAAAAATCGGAGTCGCCTTGGTGTCTGCTGTGAAAGCTCTTGGACCTGTCAATCAATTGAGATATTTCTTGGAGGAAACACAAGCAGGGGGTGGGCCAAAGGCCAATCGCTAGGTTCAAGGGCAACTGGGATAGAGAGGGGGGCCCTTCGGGGGCTAAGAGGAGTGGGGTGGGAATAAGAATGAGCGCAGGCACGGCCCCACCCCTGAGCGTCTTGCAGGCCTGAGAATTGCCATTTCATGGAACATGGGACCTGGGGGGTAGTCGTGGGGAGGTGGGAATGTGGAAAACTGAAGCCCTGGGGTGTCAACTGGTGGCCCGGCTTCCGGGGCTCATCGCTGTGAGAACTGAAAGCAGACCCCAGCCTTGCGACGCCTGACTCTGTCCGAGGCTTGGTGTTCCTCCTCGGGCGAGGAGAGCCGTCTGCCTCAGGCACGCAGGCTTGCTCTGGGGGCTGTGCTTCCCGGAGGCAGAAGGCTGGCCTCGTTGACCCCTCAAGGGCTCATCCAAGCCCCCCGTGGCTGACTTCTACGAGGCCAGTTGCTATGGGGACTATAACTTTGAATTTCCTGGCTCTGGGGCTGTGAAAATCACAGCCTGAACCTTCCGTTGATGTGGGTTTCTAGATTAATTTCCTGTTTGATTGTTTACTTTAGAGAGCGGAAAATGCCTTTGCAGGCAGCTCGCTCCCTCCACCAAGACGCTTATCACGCCCTCCCCCACACCAGCAAGGTCAAGTCCAGGACTCAGTGGGCGGAGGTGGGGAGCCAGGGGGTGGGACCAGGGACCAGGGGTGGGGGGCGGCACATGTAAGAGCAGATGGCAGCCTGGGGCCCCCTCCCCTGCCCTGCCCTCTCCTGGTGCCAGCCGAGGGTCCCAGCCCAGTGACCTGTGAGTTCAGAAACTGCCTGTTGTGGGCCATCTGCCCACCACCTGCGCCCCAGGTCTGGCTCCCAGCCAGCCCAAAGCCCTCTCCTGTCTCGGGGAGCTGTTTTGTGCTGAGTCAGACACAGAAGGCAGTCATTCCTTCAGAGGGGTGTCCAGAGGGTACTGTGAGGGGGCTGCTGGTCCCAGGTGCCACCGGACACCCAGTGCCTCCGGGCTGGGCACTGCTGGCCGAGCTCCCCAGGGAAGCTTAGAAAATAACTGCTCTCCCCCGGGCCCCGCTGCTGCAGCCGAGAGCAACGGACAGTGTGCCCGGTACCGTAACCGTCCTGTTCCTGGCTCCCGTCCCTGGGGAGCAGTTAACGCTCAGGCTCACGCCAGGCTTAGCGGCAGGTGGCACGGTCTCCTGCCATGTTGACCACCTCTCGCCAGGATCCTGTAGGGCTGCTTTGTCACCTTCAGAGCCCTGCCACCCCACCTGCGAAACCCGCAGAGAGGCAAGAGCACTGACCCCCTGCATACATGGGGGCCCTGCGGCAGGAGGAGGGGAGGGGGACCGGGCTGGAGGTCTCCCGAGCCGTCAGATGGTACCTGGGGTAAGATCTCCCAACTCCTCACCGCCCCTTCCCTTGTCGAGGTGACTACATAAACACCACTTTGGGGAGCACAAGGAACCCTAGTCCTAGTCACTTTGGGATGCGGGGTGACAACCAGAATCATCCCAGGCAACCCGGGATAGGGGTGTGGTCACCGCCTTTTTCTGTCCTCTCCCCACTGGCCTTGATCATGTGGGCCTCCTTCATGAGGCAGTGGTCCTGCCACCTGACTGTGGAGGCAGATGAGACCTGGGTTCCACTCCTGGTTTTCCTTTCCCGTGTGTCCGTGGGGAAGTCATGTCCCGCCGCGCCTCATGCCTGCAGCTGTGGCATGAAGACCCTACCGTGGCGTCGGACTCAGGTGAACTGGTAGAAGGGTGACACGGATCTGGACGTGCGCATACAGCTCAGCACACGAGCTAGAGCAAACACTCAGAATGTCAGTCCTCAGGAGACCCCTCTTTTTAAAAAAATAATATATTTTTATGGATTTCAGAGAGGAAGGGAGAGGGAGAGAGAGATAGAAATGTCAATGATGGGAGAGGATCATTGATTGGCTGCCTCCTACACAGCCCCTACTGGGGATCCAGCATGCAACCCAGGCATGTGCCCTGACTGGGAATCGAACCATAACCTCCTGGTCCATAGGTTGACACTCAACCACTGAGCCACACCAGCTGGGCAGGAGACTCCGAGTGCCAGGTAAGGCCTAGGGGCTGCCTCGGGAGTGTTCTGCTTGCCCTTTGGGAGAGGTTCGAGCAGATGGGGGCAGTGGGCACAGAGCAAGCCGACAGGACAGGCAGCTCCTGGAAGACTTCCCTCAGGGAGGCCAGGAGGTGTTATCAGTGTCACAGACAATGGCCCCGGGGTTTCAAACTCAACCCAAGGTCCTGGGAGCTCATGGCTGTAGGGACTCTGTGAACGGAACTGGCCTCCTGTCCAGGCTCCTGGCCAGGGCTTGGCCCCGAAGAAGAGCCACTGGAGCCGGGGTCCTCTGGCTCCAGTATCTGCAGGATTCAGTGTCTTCTCTGATCCTCGGATTACATTTCCACCACCACCACCACCCCCCCAGGGCCAGCTGTGGGCTGAAGCATTCCCCCATGTGACATTTACTGTGGCCACTTTGTACGCGGCAGTTTGCAAGCTCGGCAGGAAGGAGGCTAATTATTGCCGCCGGGGCGCCTGGTCCGCAGTTAGGGTGCCTGCCCGCCTGCCCGCCCTAGTGAGATGGGCTGGCAGCCAGGCCACAGGGCACAGCTTGGACCGAAGTCCAGGTCACAGCCATGAATTTCCTTGACATCTGACCATGGCCACCGCACTGGGGCCTATTAGGCTAGTGGAGAAGTGACATTTGGGGCAGATTTTCCTCTCCTGGCACGGAGTGATGGTAATAATGAACGTAAAGCAACACTAATTCTGTTGTTCAGCTGCAGGCTGCGTGGCCTGAGCATCACACATGTACTGTGTTCACAGCCCCTCCTGGCCATTCCAGACTTGGCCTCCCCTCTCCGAGTAACCCCCTCTCTCCTGCATTCTGCCCACTCATCTCTGCCTCTCGCCCTCAAACGTGCTCAGGTGTCTCCCGCGTTAACCACCACTCACCTTGACCCTTTGCCAGTCTTTCTCCTAGCACCTTACCCTCTTCTCTTCCGTAGGCAAGTTCCCAAAAAAGAAAGAAAAAGAGAGGGAGAAACAGAAGAACAGAAACCCCAAAGAAAAAGAAAGAAATGGTGGACCCTTTCAGTCTCCATTTCCTGACCACCCTCGCCCTCCAACCCCACCTCACCCAGGGTTCCACCTGCCCCTCCCCCTGCACTGATGTCCTCATGGTAAAGGTCACCCGTGGTCTCCTAATCACCATATCCAGAGAGCCCTGGTCATTGTCCATCTTCCTTGACCTCTCGGAGAACTTGACACCATTGACCTTGTCCTTCTTAGAATTTGCTTGGTTTCTGTGACATCACTTCTTCCTGTTGCTCTGGGCTTTCTGACCGTTCTCCTTCACCTCTGGGGGTTCCTCCTCCTCTCCCCCCTTTCCCAGTTTGGAGCTTTTATCCTCTTACCTTCTCATATATTCTCTCTTCCCCCAGGACATCTCACTCACACCCATGGCCTTGACTAACACCTGGGCACTGGTGATCACAAATAGCCAGCCCCCCACTAGTCATCTTCCCTGATATCCTCGGGGACCGTAGACTCAATATTTCTGACACTGAACTTATTTGCCCTCCTCCAAACCAATGCCTCCTGCCTTCCTAGTATCCTTGGTGATATTGCCATTTATCCAGTTGACCAAGCCCTAAACCTGGGGGCTGTCCATCTTCAAGATCGTCCTTGTCCTCACCCTCACTTCTGCCCCCTAAACACACCTCCTCAATTCAAGCATCAATTCATAATTTCTCATCGCAGCAGCCTTCCTGGTCTCCTTGCTGCCAGTCCCACCTCCACCCTACCAGCTCCAGTCCATTCTCCATGCTGTGCAGGAAAGGATGTTTTGAGAATGCACATATTATCTTCCTACTCTCCGGTTTAAAATCTCTCAGTGGCTCTCTAGTCCCTTAGGATAAAATTCAAACTAGTAGCACGGCATCTAGAGCCTTTTAGGATGTGGCCCTTGTGCTCTTTACCATCGTGTTCTCTCTCTCCCCCCAGCACCATATATTTCAGCATCTTGAAGTACTTGTTATTCACCAGTGCACTCTGCTAGTCCACATTTTTAGCTTTTGTGCATATGCCATATGTTGCTTCTTATGCCTTATGCCTGGCGTGTTCTCCACCACCACCAGCCCTCCTGTGTTCCAACGCCACATGCCTAGCACACTCTCTTGATTTCCCCCTACTAGACTGTACGTTGCAAGTCTTATAGTCTTGTTAATCCCTACACTTATACAGTATTTAGCACATAGTAGGTGTTGCATAAATGTTGTTGGAAGGATGGAGCGATGGATGGATGGATAGCTAGATGAATGAAAGAATGGATGATGAGCCCTGGCTGGGTAGCTCTGTTGGTTAGAGCATTGTCCTGATACACCAAAGTTGCAGGTTCGATCCCCAGTCAGGGCACATACAAGAATCAACCAGTGAATGCGTAAATAAGTGGAACAACAAATCGATGTCTCTCCTCCCTCTCTCTTTCTAAAATAAATCGGTAAATAAAATGTTTGTTAAAAAGAATGGATGGGGGATGGAAGGTTGGATCTATGATGTGTGGGTAGACAGAAGGATGGGCAGATAAGTGGATGCATTGGTAGACAAATGGTTGCATGGGTGGGTGAAAAGCTGGATGGATAACTTGGTGGGTGAGTAAGTGGATATACAGATGGGTAGGTGGATAAATGGGTGAATGGATAGATAGTGGCCAATGCAGCCACAAAATAGGTAAAAATCATTTCACTTTTGTGAAGACCCCGGTTGATTATTGTCACCAGTCAACAAAAGTAAGACTTACGAGCTCCGACCAGGAAAATAGGAGTTAGCTAATGTGGGAGAAATGAAAATAATTCCCCAAGAAAGAGGATGCTGACCCAGGACTTCTGTGCACCTTTTAGATCTTCTCAGACTTGCTGTCTGTCTGGCTTGTTCAAGACGCGGAACTGCTGAGCCTCGGATTCTCTACGTGATTAAGTAGAGATAGCAGTGCCCGTGGCCTTTCCCTATCTCTGCGAGAGTCACGGGGGGGCGCGGGACGGTGCGTACAAAGCATGGCAAGGCCTTCGGGGAAGGTCCGTGCTTGTGAAGATACACATTTAATAACAGTAATCACACCTTGTATTTGAATCAGGCTTTGTACTCTTCAAAGCTCTTTCACGTACATTATCTCAGTAGGCTCTCAAAACAGTTCTGGGCAGGTGTCGTCCCCATTCTCACGCGAGGAGACTGAGGTGCGGGGTGACAAAGTGACAGGGTTCCCGTCGGTGAGCAGCGGGCCTGCTGGCTCGGAGCCTGCTGCACGCTTGGCTGGCAGCCTATTTCAGATAGACTCCCCGCTTCCCTGCCTCCTGAAGAGCCCCGGGCACTCCTGGCCCTCTTCTTGCCGACTCAAGCCCGGTGTCGGTTCGGTTCCTCTAGATGTAGCTGTAGACGCCGATCCAGGTGCCGCAGGGGAGCAGCGGGGAGGGGCCCAGGCTCCTACGTGAGGGCGCTCCTGAGAGGCAGGTGGCCCTGTGCAGCTCCCACCCCAGCCCCGTGCCAAACCGCGTGCCATGCATCGGGCATCTCCTGTGCCTCCGCCGCGTTATCCTCCCTCCTCTTGCTCTCCATCAGCCTTGCTGCCCATCACTGTGGCCTCCTGGGCCAGTGCAGTCCTCCACCTCCCACTCCCGTCTCTTCCTTCCCTCTCCTCTTCCTGCGACTTCTCCCACACTCAGCTGGTCCTGCCTCGGCCTTGGCCCTTCTGCAGGCTCAGCCAAGCGATCAGAGCTCTGGATTGTTCCCCAGACACCAGCCCATGACATGCACTCTGAAATCTCCTCACTTTTGCTCCTTTGTTGCCGCCCCAGCCCACCCTGGGCTACCCCCGAGCCGTGCTTTTACGGTGGCCGTGCTAGGCTGCTGGGACTGGTTCTACGAGGCTGAAATCATGCTGTTGGTGAGCTGCGTGGTCAGGGTGGGCTACCCCACCTGCCTCAGGTCAGCCCTCACTCCTCACCGGTAAGAGAAGAAGCTGTCGTCTCCAGCGCTCCCTTGCCTCCCACACACGAAGGCAGCCCTGTGGGCCCTTCCGTCAGCACCCTCTTTCCCTCTCCACGGGGTGGCATCCCAAGCAACCAGCCCGGCTCCATCCTGGGCATGCCTTGGGCAGCATGCCCATGCCCTGTGGACCTTCCGTCGGGGACGCTGGGACGCTCCCACCAGGCCGCCTTTCTCCCCAGTCGCTGTCGGGCCTCCCACAGCCTGACTCCAGGCACCTTGGCCTCTCCCCGAGGGAGGATGTGATGGGTGTGCCCACAACAAGTCTCCGGCAGAGACAATAGGACAGGAATGCATTAGCTTCCGAACAAACACTGTGTGGGCTCGCACAATTGCCTTGGATTCCCGTCCAAGAAACACAGTCCGCTGTTTGAGGGCAAGGGTGGCTGGCCTGCCCCAGCCCGCCCACTCCCCTCTCTGCGCCAGAGACTTCGACAAGTAGGCTGCTCCTTCCCCCACCCCAGGGTCCTCAGCCCCCAGGGCGGGCAGCCCTGCCTTCCCCAGCGGACGGACGGAAGGCTTTTCTTCCCGAGAGCGGTGGCAGAGACGGGCGGCCTGCCCCCCCAGAGTGTCCGCCCTGCCACCGCCTTTTTAAAACACTTTCTTGTCGTAAACTGTACGTAACGTAAGATGGGTTGTTTCAGCCGTTCTTGCGTGTACCGTTCAGGGCATGAAGTGCGTTACTGTTGTCAGGCAACCATCCCCACCACCCATCTCTAGGGCTTTCCATCTCCCCAACCTGAAACCCTGGCCCGTCACACAACAGCTCCCAGGACTCCTCCCGCCAGCCCCGGCCACCCACCAGTCCACTTCTGTCCCCATGAACACGACACCTCCTGGAGATGGGACCCTACAGTGGTAGTTGTTCTTTTTTTTAATTTCTTTATTGATAAAGATATTACATATGTGTCCTTATCCCCACATTACCCCCCACACACACTCATGCCCTCACCCCCCTGGTGTCTGTGTCCATTGGTTAGGCCTATATGCTTGCATATAAGTCCTTTGGTTGACCTCTCCCCCTGACCCCCACCCTCCCCTACCTTCCCTGTGAGGTTTGACAGTCTGATCGATGCTTCTCTGTCTCTGGATTTGTTTTTGTTTATCAGTTCATGTTGTTCATTGTATTCCATAAATGAGTGCGATCATGTGACATTTTTCTTTCTCTGACTGGCTTATTTCACTTAGCATAATGCTCTCCAGGTCCATCCATGGTGTGGCAAATGGTAAGAGTTCCTTCTTTTTTACCGCAGCATAGTATTCCATTGTGTGGATGTACCACAGTTTTTAACCCACTCATCTGCTGATGGGCACTTAGGCTGTTTCCAAATGTTAGCTATTGTAAGTTGTGCTGCTATGAACATAGGGGTGCATATGTCCTTTCTGATGGGTGTTTCTGGTTTCTTGGGATATATTCCCAGAAGTGGGATCACTGGGTCAAATGGGAGTTCCATTTTTAGTTTTTTCAGGAAACTCCATACTGTTCTCCGGTAGTTGTTCTTCTGTGACTGGCTTGTTTCACGGAGCACAATGTCCGCAAGGTTCACCCAGCGTGGATGAACCTCCACAGCGTTACGTTGGGTGGAAGCCATCCACAGGGACTACTCTATCGTGTGATTCCGTTTACCTGGAATGTCCAGAACAGGCGGATCCACAGAGACCAAGGAGCTGAGCGGTGGCAAGGGGATGGGGGTTGGGACTAACTGCTAATGGGCACAGGTTTCTTTTGGGGGCAATGAAGATATTCTGGACTTAGTGGGGATGGCTGCGGGACTTTATGACTTTATGAATACGCTAAGTCACTGGATTGTATACTTAAAAATGGCAAATTTGGTGTTACCTGAATTCCACATCAATTAGAAAAGCAAAAGGGAGAGACTGAGAGAAGAAACGAGGCATTAGAGGGAAGCCTGGGTGGGGGCGTGGCCAGGTCCAGTGCTGGGCTGCCGGCCGGGGCCTTGGCCATTAAGCGGGTCCAGCCTTGGGGAAGCCGGTGGGCCTGTGGTTTGGCAGCAGAGCACTTTGATGTCCAGAAGTCCTCCCATAGCCAGGGCCCAGGACCACGGCCGAGCCCCCGCTCACCAATCAGGAAGTCTTTAAGCTAATTTCTCTGAGGATTTTCGCTGGCCATTGTAACCGCCAGTGATCCCGGCATCCTTGCTGCCTCTTCAAGCCCACCTGTACCTTGCTTTGCCGTGGCCTCTGACCTGGCCAGGGCGCCCAGGCTGTGTCCACAGCAGTCCTCCAGGGGCTCAGCTCCCGCCCGAGAAGGCCCGGCTTCCTGGTACCCTCTGACCCTTGGAGATGCACACTCCAGGCTGCCCCGGGGCTGGGCAGGGGCCCGGCTGCGGGGGACTGGAGCAGGCGCCCTGAGCCGTGGTCCCTGGTGCTCGCTTCGGCAGCCCGGCACTGAGATGGTCTCGCCCCCACAGCTCCTGCAGTCCCAGGACGTGAAGGAAGACGCCGTGCTGTGCTGCTCCATGGAGGTAAGCAGCGCGCGGGCTGGTGGGGAGCGGCTTCCTGTGTGGAATGTGAATGTTCACAGGGAGACTGCCCACCGCGGGCCGGAGGGGCGGAGGACTGCTGGCCATGGAGAGGGTCACACGAGGGCTGGCATCGTCACCCTCCCTGTCCCCAGGGCTGCCCTCTCCTCGCACCAGGCACACACCTAAGTGACGTAAGAGATTCCGGGTGACCCCTGAACCCCGATATCAACCTGGGCCTTGGTGCTGTGGAGCTTGGGGAAGGCGCCTGAGGCTTGCATCCCAGTGTCGCAGAACAGCCCTCGGGAGGTGCCAGGCCTGTCCCCCAAGTGTGGCCGCTGCTCGTGGAAACTCTCCCTCTGGGATCTGCCCGCAGGCACTGGGCTCTGGCCTACTCACGGGGACAGACCTTTGCCCTCGGAAGACAGCCCAGAGCCATTCCGAGTGGAGCACAGTGAGGGAGGGGCGTCCATCCTGGGCACCGAGGACGCGCCAGGCAGGCTGAGCTCACCTCTCAGGCGGCTGCTGCCCGCTGCCAAGGCTGCTCCCGAGAATCTCAGAGGCTAGAGTGCCGGAGCCCGGACCACAGCTTAGGTGTAAGGGACAGTCACTCCGGTCACGGTCGGGCTCCGGCTGCGTGACTGCAGGGAGAGCGGGGAGAAGGAGAAGGCATGTTCCCTGCCCTCAGACAGCTTCTGCTCCGGCGAGACTGGCGAGACTAGATCACACACACACACATGCACATGCACGCACACACCCCACTGGATGGGCAGTGGGGGGAAAAAGTGTGGGTACAGAGCACTCCTCCTGGAAGAGTCCCAGGAGAGAGGTCAGGGTGGGCCCACGAGGTGAAGAAGGCTTTTGTGAAGAAGGCAGAGGCCTGCACACGGGGTGGGATGAGGCTGGGGGTGAGGTTATATGGAGAGCACGGCAGGGGCTGCTGGCCAGGGGTGCACAGCTCAGAAGGTTGGGGCGCCTTCCCAACAGGGGCTTTTCTAGGTGCTTGGGGGCCTCCCTGGAGGGGAAGCCCTCTGGCTGGCCTTCTGCCCGGTTCGTGTTTCTCTTCCCTCGTGTCACTGGTGTGGGCAGAGGTCAGTGCTGCGGGTGGGGAGGTGGGGCTGAGGCAGCGAGGAGGGAGGAGGGAAATAGGAGACATCCTGCTCTCCGCTCTCAGGTTCCACGTGGACACACACAGGTAACAATGACTAAGCTCATTTCCAGAGACACAGCCCAGCAAGTGAAAATTAACCTGGTGCAGCCTGGTCGCCTGTGAAGGGAGCAGTTCACACAGCCAGTGAGGGTCTGGGCGGCAGTCAGGGCAGGCTTCCTGTAGGAGGAAAGCTCTGGGGTGACAGGGAGACGTGTTGTGCTCCTGGGCAGCAGGCAATATTCCGATCCCTCTTACGTCTGCCAACAGATTGGTGGTTAAATGTGGGTTCTCGCAGTTGGCTGTTGCCGCACTCCGCCCTCCCTGTGTCCCAGAGGCCTGGGCCTGCACCTTCCTGAGATGATCCAGCTGGTTCTTGTCCCTGCCCCAGTTCACCCACCCAAGGTGGGTCGGGACCACTGCCGGGCCCACGTCCTGTCCTAACCGCGCCCCCTTCTCTGCCCACAGCTGCAGAGCACGGGCCGGCTGCTGGAGGAGCAGCTGCCCGAGATGATGACCGAGCTCCTGGCCAGCGCCCGAGACAAGATGCTGTGTCCCTCGGAGTCGATGCTGACCCGGTCGCTGCTTCTGGAGGTCATCGAGCTCCACGCCAACAGCTGGAACCCCCTGACGCCCCCCATCACGCAGTACTACAACAGAACCATCCAGAAACTGACAGCCTGACAGCCAGGGGCCTGGCGGGCGGCCCGCAGGCAGCTGGGCCCCGGTGCGCGGGCCAGATGGACAGGCAGGCGGACAGGGGTGGCCCTGGAGAAAGAAACAAACGGGAGGAAGGCAGGCAGAGCCGGAGGCCCGTCTGGAGCCTGGCGGGAAGGGATCGAATCCCAGGATGCCCCCCATCCGAGCCCCAGCCCTGGTGTGCGGCAGCGGCACGATCAGGGGAGCATGTTGCTTTTTCACGGTGGCCCGGCCCTCCCCCTTCACTCCTGCTCCTCCTGCCCCTCCCAGCAAGGAGCCCGCAGGCCTTTGTGCAGGGGTTTCATCCCCTGACTCCTCCTCCAGCGGGCAGCCGGCGCACCCGGGCACCGCGTGGGTCGGAAAGGACCTCAGAGGCTGGAAAGTGGGTCGGAGAGGGTGCATTGTTCCCGCATGCTGTCAGCCGCAGTCGCCAACTGGCAGCAGGCGACGTGTAGCAGATGTCCGGGAGGACAAAGGCAGGCACGGTCCCCACCAGCCGCCCGTCATGGACGGCCTTTGTCCACAGGGTTGAGCCGGGGACAGAGGCATCCCTTCTCTTCCAACCTTCGCGCTCTCTCCGCTCCCCCACCCCCACCCCAACTTCCAAGTCCTTCCCCCAGACCCCACGCCTGGGGCCTGGGCTGGGAGCAGGCGGGGGGCCGGGGATTGTAGCTCTCCTTGCGCTCTTTTGTTTCATTGTGTTATATTTTTCAAAAGTCAGCTGCTTTGAAGTCTCCTCTCTCAATGAAAGAGCCGCGATGGGATCCCACAGGCGACCCCGATGAGGGACATCACACCACCCCCTGTGGCTGAAGGCTCCCAGCCACAGACAGCTTGCCAGTAGCCAATTAGGGTCATTGGAAACGTCTGCCCGTGGGGGTCCCTCCGGAACCTGGGCACCTCCCTGCTCCTCTTCTCGCTGCTCTCAAAGGGCTGACACCTCACACTGGGGTGCAAGGCCCTGGGCCTGGCGGTGAACCGGGCACAGCACAGGCTGGCAAACGAAAACCAAAACGCTAGGGGATGTTTTCTGCTCCACACACAGGTCCTGTCCCAACCTCTGGGTGGGGGGTGGAGGGGTGGGGGTGGGGCGGGGAGGGGGGCTGCTCAGAATGTAACTACATGGGCCTAATCTCAACCCAAGCAAGACCCAGGACCCAGCCCTCCCACAGCCCAGGTCCCCATGCCCAGGGGGCTCGGGCACTGCCGCCCCTGGGCTGCTCATTGAGTCATGAGCAGGACAGTCAGGTGACCGGGCAGGGGTGCCAGGCTGCGAGCAAGGCAGGGCTCCTGCAGGAGTTGGTTCCTGGGAGCTTTCTCTGTGGAGGGAGATGGGATCGGGCTCTAGGCTGTTGTCACTGGCACCCGCACAGCACCCCACACACACACCTCTGGGTCCGGAGCTCACACTGTGATGAGCCCCAGAAAATGACCTCGGCCCAGCAGCTTCCTTATCTCCTCCTTTGCCGAGGCCAGTCACTCTGGGTCCCTGGAGGCGGCCTGGCTGCCCGGTCCGGTCAGGCTGGCACGAGGTGAGGGCTGGAGGAGGCTGCCCCTTGCTGACCCCGAGTCTGGGAAAGCAGGCAAGCGGGGAGGGGGCGGGGGGCAGGTTCCCCAGTACTCCCTGGCTTTCCCACCAGCTGCAACCTGCCTTCCAGCTGGGATGGGAGCTTGTGTCAGTCCCCCAAAAAGCGCTTGTGGGGGGCAGAGGGTTACCTGCAGCCGGCCGGGCGCCTCTGTCGGAGCCCGCACCCTCGTGGCCCAGCCTTTGCCTTCTCCTGCTTCCCAAGCTTCCTCACACCTCCTCCCGCCTTTCCTCCTCAGCCTGCACCTTTAGCCCAGCCTGGGCCGGGACGCCGGAGGCCCCTAGGAGGCCTCGAGGGAAGAGGGGGCGCTGATGTCAGGCTCAGAGAGGACACGGGGAAAATCGGGATCTGGAGGAGTCAGGCGGCCCCACCTGGCCAGCAGCCGCTTCCGCCAGGCCTCAGACACACCTGTGCTGACATGGGTCTTGCTTCCTTAAGTGTATGTGCATGTGCGTGTGTGGGTGGGTGTGTGTGTGTGTGTGCAGACGTGTGTGTGCACATGGGTATGGGTGTGGGTGCATCTGCTGAGAAGAAAACAGGAGGAAGGGAGAGGCCTAGGAGGGGGTGCAAGTCTAGAAGGCGGGAGAGTGGGGTCCCCCACCTGCTCCCCAGCTCAGAGAGCAAGCTTCATGCAGGGCCCCAGATACCGTGCGTGCAGCGGCTGCTGTTCCGGGGAAAGCCGGGACAGGTGGCATCCTGGGCACTGCAGGCCTCGTGCCCTTCCTCCTAGGGGCCCTCCTGGTGGTCTTGCCTGAGGGCCAACCCCTCCCTGACTGTTAGGACCAGAGTGTGAAGTGAGATATAAATATGTATACATATATAAATATATTTTTAATTACGTGTCGTGTCACGGTGGCTCCAGACGTGGTTTGCCTAGTTTATCCCATTGCTCGAAAGCGCTTCCTGGCCAATCCGAGAAACAGTTTCAGCTGTTTTTTCAAAAACAGGTTGCTGCTACTTTTTTCAGACGTGGAAGGAAAACGTTTAAAAAGGAATCATTTTTTTAAGGAAATAACATTAAAGGCTAAAACCTGAGACTCCGAAGCAGCTTCCCAGGAGAGACAATTCAGACGGGAACTGGGGGGCCGCGTGGGCACCCCACAGACGCCCCTCCCCAGGCCAGGCCCCCCCTCTGCTGAGTGAGAAGGCCATATCCAAGTTGACCTCTGAATGTATTTGAAGGGGCAACACTGGGTATTGCATTTCTAGGGCTTGCGCGGTTCTCCCCACGGGCCCGTGGCTTTCTCGGCACTCAGAGGCCGAGTCCGGCCGTCTGGTGTGGATTCTGTCCGTCTCCCCTGCCATCAAGGCGAGGCTGTCATTGTTCTCTCGGGCAGCCAGCCTGCTCGCCGCAGCCTTGCTCCCCTAGGCCGTGTGGCTTTGCTGAGCTCTGGGACCGCGGCTCCTCACCCCCCGCCCTGGACCCACCATCCTCGGTGAGGAGTGCACCTCCAAACCCAGTTCCGTCTGTTCGTCTGTAAACCTTCAAGGTCTGGGGATCTTCCTGTCCATCCATGTAAATGTAAATGTTGGCCGAATCGGTATTTATTCTAATTTTTATTTTATTTTTCTCCGGGGGGCATGGGGAGGGGGTGTGGGAAATGTACCACTGATCACGCCCTGGGCAGCTGCAGGGGGCGGGCCCAGAGGGCCAGGCCGCCAGAGGAGTCGCCCCTGGAGGCCGCCCCGGACGCCAAGCCCCCCGTCTCCTCTGGCCTCAGACACCAGCCCAGGCTCCTCAGATGGCAGGTTCGGGGCCCCGTGGAGGCCTGGCTCCCAGCTGCTGGGCAACCTCTGGCCAGGCCTGTGAGGGTGCAGACCCGAGAGGAGACGGCCTTCCTCCACTGGGGACGGGTGCGCAGAGGGCTGCCCGCCTCGTGGGAGCCGTCGGGAGCCTGGGCGGTGGGACCTGCCGCCCTGGGTGGGGCCTGGGCTTCCGCCAACGCTGCGGCGGATCCTGCTCACGCAACACCTCCCCTCCCTCCGTCGCCCTGCTTTCCAGCTGAACCCAAAGTACGAGTGGGTTTAACAAATAAACGGCACCGAAAAACAAGAATGCCCGGAGTCCGTGTTCTTTGTGAGTTGGGCAAAGGAAATCTCTCCCAGAGGCAATGGTGCCTCGGCTGGTGCCTCTCCTGGGGGAGCCTCTACCTGGGCGGTGAGCTAATAGGACGGTTCCCCACCGTTTGGCCTCCTTGGGGAGCAGGGGCGGGGTCTGGGGCCTGGGGAAGGCTGTGAAGGAGGGACCTCGGAGAACATGGGGGAGGAGACAGGGCCCCCATACTGGGAACTGTGGCCTAAGGGGCAGGCTGAGGCCAGTCCTGCAGAAAACAGCGATCTGGTTTGCTGCCTCTTTAACCAGCCCCCCACAACACCTCCCTTCCTTGGAATGTCACCGTGCATTTGGCAGTGACTCGTTAAGACTGGGGACTAGTGGCGTCTGAAAGTCAGCAGCAAGTGGCTGTCCTGTCCCGGGGGCTCAATCAGTCTTCCACCAAAGGGGCCCAGTGGTGCATTTTCCTGTGATGACATGTCCCTTGTTTTGCACCATCCCTCCCAGGGTGAGACACGGGACACTGCCGCCTGGGAACACATCCCCCTCGGGGGTTCGTTCTGGCTAGAAGGTGCCAGGCTTTCCCTCCTCAGGTGGCGACCAGAGCCTCTCCCCTTTACAGTTACCTGGCCCAGGTGGCAGCCAGGTCAGCCCAGGAGCTGGCGAGGGCACCTTGAGATTGGTCACTGCCCAGCACTGAGTCCCATGACACTGAGCAGAGACCACCGGTTAGGCCCTGGCTGGTGTGGCCCAGCGCGTTGGGCATCATCTGTGAACCCAGGTCTCTGGTTTGATTCCCGGTCAGGGCACATACCCAAGTCGTGGCTTCGATTCCCAGGATCATGCAGGAAGTAGACGATAGATATTTCTCTCATCCATGTTTCTCTCTCCCTCTCTAAAAAATCAATTTTTTTTTAAAAAAAGAACGCACAGGTTGATAGACATTTAAATTAAACATTTGAGATATTTTGTCAAGACAGTTTTTTACAAAATGCAGAGTTTTTTACAAAATGCAGAGCAGAAAGCAGCAGTGAAAATGAAAGGTGTTTAAAGGTAAGCGAGAGGGTGGGGAGGGGGAAATCTTACCAAACAGTACTCACCAAAGGAGAGAGGAGGTTTTTCTGGGTGGCTTAGTCCTGGTTCCAGAAGGTTCTAAAGAACTGAAAACGATGAAATATACCATCCAAAGGACAATGTTTCTCTCCTGCCTTTCACTGCCACCTCTGCTGACACGAGTTGCCTGTCCTTCTGAGGACGGGTTAGATTTGCACGGAGGTCTGTCGGAGGGAGGGGAAGCGTGTTTTGAATGAATAAACTAGAAAGTAGACACACGTGTGCTGAAACACACGCCTTGTAAAGGCCTTCGTCCCACGGCAGACACAGCAGAAAAAGGAGGGGCTGAGAAAGTGAAGGGAGAGAGCTCCTGGCGAGAATGAACGGCCTCCTCCCCTCAGCTCCCCCGTGGCCTCGGGCCGTCTAGACGCTGCCGGTTCAATGGAGGCAGATGCGTACCTTTGATTCCCGTTTCACAAATGGGAAAACAGACATGACCGACCCAGAGCCGAAGGCCGGTCCCTGGAAGTGTCGGGCCGGACAGCCAAGTGCCCCTTCCCCCAGCCCAGAAGGTGAGCGTGTCCTCAGCCTCTCCCCTCCGGCCGCTCCCCAGGGAGCCGGCCAGTCCTGCCAACCAGACGGACGGAGCAGCCAGCTGCCCCCTGAGACCGCCATGGCCGGCTGCTTGGTGCTCCCCCGAGTCAGTGAAAGTAGGAGCGTGATGAAATACCCCAATCGAGGGATTTCGGTGGGGTGAGGAGGAGGAGCGATGTTGCAAAGTTCCACGCTGGTCTGTAAAAGGACCCGTTGCTGAATGTGCAACTGTGCTCGGGTGGGCGGGAGGTGAGGGAGACCTCCTAGAGGCATATCAAAGGTGGCATCAACATGCAAACTGCACGGGAACCGTTCCTGACGACATGCCGGAAGAGGACACAAGGCACCAACGTGTTCGGCATCCGGGCCTTAGGGAGCCCTCTTCCTGGTGGGTACCCGTGTGCGTGCCCCCTGTGGGCCATGGGAGAAAAGATGGTGGAGGCCGCCACCCACCACCTCAAGAACATAGCGCGAAGGGCTGCTACAGAGACACAGAACGGATGTCTGGAAACAGCGGCCGGTTGCTGCGTCTGCTCTTGTGTGTGCGACGTTGGGGTGATGTTGGGATTTGTTGTTCTGGCTGCACTGAGCGGGGAGGGTTCTGGTAAGTTGCTTGAGGGTGGGACAAAACCTGTACCATGGCCCTGGCGGGTTTGGCTCAGTGGATAGAGTGCCAGCCTGTGGACTGAAGGGTTCCAGGTTCGATTCTGGTCAAGAACGCATACCTCGGTTGCAGATTCAATCCCCGGGGCCTGGTGGGGCACGTGCGGGAGGCAACCAATTGATGTGTCTCCCTCACATCGATGTTTCTCTCTCTCTCTGTCTCTCCCCCATCCTTCCACTCTCTCCAAAAGTCAATGGGAAAATACCCTTGGGTGATATCTATACCATGAACTCAAGGCAATGTTATGACTTTCATGGGCCATGGTCATTTAGGCCTTTGTAGGCCCTTTCTCCTTCAAATAATATAAAAATTGTATGACTACATCGGTATAAAGGCAAATATATTGATATTGCTAATTAAAACACCTTTTCAACATAGAAGTTCATTTCTTGGTTCTGATTTTAAAAGAGAGGAATCCATTTCGTGGGCCCTGGAAGTATGTTGTGCCCTGGGTGCTAGGCTGGTGGGGACGTCGGCCGGCATGGACACGGTACCTGGGCCAGGAAGGAGGCCTGCCTTCCCTGCTGCCCACCTGATCTCTGGGCGACCCACGGTGGGAGATCCGAGGGGCAGCTCATGCTGCTGTCTTCCGGGGAAGCAGTTGGCCCACTCTGCAAACAAATGCAGTAGCAACTTCTGCCTGGCACTGGCTGCAGGCGAGCAGCTGTGTCTGCCTGGCCAGGCACGCTCTGCCCAGAGGGCTCCTCTCCACAGCTCGCACACACAGTATCTGGTTCATCTCACCAGAGCCCTGGGAAGGAAGTAAATAACGTTCTCAGACCCATTTAATGTCTGGGGAGACTGAGGTTTAGAGAGCCATGCCACCTGCTTGAGTGGAACTCTCTAACTTCCAAATATATGATCTTGTTGGACCCTCACAACAGCCCTGCCAGGTGGCAGACATTTCTTACTCCATTGCAAAGATGGAGGAAACAGGCTTAGAGAAACAGCGACAAATCCGCCCCTGTTTAGGGGTGTGCTGATGGGTGGGGGTTTGGCGATCTTGGCTGGCTGGCAGGGGACCCAAGCCCAGTCTCTGGACCATGGTTGGAGATTCAGACAAGCACCTTCACTTACTGCCACTTCCCCTCTCCGGAACCCCCCACCCTGGCCAGGACCCCTCAGCTGGGTTCTTTGTGTGTGTTCTCGGGTGTGTGGGGTTGTGTGCATGGCGGGGGGGGGGGGGGGGGTAGAGGGGGGTATGGATGTATATGATGTGTGTGAATTTGTGCTACAGCTTCTAAATCTCCCTGCTGTCTGGCCTCTGAACAATAAGGGGTGGGAGCAGAGGTGTGAAGGTCCCGCACCCCAGAGTCAGAAACACAGGGTGTCTCTCAGAGGAGGTCACAAGGCCGATGCGGGTCCCACGGTGTCTGGGCACAGGCTGTTGGAGCCTGTGGGGAGACCAGGGCCTCTGGCCACGGAGTAGGAGGTACAGCCTCAGAGAGGCCTGATTTGTCTGAGGAAGGGGCACCCTCAGTAGCAGGACAACAAGGGGTGACAAGAGGGCCACCAAAGCAAGAACTCCTCCACCCCCATGGTCTCTGTGAACCTGGCTCAGCCCCTGGGCAGCAGGCCTCCCTTCACCAGCCACAACCACCCCCACACCCTCCTCCCTTCACCAGCCACAACCACCCCCTCCTGCCCAGTCAGAGGCTCACATCTCCGGAAACTGAGGACTCAGAGAAGGAACTTCAAGGCTGTGTCTTGTCTCTCCCAGTGAGACCAAGGCCTGGCCACAGGGGACAGGGGGCCTTCCCGACAGGCTCTGCCCTCGCCCGTGGCCGGCTAGGCTCTAGACACCCCGGCTGAGCTGGGTCCCTAACTGACACTGGTTAGGGAGGGAGGGCTCCTCCAAAGACACCCAGCGGGGAGCTCTTGCTGCACCAGGAATATTGCATTCCCTTTGGGACTCAGATTTACGAGGCACCCGGCAAGGACCATGAGCAGGCCGGAGGGCACTGGCGCCCACAGCGAGGAGCCACGGCTTCCCGCCTGAGAACGCCCGGGGGGCACATCTGTCTTCAGAGGCCTGATGTGCCGTCACAGAGAAGAAAGGATGGGGCTGAGCATCGAGCATGAACTGCAGGACAATGTGGGGCCAGCAGATGGTGTGGCACCGGGTGGCTGAGGGGCCACATAAGGGAGAGAGACCCCCGCATACACACACAGGACAATCCCAGCAGAAGCCGGGGGCCCCCGCAGTGGTGTCTGAGGAATCCGTGTGGTGCAAGCGTGGGCCAGAAACCCCCACAGATCCCTTCAGCTCTGAGGTCTGCAGGGGAAGCAGGGCCTCCTGGGGGCCTCCCTTCCAGGAAACGCATTGCCCTCAATCCCTGGAAACCACTTGTCCTTTTCCCCAGCTGAGGCTCCAAATGCTCCAGGCTACCAGGGTGTGGGGGGATTGAGAGCCCATCCTCCCATTTTACAGATGAGGAGACTGAGGCCCTCACAGGAAAGGGACTTGCCCAAGGTCACAGTGGTAACTAGCACTTAGGGGCTATGTTAAACCAGGCCCCCAACTGAGCACTTCCCAGCATCTCAGTGCACCTGAGGGCACCATCTCCATTTCAGAGACTGAGAGGCTGATTTGCCCCAGGTCACATCCCTAGAAGGATGTGGGGGCGGGGGGGGGGGGGGGGGACAGCAATCTAACAGGGTCCCCTCTGCCTCCAAAGGCCTTGCAAGAAAACCAGTGAATTATGCAGGTGGGAGACACCTCAGTGGGGGAGGGGACTAACCAGGATCTAAAACCCAGGGTCTGATTTCCACACAAGGCCAGCCCTCCCCCTCCCAGGCCCCGGCAGCAGCGTCAGGAGCATCCATTTTCTGTGGCTGTAACTTACCTCCTTTAACAGAAAAATCCTTTTAAACAGTTTTTGATAGAAATCTTCCTACAGGGGCTCCTACGCATCCTGAGTTCTCGGGCAGAGGGCAAGGTGTCTCGCCCCTTCCTGATGACTCGCTCATTTCGACCCACTAATGAGTAGGCAGGACGGTAATTCTGGGTTACCCTCGGGGATTATGCAGGTAGATCCAGTCCCCTTTGCTTTCTAATTACTGCCTGTGTCTTTTACAGGCTGTCTGCCCCTCTCTTATCATGAACTCTTCTCCCTACGTCAGCAGGCCTGAGGTGGCAGAGCAATCAGACCACCGATGGCCAGAGCTGTAGGTCACCTAGAAGCCAGTAGGCCCTGCGTGAGGGCCCCGGGCATTTTTATAAGCAAAGAGCTTAAGCTCTACTGCATGGTGGATGCTGACAGCAACCGTTCCACCCACTCCGAAACCATTTTTGCGGACTTTCTGTCCCCCGATGGCTTCCAAAGTGGTGCATCCCCGGGGAAGTAAGGTTTTGCCAACCTAGAGCGAAAGTTGTGTTAGATCACGTGACACCCCCACGAGGCTGAGGGGGTGGGTCTGACCCTTGTTTTCCAGGAGGAAAGCTGAGCCTGAGGGCTGGGGTGACCCAAAATCAGTGAGTCAGGATGAGTCCCGCGGCCCCTGGCTTGGGCACCTGGCCCCCAGGGCACGCAGCCCTGCCACCCTCTGCGTGTGGAGGAGAAGCAGAGGCCCCCAGACTCCTGGGAAAAGCAGCACCAAGGGCGTCAGCAGGTCTGAATTCGAATCCTGATCCCACACTCGTCAGCTGGGTGTCCGTGGAGGCGTTTCTCCTTCGGGCCTCAGTTTCCCCATCTGTAAGAGAGGATGAGTACATTTGTTCTTAAAGTGGCCTCTCTATGATTCTTGAGTTGTCTTTGCTAACCAACAGCGTCTCTGCCTGGGCCCCGCTGGGGCCCCCCAGAGGCCCCCATCCCCTGGTTTCATCTCCCTTATGATGTACCCTCTCCCCAATCTAGTTTATACAGAAGCTGAACCACTGGGAGAGCTTTTAAATTTCCGATTAGTCAACGAGGACTCTCCAGGCCTCGGGGAAAGGCCTGCCGCTACTGACAGCCTCGGCTGCAAAGCTCTCTCCGGGAGCAAGGCCCTGCCACCGGGTTATCGCCCCATTCGCGGGAGGGGCTCGCCCGAGGGACTGGGCTGGGAGTGAACCCAGCATCGCTGGGCTCCAGAATCAATGATTCTTTCGCTACTTTTGTCTTTGGCACCTTATGCCCTGGGCCAGCTCCTCTGGCTTCCATCCACTTCTCTCTCGTCCGGCACTGAAGGCTCCCAGGAGCCCAGGATGGTCCCGGGAAGGGAAGCAGAGGTGCGTCCTGCCTGTCCCTGTGAACCCGAAGAAAGCATTCGCACTTCGGAGGGACCCGGACGGAGGGCGACGCGATGGCTGCTGACACCAGGCTGCGTGTCCCCGCATCCCCACAGCTGCCAAGCTGCCGGGCTCCGGTGGCCCCTGCTTGCGGGCCCCTCCCCAGCTGGGCAGGAGCAGGCAGAGGCCGGCTGCTTGCTGGAGCCCCCCCCCCCCCCACACACACACACACACACACGATGTGCAGTGCCCCAGCCTCCGTGCCTGCAGCCCCTGTGCCACGCTGGGCCCGGGCTTGGCCGCTTTCCTGGGCTGCCGTATCGATTATTTTGACTCCCTTTTTGCTGGGGATATCAATTCAGTGGGTTCCCGGGATGGCTGCCTTTTAACCTCTCACCCTGGTCTAGACTCCAAGTGGCTCCCGCTGTCCTGGGCCGGAGGAGATGGAGGCCGGTCTCTCGGGCAGGCTCCGGAGCCAGTGGGCTTCCAGGAACACAGGCTGGGATCGCCCAGCGGCTCCGCGGCCGCCAACCTGCCTCCCTCCAAACCGGCGCGGTGAATTATTAAAGATGCAATTTCCTTTCATCTTTCCAGTAAAATCGCTCCCTGTGCCGTGAGCCGCTGCCTTCCTGTCACTGGCTGGGCAGGGGCCTTGGCAGGACCCTCGTTCACCCCACTCCCGGGCCTCCTCCAAGGCCAGCGGAGGCCGCCTCCTCCTAAAGGGGCAGGAGCCTAGGGATCCTGAGAAACTGGTGGGGTGGGGGGGGTTTGGGGTCCGAGCACACTGGAGCCTGCTGCTTCACAGTGAGAAGAAGGAGCCAGAGAGGGCGGCAGGCAGCCCCGGCAGGGCTCCGCTGAGGGCTGGTCTCCAGTGCCAGAGCGGCCTCGGGAGTCCCAGCCACGCCGCCCACACGCACCTCCCGGGCCGGGGAGTTGGGTCAGGCTCCCAGCGGTATCGATTCGGTCTCCAAGAGAGATTTATAGCCCTCACCCACCGGCTGAACGTAAAATACAGTTATTACTGCCCTCCTGTCAGTATTCATCGTTTCGGGTTTTACTGTTTACCCTTGTGATCATCGCAGAGGGGCCGGGAGCAGGCGGCTCCCCGTCATCCCACCGCGTGGTCATGCACCCAAGTCCTCCTCCTCAGAGCCCGGCTTTGAGGCGACCTCGTCCGAAACCCCTCTCCTGAGGCCCCAAAGAGGCCCAAACGCTCTTACTCCTCGTTTGTTCCATCCAAGCAGAAGGCCCTCTGGACCCCAGGCCTGGGAGGCCCAGCCAAGCTGAGCCAGGAAGGTGCCTGCGACTCCATCCTGTCCCAACTCCATCAGGGAGTCAGGTCTCCTCCCCCTCCTCCTCCTCCTCCTCCTCCTCCTCCTCCTCCTCCTCCTCCTTCTCCTCCTCCCACAGACTTCAAAGTGGTGAGCTGGGCCTGGGAATTCCCACACACCCACCCCCGCACCCCCAGCCTCTCAGGGCGGGTGCCTCAGAACCAGGAGCTCAAATATGCCGTTCAGCCGGTGGGACCGCTTTCCTGGCAGAAGGAGACACCTCCATTATTCACAGTCCTTTGGCAAGTGACCCCCCCAACCCTGGGGGGTTTGAGGAGGCCCGCTGGGCACTGCTCCGTCCACCTGTTCAGCTTCATATCCTGGCCACTTCTCCAGTCGCCCCAACCATCTGTGGGTGGCTTCAGGAAGCCTCTCCCTGGCAAGGGGTAGAAATGTTGGGGGACAGACAAGGCACCAACCTCCATGCCCAAGATCTTTTGACCTTTTGGGGGCCCCAGACCTCTCTGAGAATCCGAGGGATACCGGAATGTCTTTTTCTAGAAAAACAATCACATGCTTGTAGATTTCTACTCTCATTTCACAAGTCCTTCACGCCCATGCCTCAGTGCCCTATGGGTCCCCGGGCCCTGGTTGAGGGCACCGGAGCCCCTGGCATCCAGGCAGCCCCCATGGTCTCACATGGCAGGGAATCAACTAGCATCTGAACCCAGAGAAGGCCAATGGATAGCCCGGCGATGGGGAGCACGCGCCCCACCTGGCTGTGAGGGTTGGCAGGCATGGGGGACTGGGGTCAGGGCCTGGGGGACTGGGGTCAGGGCCTGGAGCTCTGGCCTCCACCATGAACAGCTTAGGCACCTGAGGCTTTGTTTCCTCATTCAGGTTTGCCGTCGCCTCCCCACTCTGTGCAAGCAGGAGCCTCAGTGTGGAATAGCACCGACATACGGCAGGCTCCCCACCCTCATGTGGCTTAGAGTCCGCGGGGCACAAGAACGTTAACAGCTGGGCACAGAGATAAACATGTGCTCTTAGGAGGTGGGCACGGGTTCTGGCGAGTCCTCTGGAGCTTCGCCTCCTTGTCGGTGGAACGGAGGCAGCTCTAGCTTCTCGCTGGTGTTGCCCAGGGGAAGAAGTAAGACAGCCTGTGCTACACACTGAACGCCGAGCCTGGCACGAGAGGCTCGCTCTCGTCGGTGGAGACTAGTGGGTGGTGCTGGTCAGCAGAGAGCAGCAGGCGTGCCTCCTGTGGGGACAGAGCTCTGCAGGGACCAGACCGGCACCCTCCTGGCAGCCCCGGCAGCCAGCCTGGAGGCAGCCTGTGGTCGTGAGCATCGTGAGGCAGCAGTCAAGCCCCACGGAGAGCTCACACGGCGTGTATGAGCAGCGACCTTCAACGGGGGCCACAGGAATTTCTAAAACGTGCGACGCCTGACCATCAGTCAGGGGCATGACCTCTTTTCCTTCTGACTGTCAAGTGAAAAGGTGACAGCAGCCAACACAACAATACTCGTCCAGTGTGAATGAATCAAATTATACCTGTTTCTCATTAATATATATATATATATATATATATATATATATATATATATATATAATATTTGTGGTCCGGTGCATGAAATTCGTGCGGGGGGGGGGGGGGGGGGGTTGTCCCTCAGCCCAGCCTGCACCCTCTCCCATCTGGGATCCCTCTCGCAATCCGGGACTGCTGGCTCCTAACCGCTCACCTGCCTGCCTGCCTGATCACCCCCAACTGCCCCCCCTCGCCAGCCTGATCGCCCCCAACTGACCCTCACTGATGGCCTGCTCGCCCCCAACTGGCCCCCCGCTGGCCTGATCACCCACAACTGCCCTCCCCTCTTGGCCCCTAACCACCTCTACCTTCGCCCCGCCACCATGGCTTTGTCCAGAAGAACGTCCGCAAGGTCTCCTGGAAGGTCTCCCAGTCTAATTAGCATATTACCCTTGTATTAGTGTGTGTATATATATATATATATATATATATATATATATATATATATATATATTAGTTTCTGTGTGCCTTGAGATGAAAAAGGTTGAAAATCACTGTCCTGTAGCGTAGTATTCATGTGTGTGGGTAACATATGCTAATGGGCAGCATGTCGTAAAGAGTGCACATGTAGAAGTCAGTTACGACATTTAATTGCATGTAAGACAAGAAGCTGGAAGTGCTGTGCGTTACACATGACCTTGAAGAGACCCCCTGGTGGGTCGGCCTGGGCAGAGCCTGGGCTTGGGGGCTGCTGCCTGGACCCCGCCTCTGTCTCTTTCTAACGTGCAGGCCCCGGCCACAAGCACCCAAGCGCTCTGAGGCTTTGTCATCCATGAAAATGTGGCCAGGCTGCCGTGAGGATTAAAGAAGGCAGCATTGTGCATGGCACCCAGCAAGCACTTCAGACGTGAGAGACTGACAAAGGGCTTTGCCTAACGGTCAGGAGCTGACGTCTCTTGGATCTCTCCCCAGCACAGGAGCTGGCGCTGGACTTCACGTCCCCACCCCAGTGCAGTCAAAACAAAAACAAAAACTCTCAGCTCCCCCCGCCCCCCAGAGGCATCTGCTGTATTCATTTACACCTTGTAAGGCCATGATGGAGTGTTTGCTTGCAAAAGGAGCAGTGCAGGGAGGGGATCTGTCCCCATGGTCCTTGACTCACAGCACGTGGGTGATCTCCCCACCCCCATGTGTGGCTCTCACCCCACTTCCCACTCTGAGCAGTCACCAGTCTTCTTTCAGTTCTGTACCCTACCGATCTCTTCCCCACCTCATGGTCTTTGTACACGCTGTTCCAGGTGCCGGATGTGCTCATCCACACCCTTTTCACATCCTACTCCTGCTCATCCTTCAGACCAACAAGTATCACCTCTCACAGGGGCCTTCCCTGAGGGTCCTATCGTACTCAGGTCCCCCTTCAGGACAATACTATATTTAGAAGCCACTTCACTTGTCTATGTTCTTATCTCTTGTCTACAAACTGAGTCTACGGCTTAACACAGTTCCTAAGGAGCCCCGAATCTTATCCTCACTATTTGTCTCAGACTAGAAGGGTCAACCTTCATTCATTCACTCACAGAATGTTTAATGAGCACCTACCTGGTGCTGGGCACAGAGGTACAGGATGAGCAACATAAGACAAAGTCCCTGCCTTCATGGATCTGGGAAGACACAGACACAAACCAATGCAGACCCTGTGGGGGTGCCGAGTGGAGGTGAGGACAAGACGAAGGGAATGCAGAAAGCGAAGGGGAGATGCCATTGTGTCTGAGGAAGGCACCCAGACCTTTCTGGCAAGGTGGCATCCAGCAAAACGCTGAAGGAAGACGGCACCGGCCGCGGCGGGTGGGGATGAGCCTCCAGAACTCCAGAGAAGGGTTGTTATGCTTGGCTAAGTAGGAGGCTGTGTTTGTGCTTACTTGGTTTCCAAAGCAAATTGTCTCTTGTGAGTTAATAATATAAATCAAAAGCCTTAAACTATGCAAACCCTCTGACCCACAAGTCCACTTAGGAATTCAGCCACAGGAAAAAGAATGAACACATATATTTATGTACAAGGATACTGACTAGGGAAAAGAAGAAATATGGAAGCAATATGAGTGTTCAAGCGGGGGGAGTGGGGAAGTAAATTGAGGCCATCTATACTTTGGAACACTGTGCGGTTACTAAAATACTCAGAAGGGCATGGGGAGATGTAGGAGACGTTCATCACCATGTGTTGCCTCATCATCTACAGCTATTCGAGGGCCATGTTGTGAAGAAAAACAAGTTCAGTGGGGCCTTGACTTACGAGTGTCCCAACTAACGAGTTTTTCAAGATATGAGCCGTCTCTTGGCCGATTTTTTGCTTTGAGTTGCAAGCTAAAATTCGGGTTCAGATACCCCACCGCTAGTTGGCCCAGCGAACGTCACAGTGAACGCCACAACATCAGCCCAGCTTGTTCACTTTAATGATTTGACATATGAGTAATTTGAGTTACGAGCTCCGTCACGGAACGAATTAAACTTGTAAGTCAAGGCCCCACTGTATAGAAACCTTCAGAGGCCTAAGTACCAAAATATTGACAGCATTTATTAATGAATGAGAATCATGGCCGATTGTTGTTTTTTCTTCCTTTTACTTTCCTGCTGCCTCGAGTTTGGTTGCATCGAGTGCATTCCATACTAATTTTGTCATTTGAAAATGGTATTAGGTCCACCTAACTCTCCCAAATACATACTTATTTGTGCCTCGATGGGCACTGACGCCCACTCTGTGCCAGGCACTCTGAGGGTAGCTTCCTAGCAGTAACGGACGAATAGATAACAAGTCAGCGACGACGCGGGTCCCGTACTGTGGTGAGTGCCAGGAGGGCGCGTGGAGGGTGAAGGGAGCCGTCGGCATCCACTGGCCTCGGGGTGGGAAGACAGAAACTGGGGCTTCTGAGGAGGTGGTGGAGGCGAGAAGGTTCTGCTTCTCTTTCCCCCGTGAGGGTGAGGCCCAGTCATCCGCCAGAGTGGGCAGGGGTGGGAGGTCTGAGGGAAGTACAAAGCCTTGGGGGACAGCAAATTTCCCGGGAAGCGCCCCGGGCTTTCCAGGCCGAGATGAGTCCCCTGGAGGTCTGTGAGCCAGAGAGCCCGGCTCTAGCCTCTTCCCAGCCAAGTTCAACTCTTGTGGAAACAGTGGGTTCAGCTAAGGTTGGGATTCTCCAAACAGACAGGAGAAAGGGAGAGAGAAGCTAGAAATGATGGTGAAGGAATGAGGGTCCGTGGGTAGGCACAGACCCGGGGGATGGGAGGGGTCATAGAGAGAGCGATCCTTAGGATCGGGCCTCCGTCTTTGGTCTTTGGTGGTGACAAGAGCCGGCCTGTGCCCATCAGGGCGGATGAGGGCTGACGGCGAGTAACTCGTGGAACTGAGACTTGGGCAATGGTCACCCACGTGGAACGCCCCAGAGGCTGGTGACGGAGCCAGAATCCCAAGGAATGAAAGGGAGTGCCCAGGACCTGCAGTCCACAGGGCACAGCCAGGAGGTGGCAGAGAGAGTGGTGACCCAGAAGGTGAGCATCAGAAAGAGCTGGGTTTCAGGAGGAGGAGGAGGAGGAAGGAGAGATGGGGGCGAACCCGGCACCTCTGAGATGGATGCGGAGGAGAGAGAAGCTGAGCCCCTGGGGGTCTGTGAGGCGCCCAGTGAGCCCCGCTCTGGGAAGCAGAGTCCCAGGGAGCCAGGACAGTCACATGACGGAGGCTCGGGAGACCCAGGTGTGTGCACAGAGGCTTCGAGTCGCAGGGGCTGTCAGGTCAGGGGTGACAGCAGAGCAAGAGTCTGGTGGACAGGCGTGGTCCTGGAGGGCTGGCCCGCTTTCAGGATGGAGAGAGAGGGGTGCGAGGAAACGGGAGGGAAGGAGCCCCAATTCATGTCCCAAAATCCCAGCCTGAGTCCAGGTCCAGCGCAGGCAGGGGCTCTTGAGGGTTGGCTGCGTGGGGGTGGGCAGCCTGAGTCATCACCACTGGCTCCTTCGGGCACCACTTCCAGGCCACGGAGTCCTCCGGGCACCAGGAGCAGGAAAGACGTGAGGCCTGCAGCAGCCCCTGGGAGCAGACATAGCCCAGAGCCTGGAAGCAGGGCAGGGGCCCACCTCCCCAGAGGAGGAGGCAGAGGGGGCCTCCCCTCTCTCCAGGAGGCCCGGTTGGCCCCAAGAAGACTGCGCATGGCGGTCCTGACTCACTGGCCCCGGGCCACACCCCCTTCCCCAGCATTCCACGTACTTTACTGCAGTGTTGGACTTGTTAAATGAGTAAATTTAGCTTTTATAAGGAGAAGCAGCCGGGCTTGGTCAGGGAGGCTGAGGCGGGGCTGGGCTCCATGGAAACCCCAGCCTTCTGGACCCTCCCTCAGCTGCCACCACCTCTCACCCTTCCACTCCCCCCCCCCACCCCCCCGACGTGAGAGCTGAGGGCAGGGAGGTGAGGGAGAGAGGACAGGTGAGAGGGCCCCTCCCCAGGTCCCACCACCTGTGCATCTGCACGGGGACAGCCCTCTGTTCCTCTCTGGCCTCGTCTGTAAAGTGGGCGGGATGTGCTGCTACCAACAGGGTGACCAGGCGTGTCTTTCAGTGACTGGAGAGAGAGCCAGAGGGCCGGGCCCCATCTCCCCAGCGGTGAGTCACTGTCCTGGGTGTCCGGTCCCACCACAGGCTTGTGCATAAGCCAAAAAGGGGAAGAAAGCGGGCCGTGTGGGAGCCCGTGGGTCAGGTGCTCGAGCGCAGACGCCAGGGAAATTCGGAGGAAGGGTTGGGTGGCAGCGTCCACGTCAAGGTCAGCCAGGCCGCCCAGGGTCCCAGAGCCAAAGCCACCCCTGGGGGTCACAGACCTCCCAGCAACTGGCCTGCCTCGGGGTCCCTGCCTGGCTGGGAGCAGCCCCCAGTGCCTGGGTCGGCCCAGCTCCCGTGGTCCGAGGCCTAGAGTCAGAGGCCCGCATCCACCCCGAACCCCCTCCTCTTTCCTGGGGGGCCACAGGCACGTGCGGCTTCTCTGTACCTGCGTGTCCTTGTTTGTGGAGCCCCCACCTCGGGAAAGCGGTGCGAGTGTTACTCCTGGGCAGCAACTAGCCGGGCCGGGTCGTGAGCGCGGGGGTACCCCCACCCCGGAGGCTGCCACAGGGGTTCGCAGCTGGGAAAAGAAGCCAGCCCACCCAGGGCCCACTCCTGCTGGCAACGGACACACAGACTCCCCTCACTCTCTCCCCTCCCTCTCCTCCCTCCTTTCTCCCCACCCTCGCCCCTTCCTATCAGAGCCTCCCTGAGCCTGGCAGCCACCTCTCTGGGAAGCCTTCCTGGCATCCAACCACCCAGCCCTCTCCCTCCTCCTCGGAATTCCCTCGCCTCTCAGACTCCCACCGCCCAGAAAGACCTGAATGGCTTCAAGGTCTCCTCGTGGAGCTCCCGAGAGGCCGTCCTGCCCCCGCCTGCCTCCGTCTGCACAGGCTGAGCACGCAGGCGTCCCTGGATGGGTGAGCAATTCCCCAGAATGCAAGCTGCCCTCCGCACAGCCTGCTGCGTGGGGGCGGGGAGAGACTATTTGTGTGTCCTGATTCTATTAATTAAGCTTATCGCCCGTCTGCTCTGCCTCGTGAGCCTGCGTAAGTGTTCCCGGCTGCTCTCTGCACGCACGTTCACGCAGAGCAGGTGAGCAGGGCTGGGCGGCGATCTGAGGCCTGGGCGCCGCGGGGGAAGCAGCACACCCGGCAGGGGCCGTCCCCCTGACGCCCCAGGGCCCGGGGCTGGGGAAGAGTGGCCCCATCTCTCCAAAATGTTTGCCCACGTGCAGGCGAGAGAGGGGCTGGACGAGAGGAGCTGAGAACCTCCCCTCTTGCCTTTCCCCACTGACCCGGGCTCCCTGGGCCCACGTGGACACAACCCCAGGTCGGTTCTCAGGCCAGCGGGGCTGGTCCATCCATCTCCAGGCCTCCCCTCCCCGCTCTCGCCCTCCATGAACTCACAGGCGGGGAGGGCACACCCCCTCCGGCCTGCCCTGGGTCCCAGACGCGCCTCACCTGGAGCTCTGCTCCAGCTGGCCCGCTCCACAGAGGGAGTCCTCGCTGCCTATTTCCTGGGCCACCAGGGCCATGCCCACCCCCTTCACCCCACGCAGAAAATGTGGGCCTCCAACAGCCACGGTGGTTTCACCCCTGGACCTTCCGTGGTTCTCCCTGTTGTATTTTTAAATGCCCCCAAAGATGGCTTTGTTCCCTCGGAAACATCTCAGCAGCCTGGCTGCTTCCTTCTGCTCGCCCACGACCACTGCAACCACGTTAACAGGGGGTCAAGCCAGCCCAGTGAAGGCTGCTTTCAGGGTGCTCCCCCGCCCCTTTCCTGCCCCTCCCTCCCAGCCACCTCCAGTCCCTCCGCTGTGGGCCTCCCCTCTCCACCCTCTATCAGACCCCAGACACTCAGCTGATCTCCGTTTCCCCAGCGTCTGCCTGAGGCCCATTGAATGAATGAATGAGTAAATGAATGTATGGAGACATTTATATCTACAAAGTTTTGGCACACTGCCTAGGGAATGCATTAAGTCTTAAGTCAAATAATGAAACACCAAGGAATTGGGGTGGGGGTGGGGACGGCATATGACTGAGACACTTGTGAGGCATGCAGTGGGGAGCAGTGGTCTTCTGGGGGAGTGGGCATCAGTGCCCAGGTACTCAGCGCCCAGACCGAAAGCCACCTTGCAGTTGAGCACCCAGCTTAAGCTTCAGGAGTTCTGAGTCTATGTGGAGTGTGGCCTCAAACAGCCACAGTGGCAGTGCACCTGTCTTCATGCAGGACCCTGGGAGGGTAGGTCCCTTCCAGCATCTCATATTATATGATTTCTTCTTTTATTTTTTTTTTATTTTTTTTTAATATATTTTATTGATTTTTTACAGAGAGGAAGGGAGAGAGATAGAGAGTTAGAAACATCGAAGAGAGAGAAACATCGATCAGCTGCCTCCTGCACATCTCCCACTGGGGATGTGCCCGCAGCCCAGGTACATGCCCTTGACCGGAATCGAACCCGGGACCCTTGAGTCCGCAGGCCGATGCTCTATCCACTGAGCCAAACCGGTTTCGGCTGATTTCTTCTTTTAAAGGTATCTTTGGCCCTAACTGGTTTGGCTCAGTGGATAGAGCGTCGGCCTGCAGACCGAGAGGTCCCAGGTTCAATTCTGGTCAAGGGCATGTACCTTGGTTGTGAGCACATCCCCAGTGGGAGGTTGCAGGAGGCAGCTGATCGGTTTCCCTCCCATCGATGTTTCTAACTCTCTATCCCTCTCCCTTCCTCTCTCTGAAAAAACCTATAAAATATATTTTAAAAAAATAAATTAAAATAAAGGTATCTTTGTTGTTGAAAGTATTTCAGATGTCCCCTTTTTCCCCCATTGGCCCCCTCCATCCTGCACTCCCCCCACCCTCACCCCCAGGCCTTCACCACACTATTGTCTGTGTCCATGAGTTGTGCATATATGCATATGTTATTTAGTTAATCTCTTCTCACCGCCTCCCCAACCCCCTCTGAAATATGTCTGTCTGTTCCATGCTTCTATGTCTCTGGATCTATTTTGTTCATCAAAATAAACGGATGGCTTCATTTTATCCCACCAGAACCGGGTAAGGCCGGCCTGACCAGCCCCATTTTACAGACGAAGAAAATTTACAGGCTCAGGAAATTGATCAACCACAAGCACTCAGGGTGAGTCAGGATTTGAACCCAGACCCCATCTCACGCCAAAGCCCTGCCCCACCTCCTTCCTCTGGCCGGCCTTGCCCTTTGCCTCAAGTATCGTCCTTTTACTTGTGGTTCCTCCCTGTGACCCTGGAGGTAGTGAGAGGTGCGTGTATGTGGCCACAGGCCCGTGACCCTCCCAGGCTGATGCTTAGAAGATCCCTGGATGGAAGCTGGGAGCCCTGAGGTCACGTCTCAGCTGTCTCTTGAAATCACACAAGTGACCATGCTGGCCCACTCACACACGTGCACACACACACGCACACTCACACATGTGCACACGCACGCACACTCACTCACACACGTGCACACACTCACACACTCATACACGTACACTCAGACACACACACTCACACACATGCACACACTCACACACTCATACACGTACACTCAGACACACACACTCACACACGTGCACACACTCACACACTCATACACGTACACTCAGACACACACACTCACACACGTGCACACACTCACACACTCATACACGTACACTCAGACACACACGCTGACACACACACCCTGACACACTCACACACACACTCACACACGCACACACCTTTCTCTCTGGGCTAGTTGGGGTTGTTGTTTCTTTCGTTGCCCACCTGGGGCCCACAATGTGACCAAAGAGGAGCTCCCCCAAGACCAGAAGGCTCAGCCTGTGCCAGCACGCGGAGCGCCCCAGGGAGGACCGGAGGTTCTGGAAACGTCCCGTCTCCAGGCCTGTCCTGAATAGCCCGTGTTGAACATTGACCTTTACCTCATTCCTTCCTGCTGGGTGCCAGGCTGCAGGCCGTGGGCAGAGCAGTGCAGGCAGGGCGGTGCCTGGGGCTCCGGTGGAGGGCGTGGGCTGGCTGCATCAGGCCAGGGGAGGGGCTGGCAGTCAGAGTCCCTGGCTCTGAACCCCGCTCTGCAGGACTTGGTGGCCACCTAACTCCAGTTTTCTCATCTGTGAAGCCAATCCTTGTATTTACTGCATTCTGGGTTTAAATGGCTTCAGAAGGTTAAATGAGATATTGAACATGAAGCATTTTGCACCAGACAGGTGCGCAGTGAGTGGTCAGGGAAGGCTGGTCATTAGCAGGTGAACACGGCTGAGGAGCCGCCTTTGCCCGGCCACACCCCAGGGCCCATCAGGCGCAGGGGCAGGGCTGGAAGCACCTGTCTGAGAAGTGCTCTGAGGACAGGCCCACCAGGCGGGAACGCTGAGAAAGCCACAGCTGGGGGGTCTGCCGCACCCCTAATCTGCTAAGCACACCTCCCAGTCCCCACTGCATCCACCAACTGGGGCCCTGGAGCTCCCTGGGCTCTCTTGGGGCTGCTCTCACCTCAGGAACCCACCTGGACCACAGCTGGCTAGACTCACTCACACACACGCAATTACACACACATGCACTCACACACGCACGCACACATTCACACTCACACACACACACACACATCCTCGCGCACACACACTCACACACACGCAATTACACACACATGCACTTACACACACGCACACATTCACACTCACACGCACACATACACGCACTCTCTCACGCACATCCTCGCGCACGCACACACACACATGCACACACACTGACACACACGCTCACACACACACACTGACACACACACACACTGACACACACTCAGACACACTCACACACACTCACACACTCACACACACACACTCACACACACACACTGACACACACACACACACACACACTGACACACACTGACACACATTCACATACACACACTGACACACACACAGAGACACACACACACACACTCACACACACATTCACATACACACACTGACACACACAGACACACACTCACACACTGACACACACACATTCACATACACACACTGACACACACACAGACACACACACTCACACACTGACACACACACATTCACATACACATACTAACACACACTCACACGCACACACACACACACACTCACTCACACACACTCACACACACACACACACTGCCGGGAACCCTGAGAGAGGTGGGCCTGGCTTTGGCAGGTGGTGCTGGCCCAGCCAGGGGACGGGAGGATGCCAGCGTGGTCACGGTGGAGGTAGGAGCACGTTTCCAGACGGCACTGCCATCCTCGCCATGTTCCAGCTTGTTGACACGGCGATGGCATAATTACAGTTTCAATCGCAGATTAATAATAAGTCGTTTTTGCAAACGAGGAGGCAGGTCTGCACTGGAAAGGGCCCCAAAGGGCCTGTCGCCTCTGCTATCTGAGGCGCTGGCCGCTGTTTGATGTTTTCTGCCGAGCTGAGACTTTCCTAAAGACCATCTAACAACAGCAGCTCCCAGGTAATCATACCCCTGCCAGACCCAGGGGCCTCCGGCAGCAGGAGGGGTGTGTGTGTGTCTGTGTGTGTGTGTGTGTGTGTGTGTGTGTGTGCGCCAGTATAGATCTGGGGGTGCTTACAGGGGCTGGTTTGTGCGTGTTCGATGTCTCCGCATGTGAGCATGTGTGTACACTTGGAGTGTGTGGTTTCCATGTAACATCAGCAGTGCCCAGAGGGACCAACCCCCTGGTGAGAGGCTGCGGCCCCCTCCTCTCCCTCCTCCACCCCCAGGGGGGCTGCGCTGAGAGACAGAGGGCCAGGGTAGGCTCTGGATCCCCAAGGTGCCCCTCAAGAGAGCTTTGGGGCTCGGCAGGGCCCAGGTCAGCCCTGCACCCCCTGGGACTCCCAGGGAGGACTGAACCTGCCCAGATGGCTCTGTTCCGAGTGGGGTTGGCGAGGAGCTAATAATAACAGCCATGACAATAACAACCATTTATGTGTGTGAGCTTCTTCTTTTCTATTCTCTTTTATCTCTGTGATCTCATTTGATCCTCACAACCGCCCTGAAGGGAGGGAGGGCAAACCTCCTGACTCCCACTAGCCCCAGTGGAAACGGCTCATGGAGAGGGGGCCTGCGCAGGTGACACGGGTGAGTGACAGCCTCGGATGGAATCCTGGTCGTCTGCCTGGGCCTCCTCCCGGCCTCCATGGGACCCTCACCACCTCCATGCCAACCTGTGCCCGGGGCCAAGAGGCAGGCAGGGTTCTGAAACCTGGTTCACATTTTCCAAATTCCCTTTTGAGCCAAAGAGACACAGTGCCTGCAGGGATGACGAGAAGACTGAGGTCCCAAGGGCAACCTTGGTCTCCCCGGGCCAGCCTCTCTGTGTCTGGCTCTGCACCTGAACTTCGTGGCAGACCAGTCATGTTTATGCTGCCTGAACCTGGCCCCTCACAGGACAATGACTTGGTGAGCTCATTCCCCGGGGCCACGCCTGGCCCAGGTGCTTTAACAACCCTGAGGGTGTGGTCCTGCCCAGGCGGCTGCCTCCTGGCGCCCCAGGCAAGAGCAAAGAGCACCAGAGGGGGCTGAGATGGCAGTGAAGAGGAGGTGCTCACACTGGGCTGGCCTCCTGCTGCCCAGCCCTGCCCAGCCCGTGGGGGTTCTCCCTTGGGTCTCCCAGTGACCTTGCACCCTGAAGGTCAGGCCTGGGGTTTGCTCCACGGGCAGAGGGGCAAGAGTTTAGAGAACTCTTCCTCCTACTGAGCTGTCTGACTGCCATGGAGTTCAAAGCAATTGGAGGCAGCATTCAATTATGCCCAAGTGGGGGGAGGGCCCTGGGAGGCAGATGGACGGTCCCATTTCTCAGCTGGGGAGACAGAGGTGGAGCGTCACTCAGAGGCAAGCGATGACTCAGGCCAGGGCCCAGCCTGGGCAGTCCCGTGGAGCCTCTGTCTGCCTCCCGGGGCCACAGGCAGGAGTTGGAGCCCAAGACCCATCCCTGCCTGAGGGGTCCGCCCCAGACCCCCTGCCTGGGGAGGCCGGCGGGGCTGAGACAAAACCAAGCCCCTTCTCTCCTCGCTGCGGACCTGGGTTCCCCCAACCTCCATTCAAATCCTCAGGCTCCAGAGTGGAGGGCTGCTCTGCCTTTACCCCCCAGCTCTAGGCCCTTCGTGCACAAGCGGACCCCGATCCACCCTCTCACCGCGGTAGGCAGTTAGACACGGGCACAGCAGGGGCGACGGGCCAGGTACAGAAGGTCGCCAGGGTGAAAGCCCCAGATGCACCCGGGGTGACGCTTCCCCGCCAGCATGCCCAGATGGCTCTGTTCCCAGTAGGGTTGGACCCCTGACCTTTCCTCCCTGGAGATAACATCTGGGCTTCAGTTGTATTTCAGCTCCAGGCCCAGATAAGCCACCAAACCAGCCCCAGCTGACCTCAGAATCAGCTGGGTGGAATAATGACCCCCTGCCTGGCACCAAGGAATCAGTCAGTGGAGGCCTAGAGCCTGAAAGGACCCACCTGGACAACTGCTGAATAATCTATTGAGATTTTCCCTGTGGGACCCCCCCCCCAACTCCCCCTTAAAACCCTTAGGAAGGAGGGCCCAGTGGCTCTCCCTCCCAGCAGCACGCCTTTCCCTTCCCCTCCTGCGAGGCCCCAGGGGTGTCACCTTCACCTTCCTCACTCCCAGCTCCCAGGGCCCTCTCCTGGCCTCTGCAACTTGTTTCCTAAGCCCATTTCTTGCAGGCGCCTACAGTTTGGGTCTTGCTCTGAATTCTTTCCCAGCCAGAACCCAAGTACCGAGGTTGCTGAACCCCGGTTTGGTCTGACCCCACGGGTCAGACGCCTGCTGCCCGTCCTGCCGCCGACCACAGAACCACACCGCCCTTCCCCGGAATTCACCTTCTCAGGGCCTTCGCCTTCTCAGTCCCCACCACCATCTCCTGGCCGTGGTCATCGCCATTCCTCCTCCTCCTCTCTCTCTCAGAAGCTTGGCCACTGGTCATAGCGCCACTCACACTCCTGCCTCCTGACGCGAATGTCTGGCACGTGGGGCATCGGTGAGCGTTTCCCATGGACGGGTGAGTGGCTGCGCCTACAAATGCCCGGCCGACGGGCCCTGCTGTTGCTGTGGCTGGTGGCTCTGTCCTCTGGGCCCTGGTGGAGAAAGTTTACGTTTCGGAGCTTGTCTCTGAGTCAAGTTGAGGGGGGGAGGGGGTCTGTCTCCCTCCCCCTCTGTCACAGGGGGGCCCAGCACACTGAGAGCACCCATAGGGTCCCTGCATGTGCATTCTGGTTAACAGATCCAATAATGGGAAGGTTTGGGCAAGCCAATAATTGAATTTTTTTAATGCACAGCCTTTCCCCGCCTTAATCTCCGGCTCTCCTCTGCAGTCACCATGTGTTAGAAATGCTCTTCTGTCTTTGACTCTGTTTTCTATTTTGGTTTTGCCTCTGCTGCCTGGTTGTAATAATAACAGCAGATAAGAAGGATCCGTGCTTCCTCTGGGCCACGCCCTGTTCTAAGTGCAGTGCAGACTTCAGCTCCCCGACGTCCTGTGTGAGCCTCTCAGTCGGGCCAGGTTTGCCCCAGGGGACACTGGGCCACGTCTGAGATGCTTTTGGTTGTCACACTAGGGTCAGGCTGTGCTAATGGGGTCTCATGAGGAGAGAGACTACAGTGCACACGGGACAGCTCCTCACAACAGAGCAGCATCCGGCCCCAAATATCAATAGTGTCGAGTTGTGGAAAGCCTTGCTCTAAGCCTGAGAGTCTAAGACACTCTCTGTGATCACCATCTATTTCACCACCGAAAAACTGAGGCCCAGAGAAGTTAAGTAACTTTCCCAAGGTCACACAGCAGGTGTTTTTAACCCAAGCAGCCTGGGCCACAGTCCATGCTTTTGGCCTCAGTTTGTGGCATCTCACTTCGCCCCGCGGCCGGGATCCCCTTCCTTGTGGGGAGCTCTCTGCCCACCACAGCACGGAAGGCCCCCCTCAGTCAGAGGGAGGATGTGGCTAAACACTCTGGGACCCTCAGCTGAGACCCCAGAGTGTTTAGCCACATCCACCACCTCGGAGAACCTGGTCCATCCGAGTCCACGCCTGCCCCAGCCTTGCAGCCCACGCTGACCTCCCTTCTCTGAACGGGGCCACAGCCCATGCCTGATGCCTGTCCATCTCACATGCAGGGACCTGTGCGGAGGGTAGGAAGGTGGGAGGGGCAGGGGCCATACCTCCTCCTACATCTCCATCTCACCAGGCCCAGGGCCCTGAACCCGCAGGTGAGCCTTACTCATCCCTGCGCAGTCTGCCCTCGGACAAAGGAGTGGGTACAGAGGTTCTGGTAGCGATGAAGACAGGGGTGATCAGAGCTGAGGCTTTGCCTCTAGGCGCCCTGGGGCCTGCGCTGGAGGGGAAGCGGAGGTGGAAATGAGGAACCTGCAGGGGCCCTCCAGACAGCAGGCAGGAGGAAGAGGCCCTGCGCAGAGGAGGGAGAGGCCAGGGCTGGCACTGGCTGTCTCTGGACCAGGCCGCTTGGCCAGGCCTCCAGCCGCACGACCGCCTGTGCGACAGTTGGCCAGGGGAGGCCCCAGGCTGGAACCAGGCGCAGAGGAAGCCCGCGGGGGCAGCGAGAAAGCTCCCCACTGGATGGCCCGTTGCTCTGGGGGAAAGGTCACAGGGAAGGACGCACCCTCCCCTCTCCCCACCCGGTCTGATGAGCAGGGCCTGGCACAATCCAAGGGTCCCCAAGATCCCCTGCTGCCCACCCCTGCAAGGCGGGGGAGGGAAGCAACCGTGGCCAAGGAGACACAGGCCAGAGCCAAAGGAGATCCTCAAAGGGATGTGAAAACGAGGGAAGCCGCAGGTGAAAGCAGAAATCCCGTGGAGAAGGAAGCCCAGCCAGGGTGGGAGCGAGGCTGCTCCCTGCAGGCACCCCTTTTAGGAAGACAGGCTCCCCCGGGCCCTCCGCTGGGCCCCTGCCGGCCCCCTACGGAGTCTTAATACGATAAACGAAATGTGGGATATCCATATCGTGGGCCATTCTCTGGCCAGTGTGTGTGAACCTTACGGTAAACTATGGACCGTGGCTGATGCGTCCGTGTTGGGCTGGAACAGTCTGGTATCACACTGTACCTACCTTCCTGGCAGCGGGTGTCGGGGTCAGGGGGGGACTCCAGCTGTGGTTGAGGGGAAGGAGTGTGGAGGAACTCTGTACTTTCCATTCACTTCTGCTGTGAGTTTACAATTGCTCTTTTTGAAAAGCTTTCTTAAAAAAGAAGTGTTGATACATCAACAGGGATGAGCCTTGAAAATATTATGTTAAGTGAAAGGAGCCAGTTACAAAAGCCTATATTATGATCCCACTTCTATGGAATACCCAGAACAAGGAAATCTATAGACAAAAACACAGATTGCTGGTTCCCTCGGGCTGGGGTGGGAAGTAAGTGGGCGCTAGCCAAAGTGTACACAGGGTTTCTTTTTCGGGAGATGAAAATGTTCTAAAATCGACAGTGGGGACAGTTACACATCAGTGACGATACTAGACCCCATGGAGCTGCATACCCTAAATGGGCGGCTTGTAGAGTATATGAACTATATCTCAAAGCTGGGGTTTTTTGTGTGTTTTTTTAAAAAAACATTACTAAGACCGTTGAAACTAAATAAAGATTGCGGATTAGAAAATTGTGTCCATATTAAAACTTTCTAATTTTGACCATTGGGAAAAATTAATGGGCGACTCTGTAAAGTAGGCAGTGTCTTCATTCCCATCTTGCAAAGGCAGAGACAGGCGTGGAGACGTCAGATGACTTGCCCAGGACCAGCAGTCTACAAGCCCGCACTTTGCACCACCCCCGCCCCTCCTCTTGGCACTCTGGTGTTTTCCTTTATAGCACTTCTCGCAATTCGTAATTTTATATTTTTTGTTCCACAAGAAGATAAGCTCCTTGAGGGCAAGAATATGCCTCTTGTGGTTGCCATTTCTGTATTTAAACAAATATTTATTGAGCCTGCTTCTATAAGCCAGGCCCATGTGTGAGAGTCAGGGAAAGTATCTCTTAGAGGTCTTGGCTCATAGTGGGTGCTCAATAATAGATCTTCGCACTTTGGATGGAAGGCAAGAAGGGGGGACAGGTGGAAAGGTGGCTTCTAGACAAGGTGGCCTGCCCAGGACCACTAGCACCTGCCTACATCCCCCTAACCTAGCTACTCCCCCCGCCCCCCGACTCGCATGCTCTACCCCCTCACCCCCCACCCCCCACCCCACCCCCGTCCTCAGGGCCATCACATTCTGAGACCCACACCCACTGTACAACCCTCCATCAAGGCTGTACAGGGCCTTGTCAGGCCCCACTTCCTCCAGCAAGTCTCCCTGGCCCCTGTGGCCTGCCCCTTCCCTGCACTCCTTCTAATGCACTACATTTGCTGGACGTAACACATTATCGATCACCAGTCACATTCTGTCGCTGGGGCTGCCCTGAGATGCAGGTCTGGGGGCCTTAGCTCCCTCCTCCTCCTCTGCTGTCCCGGCGGCTGGTCAGGGCAGGTGAAGCCACTGCAGTGGCCACAGGGGAAGCACTGGTGGCTTCTCCCCGGCAGAGAGCGAGGCCCTCGGCAGCTCCAGCCCCACAGGGACTGCCGGACCCAACACTGGAGGAGGCTGGGCCAAGGCCTGACCTCTCGGCTGGGCTGGGCTGGTGCTAGGCTGGCAGGGGGCAGAATAGGCTGGCCAAAGCAGGGGCTGGGCATGGATGGGTGCCTCCCACTCCCAAGCCTGGCAGACCAGCCCCCCGGGCCGGCTGGAGGCCTGTTTGCCTTGGCCCTGGGCCAGGGCTGCCCCGCCAGTGAGTAATGCGTGAGGACCTCCTGGCTCCAGTTCAAGGGAAAGGGGCTGGAGATGGGGCCTCCTCTAGCCAGCTGGGGCGAGGCTCGAGGCTTGGGGATGGTTTCCCAGAAAGCGCCTGCTGCGTGCCTCAGGGCACTGCTGGGCCTACCCCCCACCCCCTTGTGGAGACCAAGTTGAGGAAGACCTTGAGTCCCAGGAGAAGCTCCCAGACCCCAGCCACACCCTCCACTGGGCCAGCCATTCCCTGGCAATGTCAACCACACTTTCTGAGCACCTACTACGCGTCGGGCAAGGACCTGCTGTCATACAGGAAGTCCTAGGACAGGAGCAGGCCTTTCAGTGTGTCTGGCCACACCCCAGAGAACCAGGCGAGGACACTGAGGCCCAGAAAAAAGGAATGACTTGCCCAAGCCACACAGATACTTGTTTGCCTCCAAGTAAGAACCCATCCTCCCCACCGTGGACCAGACCCCGGCTGCCCCAAAAGGCGGCCTGGCTTTAAAACTGCATGCTCTCAGGCATCATGCTAAGTGAAATAAGCCAGTCAGAGAAAGACAAGTATCACATGATCGCATTGCTATGTGGAATCTAAGTAACAAAATAAACTGGTGAACGGAGTGGATCCAGAGACATGGAAGCATGGAACAGAGTGCGAATCTCAGAGGGAAGCGGGGGGAGGGGAGGAGGTAATCAACCAAAGACCTTGTATGCAGATATGCATGGCTGAAGGCCTAGGGCGGGGTGCGGGGGAGGCAGAGGGGGGCGGACTGGAGGGGGTCAATGGGGGGGGGTACTTCTGTAATACTTTAAACAATAAAGAATTATTTTTTTTAAAACTGCATGCTCTCAGGACGGAGGGACATCTTGTGACTGCCTCCTGCATTCCTGGGTCCTCCCGCAGCATCCCCAAGGGCTTCTGTAAGTAGCACTCTGCCCCTGCTGGGTGGCCTCCACCTGCTTAGGACCCGAGTGACCATGAGGTGGGGGTGATCCCGTGGCCATCATCACCATCGACAGGGACAGAGACTCCCAGGCCCCAGTGGGCTGGCTTAGCAGCATCCACACCCTCTGCCCCTCCTGGCCTCTCTCACCCATGGTCAGTCTCCGTAGCTGTGACTACAGAAAATTATTCCGGCTGAGTTAAGCACAGGAGAAGTGTCCTGACAGGGTCCTGGGCAAGTCACAGAGTCAGCAGCGAGCCAGAGAGCTCTGTGGCAGGGTGACTGCCAGAGCCACTCCCCAGAGCTGGCCTCTTGCGAACCCACCAGCCCCCATGGCTCTCCCCCTCACCCCCACTGATATCGGCCCTGGACACCAAACCCTGGGCTCCGCGGCTCCGCAGACATGGGGTGTGGCCACTGCCCACCCCCAGAAGGAGCTCCTGCATCCCTGGCCCTCTGTTGTCACCTCCTGCCTGTAAGACCAGAGCGAGGGCATCGACGGGCCAGCCCCGGGTCGCACGCCTGTACCTGGTCACGAGGGAGGCTGGGGGAGCAGGCCCCTTGCTCTTCAGCCCACCTCTCAGCAGAGTTAAGTAAAAAGAATTCCCCGAGTCAGGTAGAGTCCAGGCGACACACAGGCAAGTCAGCATCAACAGACGTCCTGTTGATTGCATTCTGCAACCTCCAAGTCCTTGTTTATCCCAATCCCTGCTCGGACTACCACACGTGAGCACGGACGCAGGGGGGCTTTGGGTTCGGCACGTCATTGTATTATGTCAATAAAATGCTTAGGGCGTGGCATTCGGCTCTGGCCCGAATGTTTTCGAGCCAGAACCCAAGGTCCGAGGTGGCTGAACCCAGGTTTGGCCTGACCCCATGGGTCAGACTCCTGGTGCCCTTCTCCCCGCCTACAACAATGATATGAAGGATAACTTTTACTTTTGATTTTTACTTTCAGTATTTTTTTTAATTTGAAAAGAAAAAAACCCTGTATAAATAAAATACAATTCTCTGTCCTGAATGCCCCACTATCACCCCACACCATTCCATTCCCTCAGGCTGGCATCCTGCTCCTGTCTTTGTTTTTATTCCCAGAATTCTTTCCAGCTCCGGAATTACCCCGAGCAGGGCCTCCGGGACAAGCCTCCCGGACAGGTCTCCCGGGCACTGTCGTTTCCCGGGCTGCCAAGTGTCAGTGGAAGATCTGATGCTGGTGACACAAGGCTCAGACGTAGCACAGATTCCAGACCCCAAAGGAAAGGACAGCCTGGCACAGAGCCAGTCTCCGGGCAAAGACAACTTGGCCTTAGTGGGCCGTGGGCCCTGGGCTACATCTCAACCTTGGAACAGAATCTGTTCCTATGAAGCTGCCCACGGGGGCTCACGGGTCTGAGCAAGAGCTGCAGCGTTAGGCAGACCTGGCTCCCGCTCTGCCCACCTTTCTGGGCCTCCGCTTCCTCACCTGTAAAATGGGCTAATGGCAACCCTGACCTTAGAGACAACACCAAAGGCCTTGCAGAGAGTGCCTGGCTTACTTAGTCTTCAGTACACGCGGGCATTGAATTGTTATGACTGTGGTGGTGGTTTTGTTGCTACTATCACCTGAGAGACAAGATTTTAAATTCACCTTCTGGGGTTGAAAGATAAGAATGCACTCTGTCTTTTCACAAATACTACAAAGAAAGTACAGACTCACTTTTCTTGGGGAAAAATGAATTCACTTGGAACTTGAATGTGTATATTTCAGTTGGAAAGCTAAGTAATCATTCAACATGGATTCATCCCAGAAATATTTGTCCAGTGTCTGCTATGTGCTGGGGACTATTCTAGACCCTGGGATACAGCAGTGATCGGAGCGGAGTCCCTGCTATCAACGCTCACCCTGTGCTGGAGGAGTCAGGCAATAGCCAGACTAACAAAGAGGTCCTGTATAATAAAGGTGTAATATGCAAATTGACTGAACAACCAAGGAGATCCTGTATAATAAAGGCGTAATATGCAAATTGAATGACCAAGGAGATCCTGTATAATAAAGGCGTAATATGCAAATTGACTGAACAACCAAGGAGATCCTGTATAATAAAGGCGTAATATGCAAATTGAACGACCAAGGAGATCCTGTATAATAAAGGCGTAATATGCAAATTGACTGAACAGCCAAACAGTGGGACGACCATCCAGACGACCATCCGGATGACCATCCAGGGCCATGCTTTGACACCCACTTGCGCCAGGCCAGCCAAGGCAGGTGCGATGCGATTGGTCGGGGGCCTGGCCAACACCCCATGATCACCCCGCAGAGGGAGGCCCAGGCCACCGACTGTTGGTGGGCTGTGACAGGTGGGCAGGGCCTCCCTCAGTGAGGAAAGCCTGGGTCCCAGCAACTGGAGGGAAGCTGGTGCCGGTAGCTGGGGGAAGGAAGGTCTACTCTTGCACAAATTTCATGCATTGGGCCTCTAGTCCCATATAATAAAGAGATAATATGCTAATTGACCATCACACCCTCACAAGATGGTGGCACCCACAGCCACAAAATGGTGGTGCCCAGTCCCCTCAGCCCCGCCGGCAGTGAATTTTCATGCAACCATTACCTTTTTAAAAAATCCTTACTAAAGGATATGCTTATTTCTTTTAGATCATCTGTTCTCAGGGAGCAGGCCTAAGCCAGCAGGTGGGCATCCCCCAAGGGTCCCAGACTGTGAGGGGACCCCCCCCCCACCCCGTGTGCATGAATTTTCATGCACTGGGCCTCTAGTGTACAATAAAATGTTAAATGTGTATACAATACGCCCGGCCAGCATGTCTCAGTGGTTGAGCATCGACCTATGAACCAGGAGGTTGTGGTTAGATTCCTGGTCACGGCACGTGCCCAGATTGTGGGCTCAATCCCCAGTGTAGGAGCGTTCAGGAGGCAGCCGATCAATGATTCTCTCTCATCATTGACGTTTCTATCTCTCCCTCTCTTTTCCTCTCTGAAATCAATAAAAAAAATCGTTTTTTAAAAATGTGTATATAATATAATTCATATAAAGTCAAACAGTGCTACAGGGAAACCCAGCAGGATAAGAGGAGAGATGTTCTAGGAATGTCATCTGATGACGGGCACGGACGTGTTCAGCAGAGCCAGAGCTGTGCCCTGGACATCTCTCCTTGGCCGAGGGAGAAGCCTGGGGGACACTGGCCTTGGCTGGGTCTCAGCTGACACTGCTGGGCTGTGGCTGTGACTTGCTCCTGTGGAGACGGGTGGTTGGAGAAGGAGTTTGGGGAGGGGCTGCTAGTGCCTCGTAGGAGGTGAGAGAGGGGAGGCTGTGCCCTTGGAGGGCACCCCAGCAATCCTCCCGGGGCTGCATTTGGTTTCTGGCCATTACAGCAGGTGTTTACTAGGCACCTGCTCTGAGCCAGAGCTGGGCTCTGTGCTGTGAAAGACTCAGGTATGAGAGCTGGTGGCTGACCGCAGGGAGCTCCAGTCCTGCTGGAGATACCAGACCAAGCTCCATAAAAAGGAGAAAGCAAGACAGATCGGGTCAAGCACCCGAGTGTGTGGAATGGGCCAGGGATGCAGCTGGAGGGACGAGCCACCACATCTCAGCCTGGTAACACACCAGGTGGACGTTCACACAAAGTCTGCTGCGGACCCAGCGGCTTTCCAGGGTGGTGAGGCGGGATCCAGGCTGCTTTCATCATTTCAACACATCTTCCAGGTCCCTGTGGCAGAGGGAGAGGGAGCTGGGTCACTGTGCTCACCCGTTCTTCAACGCGTTAGCCCAGAGGGGCCAGGTGCAACCTCGACTCAAAGCCCATTGGCCAGAACTAGTCATATAACCCTGAACAAAATGCAATGGAGGCTGGGGAATGGCAGGCACACGTGGCAACTCCCTGAGGCTGAAATGCCTCTGCCACAGACACTTAGTGTTGCCAGGATCTGGAATTCCACGTGGAGGAAGAGGGGTTTGAAAGCGTCATTGGACAGAGCAGAGGAGCCATCCTTTGGATTTAAAAACCCCGGTGTAGGCTTAAGGAGGGCTGCCAGGTGTGGCTTGGCCACTGCTTGGCTAGGTACTCAAGTAAGTCTTGGACCTCTTTGAGGAGTTTCTTCTAGAATGGGATCATCAGAGTTCCATCCAGACCCAATAGGAAAGTGTGTGTGAACGGACTCTCTGCAGCGCTGGGATCTGATGTAACACTGTTAGCTACCAATGAGCCATATTTCTTTCTGGTTCAATGCAGCCTTAAGAGACCCTCTATGTCTACCTCCATGCCTCTGTGTCCCACCTGTAAACCAAGGCACAGATTGCATCTCAGACTTTTCCACCAGAGTGCCCACATGGCCTGGGACCACACCGAGAGCAGCGCTGGGCGCCAGGACACAGCCTCCAAGGGGACAATTCAAGTTTGCATCTACTACCTAACATAGACATAGGCTTGTCTCAGGATAAACCAATCATATTCTTTCTCCCCCGCGGCTTCTACTAAAAGGGCAGTTCCCAGAGTGTAAATAAAGGCCCAGGACACACATGTCCACGGGGTGACCGTGGTGCCGGGGTCTGAGACCCTGCACTCTCCATCCTGAGGAGGGCTCATCAGACAGGCTCCCTGGAAAGAGGCTCCCAGCTCTCCTGGTCCCTGAGGCTCTGATGGGCACCAAGCAGACCCAGCGGTGAGCCTGGCCCGGCCTGCACACAGGCCGTGTGCCCTCGCCCCCCCGCCCCCCCCTCCCCCCGCCCCAAAGCCAGTAAATCGTCCCTGAATTAATCAAAGGCTTGCACGGGTCCAAATTCACAAGGGGCCTTCTCCAGCGGCCACTTTGTGTTCTAGTAGATTAATTGCAGCTGGGGGAGGGGAAGGAATCCATTTTTAGAAAATCATTACTTTCAGAAAGAGAGGGGGCACTTCTGGTCGGAAAAACTGCTGAGTTGGCAGCTCGGGCCTGCTGCTCCAGCGCCAGGAACCCCAGGCTCTGCAGGCTGCTCCCCGCGCAGTGGCACGCCCCCTCCTCCCTGGCCCGGGTTCCCCAGTCCTCCTGTCCTGGTGCAGGCAGTTAGACAGACATGAGCAGAGCAAGGACGATGGGCCAGGTACGGAAGGTCATCAGGTGGACAGCCCCAGGTGCCTAGTGGACACTCAGCTGTAGGGTGGGACCTCGCCCCCAGGGTGACTGATCCCCCCCTAGCATATCGCTGGTCATGTGGTTTGGACCCCGGACCTTTCCTCCCTAGAGATAACATCCAGGCCTCGGTTGTATTTCAGCTCCAGGCCCAGATCAGCAACAAAACCAGCCACCGCTGATGTCAGGGCCAGCTGAGTGGAAGCATGACCCCCTGCCCTGGCGCCAGGACTCAATCAGTGGAGACCCAACCCCGAAAGGGCCCACCTGGACAACGGCAGCACCGTCTCCTGAGATCTCCCCCTGGGACCGCCCTAAACTCTCCCCCTTAAAGCCCTTAGGACAGAGGACCCAGGGGCTCTCCCTTCGGGGGCACTCCCGTGCCTTTCCCTTCTCCCTCCTCCTCCCCAGGCACCTTCCCATCAGCTCCTCACTCCCCAGCTCCAAGGCCTTCCTTTACCTCCAGAACTTGTTTGCGAAGCCCATTTCTTCTAGGAATTACTTCTACCTCTGTAACTTACCACATAAATGTTCTCTTATATTTGGGTCTTGGCTCTGAATTCTTTCTGAGCCAGAACCCAAATACCAAGGTTGCTGAACCCAGGTTTGGTCTGACCCCTCGGGTCAGACTCCTGGTTCTTACAACACTGCTGGCCTCAACTTCCTCTCTGACCTGGTCTCAGTGATTTGCTGGCATTCTGAGTAGGAAAGGGTCACCCCAACATAGACCTCCCCCCACTGCCAATTGGCTTCATTGACTCTTCTTGTAGCTCACTTACCAACACAGGGGCGGGGGTGAGGGGGGGAGACACTGTGTGCTCCTGACTGCCCTATAAGGGGAAAGAAGGTGGGAGATCCCTAACCCCCCATGCCTGAATGAGCCTCTAGAACAGCGGTTCTCAACCTGTGGGTCGCGACCCCTTTGGGGGTCGAACGACCCTTTGACAGGGGGCGCCTAAGACCATCAGAAAACACATATATAACTACATATTGTTTTTGTGATTAATCACTATGCTTTAATGATGTTCAATTTGTAACAATGAAAATACATCCTGCGTATCAGATATTTACATGACGATTCATAACAGTAGCAAAATTACAGTTATGAAGTAGCAACGAAAATAATTTTATGGTTGGGGGTCACCACAACATGAGGAACTGTATTGAAGGGTCGCGGCGTTAGGCAGGTTGAGAACCACTGCCCTAGAAGATTAAACAGTGACAGGCCATCTTTGTAGTCAGGATGGCCCGGCGTCAGCAGTCCTACCTCGTTCTCCTACGGCCAGCTCTCCAGATGTATTTTCTCACTAAACCCTCTCTTGGTCCCATGAGGCAGGTGTAATGCCCATTTTATGTTGCAGAAATTGAGGTTCAGAGAGGTTAGTTGACTTCCCCAGGAGACTACAGTACTCAAACCCTGGTCTGTGTGACTGCAAAACCCACAAGGCGTCTCATGTCCTCTGTCAGGTCAGACCCTCGGCCCACCTGCCCAACACTGGTCAGTCCCTGGCTGTTGTGACACTGTAGCACCGACACACAGACTGACACAAGCGGGCTGGGTGAGGGGTCTGACCGACCCTTCGGGGCGTCTGTGTTTGCTGTGGACTTGGGTGCAACTTGGGCCTGGTGCGCAGACTGGGTGCGGCTGTCCTGGGTCAGTCCCTCACCTATCGGAGGGTCTGCTTCGTCCTGCCTGCTTCCTGCTGCAGCGGGGGCCCCGGGCCGCAAACCCTTGGGAGGCCCTTGGTGCCTACAGCTGCACAGATGTCGGGCGTTGCTTCGGCGGTTCAGCAATCAGACCAGCTTGGTCTTTCCTAACCAGAACTTGTTTTAGAGAAAACATGTGCCCAACAAAGTCAGCCCGTGACCCAGGCCCGCCCATGGAGATGAGATTGCACAGAGGTGATGAAATCTGATGCTACCGGCTGGGGCACCTCCGGCAACTCTTTCCACCTCAGTTTCTTTATCTGTACAATGGGGCTAAGGACAATGCTATTTGCTTTAGGGTGGTTGTAAGGTTTAAATGGACCAGCCCACGGCAAAGGGCTTGGGACCCTTCCCAGCACAAAGTCATAAAACAACCAGTGCTGGTCATTATTATTATTCCCAGCCTAAGCTAAGCCCACAGGGCTGCCCACCCCACTCCTTTATGGGACAAGCCCTGTCTGAGTGAGCACTGTGCCAGCAGATCCTACGTGGGGCCCCAGCTGAGACCCCAGAGTACCAAGAACTTAGGGTTCAGTAGGGGAGGCAGAGTCCTACACCATTGATATCTCTACAGGGCAGGCATTTTTTAAAGCTGGGAGGCTCCCTGGCGGAGGTGTGGCCCAAGTTGCCACCTGAAGGGTAAGGAGACAGCCGATTAAAGGAGCCAGAAAGCACTTGCTTGGAAGCACGTGATCAAGGCGTGCTCAGGGCGGGGAAGTGAAGTCACCCTACGTGCCTGGGACCGAGGGTCTGCATGTGCAAGGGGGGCGGGGGGGGGGGGGTGGAGTTAAAGGGTGAGGTTGGCAGAGGCAGGGGCTGAAAGGCCACTGGGAGTAGAGGAGCGTCAAGGAGATGCTAGAAGTCCCTGGACGAAACCATCCTAGCGGGATGGAGAAAGGAAACATGGGGGCGATATTGAAATGTCTTAACTGGGGACCAAACGAGGCAGGGTGGGCAGGATTTGGTTTTCTATGTTATGACTGGGGGTGAGGCAGAGATGGGAGCATCCAAGTTTCTTGTTGGGGCAGCTGAGACACCCCCAGGTGAGGGGAGATCAGCCACCTGAGTGATGCCGGCTGCCCAGGGACACCCCCAAATAAAAGGGTGAGCTGAAATACGAAGGGGGAGAGCCAGGTGGCAGGAAAACTCCGGGCACCTTCTCTCCCCTCACTAATCCAAACTCCACCTGGGCTGGGGGCCGCCTCCTCCGTGAGGCCTGGGCACACCCCCTCTCCCTGTGCTGCTGGGGACCATCCTGGGTGTGGGCGTCCTGTCCTCCAGGCCACCGAGGGCAGGCTGCCCCGCAGCGCAGTCCTGGCACATGGAAGGCGTTCAGGTGAAGTCCCTCTGGCCAGGTGAGGCGTGTCGGCCTCCAGCCACACCTGGCTTTTCCTAAACGGTCCTCTTTCCCTGCCCACCCAGAGCCAGCCACCCCCCGGGATCCACACACCTGCACCCCAATTCTGACCTCTTGAGGCTGAATGTCAAATCCCAAATCCAGGTAACAGGAGGGCTTGAAGGCTCTGGCCTCCAAACCGGAGGCCCCGCCCAAACAGCGGGCCAGGCGGCAGCGTGGTGGCTCATGTTACCCTGGTTTTGAGGAGCTGTGGGACTGGCACCACCCCGATTCCACCAATAACCATGTCTACAGGCCGTGGACGGAGCGTCAGACCGTGGCCTGCCCAAGCCTTTCCTCCTGAGCGTCCTTGGGCAAGTCTTTAACCTCCCAAAGCAGCCTCCATTTTTGCAGAGGGTCCTCTGAGAAACAGTTCCCTCCCACGGGGAGCACCCTGCCTGGCACCCAGGAAAGCACTCAGTAGGGTCAGTGATGGCGAACCTTTTGAGCTCGGCGTGTCAGCATTTTGAAAAACCCTAACTTAACTCTGGGGCCGTGTCACATAGAGAAATGTTTTGATATTTGCAACCATAGTAGAACAAAGACTTATATTTTTGATATTTATTTTATATATTTAAATGCCATTTAACAAAGAAAAATCAACCAAAAGAATGAGTTCGCGTGTCAGAGGTTCGCCATCACTGGGCTAGGTGGTGGCTATCATGCCGCAGCTTCCCGGCGTGCTGACGCAAGTTAGAGCAAACTGAGAGGCCTTTGCCAGCTCCCAGCCAACACCTCCCGCCCGCCCCTCCGCCCCTCCGCCCCTCCGCCCCTCTGCACGGGTGGTAATTAGCCCTCCTTGGGTGTGTTCGGAGGTGGGGATTGGACTTATCCTGGGTTGCAGAACTAGAATAAATGAAGGTAGGTTTTAGTTCAACCGAGAAAAAAGCACAATGTTCTTTGATAGGTAGTGAGCTCCCCGTCGCCTCAATGACCCAGCTGGCCCAGTTGGCCATTTGGCACGAAGGCTCTAGCGCATAAATGGACATGTATTAGTATTTCTTACCACATCGCTGTATTAGAAGTTCCTTGAATGAAATGGTGGTGCCAGGAGGAGGTACTGCCGTGTCACTAATTTGGCAAAATGAAAAATTGGCCGTTCTTACTTTGGCCCTCCAAAAAGGCTTATTGAAATTCTACCAGTTTCTGATACCCAAAATCTTAACCCCTCCTGCAGACACCCACTCCTGGATCCAAGGTTTAAGAGCCCCAACAGATACCTATACAACTCCTGGTTGGTGACCCTCTCTGGTTTTATCTTTATTGTTCAAAAGTATTACAGACGTCCCCTTTGTCTTTTTCCCATTGACTCCCTCCACCCCATGCCTGCCCCTCCCAGGCCTTCACCGCCCTATTCTGTCCATGAGTTACACAGTGCCCATCTAGTGCAGGCCTGAATCTATATCATGGCTCAGATCAACCACAGCAACCGCAGGGCAAGTACCACAGAGGCACTTTACCAGCAAGTGCCATCGGGGCTGGGCTGGGCTGGCTGAGGGGACTCCGGTGGATGGGGAAGGGGATGCAGAGCAGGTCGGGCTCTCAGGTTCCTCCACTTCCTGGAGTGCCTGGCCCGGGACTGGGGAGGTGGCCCCCAAGTCCGCCCGGCGCCAACTCGCAGCCTCCCCTCATCTTCCTCCCAGAACTGCGTCCCTCGGAGAACCTGTCCTGGGACCAGTGGGGCAGTGACCTTGAGCAAGCAGGAAGGGATGGACCCGTCTCCCAATGCAACCTCCTACCCAAAATAAACCCCTTTCTCAATCCTCTCAAGCTTTGAAAAAAACAAAAAAACTCCCCACTTTTGTAACTCCGAGCTTCCTGAGGTTGACCCCATGACAAACTCAGGGCACCCAGCTGGCTACACCCACGGGTCCCCGCCTAACAAGGGTGTCTGTGTAGCTCTGGGTCTTTCTGCACACAGGGAACTGACCACGGAGACAGGCTGCTCTGGACATTCCTTTCACGGCCCCCCTCCCCCTTCTCCCCAACCAAGCGCTGGGCCAGGGAGACCCCAACTGTCCCAGACGCCTGACACCCCTGCCCACATATCCCACCCATCATAAGACAAAGGAGCTGGAGGACAACATGGAATCAAGTATACATTTTAAAAATTGTTTAATGGAACATAAACTCCTTTAGAAAAACATTCAGCCAGGTGATAACACCCATAGAAAAAAACACCAATCTTGTGTTTATCTTTTTTTTAATTTGGCATTTGTTATTTGCATTTATATTAAAGCAAAGTGCATCTTTTCTTTATTTTTCTTGTTTATACACATTGCACAATACATAAATAATGATGCTTATAAAACGTCTTTATATTTACAAGTAATAATATATTTATATATAACATAAAATACATTTTTTCTTTAATAAATCTCAGGGTTTTGTGTGTTTTTTGTTTTTTTTCCAGGAGTCCTTTCTCTCAAAAGCACTACAATGCTAAATTTCCAATGAGAATGCTTCTCTTGTTCACTTAAACCTTTGTAGTTAGAAAAATAGCTTATGTTAAAGTCTAAACATGCTCATTGAGCTAAGAGCAGTGTCAACACATCATACGAGTGTATGAGTTGGAGAAGAAACGAAAGAAGAGTTAGGTGTCAGTCCAGGACGGTACCTTGGGTTATGATGGACCGAATCCTTGGTGGGAAGCGGGCTGCTCCCCTCGCTGGTCTAACAGCAGAGCTCAACACAGGCCGCAGGAGAGCAAAGTGCTGAGCTGATTTTCTGAGTCCGGGTAAAACCTGAGGGGTCCGGGGCAGGGGAGAGGCTGAGGGCCTGAGAGGGCACCGGGTGAGCAATACTGTAGCTCAGACACATCCAGGAGCAGGTGCCACAGAGGGAAGACAATGGCAACAGGGTGGCTGGAGGGGAGTTAAGACAAACTCGAAAACGATTCTGAGTCAGCGTTGTTTCTAAGAAGCCTAGTGACAGGCCTGGGTCCTTAGAAGGGGAGGGCGGGGCGGGGGGCTTCCCTGGCTGAGGGCAGAGCCTTGCTTCAGGCAACTGCTGAGACATTGGGCTCAGGCTGCCCCAGGTGCTGTCTCTGCCTCACTGAGCATGTCCAGAGGGCAAGGGAGACACAGCTGGGAGCACAGAGCTCATGGGCGTGCGCACACACACACACACCCACCTGTTCACATACCCACCCTGACAAGTGAAACGATGACCCCCAGAATTAGGGGCTGCTCCCCATTCATGCACTGTGTTCAGGGGGACTGATTTTTGCTTCCCCTTTTCACATGGGGGTGTCTTGCCAACCGTATGATCTCTCCCCCCCAAAAAAGACCCCAACAATTCTTTTCATAAGCTACTTCTCAAAGAACAAAACAAAACGGAACATAAACAAGGATGACAAGAAGGAGAGAGAGAGAAAAAAAAAAAGAACAATGACCAAAGACTTCTGCATGAAAAGCAAGCACTCAGGAGGAAAATATTAGCAGCAAAGTAGTTTGGACTGGGCCCGCCCGGCTCGCTCTGTCCTCGGCCGCCAGCGCGCGGCTACCGGCTGTTGAAGATGACCTCCAGCCAGCACGGGCAGCTGCTGATGAACTGGCGGGTGTAGCACTGGCCCCAGCCCTTCACGAAGCTGATCTGCACGGTGAAGCCAGTCCACGGCTGCTGCATGAACTCGTGGTCGTTGGGCCGCTGCAGGCTGTACGCCTTCTCGTAGTCGAAGGCCTTGATGGAGAAGCCGGGGAACACCTTGTGCACCAGCAGCGTCCTGGAGTCCGGGTTGTCCAGTGTGGCCGACTTGATGAAGATGGGGTAGCTGCTGCGGTTGTACACCCACACGCCGTCCACCTCCCGCGTGAGCTGGATGCCGCAGCCGATTTTGCTCCGCACTTTCTGCACCAGCTGACTCTTGTTGTCCGAATTGAGCTGTCCGAGGCAAAAGCCGTTCCCCTGAGGTAGATCATAGAAGATGTCCAGGGAGGGCTCCTGGACGCAGTAGAGCCGCCCCACGCGCGTCTTCTCCTCCCAGTATGCCACCACGCACCAGTGTGACCGATCCCCAGGCTCCAGGAGAAGGTGGGAATCTACAAGACAAAACGGCAGACATGCTTGGTGGGGGCGGGACTTCCTCTTCCTCCTGGAATCCACCCCCCCCACCCCAACACACACAGGCACATCCCCACGCACCCACGACCAGCTCGGCTCTCGGCACAGGACAGGAGGAGATGCTGGTGGTGCTGGGCGGCCTACCGGTTCTGGTCCTCCCACTGGGGCTGAAAATCCTGACCCTCTGGTAGAAGTGTCCCGACTTTAATTAAGCAGGGGGCTCGCTGGGCGCACCTCATCCCACCCCTTCCCCATCCTGTCAGGGACCCAGACACCAGTACGTGTGCCCCCCTGGCCTAAGGAGGCCCATCCCTGTGCGCTCAGAGGCCAGGGGGCCCCTGGCCACGTGCTGGTCCTGGTGTTAAAGCCGTGAGAGGCCTTGCAGATGGCCTAGAGTTCGTTCTGTAAGCCGATGGCATCCTGAAGGCCAGCGCCCTGCGCCCTGGCCATCCTGATGAGAAACCTGGGCCCAGAAAGCTTACTGCTGGGGTCCCAGAGCATGACACAGCCAGGGCCAGGCAGGACCTGATCGCCAGACGCCAGGACCACCTGCTCCGTGGTCTCTGTGGCTGTCACCAAGTTCTCAGCTCAGTGCTTTGGCGTAAGAGCTGTCTGGTAAAAATGTAAATGGAGGTGTTTGGGGGCAAAAGAATCTTCCTAACGGAGAAACAGCCCTCGGTGTCTGTCGGCAGCAGCGCTGTGCAGAGAGCGTGGATTCCCGCCAAAATGCCCAATCACAACCGAGGACAGTTCCGTTAACCCAGACCACCTTAAGGAAGCTTCCTCCAGCCGACACGAGATTGTGTGTCTAAACTGGGCATGACCACCCTTAGAGTGCCCTTCTCCCTCCCTCCCAGCAGCATCTAGGCGCCTGGCCTGCCCCTCCTTCCTCCCGCCCCTGCGGGCCCCACCCAGGACGTCCCAGAAGTGTCTCTTCCCGCAGGCAGCCTGGGGGGCTGGTGAGATCCTGGTAAGGTGATTTTCCTAAAGCGGCACACGGAGCTCTTTAAAGGGGGACGTATGGAAGGAAAGGGAGCCCTTGGCGGCGGGCATTCCGACTCCTCCTTAAGCTGGAGCCAGCGGGGCAGGCCTCAGACTGGGAACCATAAATCTCCCAGCCAGGCCGGGCTGCAGGAACCCGGCTGCGGTTTGTGGTGGCAGGGCGGAGACCGGAAGTCTTGTATTTGTTAACAAAAATGGGGAGAGGGGTGGGGGTGGGGGGCGGGAGGCGAAGGCTTAGGACAGGAAGGAGGGGTTGGCTGTGAGGTGTCTTTCGGGGTGTGCTTGGCCTTTTTGATTTTGGAACAGCGGGGCTTGGAGAATAGATGGGTTGTTGCAGCGTGGCCACGGGGTGGAGGGGGGCTGGGGGCCCCCCCGTCTGCCGCTCTAGTGCAGCTCAGCACACAACTCCGTCCAGCGGCGACAGGCATGTTAGGACCTGGGAGCCAGTCAGCCCCATGAACTGTTTTTTAGGCAGCAGCCAGTCTCGCATGGAGGCGTCCCATGAGTAAGTGGACACCGTGCCCTCGGACCCACTGAGGCAGCCACGCACACACCCTGCAGACACCCCCACCTGGCCTTCTCAGATGCCTGCCCAGACAGCCACACAACGGGGAACTGAGGGCCGGTTCCTCTCCCGCAATCCCCACCCCGCCGAAAGCCAACCCGGAACACGGGCCCGTCACCGCTCCCCCCCCCCGCCCCCCACGCATGCACCTATCAAGCACAAGTGTAAGCGAGACTGTGTGCCCCCCAATGTGAGCACACTGGAGTGTGTGTGTTTGCATGCGCACACATGGGAACATATGGAAAAACAAGAGAGGGACAAGGGCTCCAAGCAGAAGGTGACTCATCAGGCATTAACTTGTTTCTGCAAAGTATCCATCAACTGCTAATAAACTCGTGAGTGCTGGCAATCTTTGAACTTTCTTGCCGAGGGAGTGCGGCCCTGAAGGCTACACCAAGACCCACAGCAGCCACGTAAACAAGGGCTCTGCGTGCGGGGCGCTGGCGGGGCGCCTCTTCTGGGAGAGGGGGCGTCCGCCCGAGGGGGAGGGCGTCGGAAACGTAAGCAGCTCTCCCTCACTGTCCCAGCTCCGGGCAACAAACCTGGCTGGAAGGGAGCCATGGGGAGGGCGGTGCAGGAGACCCTTACAATACTCTGCTTCACGGAGCCTGGCCCCCTGAAACCTGGCCCCGGCCAAGCTAGCAGGGGGGAGGAGCTGCAGGGTAGGGTGGGGTGGGGGCCTGGGATCAGTTGCCCTCGTGCCAGGCCAAGAAGTGGGGGCCGTGTCGCCCCACGGGCCTCTTGGGGGCAGAGGAAGCCGGGAGGGGCTGGGGCAGGGCTGGGCCTGAGGTCGGCTGGACTCCAGCCCAGCCCAGCCCAGCGCCTGAGGGGAGCGAGGGAGAGGGGAGCGCTCTGGCGGGTTCTTTCATCTGTGCAGCCTGCCAGTCCACCCAGCAATTTGCTGCCAGACATCCCTGGAAAAAGCCTTTTTCTGTTGAGGTTAATGGCCCGGCCCAGATAAACGGCAGCGTGTGGGTGTCCCTGTGTGTGAACAAGGCCCCTGAAAGCTCACCGGGTGCCCTGATCTGGTGCATGGGGACCCCCAGTCACCCCACGGCCTCTGCCCGCCGCTCCGGGCCATCCCTGAGCACAAACAGCTGCTACGGCTCAGGCCCCCTGAATGCACGCTGCAGGCCCCGCAGTCTCCTCCTTTGCCCCAAATTCCCCGTCACTGGGCTCACTTCTGGGAAGCGCACACCATCATCTTCAGAGAAACCCAGTTCCCTGAACTGGGCCCACAGCCCACACGTACAAGCGTCTCCCCGCCCAGGTCCCTGCGTGGCTCCGGGGGCTCCCCAGGCCTCGCGGCGAGGACCCCGCGGATCTCAGCGGGTGCCAGGGCTGAGCGAGGGCCTCGGAAGCCCAGCTTGGCTCCTGTCTCGGCTGCCGGCACAAACGCCAAGGGCGAGCCCGCCGCCCCTCGTTAACCTCCCTCGGCTTTATGGCCTTTTCCGGCGTTTTCCCTCCCCCGAACGCTGCACAGGGGCTTGTTTTAAAACTGTATTTGCGCGTTTTTAAGCATCAAAAAGAAACGCTGTGTTGTAAAAAGCTAACTCATCAGCTGCCTGCTCACAAATTTTTTTCCTTTTTATTATGGTTTAGGGAATTTTTGGAGCGATCCCAGAAAAAATGCTGAATCGGCCTAAAATTCCTATAAGGTTGTCCCCGGCCCCCCGGCCCCATTTCCCTTAGAGCATAAAATCGACCCTTGCAGAGGAAGGGGAGGCGGGTGCCGAGGAAGGCCTTGGCCTTGTGTGCGCATGTGCATTAGGGAAGGCCGTGCAGCAGGAGCTCCCTGCGCTCACAAAGCGCTATTTGAAGACCCTGGTCATGAATGGACAGACCAGGCGCTTCTGGAAGACCGGAGGCTCATGAATGAAGCTCTTGCCGGGGTCTCAACGACATGGGGTGACCAGATCTCAAGGCCGGATTTTAGGTAAGGGAAGAATTTTCCCCTTTTAAAATTTTTTATTTGAAGGAGTAAAGAGATGAGGGGGAAAACAGAGGAAGGACGGAGAGACAAGTCCAGTGCCTCAGGCGCCGCCCCCCTTTCTGGACTCCGGCTTATGAAGTCCACCCCGAGACCAGGAAGGCAAGGCTCCTCCCAAAGCGCCCAGCGAGAAAACGCTTCCCTTACCTAAAATCTGGCCTTGAGATCTGGTCACCCCATGCCGTTGAGAGCACGGGCATGCGTGAGAAGGAGGCCACCTGAGGTGGGGCTAATGGGGAGAGGGTCCCCCAGATTCTGGCCTTCCAGGACAGGCACACACTTGAGAAGCAGGACAGAGGCACACAGCTGGTGCCCACTGCCTCCAGTGCCCCCCCACTGCCAGGGCGCAAGGGGGCTGGAGAACCAGGTGAGCAAGGAGGGGGTCTCAACTCCAGCTCACCTCTGCAGGCACCCGGATTGTAAAGGGATAATTCTCTGCCAAAATCCAACCGTGGGATGGGCTGTGAGCCCCCCTCCCCAGGTTCCCAGCCGAGCAGGAGGCCGAGGATGGGGAAGCCAGGGGAGAGGGGCGTGGGGCAGAAACGGCGGCCTCACCCAGGCTGACGAGGGCGGATGAAGGGCACAAAGCAGACCCAGAAGTTAAAGCCAGCAGCCCTGGAACGCAAACATCACCACGCCTCGCCCACGACAGGTCCAGGGTCCTCTCTCCTCAGAACGCCGGCGCCACCAGCGGTTGCCTCATCCTGCCTCCCCCTACAGACATCTCAAAGGTTAACAGCACCTCGGCCCTGCTCCCCACCCCGTCAGGAAACTCAGGAAACAGCAGTTCCCGAGCAGCCGGCCCACTTCAGGGAGAAGGGCCGAGATAAAGGGCGCCCGGTGCCAATCCGTCTGATCCGCTCTCATCCCAAAGACTCACAACTGTCAAGGACCCTTACTGGGCTCTTGTTTTCAAGAGGCAAAGGACCAAGAACTAAAGTAAATATATAAAAACCGGATGCGGTGTCTGGGTTCCATTTGGGCTCTGGGGTCAGCTCTGATGGCCGTGTTTCACCCTCGTCAGGACACGCGAGATCACGCCAGGACTCCGATTCCCAAGGCAGCTCGGGCAGCTCTGGGGTCTGGAGCAAGCTGCCCACGGGGTGGAAACGAACTCCAAGCGCTTCCGCCTCTCCCAGACCCACCCTTGCACCAAAAGGTCCGAGGCCGCGCTCTGGCCGGTGGGCGGTAGGGCTGAGAAAGCGGAACTTCTAAACAAGGTTCTCTCCATGAAGGGGGCTGGACGGAGGGGTGGGCAGGGGGAGCCATAGGGTCTCCTTCAAAGGCTGGGTACTTCAGCTCCCTGGGCCCAACCAACCGAGTTCCCCAAATCCTGCCCCTCAGGGACTTCTGGCTATGGTGCGACGCCCCCAGCACACCCCGCCCCACCCCACCCCACATCGACCTCCCACGGAACCTTGGCAGCGACGGGCGTCCGGGTGCCAGCCTCACAGGGTTGTTATGGCGATCCCATACAAAAGCAGCGGGTGCCAGGGCTCAGCCTGCAGCTACACTCTAGGGTCTCATCTCTCGGGGTCTCCAGCTGCTGGGAAAACACTAACCACCCTTCTCCTTTGCCCACCCCACCCCTGTGGAAGAACAGTTCTGGGCCCCACCCTACACCTAATAGGCACCTACTGTGTACAGGCCCTGCTCCAAAGGGACTCAAAACAGCCCTCCAGGGGTTGCATACGACTACTGTCCTTATGCTAAAGGGGACATGAGGCACAGTCACTTGTCAAAGAGCAGGACTGGGATGCTGGCCAGAACGCTGCTAGGTGTGAGCTGTGGGTGGGCAGCCACCCCAGGCCCCGAAAGCTACCAGTCCCCAAGGGCTCCTCCGCCAATGCCCTTCAGAACACACCCTGGAAATGCTGTGCCTACTTTAGGGCTGAGTGTGGGGGTCCAGCTTTCTCACATCGAGAAGCAGCTTTGCCAAGCAAGCTGCTCTGTGACCGTTGCCCGGTGGCTTGCCCTCTCTGAGCCTCAGGCTGGCCGGTCCCTAACTAACATGAAGGGGGCTGGGGGACACAGCGCCACGGCCCACTCCGGGCTCTGACGGTCTCTGGCTGCGCTCGGTGATCCGCAAAGTGCTCACCCCGGCTCCACTCACTTTCACTACCTTCGGACAGTGAGAGCATCACTTTGGGAGAGGGGCGCACGTTGTTTGCATTTAATTTGCAACAATAAAACAAAAACAAAACAAAATCCAAAGGACCAGGAGATCTGGGTCAGATTGTGCTGTGCCCACCTCTAAACCAACATTTCAACCTCAAGGAGTCACACACTTGCGTCCTCTGTCAGGTCACTCATGGCCCTCAGGGAAAGGGTCTCCGTCCTCACCACCCTCCTTCCAACGTGCGCGCCCCCACCCCCACCCCCCACCTCTGTGCCGGGCCTGGTGCCCTAAAGTTTCCCACCATCACCCTCCTCCTGCAAACTCTCCGAGCTGAGCTGACTGATCGGCAGGTCCTGCTGGTCTAGGAGACTAATGTGTGACTGTGCCTTCCAGACAGATTGTGATGAGTAATCAGTTACTAGAGCTAAAATGTACTTCCCTGCTCCCCGAATGGGCCCCACCCCCACCTCCCAAGGCCCCTCAAATGTCCAAGTCTGAGCCCCCCCCACCCCCCAGCCCAGGGGTCCTTCCTAAGAACAGTGTTTGGCCATCGGAGAATACAGCTGAGGGGAGAGCCGGGCAGGGGAGGGAAGCCACAGAAATCAAAAAGCTCCCGTCTGTCTCGCCAGCCCGGCTGACGCGGCTTCCTGTGCGCCCGCTGTCAGCCATGCAAATTATAGCGTGTACCCGGCTGCCTGCCTTCGGAGGAGGCCAGCCCTGCCCGCTGCAGAGGCCTCAGAGGAAGGGTGGGGACTCCAGCCCAGCCAACTCCATTCATAATATTTACAGTAAATGGGCCTCTCTGGCTGTTGTTTCGCATACATCCAGCCTCATTAAAACTTCTCCAGTTTTCACGTCAAGACTTTTCCACTCCACGCGGCACCGCGAAGTTCCCACCAACACCCCCAAATAACTCCGCAGCGCTCTCCACAAAGGGGTCCCGCACACACGCACACACGGAGCCCCCCAGGCCTGCCTGGCATTGCCTGCCCGCCCACAGGGGATGGAGCCCCGCCGGCCACTCCCAGGAAGACACATGTGAAGGTGGCAACAGGAAGGTGGTCAAATCAGATCTCAAAACCCACCCACCTCTTACCTGGAGGGAGTCCAGAGATTCCCCCCCCCCGCCCCCGCCCTGCCACCAAATTCTGCATGTGGATCCCCAACTGGGAATGCACGCACACTCACGTGAATCCAACAAAGGAACCATTCCTGAAACCACTACATGTCCCTCACTTTCTGCTTTTTACTGACCACTTGTAAGTATGTTGCCTACACGTTAAAGCTTGTAAGAATCTTAATAAAAATGCATGCTTAGGCCAATTTTCCCAAAGGACAACCCCCCCACACCTAGAGGTACAGGACAGCTCTGCTTGGTTCTGCCTTTTCTGTGGGCCCCTTTTGATCAATCAATGACCTCCAGCTCCCAGAAAGATATTCCAGGACCTGGCCCTTGAAGGCCCCGCCCTGCTCCCCCCCCTCCCCCCCCAGCTCCAACTCAACTCCAGGTTTTCTAGACTGGTAGGGAAAACCGTCAGAAGACGTGGAAAAATACAGTAGGAAACAAAAGTCCTTTTCATCCCTCCCCTTCCCCAGCTCCCCTTGTTCCATAACAATTATGAAAACTGTTGGATGGGATGACATTTTGAACATTTACTGCATTCCTGCCAATAAATTCCAGCGCAGGAGCCGATGGAAAAGCCGCCTCCTCCAGCAGGCTCCCCGGCTCCCCGCCCCCTTCGCCCCCCACCCCCTGCTCACTCCCAGACCTCATTCCTTCTTTCTTTACAACCCAGGGCCTGGCCAGGCCGGGGCCGGGGGTTGGGGCCGGGGCCCACACTGTACTTACAGGGAAAAACAACAGTACGCCAGACTGGAGACAGTGTGCAGACTGGGAAAGTTAATCATTACTTCTGTCTGCCTCTGTAATCTAATCTCTCTGGCTTTGACACACTCACTGTTCAGCCATCCCAGCCCTTTCACCCCAGAGCACCCAGGACCTCCTGGGCTGGAGGTCCCCCCTTCTCCAGGGCCCTCCCAGCCTCCAGTGAGGAAGCCAACGGAATGAAAAAGAAACAGAAAAGTCTCCCCCACCCTGGGCTGCCACCACAGGGCCCCTGGAGTCCAACGCCAAGAGATGGCTGCTCTGTGCTGTGCCCCACATTTCAGAGGCCCTCTAAAATGTGGGCTCCAGTCTGGCTTGTATTACTGCAGACTTAGTCACCCCACCCCCACCCCTGCTCTTCACTCACTCCCCCTGCCCTTCTCTCACTGCCCCTGCCCAGGGCTCACCCTCAGGCCCACCCAGCTGCACGTCCAGGAGTAAGATAGGCCGCCCACGGGCTCAGTCTATGCAGATACACAAGTCAAGATGGCCCTGCTGTATGACACTCACCCTAGAATTCCCACATGGCCCACAATCCCACTTCTGGTCTCAACCCAGAAGAGTTCTGAAGATACGATTTATCGCCCGTGTTCATAGAAGTACTATTCGCAACAGCCAAAAGTTGGAGGCAAACCCGAGTGTCCACCGACGGAGGACGGATACACAAGCCGTATACAGACACATCTAAAGAAAGGCAATTCTGACACATGCTACAACATGGATGAACCTAAGCCAGACACACAAGGGCAAAGACTGTACGATCCACTCCTAGCAGGTACCTGGAATAGCCAAACTCATAGAAAGAACGTGAACGGTGGTTGTCAGGGGCTGGGAAGAGGGGGGGTTAGTGCTTAGTGGGCACGGAGTTTCAGTTTGGGGAGATGAAAAGTTCTGGAGATGGCGGTGATGGCTGCACAGCTATGTGGCGCACTTCATGCCACTGAGCCATACACATGTGGGCAGTGAGGATGGTAAATGTTGGGTACAGTTCTCCCCCTGAACAATGAAAAAGGCCCTGCTCCTCCCAAAGCTCCCCCTGCACAGTCCCCGGAGTGCAGGGGGTCCCACTGCAAGCCTGAGGACCCCTGGAAACATATGCAAGAGCGGTATGCATTTTCATTTTTCTGGGGAAAGATTCCTTGGCTGTCACTCATTCTAGGAAGAGTTTGTAAGCCAGGAAACAGGAGTAAGTACAATCTCTATTCATGCACGGAAGGAGCCATGAGCCATCCCACCACCTCAGCAACAGGGGTCTCATTCCCACTCGACCACAAAACCAAAAACCCAAATCACAGGATGTCGGAACCGCAAGGAACTCGGAAGACTAGGTCCAACCACTTGCTTTCCTTCCCATTCCAACTCTCTCAGCCCTCTCCCCTGACCAGGCCTCCAGCTAACATGGAGGGGGAGGCCCTCACTCCAGGCCTCCTCCTCAGCGGATTTTCATTGTGACTCCGCTGAGTTGGAGTGGGGGCCCACCCGTTTTAAGAACTGTACCGTGCACCCCAAATCACAGAAGAGCTCAACTTTTGCTTTTCCCTCTGGGTTACTGATTCATGGGGGGAAGGGGCCATGCTGGTCCCCAAGTGCTCCCCGGGGCGGGGCGGGGCGGGGGGGGGGGGGCGGGAAGAACGGTTCTTCATGACCCATTTCCAGCCTCACAAGTCCACCTCACCGCCTGGGGTAGGACACACTCCCAACTTCATTAGGTGACAGGTCGTGGTGGGAGGTGGGGAAGGTGGGGAAGGTGGGTGGACGGAGACAACAGTTTAACCCAGCCGTGGGCAAACTACGGCCCGGATCAGGCCCATTTGAAATGAATAAAACTAAAAAAAAAAAAAGACCGTACCCTTTTATGTAATGATGTTTACTTTGAATTTATATTAGTTCACACAAACACTCCATCCATGCTTTTGTTCCGGCCCTCCGGTCCAGTTTAAGAACCCATTGTGGCCCTCGAGTCAAAAAGTTTGCCCACCCCTGGTTTAACCTCCGGGGTGCGACCACGGACAGCAGAGCCCAGTCCTTTCTTGGCCTCGTACTGTGTTGGTTCCTATTAAGCGACTAGCCACGTTAGAAAGCAAAAAGGAAACGGAAGTGAACAGACAAGAGCCACCAACACCCCCGGGCCTGGTGATCCAGCTGTCTTCTGTCTGAAGGGCAGGAGCCCCCCTCCGCAGGATGAAACTGGAGGTGACATGCGTCCTGCCCTTTCTGCCCTGGATCTAACTCCAGGCCCAAACAGCTCTCCCAGCCAGAGGCCGGCGGGCTCTACTGAGGAGCAAGACTGATTAAATTAGCATGAGTCAGCCCCCAGGGAAGGGACCCGCAGGATGAGTGTGAAAATGAAACACCTTGGTAATTGAGTATTAGGTGACTGCGTGCAACCCCTCCTCCCCCCAAGACAGGCCAAGGCCTCACACCCGGGCTGGGACCTGACATGGGCCTGACCATCAGATTTCAAATGAGAAAGCACAGGTGCACCCCAGGTGCTCTTCGTGAGAGCCAAGCCCTCCGAGTTCTAAAGGGAAGTCCGAACTCCCAGGCTTTCCAGACATCCCACCTCCCCCGTGGCTGTCAGGACACGAAACACGCACCATCCTTCCAGGTGTCCCTGGCCGTGGTCCCTGGAAGAGCCGGTGCCTGGCTGGTCACCTCTCTGCACACCCAGGCCCCTGCCAGGGTCTGGATTCTAACTGTGCCTCCTGCTGTCACCTCACAATCAACAAGTGTGGAGGGAGGGGGCTGGAACCAGAGCCGGAGGAGACAGACCTCTTGCTTATCCACAAGCGTTGTAGTTATCAACTCTCAACAGACCACACAATCGAAGCAGAGGGCAAACCGGTGACAGAAGTCCTCAGCCTGCCTTGCGAGCTCCCATCACCCCAGGGGTCTGTCCATGCACCCCTAGGCCTGGCTCCGAGCCCACGGGACCTGGCTCCTTCTGTCCTGGAGAGATTGCCTGGGAAGCAGCCCCCTGCCTGGCTCCGCGTCACTCACCCAACGGCACCTTCAGAGAAGCCACCTCATCTGCCACCCTTCATTCTATCAGGGCCCAAGAACTGCAGTCTCCATGCCCCGGAGTGCCCGCACATAGTAGATGCTCAATAAATAGTTGCTAAATGAATGAGCCAGAGACATGCTGGCTTCAAAGCAGCCGGCCAGCCCTGCTTTACACCTGGCAGAGGAAGACACATGTGAACCCACCCTGGAAGGAACCGTGCCTTCCAGGCAGGCAGGGGTCAGCCAGAAAGGCCCAGGCCCTGTCCTGGGCTCCCCGTGGAGATGGCAAGAGGGCAACCCCTGTCCTCAGCGACTTCCCAGACAGCTGCGCAGGTCCTGAGAGGCGTCTCCAAGCCAGGCGCCGGCCCAGCAACCTCTGTGGGCACACCACCTGCCCACAGCGTTCTGCCTTGGCGCCCTGCTCTGTTTGGACAAGTTACCCTCCCCGAGTGTTCAACAATGCTTTTACACACCCCAGGGCTCTCGTCCTGTTATGAAAACAAAACCCCGCACGCTAAGGGAAAAAGCTGGGGGGAGGGGGGCAGTGGAGAGCAAGCAGGCCACACACACACACACACACACACACACACACACACACACACGGCTTTCTTTCTGTCTCCAGCGTCTCGGCAGCACAGGTGGGGCCTGTCCCAGGTCACTAGAACAATGGCATCATCCGACTTAGAAGCCCAGAGAGGAGTCCATGGAAACCGTTTTCATACCCAGGTCAACATCATCTAGTCCACACCACCATGGGGCCGGACTGTGGCCAGTTCTCTTTCTGGGGGAAGCCCCCTCCCCCTAGAACAGAGCACAGCCACAGGGCTTGGCTGTCCCAGGGACACGCTGCTGCCTATTTCCTCCCCACTCCCACTGGTGCCCTAGAAACAGTCTCAGGAGTTAAGGAACTGGAGGGGGGTAGAGGGCAGGGGCAATTCAGTGGCTTCAAAATAAAAGCAGCCCTGAGTTCCAACCTGCCGATGCCAGGCACCTCCATTTAGGGGAAGGAGACCCCAGGGCGAAAGGACAGAGGGCGTGAGGAAATGCCTACCCAACCCCACCAAAATAAAATACATACGATTTTTTTTTTTTTTTGCAAGTTAAAACAGAGCTAATGACACAGGGTGGGGCTCAGTGCGGAGGGCTGCACAGCCAAACCAAAACTCGCTTCCAGCCAAGCGCCGCCTGGCCCCGCCGCCCGCCCGCCCGGGGAAGGAAGCTGCAAGTCCTGAAAGATTCCTTAGTGAACCGGGAGCGAAGGCTGCCGCGAACATTTCAACTGAAGGTGACCCTTCTGGTAAAATATTTTTTGAAATAATAAAAATAACAAAGTTCTCAAACAACCTCTTTCTTAAAGAAAGGGCCGCAAAGTTCTCGTGGGGGTTGGAAGGGAAGAAGGGGCTGAACCGGGCCGGCCACTACCTCTCACGGAACAACTTTTTTCTGGAGTTCTTCTCATAAAAGGCATGATGCAATTTCCTGTCTTGTCCCAATATTTCCTGTCCGCTTACAAGGTGAAAGTTATCGCCCTGTTTTAAACCCCCGTCCTGAACTCTATAGAAAAGTTCCTTTTCTCCACCCAGTGCCCCGTCCCTGTCCCCAAACCTCCCCGTCTTAGAATATAAACACTATCATTTCCTACTCCCGGGAAGAGGAGGCTTAAGAAAAAACAGCCTGGCTCTCTCTTCGGCAGGTACTGGGTCTACCATCAGTTTCCCCAGGGACGAGGCCAGGGCCCGGGTCCCCGTGGGGAGAAGTGGAGGGGACGGGAGGCAGCCAAGTCCCCCAACGAGCCAGCGTGTTTGGTGGCGTGGCCACCACCAGGTGATGGTTGCTTTCCCGGTGTGCTAGCCACTAAATCCAGAGCTGTGCCTCAGCAGTTAATAATATCTTCCCGCTGAAAATAGCCCGGGGAGGAAGCCTCTCCGTGACAGTAGGCAGGCCGCCAGGCTCGGGCTCGCCATTCAGCACGAGCGAGAAGGACGGTAGGGCCAGTGGTGACCTCCCGGCGGCCGCGCTGTACAGTATCCTCCCGGCTCCCGGCGCGCCTCCCGCCTCCGCCGCGGCCCTAGAACCTGGGCGAGGATGTCACGCGGACCAGGGGGACCGGGGCTCCGGCAGCAGGGCCACAGGAGGGGTCTGATCAGCCAGCGTGAGGTCGGGGGGACCCCCGGCTTTGGGAGACAGCCTCTGCCTCGAGCTGGTGGGGAGCCCGTGCAGGCACCTCCCATCCAGAAAGGTCAGGCTCGAAAAACACACCATAGGGCACTCTCCTTCAGGTAAACTGAGTCAGAGAGCTGGGCTCATCGACGCACACCCCAGCCCCAGGAGACCTCAGAGGTGCTTTGGAAACAAGTGTCTAGCAACAGTGGACCCCCAGGCAGCCAACAGGTGTCTCTCCATTTTTATCCTCAGAGTCGCTGTTTTTTATTGATTATCTAAATATCTGCACGTGCTTAAAAGCTGCCACAAGGCACTGCTTTTTAATGTTGTGGCAAACTACCCGTAACATGGAATTTACCACGAAGTGACATGGAGTGCGTTCTCAGAACTGCGAGACCAGCACCACTATCGGGTTCCAGGGCATTCTTATCACCCCAAAGGGAAAGCCTGTCCCATGGGCCACTTCTTTGTCAAAGACACAGCATTAACACACCTCGTCAAGTTTCTGCAATCAAGCAAAAGCCTTATTTGGGGAGAGGCTCAAAAAGCTAGGTACTCATCTGCTTCACTACGGCAGCATATACAGCAGGCTCCCCTTATCTGAGGGGGATACATTCCTAGACCCCCTAGTGCCGTGGTTGGCAAACCGCGGCTCGCGAGCCACATGCGGCTCTTTGGCCCCTTGAGTGTGGCTCTTCCAGAAAATACCACGTGCGGGCACGCGCGTACAGTGCGATTGAAACTTCGTGGCCCACGCGCAGAAGTCGGTATTTTGTGGAAGAGCCCCACTCAAGGGGCCAAAGAGCCGCATGTGGCTCGCGAGCCGCGGTTTGCCGAGCCGCAGTTTGCCGACCACTGCCCTAGTGGATGCCTGAAACTGCGGAAAGTACCAAACCCCATATATACTATGTTTCTCCCTAGACAAACAGACCTGTGATGGTTTAATTGATAAAGTAGGTACAGGAACAGGTTCACAATGACAACAACGTTCTGTAACACAACTTGTGTGAGTGTGGCCTCTCTCGAACTGCCTTGTACTGTTCACCGTCCTTCTCGTGATGGTGGAAGTTGAGGACGGCCACCTTTCCACTTGAAGGAAGCTCTGTAGGCTTCTGTGGCCCACTCCCACCACCAGCGTCACTGCTCTTACACTGCGGGGCCACCAGGAAGTGAAGTAAGGGTGGATCTGATCACTGTGAGGCCACTAGGCAGTGTCTACCGTACGGAGACCCCGGACAAAGGGCCGATTCACGGAGGAGGGGAGGGATGGGATGGGATGGGATGGGATGGGATGGGATGGGATGGAGAGAGATTTCATCACGCTCCTCAGAGGGGGCGCAATATAAACCTTAGGAACTGCTTTATTTCTGGGAAACTGAATCCGCAGAAAATGAAACGGTACATAAGGGGAGGCCGCTGTATAGAATCACAGAAAACCTGCTCCGCCACCAAAGAAACTCCTCGCGGGAACACAGAGCCTTCCACCCCTTACACCTGGGGTTCCCCAACTTGTCTTCAAAAACTACAGATGCCAGCACCCCACCAACAGACTGTAATTCAGGAGATTCCAGTCACTGAACCAAACCAGTCAGGGCCCACAGGTCTTCAAGAATAACCCAGCCCCAGCCAGGCTCTGCTAAGAAAAGGCCCGAGGGGGAGGGCGGGGCAGTGTGCTAGACCATAGCCAAAAGCTACACCAGCACCTAGCCCTCCCCTGACCCTCTCCCCCTTCGCCGTGGCCTGTTCTGCCTCAACAACAGGATGTATGAGGCAGCAGCCCATCTAGTCTGGCAGGCAGAGCAGCCCACATCTGCCCCAGACTTTAAATGCTGCCACCCTGCATTTAACCCCTGCCTGACCGTCAGCCTCATTCTTTCTGGGACAAAAGGGGTTTTAGCAGTGAGCCCTTCTCCAGAGGGCGGCAGCCCACAGCCCAAGCTGCTGTCCGGGACTGGTCTTCACGGCGTGGGTGTGCCCCAGGTGAGCGGGCCCTAGCTCTGAGTCACTATGCTGGCATTTAGCGAGATATGGACTGGGTCCCTAGAGATTAGACTGTCACTTCTCACCGTGGCCTGGGGAGTAGGGAAGGGTCACATGTGCTGGTCTATCTGACTCATCCCTCCAAGCCTAATGCTCTTGCTACTTGGATGAGTTCAATCCACCTCCCCACCCCCACCTGGCATCAGAGAGCTCAGTGCAACCACAGGCTGCTTGTTCCCAGGCAGGGGAAGGAGACCCCAGAAACCCAGCCACAGCCGCCGGGGTTCCCAGTTTGCCATCACCAACCCAAGCCAGACAATACATAATTGTTCACATGAGGCTGAATAGCTTTCCTTAAAAAATGGAGCAAGCTTTCCCAAGCCACTTGGACTGAGCCAGGACCCAATTTTCAGATCATACAGGTATTTCTGAAGACTCCTGAGACTACCATGGATGACAGCAGGGATCAAGGAGGGTTCCGGAAGGGGCTGCTGTTGTAAGGACACTCCCATCACTCAGACCAGTGGTCGGCAAACCACGGCTCGCGAGCCACATGCGGCTCTTCGGCCCTGTGGCAAGGGCCACGAAGTTTCAATCGCACTGTACGTGCGTACCCGCACATGGTAGTTTGTGGAAGAGCCACACTCAAGGGGCCAGTTTGCCGACCACGGACTCAGACAAAACTCTACAAGGGCCTTAAGGACTAGCAAAGGAGTTGGCCTCCCTTGGGATGGTGGGACAGAGCCTCCCACCGCCCTCCTGGGAGCCCACAGTGCCAGCTCTTTGGAAGTTTAAACACGTGCAAATGGTGGTTGGCCTCCACACCCTGCCCCCACCGGGGAGGTCTGCAGGGGTGAGGCCCAGCCAGCTCCAGGCACTGCAGTAGATCAAGGAGGAGGCCGGAGAACGGGTGAATAACCTACAACTTCCAAGTGAGAGGGTGCTTGTTTCACCCTCCCCCAAACCAGGACAGCAGAAGCCCCCTCCCTGCAACCACAGATGGGAGCTGCAGAGATGACAGCGTCTAGCACATGCGTTCCATCACCAGAGACACAGCGAGAGCTCTGGGAGCCAATCCCCTCCACTTCCAACAGCAAGCCGAACCTGGAAGCTCCTGTCAGGGCCGGACCGCCCCTCCCCAGGCGGGTCTTCCTAGGCCAGGACGCCTCCCAGCAGCAAGGGCCGCTTCTGGAGTCGTAGAGTCGGATGCCTTTCAAAAGGCACCGAACTCGGGCCACAATTCCGGACCGACCCACCCACCCACACTCACTCCCTTGCCCCCAAAGCGCACGTGCTCAAGGCCATCGACCCCATGCGAGAGGGCCCAGGCCCGTCCCAGACCCGCCTGCGGGCACCTGTCTGCTCAGGAGCCTGCGCACCGGACCGGCTAGCGGGGGTCGGCAGCACAGCTCGCTGGTGCGCATGTACGCACCCCCCCACCCCCCTCCCCGCCCCCCCACCCGCCACGCGCGGAGCAATCCATCTGTCTCGGAGCGCTGGCTGTCAGAAATGAAAGTACGACCTCCTGGAACCGAGTCCCAGCCTTCTAAAAATGTGCCGTTTTCCCAGCCCGGGGAAGCGTGCAGGGGTGGGGTCGGCTCGCCGCAGGCCCGAAGGCCAGGGCCTGTCCCCGTCCAGCCCCGCTGCGAGGCTGGAATTCCGACCCGCAGCCAGCAGGCCGGCTCCCAGGGCTCCGGCCGCCCACTCCCCTTCCTCTCCCCTTCCTCGCAGGAAAGGGAAGGGCCCGCCTTGGAATCACCCTGCATTTCGGGAGGGGCATGCCTTTGAGCACAGCCCCACCCCCACCGCCGAGGCCCCGCATTTTCACATTCGGCTGTTTTTCATTCCCTTCTTCCCGTGCCAAGAGCATCAAGCCCTGGCTCCCGCTGCCGACCTGCCGCCCACCCTAAACTGAGCCCCATTCATTAAGGCCGCTCTCGGCCGGGGCAGGACAGGAAGGAAAACAGCACACAGGGCCTGTGAAAGAGACACTCAGAGAGGTTATTTCAAGGCGGAGGAGGGGAAGGAGGAGGCAATCCTGGTGGGCGCTTTCACCGCTCGCACCTGGATGCCTACCTTCCCATCCCCAAAGCAGGCTCTCACCCTCCTGCCTCTGCTAACCCCTTCCCCTGCCCAGCAGCCCCCCCCCCCTCCCCCCGGCTCTGCAGCCACCGCAGCCCCCAATGGCCTCATCCTCTGCAAGGCAGACACACCCCGCCCTGCCCCCCACCCCCCCATGGAAAGATCAACTTCTTGCAGAGGAGGAGGTTTGGGCCGTCTCCATTTACAAAACCCTCTGCCCTGGCCCCCGGCCAGTACAATCATCTTTTGGGGGGCATTCTCGATGCAAAGGGTGTAACCCTAGGTTTTCTCCATGCCCATCACCTCCCCTCCAGACACCCCCAAACCGCGGGCACCAACCCAAAACACAATTTCTTCAATTCCCCCCCGCGGCACATTATTAATAAACTGCTCCAACTCCGAACGGAAAGAAGAAAGAGCTCAAACTTTGAAGCCTTGGGAATTAGTAAATCAAGAGCTGAAATTCAAAACAAATGCTCTTTCATGTTAGGCCCCCCCCTTTTTTTCCTTCTTGCAGTTTTGTTAAACCACGGGATCCCTTCAGAGGCAAGCACGCCTTCCTAGCAGCTCCTCATTCATCTAACTGGTTGCAATTATGAGGGGGTGAGGGGGGGCAGGATTAATAACTGTTTTACACACACACACACCCCGTTTCTTTCTAGAACTGGAAAAGCTTTTGGGACAAGAAGCCCACCCATCTCAGAAGGGGCTCCATGGGGTGTCCTGTTTAGTGGGTCGCAATGCTCAGCTGTGGGGCGCACAGGGAGGTGTCGTCACTTCCTCCAGCAGAGGAGACAGACAAGATGTTATCAATCAGACAAGCCTTCCCAAGGCCCCCTTTCAAAAGCTGCCACTTCCCCTGCTTACTTCATGTGGTTCAGAGGGGCCGGGTGCCTCCTGCATGCTCAGGATTTAAAAACAAAACCATCTAACAGCATCCTCAGTGTTATTGTGCCCAGACCCTTTCCTCTCCCTGGCCTTCTTTCTTTCGGGAACTCTCGGAGCCTTAGAAAGCAGAAAAGACACAGTTCCCGCGTTCCCGCGTGGCCTCCCCTCCTCGCAAGCTCTGGCTCACTCCCATCCTCCCTCCCAGCCTGAGCCCCCTCCCCGCTCTGGGGGTCCCACTTTGTCCAGCTCAGTTTTCATTAGGAGCTTTGAGTCAACAATCCCTTCTGTCTCAGATAACACTCAGAGTATATACTGCATAGAAATAAAAACAAACAAGGTCTCCCCGAAGACACTCTCCGCAAGCTCCATTCCTGGTGAGGCGCTGGGCCGGACTGTCCGGGATGACCTGGGCCTGAGCGACGCTCGACCAGTCGGGCACCTCACAGGAGAGGATGCACCACAATCCCCCACAGACAGTCTTACAGCGTCCCTCTGAGCCGCCGTGGTCCTACACCAGTGCCCGAAACAAAGGCAAGAAAGGACAAATGCCCAGACGCTGCTGGAATGTTCCCCCGGGTTACTTTCCTCTTGCTGTAGCTAGTTTTTAGAAAATCCAGTGGTGGCATCCTGGGGCGGAAAGACAGGTGGAAACAGGATGGCTTTGGAAAAGAACAGCAATGCCTCTCAGGTACATTGCTAGTGAGTTTCCCCGAGTTTATCACTCTCTTCTCCTCTCTCAGGGACAGTGATGCTCGGGCGACCCAAGGCCCCTCATCCAATCCCGTAACCACCAGCTCTAAGGAAAACCCTCCCTCCTGGGAAGCAGCAGCGTGAGTGCCTGTGTCTGTGCCCAGACCCTGTCCCTGGCATCCGGCATCCGGCCCCGAGCTGGATGGGGAATCAGGACTTGGAGAAGCACCAAGGGCTTCTGCTCTGAATGCCCCTCCTACACTTGGGATCTGTCTTCGACAAGTTCCCGAAAAGCGGACCCTTCCCCTTGGAGACCCCCAAAGCCCACATGACAAGAGCAAAAACAAGAGCTGGAACCTATGAACTGATGACAACAAGGTCGCCACATGGACGCCCCCAGCCAGGGGTTGCTTAACAACAACCATAAAACACAGCACAACACCCGTCCCAGGTGGACCCCATTTCCTCACCCAGGGAGCGGCCCTGTGTCCTGGTGTGTCAGGGCTTCAGAATGATGAGCTGAAGGGCCCCAGCGACACCAAGATCACATCCAGTTTAACGCACAGAAAAGTGAGAATCCCAGACCAGCTGGGGTGATAGAAGGCTGGCCACCCCTCCCCTCCCCCCCGTTCCTCCATCTCCAGTAATTTCAAGGTCTTGGAATTTGCCAGGAAAATCCGAGAAGGTGTCTTACCTGAAAGCCCCCCAGGGGCCAGATAATTCGTTCCCCCTGTTTCAGCGGAGGAAGGCACAGCATCTGGACAGTCTGCTGCGGATTTGAAAAGGGGAGAGAAAGAAATTAATACACAAATAAATAAAAACACCAAGATTAATTTTTAAGCACATTCTAACCAGCATTAAAGAGAAACCACACATTCCAAACTGCTGACTCCCAGCCACGAGGCTGAGTATGAATGGGCCGCTCAGGGCTCGCTGCCCATCATAAGACAGACCACAGCACCTTGTCCCCCGTCTGGGCTCCTCCGAGGCCAGTTAATCATTAGTCAAGTCAGGCTCCATCGCAGACTGGCTGGAATTTCTCCCCCATCGAGGAAACCAGGTAGCTGCCAAGGTCAAAGGGGGCCCAGGTTCTGACTCTCAACCCTGGCGGCCGTCTCCCTTGCCATGGATCCCAGGGCCTCCTTGCCTGGACCCAGGGGTCTCTCTGCCACCCCCATGGTCCAATGTCTCACCCTCATCTTTTTCAAGACAAACTTCCCAGTTCTTAGGACTTTCTCGAGACGGGGGTTGGGCTACAGGGGCTTCTTTCTCCTGTTTAACTGAGGTGCAACAAACACAGGAGAGAATCCACCTCTCAGGTATAACTCCATGACCTGTACTCATGCCTACACCTGTGTAGAGCCACCACCAGATCAAGAGCAAGAACATTCCCAGCAAGACTCCCAGCCGGAGGGGAAATGCTCTCTACCTGCTTCCAGGTCTAGTCCACACTCCCCATCTCTGGAAACCTTCCCAGGCAACCCCGGACCTGCAAGGCTCTCTGCCCTCGCTTGCTGGCACCCAGCACATGAGTTCCCTTCAGATCCTGTCTGTGCTCCCTATACTGTGGAACCCTCAGGTACTAGCCCCAGTGACCTGAGAGCCAATGAGAATAATGACAAACCGAGCTGAGAAATCGACAGACAGACTTGCCAACTTCCCGCCAAGCAATTAACACAAAACAAAAAATAATGCCCACAAATCAGAACTAATCAGTCCCAGGAAACAAAACTACACCAGACCCCGTCTTACTCAAGTCCAGCGAGAAAGGCTGGCTCAGAGAAGGGGCTTCCGGCTGGGCAGCAAACACCACACCAGGGTGGACGTTGCAGATACCGGTCCCCAGCCCAGGCCACTAGCAGGAGGTACCTGGATGAACGTTACAGTTTCCCACTGAAACCACCTGGTCAATAGGAAACCAAGCAAAAGAACAGTCTGGAGGCCAGTGGCCCACGGGAGCCTTTCACTAGCCCCGCAGCTGTTTCCATGACCTGATAAAGGGAGGTAGGGGGCCTACAGGTAACGCCCAGGCACCTCTGGGTTTCTGCTGCCTACCCCCCTCGGCTCTCTCTCATCCCTCCCCAGCATCCTGTGGCATTCTCGCAGGCTGGAAACACAACTTTTCAAGAACTCTCTTAACCCGGAGAGGGGGAAACGAGGAGTGGTGGGAGGCAGGGAGGGAGAGCCTGTGTCTGATCTCATTGTATCAGTGTAAAGTACAATTCCTAACAGGAATATACAGTTTTACAGGATACACTTAATCAAATGGAAAACAATGGGGGAGGGCAGGAAATGGAGTTGCTTGTTGCATGGTGTGTCCCCTGCACTTTCTAAAGCTACTTGGATGGTCTCTGCATGTTCTACAGATTGGCTGCTACCTACCCCCAAATGGAAGACACTCCCACATCAACCACGATGACTTATCCAGGGCGCTCCGCTCCGCTCTGCTCTGCTCCCCCCACCCAGTCCTGGCTGGCTGAATCCCAGGGCAAGGTGTGTTTCAAAGGAAGGGCCCGGCCTCTCAGAGCAGAGCTGGGACCACATTCAGGGTGTCGGCCTGTCTCAGATCAAAGGTAAGCCAGCTCCGCACTGGCAACCACAAGCGTTTTTATGAAATGGTGCTCTGCCCTTCTGCAGAGTCTTTGATCTCAGGAGGGATTTACAAACATTAATTAGGCCTCTCTACCACCCCTGTGAAGTAGCAAAGTATACCTGTTCGACTGGCACCCAGGTAAACTGAGGCGTCATTGACTAGCCCAAGGGACCACCCGGTGCGCTGGGCCATGCCCAAGGGTTCAGCACCTGTCCCAAACGCTCCCTCCCCAGGCCCCAGAGCCCTCGCTCCCTGCCCTGCAGCAGGCAGGCCAAGAGGCTTCCGCATCCAGACTGGCCCCAAGCTACGGCCAAGGCTTGTAAAGTAAGGTCAAGGCAGCCACACCTCCATCGCTTGCTCAGCCAGAGAACAGCTGCAAAGCCAGGGGCTCTGCTTCGGCTGGTGATGCCCACTCCCCAGAGCCCAGGCTGGCACACACTCCTAAAGCCTAAACACGGCCAAGCACCCAGCAAGTGTGGGGCCTGTGGGAGCTCACTCCCTCTCCCAGCAGCAAGAGTCCTAGAACAGCGGTCGCCAACCTTTCGGACCTCACGGACCACTGCGTCCGCGGACCACCGGTTGGAGACCACTGTCCTAGGAGATGCAAGCCTGGGGATCAGTGGAGGAGTACAAGGTGTCCAGAGCCAGGATAGTCTTGTCAACTTAGTTCCGAGCTTCCTAAATGCTATCCAGGACAGAGGACCCACGGCCGCCGCCACCACCACCACCAAACACGGAGCGTCCCAGCTCTGCCCCAATCCATAACCCTGGTCACAGAAGGACAACCTACTGCATTGGAAGTATCCCAGTTTTTAGGCAGGCACATCATCAGGCCTGCAGAATGAATGAATGAATGAAGCAAAAACTGAGCAAATGAATGGTAACTCTTTGACCATCTGGATTTATAAAGAGGCCTGGAAAAGGTCAGAGTAGGCCGAGTTAGCAGGTAAAGGCAGGTTAGGGCCCTAACTTCCCAGCTGGACTTGGAGGCTCCATCTGCCAATGGACACTAGCTCCCTGGGCCTAACCCCCAGCAACAGCCCCGTCCCCATCCATGCTTCCAACCATGGGGCACAAGAGCCACCCCCTCCATGAAGTGAGATCTCACTGCAAACACCATGCCCTTACCCTTGGCGCAATGAGGGAAGGAGGGGGTCTTCGTCACTTCTGATTGCCCCAGGACACACAGCCACCCTGTCCCTAGGTTACTCTAACGCTCCTTCCCAGAAAATGCTGCTGGCTGGGACCACCTGGCACCCAGGTCAACAAACCTCAGGCCCTCACCGAGGGGGCAGTGAACCACAGCAAAACGGAGCGTGGCTTTCAGCCCCGGGTCCCTCTGACAGCTGCAGGTTAGGATCCAGCCCCCTTCCCGCTGCCGCATCTCAAGTTGGAAGACTTCACAGAAAGGATTCCCTGAGTTGCGCAACTGGTTAAGATTTTAACAGTTGTCCATTGTAAAAGCCTTATGACTGGTTCTCACCTAGTAACCCAAGACCAAAAATTCCACCCAGAGCTTAGAAACTTAAGAATGTAAGTGGCAGCCCAGCCGGCGTGGCTCAGTGAACCTATGAACCAGGAGGTCAGGGTTCGATTCCCGGTCAGGGCACATGCCCGGGTTGCAGGTCCAGGGTGGAGTGTGCAGGAGGCAGCGGGTCAATGATTCTCTCTCATCACTGATGTTTCTCTCTCCCTTCCTCTCTGAAATCTATTTTAAAACTTTTAGTAATAAAGAATGCATGTAAGTGGCAGATCTAAATTCCCCAGCCAAATATTCTTCTCCCACGTATAAGGTGAGGAGAAAAACCTGGGCAGCCCCCTCATCTGTGTATCTGACCTCATCACCCCTGGCCCGAGTAGCCAGCAAAACCAGCCCCAGCCCCTTCCAAGTGTCAGGACAGTTCCTTCCCCGGGGCTTCCCCTGTTACCACCCTCCATGTCCTCAAACACCACCTCCGTTTCTTCATTTCTTTTGTTGTTGTTGTTGTTTTATTTTACACAAAGCATTTTGGGTGAGTAACCAGCTGTTTCAGTTTCCGATTGGCAGGTTAATCACTTCCTATTGGCTGATCTGCAGAACTTTTCTCCCCCTTGGAAATGGCACACTCCTGTCTTTGTGGCTTCTCTGTTTACACACATTTTGCTACCTAATGTCAACACTTGCTAATGAATAAATATATCACTCCACTCACTGAAATGTCCTGGCCTGGCAGGATGGCCGCTTAAATCGGGTGAACAGGCTTATTCCGGTATCTCTGCAGGAAACCCAAGAGAATATAACCCTTTTCTTCTATGGGTATAGGTTTCTGGGGACATTTTATCCTTAGTTGCCTTTACTCCAGGGAGGTGGTCAAGGTGACTGGTCTGTCTCTCTTTTGGGGAAATCTTCCAAATTTGAAGACTATGGAAGAAAAAAACAAAAACAGGACAGAGGTGGCCTTTGGAGAGCTAACCTCAGGAAAGAATTCTTGGGTCTTGAAGCCAAAAAACCCTGTCAAAGTTATTCTTTGAGAAAACAGGGCTTGATAATTTCCGTGAACATTTGCTGCAAATACAGAGAGCTGGTTATCTCCTCATTAATGACCATTTATCTGGTGTTTTGTAAATCGAAAGCAAAATATCACATGCTTTGCAGGCCACTTATTAGACAGGCACCAGGCAAGCAGCAACGCCTGCCCGACTTGAGGGAGCGGCGCGGAGTCCCGGGAGGGCTGTGGGCTTCGGTTACACCGTTCATTAAAGTATTTAATTTATGACAACGCCCCAGCAAAACTTTTAATTAGTGGGGGGAAAGCCCAGCAGGCAAAACTCAGGAGGCGAAGGACTTGTAGAATTCCAAGAGCGAAATGAGGCCCAACCCTTCACTTTTCTCAGAACCTTGGCAAAAAATAACATTCTATTTTCCAGGCATCCAGTACACCGAGCACAGAGTTTCAAAGCTACAATCACTACTTTTCAGCTGAGGAGCCTCCCTCCGTAAGAAGGGGCTCCTGGACACAGGGCCACCCCCTGGTCACCCCCACGGCCCTTCCTTCCCTGCCTTGCTGACCCCCCCCCCCCCCCCCCCGCCCTCCACTCCCCCGGGCACTGCCAGCTCCATAGGGTGAGCCCTGCACTGCCAGCCAGGAGTTGAATGCAGACAATCACAACAGGGCTGGTGCCAGTCTCCAATGAGCTTTTGGCCTGGCCCCATGCCACCCGGTGACAAAGCAACAGGCAGGCAGAGCTATGCCAGAAACTTTTATAGCCCCGACCTAGAATTCTGAGAAAATCCGGGAGGAGTGCTGACTTGCCGGGGAGGGAGGAGAGGAAGCCCATGAGGGTGGTTTCGTCTTGGTTTCTTACATCTTCTAAACCTTTTACTCCCAACCAGAGTCTTCTCTGCACCTTTTTAAACTGCCTTCCCTTCCACCGAATTATCCATTCTTCCCCCTGACTCCACCGGCGCTCACAAAGCCTCCAAATGTTCCCATCAACCTGTCCTCTTTGGCTCCCAAGACACTTCTGTGTGGATCCAATTCCACGTGTTAATAAACCTGAGCCAATTTGATCCCGGTGCAAATACATGGGAAAAAGAACAAATTGTAAAGCACATCTAAGAAACCCTTTAAAAATTTATACACACACACACACACACACACATGCATACATATAATCTCCAGCCACAACAAAAACAGAAACATCCAAACTTCCAGCACAGGAAACCTATAACCACCTCCAGGCAAACCCAGCGCCTCCCCAGGCCGCTGCCAGGACATAAAAACCCGCGTTCTAGAGGCTCTGTGTCTCACTCCAGAGACGAAGGATATTTTTAAAATCATCCACTCACCAGTTGGTTTGAGAAAATCCATCGGGTATCTGGAGTAGGGAGGAGGAGGAGACTCTGGAATTAAGAAAGTAAGAGAAAATAAAGGCCGAGCCATGAGAACCAGAGATAAAAACTTACGATAACAGAGGCATTCTTTCAGCCCAACTGTTTGTCTTAGCTGTGGGGGTTGGAGGCAGGGCCGCGAGGCGGTGATCGCCTTGATATTTAGCTGTCAGATAAACAAAAGAGGCCGCCTGGCGCCAGCCGCGGGCTCCGCTCCTCCGCGTCTGCGGACGCCACCGCGGCGCTCCGCCGGCCCCGGCTGGAAACCACCCGGCCCGCCGCGGCTCTGCGGGCCGCGCACTTCGGTTCCCAGGGCGGGGGGCGACGGAGCCCCCCTTCCTAGTCCCCGGACTTCAGACCCCGCTCCCAGCGCCCGACACCCCCGCCCCGGACCGCCCCCGCCGCTCCGGGAGGCACCCGCGGGGGAGCACCCGGCTCCCCTTCCCAGCCCACCCCAGAGACACCCCAAGTGCGCTGGTGAACTTAGGAGGCTCTGTCGGCACCGGGGCGCACCCTTCCCCCCCCCTGCACCTAGACCCAGAAAAAAGGGAAGCAGTGGAGGAGGCCGCGCGGACAGAGAGGTGGCGGCTGGGGTCTCGATCCAGGCCCAGCGCAGAGAGGGGCAGCTCCCGAGGGGCCGGCAGACCACCCCCTACAGTGAACGCTGTGCTTTCTGGGGCGGGAAGAAAGGGAAGCAGGGAGCAACCAACTTCTGACTCCTCGTTCTCTGTGACCCTGGGCTGGCAGCGTGGAGGGTAGAGTTGTGAGGGTCCGGCCTCCCATCCTAACCCTCTTTGCCCCCAGATCCCTAAAGCTGCGCGGCCAGGGCAGTATCCCGGCCCCCGCGCCCGAGTGACTGACTCTCCGTATTGACTAAAGGCGCAGAGACTTCCCAGCCTTTACAGCTCGCTTCTCCCAGCCTTCCTTGGCGGGCTTGGACCGAATCCAACTCGGCCACACACCTCAACGCCTTTCCGGGTGCGGGGGAGGCGTGACCCCTACTTCTCTCTGCACCCCTTAGCTGATCCGGAAGTGAGGACGCCTAATTTCTAACCGCCTGTCTGCAGTGTGTGCACGAGCAGCGTCACAGCCGCCACCGGGACAGCATAGGAGAAGCATCTGTAAGGGAACCCCCGGGAACGCCCTCCAGTTTCCCGGTCCCTTCTTCACTCGTCCCCAAGTCTCCCACCAGGAAGGGCTGGACACTCCCCTCCGGAGCGGTGGCTCCACACACACACAGCCCACGGGGGCTTTCCTCCATCACTGCAGCGCCGGGGGGAGGGGGTGGGCGCCGAACAACTTCTTACCTAGTTCGCAGAGTCGACTAAGGTGATGGGGGTTGCAGCACACCAGCTCGGGGTTGATCTTCCCGTAAGATTCACAGCAACACAGCCTCTTGACTTCCGAGGAATGCCTGAGATCCGGCCACCTGAACACTTTGCACAGCAGGAGGGGGAGCGAATAGGACGAGGGCGACTGGGCGGGCTGCGAGCCGGCGGGCGCCCCCAGGCCCAGCCTGCAGTCCAGGCGGCCGGGCAGCAAGAGGCACGCGGTGCGCGTACCGCCGCGGGACTCCACGGCCTGGAGCAGCAGCTCCAGCTGCCGTTCCTTCAGTTTCTTGAGCACCGAGTGGGTGAGTGCCTTCAGATCCGCCTCGGCGCACCCGGCCGCACCGGTGCCCGCGGCTGGGGGGTGGGGATGGTGACCTTTGGCACCTCGGGCCGCCTTGCCCAGGCAGCAGCCAGCCCTGCCTGCGCCGCTGCCACCGGCCCCATGTGCCCGTCCGTCCGTCGCCCCTTCTCCCCGCAGCTCGCCTCCTCCTCCACCTCCCCCCGCGCCCTCCTCCTCGTCCTCGCCGCCGGGCGCACGGCTCCTCCAGAGACGCCGGACGAGCGCAGATCGTTTGGTCCTGAACATGCGGGGCGAGGAGGCAAGGAGAAAAGTCGTTTGCCGGCTAAGGAGCGAACATGACCTCCGCACACCATGAAGAAGTCGGGCGCCGAGTTGTGGCAGCAGGCGCAGGCGACAACAGCAGCAGCAGGGGCCCGGGCAGGAGCGGCGACGGCCCGAGGGGCGCTCCGTGGCATGCGCCAGTCTCCCGGAGGCCGGGGCGCGCGCGGGGGCCCGGAGGCGCCCGCCGGGGCTCGGGGGCCTGCGCTCCGGCTGCCCCACCCCGCGCGGCCCGCGCCGAGCGCGGCTCTCGGGCCCCGGCGCACCCCGGAGGAACGCAGCCGCCGCTTCCCTGGGGTCGGCGAAGCCTGCCGGGGTCGGCGCCTCCCCAAAAAGAGGCCCCCCCGCAGCGGCTCCCGACTGTCGGGCTCGCCAGCCTCGGCTTCCTACATGGAAGATCCGCGGGGGCAAAAAACGGAAGGCGTTCGGCTGAGCTGCTGGAGGGAGGTAAAAGCCTCTTTCCCCCTTGCTAAGCAACTTAATTTGGGGGTGGGGAGAAGCAGGCAATTTTTAAAAAAGCAGGCACGCGATTTATTTTTTTCCTCTATATCCTTAGTAACCGGATCTCCTCAAATTCCGTGCACACGAAGACTCGGAGGAGGGGGCCGAGCGGACTTCACCCCGCATGAGATGTCTGGCGAAATAAAGGCTCAAAATCTAATAACCAAATATGCAAAGCCCCGAATGAAAACCACCACCACCTCCTCGCACACTGGAGATCTGGGGCCGTCAGACTTGAGCTGGGGTTAAAAAAAAAAAAAAAAAAAAGAAAAGAAAAAAGAAAATGTTTACAAAGTAGAACAAGACGTTTGAAGGGTGGAAAAAAATGTATCCACGAGTTACAGCTCCCCTTTTTCCTTGCAGATCCCCGCTGGTCTTCCTCTCCGTTTCTTCTGCCAAAAGAAAAAAAAATCGTATATCTTTTTAATCCACAGAAAGCTTTGGCGAGGCTTCTCCAATCCTCTGCATCTGGGTGTTTTAGGGGAGTCTCTGGTCTTTCCTCCTTCGCTCCCAGGAGCTCTGGTCCTCGGCGGGGACTTCCTCGGGGCTGGCGGGGGCGCAGAGGCAAAAGATGCTGCGGCGGCGGCGCCCGGCGGGGCTGACAGCGCGGGGGAGGGCGGCGCGGCGGCGGCAGCGGGCCCCTGGCGGGTCGCGCGCTCTCGCCCTCCTGGGCGCAAGCTGCTGGCTAGTGCGGGGGCCGCCGGCGCCCCCTCCCCTGGCCGCTGCTGGCCGCCAAGCTCTCGGTATGGGCTGCTCGCCTCAACCCGGCTGCGGCGGCAGGAGGCCCCGGTGTCCTCACGCCGCCTCCTCCTCTGAGAGTCTCCTCGTCGCGCCGGGAGCCTCCTTGTCCCCCGTCCGCCCTCTCCTGGCGCTCGGGTCCTTCTGCCGCCTCCGGGGGCTCGCCGCGCCGCACTCAGGGGCTCTGGGGCCGGGCTCTCGGCAGCTCGGCGCCGGCGGGCTGGCTCTGTCTGGAGCAGCTCTCTCGGCGCGGCGAGCGGACCGAGCAAGGCGCCCGGCTGGCTCGGCTGGCGCGGCTCGGGGACAGGATCCTCCGCGCGCCGTGCGAGCGAGTGAGTGTGCCCCAGGCTCGTCGCCTCCCGCAAGGCCTCCCGCCCCCGCCCCCTTCCCTCCTCCTTCCTCCCCCTTCCCTCCCCCGCCCCCAGCCGCCGCCGCCTCCCTCCCCCCCACCCCCCGCGGGCCCTCTGCTCTGCTGGTTCCACTGCGCAGTGGCGCGCCCGGCTCCGGCCTCGTCACGTGGCCGTCTAGACACCCTGTCGCTTTAAAAAAAAAAAAAGCGATTGTGTTTCGCAAACAACAGATCGGGTTTCTAAAAGCTATTTCTGCCCCCCGCCCCCCGCCACCGCCACCCCCTCCGGGGTTTGCAGAGAGGGGAACCTTGGTGGGGGGTGCGAATAAAGGTGGGGAGCAAAGAAGCTCCCAGAGTCGACTGAGATCTGGCCGGATCAGAGGAGAAATGGGAAGCCGCGAGGGCACCCAGCGGGCTTCGCAGACCAGTTTTGGAGCAGAACGAGCCGGTCGGTGGCCCGATGGAGACCCAGCCCGGGGAGCTTCGCCGTGGCTGTCCCGCGCGCTTGCCCTAGCGCTTCATTCATTCGTTTTGTTTTAAAGGCCCTGGCGGCAGATCCCTTGGCCGCGCGGGAGGGAAGGGGGAGGAGAGCGCTGTCTCGGTTTAAAAGACATTTACACTGGACTGGACCGAGGCCCTGGGAGGTGTGCGCTGGAGGGAACAGCCGGGCCGCCGAGGGCGGGGAGGCGGCGCGAATGTGACCTCAGCGGCGGGCGCGCGCTCCTCCCGCCCTCTCCCGCTCCGAGCTCGGGTTTCTAGGACTGCCTGGAGAAGTGTGTCTTGTGCGCAGCTCTGGAATGCATTTGGCTGGTTGACGAGCTGCGAGGGGCAGCATCCAGGCGAGAGAAGGGGAGCGGGAGGGGCTCGCACGCCCGCCGCCGCCAGGTTTCCTCTGGAGCCCGGAAGACCTCAGTCACCCCGCCTCCCGGCGCGGGAAGGTTACCTTTGGAGCAGACCTGCCCAGGACATGCATATGCATGCGGGGCTGTTTCTGCGCCCTCTTTGGCCCGGTAGCTTTCAAGGTGCTTAGGGTCAGAGAGTTTATCCCCTGACTCCAGATCTGGAGGAAGCCTAGACCCGCTGACAGATGACTGCATGGAAACGGGTAAAACATTGCTAGGGCAGAGGACCAGAAGCGTTTAGTTTGTGAAAGCAGATGGTACTGAGAAACGTACTGATTTAAATATATAGGCATCGGTATTAACGAGGCCACTAGTTGGCATGGTGATCTAACCTCACATCTTATTTCATGAAATACGATTTTTTTTTCATGTCATTTAGAATTGTGAGATCAGGAGGACAATGAAACTGATTGGGGAGTTGAAGGGATCTTTAGAAAAGGTGAGATGTACTATTTCCATTTTTCCAGCTAAATTACACATTAATAAAAGGAAAAAGCACAAATGACTCTTTGCGTTATAGCTCAGCCCCACTCTCCTCCAGCAATTTACAGATGTCTGGCATGCAATAGATGCTCAATAAATACATAGGAATCAACATAGTGGATAGGACTTAAAGGGCCATTTGGACCTCACCCCAAACCCACCTAAAGCACCTTTGGAGATATAAATATGAGAGAAAATCAGGAACACTGATTACAGAATCATCTCCAAGCAAGGGGGTCCTGACTACCCAGAGATGACAAGTGCAGAAACATTGTAGCATGGGAAAGAAGCTGGCATTCTACACTGAGTGGCCAGATTATTATGACCACCCCATCAGTACAATGAAGTGAATTAGTTATGCAAATAATAATAATAATAATAAAACCTTGAGTATTTGCTTAGGAAGTTTTCAATATTCAGTTTTGCAGGTGTCAGTGAAGTACTGATGGTGTGGTCATAATAATATGGCCATTCAGTGTATACATTACTTTGTAAGGCCACATAGGCTGCACTTGTATAAGTTCATAATTTTGTAATAAAAATGTTGCTTATTGAAAAGACACTGTGTGTGTGTGTGTGTGTGTGTGTGTGTAACTTTCTAAAGAAGCAACCTGCCAAGGTAGCAGCCTGGAAAGCCCAGGAGAAAAACAGAAAAATGGGTGAGGGAAAGGTTTAGATGTGGGTGATCCCATCAGCATAGGCCGGGAAAGATAGAAGAGACAAACATGAGATTTTCGAGGTGTCTGAGAAATGTATAACCTTAGAAAAGCTGCGAAAAAAATACCAGATTGGAAGTCAGAAAACCTGATTCCTGGCTAGGGCCCTGCCACTCACTGGTTAAATAACTTGCACTGGTGGTGATCCTCACATCAGGAGAGCAGTTGGCAGGGTTTTAGAAGCTCTCTGGGCAAGGTTCCTGCTCTCGGGGTCCCATTCCTCTCTATGCTCCGGCCTCCCTAGAAGATCTTCACTCTTCAAGAGAGGCAAGGCAAGGCTCTCGAAGTGACGGAAAGGACTTAAACTGAAAATCAAATGTCATCACTCAAAGTAAGCTTCGGATTGTGGAGAATCTGAACGTTTGGAAATCTGGCCAATGGTGCTAACACTCTGTAAGGAGAGGCCAGGCACACACAGGGCAGGGAGGGGTAGTGGGTGTTTCAGGAGTTGAATCTGACGTCACAGCTTGTCTGGGTGGAACATGCATACACTTGCAGAGATATGTTCCCATATAGTGTAATTGTGGGTGTTTTAATTCAGGCGTCACCCCTCTCTTGCCCTCTCCACGCGGCTTTCCTCCTCCATTTTACTGCCCTAAGTAGATGATGGGTGGGATGCTGGGCAAGTAGCTACAATGCTGGTGCTGCTTTATTGGCGCCCTGGCATTCCCTGAATCGGTTAACATCCTGAGGCTTCCTGAGAGCGGGCCCCACCCAGTCACATTCTTATTCCTTTCCTTTCCAAGAAAGAAGCTGGGGCGCAGAGAACTCCTGACTGGCTGGGGTGCCTAGAAAGGGAGTTCCTTTCCTTTCCACGGGCCTAAATGAGACCGACAAGCACCCTGTTTCAAACTATTCTGATCGTTTAAAAGGAAGAAAGAAAAAAAAAAGTTTAGAAGTTCACCAAACTATTGTGAATGAGTTTGATTCTAATCATTTGCTGGCAGGGAATATGGAATAAAATATCTCATGTGCAGTTGTTTATTTCCTGTTGTGGCTTCTATTTTCATCTTTTAGTCACTTTGGTGATAGATATCAAACTGAAATCATGGTGCAGCCACAAGTCACGGAGACCAAAATAACTTGCAGCCGAGTTATGACAACCCAGGATGGAGTCAGCTCAAGACCTGGCTACTTAATCACTGGCCCCTGGCACCCGGATGGCTGCGGGGGCTGCCACTTGACTGACCGCTGGTGAAGCATCCAGAGGAGGGAGGAAGCCGGAGGGAAGTTTCTCCCAGGCCCCTGGTCCCCAGCACTCAGGGCCCCAGAGTGCACGGGAAGTGGCAGACACACCGGTGAACTGTCCACAATGGCCAGGGGAGATTGCCTTGAGAAAGAGGAAGGCAGAAAATAAGAATCCATAGAACTCTGCACACCTACAAGCAACCCTGAGCAAAAGCAAACAGACAGCCCTAGCTGGTTTGGCTCAGTGGCTAGAGCGTTGGCCTGTGGACTGAAGGTTCCCAGGTTCGATTCCGGCCAAGGGCACATGCCTGGGTTGCAGGCTCGATCCCCAGTAGAGGATCTGCTGGAGGCAGCCGATCAATGATCCTCATCATTGATGTTTCTCTCTCTCTCCCCCTCTTCCTTTCTCTCTGAAATCAATAAAGAAATATTTAAAAAAAAAAAAAGCAAACAGACAGTCCTGTCCAGGGAAGACAGGATTCTTCCTTGCAGTGTTTTTCTCCTTTCCAGGGGTTCCTGGAAGAGAAGGGTGGAAGAAGGCCCGAAGTGCAAGTGGGTGTATGTTGGTGGAGCCAGGGACGGGGGTGAGGGCGGGGGTGAAGCAGAGATGAGGCAGGGATAAGGATTTCTCCTTGCAGAAGCCAAAAGAGAAAAACAATCGGAGAGGCCAAAAAAGTATTGGAAAATGCTGACATTTCTTGCACAACTGAAAAATGCGTGAGTGAGCCCCAAACCATCCTGAACTGGCAGCCACACACATGGAAGCGATGGTTCAGGAAAGGAAGCGGGCGGGAGTGAGGCCCATGTGACCATCAGCACTTCTTGGCTTATCTTAGAAGAACAGGAACCTAAGTGAATGAAAATGCAGGTAATTCACAACCAAACAGAGATGCTCTCCGCCCTGACTCATCAGGTATTCTTGTATTCCAGACAAGCTGTCAGCTGAACCGCAACACTTGCCAGGTGTCTGTCCAGAGCGCTCAGCCAGGTACTGGGAGCTGAGGGAGGGGCAGGCGGAAATGCATGTTGCTTATGGAGAACACATGAGAAACCTCCCAAAAAAGTAAAAGTCCAGGACAAGAGAGACATTCAAATATGTGGTCACATGAGATGTGGTTTCTTCCCGGGAAGGACATTGATTGACTAACGAACAGAGCTGGGAGGGAAACTTCACTGTGGATGGCTTTTTGTACCTTTTGAATTTTGCACCATGAGAACATGTTACTTATTCAAAAAATATACAGATTTAAAAATTATTTTTTAAATCCCTGCCTCCTTTTCTCATTTCCTGATATTTGCTCTTCTTTTTTTTTTTAATCCTCACCCGAGGACATGCTTAGAGAGAGGAAGGGAGACTGAAAGAGAGAGAAACATCGATGTGAGAAACATTGATGTGAGAGAGAAACATCGATTGGTTGCTTTCCGAATAGGGGATCAAATCTACAGCCCAGGCATGTGCCCTGACCAGGAACTGAAATTGAACCGGCCACCTCTTGGTGCATGGGCTGATGACACGACACTCCAACCCGGAGCCATGCCAGGCAGGCTTGAATTTTGCTCTCCTGATGCCGTTGTAGAAAGGGGCCGGTTGGCGAGGTCCCCCGTGGAAGTGAGGCTGCAGACAGCTTCTCTCTGTGGGGCAGTGACTACAGGAAGGCGGTGACAGCGGAGGCCAGTGTGTCATCCCAGACGGCAAGGGTGGAGGCTGCCTCGTCATGACCCTGGCAGGAGTCAGCGAGGAAACATGCCCGTCTTGATCAAAAGTCATTCTAGAGACCAATCAGGTGCAAGTCCTGACCCGGGACAGACAGCCTCGTAAATACTGATGTCGGGGTCACACAGACACAGGAAGGAGCCTGCCTGCTCTCAGAAAACGAGAGCTTGGCTTTCTGGAACGGAAATGGGTTCCCATGATTCTCAATCCTTGTAGGCAGCACCGATTCAAGCCAGCGCCAGACCCGTGTGGCTCAGTGGTTGAGCGTCAACCTATGAACCAGGAGGTCACGGTTCAATTCCCGGTCAGGGCATGTGCCCGGGTTGTGGGCTTGATCCCCAGTGTGGGGCGTGCAGGAGGCAACTGATCAGTGATTCTCATCATCGATGTTGATGTTTTTCTCTTTCTCTCTCCCTCTCCCTCTCTGAAATCAATATATATAAATTGATTTTTATTTTTATTAAAGAAAAGAAGTGGTGCCAGGTTCCAGGTGAGACCCTGAGGGATGTTAAACAGCCTCTGCCCTCAGGCGGGACCAGAACCATGACAACAACCAGATGTCATCTGCGCTACCCTGGCAGCGAGAAGGGGGGGGGGGGGGGCACTGCCTGGGGAACAGAAAATCAAGGCATTTTTTTTTCTGTCTGGAAAGGGTCTCAAAAAGTGTCACAAAGGAAGAAATATTTGGGACTAGATTAGCTGAGTCGACTAGCCAGGGAAACAGGAAAGAAAGGGGAAAAAATTGTAGTTTTCTGTCAACTTCATGCTCTCTTCCAAACAAACCCAAGCCCTGCTTGTCACTTACATCTATAACGACCCATAACTGCTCCTAAGCCGCAGGAAGGCCCTCAGAATGGAGTCTTCTTTGTAGAAAATAATTGCAGCAACAACCTAAGCTCATGCACAGTCACAGAGACCCTTCTCCTCAAACAACGGGGAGAGTCTCTGTGACCTCCACTCCCCAAATCCACAGTCAGGCCTCACAGTGTCAAACAGTCGGGAAGCGGCGCTGGTTTTAACACGTGGCAGGGGCGTGCCTTCTGCGGGGACCTGGCCTGCGATGGGGGCACTTAGATAATGCTCTTGGCTCCAACGAGGAAAAATGATCATTCGCCCGGTTTGGATGATACCCACGGGCACTAAAAGAATGGATTTGAAAGACAGCAAAGCAAGGAAGTAAATGTTGAGCCGAATCAGAGGCCCCTGGCCAGGTAGCTCAGCTAGTTCGAATGGCGTCCCCATACGCCAAGCTTGCGGATTCAGTCCCCGGTCAGGGCACATACAAGAAATAACCAATGAATGCATAAATCAGTGGGACCACAAATTACTGTTTCTCTCTCTGTCTCCCCTCCTCTTTCTCTAAAGTCAGTACATATCTCAGAGGCCCCCGGGTGAGCCCTGGTGCCATCTCCCTGTCCATGTTGCAGGTGGCTCTTCGTCTCACCACCTCACACAGATCCCAAGCCCTGGTCATAGGGGACTACCGAGGTGGCCTGTGCTGCTTTCTGACTTCGTATACGTTTATCTTCCCCCTTCTCCGCCGGAAGTCATTAAAGGATGCCGTCGGCGCTCAACTCTGCCCGGTAAGCGCAGGTTAGGATCTGAGTGGAACATCTGGTAAAGGTGAGCTGGACAGGCTGCAGGAGAAGAGTCAGAGGTGACCACACACCCCGCCCCTGGCACGTTCTGGGACCCACCAAAGCCGCCCCCCCCCCCCCCCCCCCCGCAAACCCTCCCCCCCACAGTGATGGTCAAAGCACTCCTACTGGTGAGGACCCAGGGGGGCGGGGAAGAAACCCTCAGCCCAGTTTTAGGCTTAAATATACTTTACTGCCCCTCGGAGCTGTGAGGCCTTAGGAAAGCCCGTTTCCGTAGTCGGGCCGCCTTCCTCAGGCAACAAACACTGAATTAACAACGTCTTAGGTGTGCCAGACCCGGAGGGAGGCTCGGAAAACAAAGCCCTCACCGGGGGTTGCTGGGCCGCCGGACTTTGGCCCGCACAAGCACTATGTAAGCTAAGTGAAATACAGATGCTAATTCCCCCATTCTCATGGATACAGAGGTCCGAGCCTCCAGCAAGATCATTTTGACAACACCCCCCCCCCCCCCCAGCCTAGGAAATGACTTTTTAGAGGCGTGAAGTGTCCAGGTGATAGGGTAATGAAGAAGGAAGCCACTTTTTCTAGTGTCTGGGACTTGGTGTGGATTTTGCTAGGACCAGCATCCGAGAAGCAAGACCAGCATCAGAGCTTAAAAACAAACAAATAAGCCTGGGAAATCTTTTTCTTAGGCCGAGATAGGGATGAGTGAGAACACAATTAAAAAAAGAAAAGAAAACTGTTTCCAGTTCTTTTCTGGCATTTCGATGAGTCATCAGTATTTTCCTATGTCCTAGAAATGCCTTTGTTGGTAATTATGACAAGCGAGGAGGAGGTGGGACGGGGCAGGAGAGGCCGGGTGGGTAGGACGCTGCTTGGCCGTCGGTCTCCATCACCGTCACCCCATGAAAATTCGCGGGGAAGTGGGTGGACTATGATGGGAATTAGCATTGCTTGTCCGGCAGACCAACCGGAGCAGATAAGGAAAACTGCTGGAAGGGATTGTGTAAAGGCTGCATCGCCCAGAGGTGCCTCGTTTCCTGTCCAAACCCCAGACCCCGTCGCCCAGGGTCAAGTTTGCATCATGTAGTACGTTCTTTCTTTCCAATGCTAAGATAGTTGGTATTTTTAGTTTTCTTTTGATATTTTGTTGATTTTTTTTTTTTTTTGCATAGATAATACATGCATAGTGGCTCACAATTCAAAGAGCACAAAGAGGCATAAAGAGAAAACTAAGGCTTCCTTCTACCTCTCTCTCTCTCTCTCTCTCTCTCTATATATATATATATATATATACACACACACACACATATACATATAGATTGCATATTATTGATTTCAGAGAGGAAGGGGGAGAGAGAGAGAGAGAAACATCAACGATGAGAATCATGGATCGGCTGCCTCCTGCACGCCCCCTACTGGGGATCGAGTCCGAAACCCGGCATGTGCCCTTGATGGGAATCAAACCTGGGACCCTTCAGTCTGCAAACCAACACTCTCTCCACTGAGCCACACCAGCTAGGGTGCCCCCTGCTCTTTTAGGGGGTGGCCAGCCTGGCAGCCAGAGATATGGAAAAGGAAGCAAGCTGAAAGTCTCGCCTCTGCTTTGAACTCTAGTCCCACATATCCACATGCGCACCTGACACCTCCTCTTGGACATCTCAAAGGCACCAGAGGCTCATTACGTCCCAAACAGGGCATCTTCCTCCCAGAATGGGCTTCTCCAGAGCGCTGCGACCAGAAAGCCCGCCCTCGCCCCCCGGGGTGGGAGTCGGAAATGGGGCATCAGCCAGCAGCAGCCTCCTTCATATACAAACAGCCTCCACCTCCTGCCACTTTACCTCCAGCTGCCTCTCGGCCCATCCACTCTCCTCCAGGCCCGCCCACCTCCTGCGCCTCGGCCACCAGCCTGTCACCCAGCCTGTCACCCAGCGCGCCCCTCACTTCTGCCCTTGCCTCACTCAGACCCACCTGCTCAGACCCTCTGCTGGTTGGCTCAGTGCTGGTCTGACCGCACCAGCACCCCACACTCTTCCAACTGCCCCTAGAACAAAGCCAGGCCCTGGCCGGGTAGCTCAGTGGGTTAGAGTGCCAAGGTTGCAGGTTTGATCCCCAATAGAGCACATACAAGAATCAACCCATGAAAGCATAAATAAGTGGAACAACAAATCTCTCTCTCTCTTCATCTCTAAAATCAATAAATACAAATTTTAAAAATAAAAAAGAACAAAGACAAATTCCCTTCCTAGACCTACAGAGCCGTGAGTAGCCTGGAGCTTCCTCCTCCCCTTGCTGTCCCCTCAGTATCTTCCCTGCACCCTGGGGCCTGTACACGGGCTGTCTCTCAGCCTGAAATGCATCCCTCTCCTTTCCTAAGGCTCCTCCAGGCTCCCAATCTTTATTTTTTGTTGTTAATCCTCACCTGAGGCTATTTTTCCATTGGTTTTTAGGGAGAGTGGAAGAGAGGAAAGGACTGAGAGAAACAAACACATCGATGGGTTGCCTCCTGCATGCTCCTCCCTCCCCACCGCCCCTCCACACACACACACACACACACACACACACACACACTCACTAGGGGAGGAGTCTGCAACCAAAGTGCTTGCCCTTGACCTGAATGGAACCCGGAACCCTTTGGTCTGCAGGCCGATGCTCTATCCACTGAGCAAACCAGCTAGGGCCAGGCTCCCAATCTTTGAGATTGGGTCGCCCTGCCCCGACTATTGTGTACCCTCAGAGCCGCAGGCATCTTCCTTTTGTAGTATTTAAATCTTTAAATTGTACATTTAATTGCAATTTCTGTGACCTCTGAGGGCAGGGAGTAAGTGTTACAGTCCATCGAGCACTGTGACGGCACAGAGCGAGCACGCAGCCGACATCCGCTGAATGTGTGACCTAGAACGAAGGAGCACACCCTCTATTCTGAGATGAGGTCCTTCTGAGCTCAGGAATGAATGGGCCCTGCCTTTATGAAATGGGGGTGGTAACAGATGGTGTTTCTTTCCAGACTTATTCGGCAAAACTAAATGCTGGCAATTGAACTGAGGGTCCCTCGATTCAAAACCCTAAAGATGACAAGCTACGGCTGACACCTCAAGCATATACTCTCAGACTGAGAAAGACCATGAAGGATTCTAAATACCTTACTGAGGAATAAGGCGCCCCAAAGTCGAGGGGACTTAGTTAAAACTCTTCAATTACTTCCGACACAGTGTCCGCCCCTTCCATCCCTTTTCCGGGTGAGGTTCTTCACGTTCGCTCTCTCCCAAGGGGCTCTGTGCAGATGGAGAGGAAAGCCTCTGCGCTCACCCAGCTGGTCAGAGGGGCTGCAGGTCCAGACGTCTATCGCTTGGCTACGAGTCTCTACACCCAGGAATGCGCAGTTGTCCTGAATATCTAAAAAACAGAGCAAATATTCAAGGAAAAATAAACAGAAAGGAAACAAAAAAACAGCCAGTCCAGCTCTCTCTGGCCGGCTGACCTCAGCTGTTTTCCACGGAGTAGGTGCTCTGTGAGTGAGTGAATGAATGGTCACTGACCTCCCTTCTGGGACTCAAAGAGCGCTCATGCCCTGTGCCCTCACAGGATCCTGTTTCACAGTCCCGAGCCCGTCACCCTGGCTGGCGGCGGCCCAGCAAGCGGAGCCCACTCCTCCCTTCTCCTGCACCCCAAGGACGTGGCCAGCATGGCTCCAGGGGGGCCTGGGTTCCAGGGGGAGGCAGATAATAACTAAGAGAACAAAGACGTAGAACACGTAACCTCACAGTTACAAGAGCTCTGGGGAACAGTGCAGGGCTGGGGCGGTGAGGGGCTGAGAATGGCTCTTCCGGATCTGGGGTCCAGGAACGCCTGTCTGGGGAGAAGCAAGGGTCAGGCAGGACCCTTCTAGGAAAGGGAGACGCCAGGGCCAGGCCCGGGGCCTGAGATGGGTCAGCTGACAGGTGAGAGGATCGGCTGGGAGGCCAGGTTGGCTGGGGAGGTGACAGCAAGGGCTGAGGGACTGGAATTGAGGGAAAGAGAGCTAGTGAGGGGCTGGGTCGGGCAGGGCCCCCCAAGTGTCCATGCCTGTTGAACAGAATGTACAGGCAAACCCCAGATCGCGGACACAAATACATCGGGGGAGCACAGAACAGCCCAGCGGTGGAGCCAGAGAGCCTGTCACCATGAGCTGTGTCACCAAAGACATGGATGATTTTCCCATGGAAAAATGGCGATAATGACACTCACCAACACAGAGTGGCCGTGAGATTAAACGAGATGATGTATGTGGAAGAACGCTGTAGAGATGGAGCTACAGAATCATGATGTCAGAAGAAACTCTAATCAGTCCTATCTGAACCCAGCATGGGATAGTCCTTCGGTACCCAGACCCTAGGAGTGTTTACGTACACAGGCTGGTTGACCAGTAAGCCCTCCATGGCAGCCTCCCTGCTAAATGCCTTTGTGTGTTAGTATTTCATGGCTATATGTACAAATATCTGGCTCAGTGGTTCTCAACCTTCTTAATGCCGCGACCCTTTAATACAGTTCCTCATGTTGTGGTGACCCCCAATTTCATTGTTACAAATTGAACATAACTAAAGCATAGTGATGAATCACAAAAACAATATGTCATTATATATGTGTTTTCCGATGGTCTTAGGCAACCCCTGTGAAAGGGTCGTTCAACCCCCAAAGGGGTCGCGACCCACAGGTTGAGAACCGCTGCTCTAGCTCATGCCCATTCCTCTTTTTCTCTTTGAATGAAGAGGGACATATGAAGTACAATTTTTTTTTTTTTTTGCAAGTTTCAGTTATTTTTAGTTAAAGAAAAGCAGCCTTTTCCAAGGGCAACAAAGTGAACCGAACGTCAGGAGGAAGCAGGGTGTGGGCCTCTCATAAGCTCTTGTTCCGAAACCTGGACTTGAGGGAAGAGCCCTCCTGGGAACTCAGGGGAACTGGCCAGCAGAGGGATGCCTTTGGTGGGCGGGTGGAGCTGCAGCCCACACTGGTCACTGGATTGGTCTGCCTGGGCTCTAAGGTGATTTCCACCTGCCAGTTGGTTGACATGATTGACACTATTATTCTTGGGGGGCATTAAATTAAGAAATGATGCCGAAACCGGTTTGGCTCAGTGGATAGAGCGTCGGCCTGCGGACTGAGAGGTCCCAGGTTCGATTCCGGTCAAGGGCATGTACCTGGGTTGCGGGCACATCCCCAGTAGGAGATGTGCAGGAGGCAGCTGATCGATGATTCTCTCTCATCGATGTTTCTAACTCTCTATCTCTCTCCCTTCCTCTCTGTAAAAAATCAATAAAATATATTTAAAAAAAAAAAAAAAAAAAAAAAAGAAATGATGCGTGGAGCCAAGAGAGTGGCTTATTCAGTTGGATTCTGGATCACAATCAGGAAGTAGTCTTTATCTGGTGCAACCATAATTTCATTTTTCTTAGAGCGAATTCGAAGGAAAGTGAGGTCATTCTGGGGGTCAATTTCACGCCCGGTGCTCCGGGCCTTCAAGATGAAGTTGTGCATGAGGTTGGCCTACTGTGTGGCGGTGGGGTTGTCCATGGTGCTCCTGATAGGAATGCCTTCTGTGTTCACCACGATGATTCCCTGCACTCTCTTCTGGCTCTGAAGTCGCTTCAGCGTCTCCTCCACTTCTGCCATTTTGGACGGATCGGGTAGCTCCGCGTCGTCAGCACTGCCCAGGCCCGCTGTGTTTCTCATGAAGTACAATTTGATGAAGATAGTGAAGAAACCCTCTGACATTAACATAATCTGTAATTGATCATTTGTTCAAAATCGATTGTTTTGTTTAAAATCTTACTTTTGAAAAAATAAAAGAATAAATGCCAAAAGAGGCCTAGGAAACAGGTATAAGCTGATTTGTAAAAGCCCCAGGGGCCTAACCTGGGGGCGGGTCCCTGTTCCTTGTATGAGCTTCTTGCACCTGACGCAAAGAGAGGGAGGTCACAGGCCCTGGCTGGGGTTAGCACCTCCGGCTCCCACTCTGGCCTCCTCCTGGCATACCAGCCCGCTGGGCGGCAGTCCTCCTACTGCTCCCCAAGGATTGCCCATGCAGTCCTCTGCCTCACCTTCTACTCCCAGCCTGGCTTTCCTCGCTCCTGTGGCCCTGGACTCCAGGGGCACCAGCTCTGTCTCCTGGAAACCACCGTGGGCCCCAACCACGGGAGAGGCTCCAAAAATGCCCGTAAGCCCAGAACCGCTTACCAAATAGACTTCTGCTGCTTCTCTGTCAAGGCAGAGACACTTAAGGGGACCTACACCATGGGAAGTGAATCCCTCAGGATGCCAGAGGGTGGGCACACCCATTCCATTTTCCGCCTACCCCCTCCACACCCCAGGATTCACACTTGCCCAGCCCCAGCCAGCTGTCTCCCAGTGTTCTCCACTGGTTTGAGATCTAGGGTGGGGGTGGGGGCCAGAGGGAATTCCAGCCCAGCTAGGAAGACACGGGTCCCAGCAGGCACTCAACCCCTGTGTGTTCCCTTTCTCCTCTCCCTGTTGTGGACAGGGACCCCCGAGGGCATTTTCAACTCTCAGGAGAATGGCTTCATCCCTCCAGAACTCCACCGCCCTCTCTGCCTCCACACAGCCTTCCAGCTCACACTCCATATCCCATTCACGGAATATTCCTGACACTTTAGGATCTGGCCAGCACACCAGCCAATGTGGCTGCATTTTTTAATTAATATTTATTGAGTGTCCCTATTAGGTGCCTGGCAAGCACGGTGTATTGTGTGTGGCTAAAATATCTCTTCCTTTTCCTCTCCAAGAAAGTACATTCCTGGACAACCCAGGAGGCTTGACATGCCAAGTAAAGGAGCAGCACACCCTGGCAACAGCGCGAGTGAGCTGGAGTGAGTGAGCGGGCCGAGGCCGGCCACAGGGCTCCGGAGCAGGCGCTTGAGTCCCGGGGTGTTCCGGACCGCTGCGCAACCTGCAGCAGGTAGTGTGACTTCTCTGAACCTGTTTCTACACAAATGTGATTGACAATATCCCCCTGCCTGCCTCCTGGGGCTGCAGATGTTGTAGATCCAGGTGAAATCGTGTAAGTGACACCCTTTGAAAAGTTTAAGATGCTATACGAAGTCCAGATGTTTCCTCCCAAATAAAATTCTTGGTGCCTTTCCTGACAGGCACAAAAATGGAATCAGATAGAAAAGAATGAATCCTTGGGAAGTCAAAGTTGCACAAATGCCAACGGTGCTCTAGCCGGTTTGACTCAGTGGATAGAGAGTCAGCTTGTGGACCTTAGGGTCTGCGGTTCAATTCCAGTCAAGGGCACCTGCCTCAGTTGCAGCCTCCATCCCTGGCCTTGGTTGCAACCAATCAATGTGTCTCTCTCAGATTGATGTTTCTCTGTCTCTGTCTCTCCCCCTCCCTTCCACTCTCTCTATTAAAAAAAAAAAAAATCAATGGAAACATATCCTTAGGTGAGGATTAACAACAACATAAAAAAGCCAGTTATGATGCGAGTTTAAATTCCATGGCTCTGATCTGAACTGTGGCAAGCTCCTTTACCCTTTGATAGTGCTAAGGATGCTCACCTTCAGTTACAGACAAACAGCTGTTTTTACGGAAAATCCTATATAATAAAAGGCTAATATGCAAATAGACTAAACGGCAGAACAAACAGAACCAAACAACCGAACAACCGGCCACTATGACGTGTGCTGACCACCATGGCGGGTGTTGGCTGCGGCCGGATGGTGGAACAGGTGAGTGGGGGCGCCAGGCCAAGGCGAGGCTCCAGTCACTGTCATCGGAGCAAGCCTCTGGTGGTTACTGAAAATTCTTTGTTCCCGCACCCCGCGGTCCCGCCCGGCATTCGCACCTGCTGCCAGCGCCGGCCCCACTTGCACCCACTTGCTGGCCCAGCTCACACCCGCTGCCGGTGCCCAGCGCCGGTCCTGATCACTGGGAGCCATCGGTGGGTACCAGCGGTGGCTGCTGGCCCTGATTGCCCCGAGGGCTCTTCCACCTCCCCCTGCTCCTGAGGGGTGATTGGGTAGCAGCTGCCACTCACACACCCACTGTTGGCGCCAGCCCCAATTGCTCCGTGCTGTCAGCGAGTGTGAGCGGGGCCTGTGCCATCAGCATATGGGAGCAGTGGCAGCAGGGCTGCTGGCAGACAAGGGACCCAGGGCCATGGTGGGAGGGGCCGGATGGGGCACGGAGGATGGGCCTAGACCTGCCCCTGTGTCCACCGCAGCCTTGAAGCCCACAGTTCCATTCAAGGTGCACGAATTCATGCACTGGGCCCCTAGTAATACAATAATAAAGAATAATCTGAGAGTAAACTGTGTTTTTCATACTCACAACTGTAACCTACCTTAGCCCATGCTGTGCATGTGTATCCCACACATCAGGAGGGAGGGGAGTCCTCTTGGGTCCCTTTGCAATAACTTGGTCCTGCATATCTTCAGTGCAGGAACTCTATGAATGTGCAATACAAATAAATTAGACCACAAGTTACTAAAAATACAGCGTTAGGTGCATAAACCTTAGAATTCAAGTTTCAGGCATTCCTGGCCAATATGTAAAGTGGTGTGATCTTTCTGGACAGCGGTAGACAATTTGATTTAGAGCCTTACAAATGCTTCTATGGATAAACAAAATGTGGGCTATATGTACAATGGCGTATTAGTCAGCCTTATACGGAAGGACATTCTGACACATGCTGTAAGAGGGATGAATCCTGAGGACGCGTTGCTACATAAATGCCTCTGTTTAACACATAACGACTAGTCACAAAAGGCCAAATACTACATGATTCCGCTTATCTGAGGAACCTAAAGTAGTCAAGTTCATAGAGACAGAGAGCAGAACAGAGGGCGGAGGGAGGCGGGGATGGGGAGTGAGTGTTTAGTGGGTACAGAGTTTCAGTTTTGCAAGATGAAAAAGTCCGAGAGACAAATGGTGGTGATGGCTGCACCACAGTGTGAATGTGCTTAATGCCACTGAGCCGAACCCTTAAAAAAATGATTAAAATGGTAAATTTGATGTTATATGTATTTTACCACGGTATTTTTTAATGTTCCCCATTCTGACACAGTAATCCACCTAGGAATGTATTCAAAAGACATAATCAGAGGAGTGGGCAAAGATGTTTAGTCTTATTTTGGAAAAATCTGAAACCCAAAGGCAAAATGATAGAATGGGTAAGTTAAATAGGTCCTAGAATGACTGTGTTAGGAAGCACCATACCACCACTGAAAAGCCTGCTTTTGAAGAACGTAATGCATGAGATGGCAAAGTATCCGTGAGAAGCAGGGTTCACAACCATCCGCCCAGAGTGATCTCAACTTGGGGCTGTGCATGCCAGTACACATGCAAGGAAAAGAGACCGTCAGGAAACAGTGTGGCTCTCCCGGGAGGCAGGGCTCATAGACGCAGGCTTGTGTTCGTCTTCTTATGTTTCCTATGGCTCTGTGCTGAGTATGTATTCATTACTTTTGTATCAGAAAAATGATAAATCAATGCGCAGAGACCGCAGAGCTGGCGGAAGTGTCTCTGGACCCCCGCTGGGCCTGGGGATGCTCGCTCGCTGGTGCAGGGGCAGCGCCCGCAGCATATGCTTCCCATCAGCTCTCCTGAGGGGGATCAGATCCGTACTGTACATTGTCTGCCTGCAGAGTAGCCAGGGCACGATGTGGACACTTGAGATAAATATCTGTGATTAGGCAACTGCCGCCCTCAGTCGTTGATGCTGCTTCGGGTCATCTACAGAAGTTCTGTTGAAACTTTTGGGACAAATACAGCAGTTGCCTAAAGATTAGATGCCAGAATTACGCCAGAAACGCCAGGTCGGGTGTGTGTTTCACATTTGAAGAGGATGTGGTTGACAAGTATGATTCATATGGGTTCAGCTAAAATGTCCCAAACACAATTTTCGTCGCCTGTTACATAGAGGTCTCAGAAGTTGACCAACTGAAACTACAAAATATAATTGAAGAAAAGCTCCCATTTTCAGTGCAACCAATAAAAGGCAATATTTAGGGAAAGCATTCCCCAAATCTGAATGATCTATATCAGTGGTTCTCAACCTTCCTAATGCGGCGACCCTTTAATACAGTTCCTCAGGTGGTGGTGACCCCCAGACATAAAATTATTTTCGTGGCTACTTCATCACTGTCATTTTGCTACTGTTATGAATTGTCATGTAAATATCTGATACGCAGGATGTATTTTCATTGTTACAGATTGAACATAATTAAAGCATAGTGATTAATCACAAAACAATATGTAATTATATATGTTTTCCCACGGTCTTAGGTGACCCCTGTGAAAGGGTCGTTCGACCCCCAAAGGGGTCTCAACCCACAGGTTGAGAACCGCTGATCTAAATGAAGAAAATTTTCAAACCCTAAAGAAAACTTGAATAATTGAAAAGACATACCCTGTTCTTAGTAAGACTCAGAAATCATAAAAATGTCGACTCTTCTCTAATGAATGTGTAATTTAACTTGCCAGTAGGGTTTAACAAGAAATAGGCATGCAAACTGGCCGAGCTGATAGACGAAGCCTAACGGTTAAATGAAAGGCAAATGCTAGGTAAAATTAGAAAAAGAGTGACGGACAGGGACTAGCACAACCAAATACTAAGACACCATAAAGCTTTAGTAATTAAAATAGTTTTTCACTGACATATGCGTAGAGAGCCCAGAATGGAGAGGCCAGACATTGGTTTAAACACATATGGTTTTTTTTTCTAAGAACCAACTTATGGCTTTGAAAAATTCTATATTACATGTCTGTTTTCTATTTTGTTAATTTCCATTCTTTATTATTTTCTTCCTGCTTTCTTTGGGCTTAATATACTTTCTCCCCTAATGGAAATAAATACTTAGATCAATGACTTTCAGTCTTTCCTCTTTTATAATATATGCATAAGACTATACATTTCTCTCAGTATTAGCTTTAGCTGTAGCTCACAAGTGTTGATGATATTTTATATTTTCATTATCATTTAGTTAAAAATATGTTCTACTTTCCATTTGACCCATGGGTTATTTTAAAAGTCTGTTACCGAGTTTCCAAACATTTGGGGGATTTTCTAGCTATCTTTTTAAGTCTTAATTTCACAGTGGTGAGCGACTAGACTATGAATGATTTCAAAATGTATATGGAATTTAGTTTTATATATAGATGGTACTTCAAACCAGTTGAGAGAAAATGGATTATCCAAAATAAATAGCGCGGGGACAGCTCGATGGGGACATGGAAAAAAAAGAATACTGGTCATCGACTACATTCCATATAACAAGGGAAATTCCAGATGGATCATGGATTTCAGCATAAAAACTAAAGCCATAATAATATTAGAAGAACACAAAAGGAAATTCTTTTAAAATTTCACAGTAGGGAAAGTTTTTCTCAGTCCAAGCTCAAAAGATGGATAAATTTAGCCTATATAAAATCCCCAAATCTTTGCTGGCCTAAGCCATCATGCCCTTGCTCGTGCAAACACCATGGTCCCTTTCCCGGCCTTGGGCATCACGCATGCAGAACATGTGCAGAAACTACGCGCCGTCGGAGGTTAGGACTCGGGAACTTTAGTGGGCAGCAAGTGGGTCTTGAATGTTTGGTGGGACTTACATAGATAGACAGCGAGGGAAGCATTTCAAATCCTGGGAAATGGAGAGGCATTCGGCTGTGTTAGAAAAGCGCCGGGATGATCCCAGCTCTGTCCTCAATTTGCTGGGAGACGGGGGCATGTGCTTCGGTCTTCATAGCAGAATCGCCTCTTTTCATGCAATCCATTGTCCAGGACCTTCACTGGACGTGTGGGTGCTGGGTGATCGAAGCCTTCCACACTGAGCTCAGCAGGCCGGGTTCCATCCAGATCTAAGGGCCACCATTCAATGAGGCCTGTGACCATGGACACATCACGAATGCCCGCTGGGTACCATTTCCTCAGCTCCCAAAAAGGGGGTCATGAGAGGCAGTGGTTAGAAGCTCTGGAGCCAGACTGCCTGGATTCACATTTGATTTTGCGCCGTACCAGCAACGTGCCTCCGTGTTCACATCTGTAAAATGGGGAGGAAGGTGGTCATGGCACGGTGGTGGTAGGACTGTTCTGAGAACCACGTAAATCAATAGTTTTATCAGTATCTGTAAAGCACTTAGGAAAGTACCTACACATCATCAGTGCTCTCTAAGGGCAAAGCAACAACCACCGATACATTATCATTTAATTTGACCCTCATATGACAAATACCAGCTCTTATGCTAAGAGGCGGATGACTCCATTTTTAGTTTAAGATGGAATTTTAGATCCTGAAATAAGAGATGCTGGAAAGTCTACTTCTTCAGGAAGTATGGACTCGGAATTGGGAACAGCATTAGACATAATCGACAAGACAGGCACCTGGCCTAATGGAGACGCAGGAACTGTAAATTCCCTGCTTTCAAGGAAACCTGCTCTTCCCCTGATGAACTTTTTAGTGGAAAGGCTGACCCTAGACTGAACTGTTTGCCTGTTTATAACTTCAACTCATTAACCCAACTCCTGCCTTCAGCAGCCTCCTAGCAAATCCACCTCCATGCCAGCCCTGCCTGAAGAGTTAGTTCTCCTACATCCTTCGTCACCTCCCCTCCCGTGAACGAAACATGCCCGGTTCTGTCGGGCTATCGTCCCAGGACTGGATCTACACATCCCTCACCACCACAGTCACCCTGCTCTGGGGACCCTCAATTGGTCAGTATCCCTGTTGAAAGTTTGTACCTGGATCACAATGGTTTGGATCTGGCATGTCCTGGGCAGGCATGATGAATGAATGAATGAATGAATGAATGAATGAAGTCCAATTAGTGTCATTATATACCAGAAATATCATCTCCCTTTTACTAACACAGCCTCTGATTATACAGCAGTTCCCAGGGGAGCTTCCAGAGCTCACTGGCTTGGGGGTGCAGGCATGCCTCCCAAGATCCCTTCCCTCCCTGGGGAGATAAGCTGCAGGAGCCACTGTAGATGCCCGCCCCCTCTGGGGGACTGCCAAAGAAGGCTGCACAGCTGAAGGGGAGAAATCAGAAAACAGGGACTCTGATCACGCAAAGAAAGAAGCTGGCCAGTGGCTGGCCCAAAGGTCTGGTCTCTCCTAACAGACCGAGTGTTATTGGGGTGTTCATTAGTGCTGCTCAACAAATAGTTCTGGTTCCATTCACAGGCAAAAGACAGAATCACACTCCCTTGCCTCCCTGAGGTTAGGGGTAGCCAGTGACTTGACAATTTGAGTGGAAGAGCCTTTGTACAACCGCCATGTTCCCTTTCCCTGCCTTTGGCACTCAGGCCTGCAGAGGTGTAATACCCTCAGACCTCCCAGCCAACCCACGTGCACGTGGGCAAGTGAGAAATAAACCTCTGTTACTTTACCAGTGTGTATGTGTGTAAATAAACCTCTGTTACTAGCAGGGGGCTGGGGGGTGGAAAGGAAGGTGGGGCACACAACAGGTTGCTACCTCTACCTACCAAACCACCCAATCCCAGGCACCTAGGGGACAGAAAACGAAACCTCATGCTGATGAAGCCATAGGGGTGCAGAGAGAGGTCAGGACCCTGGTATTCCCAAGTGTGCACCCCGGGAACTCACCAGTCACCCCAGGCCTCCGTTTTCTCATCACTACAAGAGGATCTAGCTAAACGATCTCCACTCAGCTCCTGAAGTCCATCAGATCACGTAAGAAGACAAACTTAATTCAAGATGTGATCCCTGGGGAAACTGGGGGAAGGGTCTACAGCAGTGGTTCTCAACCTGTGGGTCGCGACCCTTTGGGGCTTGAACAACCCTTTCACAGGGGTCACCTAAGACCATCAGAAAACACATATATAGTTACATATTGTTTTTGTGATCAATCACTATGCTTTAATTATGTTCAATTTGTAACAATGAAAATACATCCTGCATATCAGATATTTACATGACAATTCATAACAGTAGCAAAATTACAGTTATGAAGTAGCCACAAAAATAATTTTATGGTTGGGGGTCACCACAACCTGAGGAACTGTATGAAAGGGTCGCGGCATTAGGAAGGTTGAGAACCACTGGTCTACAGGATCTCTCTCATATTTCTTACAGCTGCAGATGAAGCTACAACGCTCAAAACAAGCAAAAAGCATAAAGGTTTTAAAAAGATGACTTAAAGCTGACCCAGGCTCTCAGAGCACTGGTTGGCGAGTTTGATGTCTGGTGGCATAATTCTTCAGGAGAGACACCCCTCCAAAGCCCCCACAGGACTTCCTGGATGTAAGGCCTTTTGGCCATGTCCCCACTCCTCCTCCCTCAGGACGACTCAACTGCACCCATCTCCAGACTCCGCAGAAGTCTCAGGAGACCCACTGAACTCCCAACAATGGCAAACGCAGAGTTCCTATTCTCCTGCTTCACTGAGCCACAAAAATGAAATATTAAAAAAATACAAAATGTGCCCTGGCCAGTGTGTCTCAGTTGGTTGAGTGTAGTCCCACGCACCATGCACCAAAAGGTTGCTGGTTCGATTCTAGGGTCAGGCTGCGGGCTCACCAATTGACACTTCTCTCCCCCAGCCCCCGTTTCTCTCTCTCTCTCTCTCTCAAAAAAAAAAATTTAAAAAATAAAAACACTTTTTAAAAAATACAAAATGTAATGTCACAGTATAAGTAAAACTTTCAGATAATTGCATTTTCGAATCCTAGAATGACAAGTAAATTCAGCTTTTTATGCTTTTCACTTGTCTATATTTTCTTTAATAAAATAAAATTGTGAAAAAAAATTACTTTAAGGAAACAAAACTCATGGTTACAGTGCCGACTGCTAGAGGACACGACTGAGCTAAGGATCAATGGGGATCCCATTCCCAGGGTGACTTTGAGCAAGCCACTTTACCCCTGTGGCCTCAGAAGCCTCTTCCCTGGACCACACGTCCATCCTCTGAAGGACCCTCTGAGGTCGGAGAGACAGAGCCTCGGGCAGACTCTGTCCTCCCACCTCCATCCAGCCTCTCCCCTGTGTCCCCTGTTACAGGGCGATCGTCACCAGCATTTGCACCACGCCCCTGTTTTCCAGGGACCTCCGTACACAGTGGAATCTGGGAGATCGAATGGCCCAAGGCTAGTCTAACAATGAAGGAGGGCATTTCTGGCTGAGCTGCAGACAGCGTACAAGTGTTGGAGACTCTCTTTACCAGTGGGCAGGCTGAGGTACAGGTGAGTCAGGTTTGGTCTAAGGTCCCCCAGATGCTGCCCTTCCTTGGGGCTCCCTCCCTGCAGACCTGCCTGTGCCCAGGTTAAAGGGTTCTTGCTGCTGTGGTCCAGGGGGGAAAGCCCGGCACCAAGGTCCTGGGGTGACCCACTGCCTCTGTTTGTGCCCTTAGGCAAGCTCTTGGGCCTTCTGCATTTTGCCTGGTGGGTGGGTGGACGGGTAGAGGGATGTTGGTCTCTTCCTACTCTAAAGTTTAATGCTTGAAATCAATTTATGTTATGATTTATAAACTGCTTGTTGACATATAACTTACACACAGGAAAGCATACAGTTGGATGAATTTTCACAAACGGAGTACACCCAGCTAACCGGCTCCCAGGTCAAAAACCAGAGCGTCGCTAGTACCGAGGAGCCATTTCCTCATTCCCTCCCAGCCACCCCCAACACGGGGGCCGCTTTCAGACTCCTCCCACCTGGGATGGCTACCGCCTGCTTTTGAACTTTATAGGAATGGGACCACCACATATTTTTTTAAAAATATATTTTATTGATTTTTTACAGAGAGGAAGGGAGAGGGATAGAGAGTTAGAAACATCGATGAGAGAGAAACATCAATCAGCTCCCTCTTGCACACCTCCTACTAGGGATGTGCCCGCAACCAAGGCACATGCCCTTGCCCGGAATCGAACCTGGGACCTTTCAGTCCGCAGGCTGACGCTCTATCCACTGAGCCAAATGGGTTAGGGCCCACCACATATTTTTAATGCACTGTCTTGGCAGTCTCTCTCAGGTTCCTGGGGATCCAATGCTAGCCCACTCTCTCCTCCTGAGAACATCTAAAGCTGGAATTCTAACAGCCAAGCCAGACACACTTTTTAAGAAAAACAAACAAAAAACCCTTTTTCTTTTAGAATAGTTTTAGACTTACAGGAAAGTTACAAAGATAGTACAGACAGTTCCTATATAATTTCCCTTATTGTAAACATCTTACATTACTATGGTACCATTTGGCACAACTCAGAAACTGCACCGGTACATTCCTATGAACTAAATTCCATCCTTTCTTCCGAGTCCACTAGTTTCCCCCTAACACCCTTTTTCTCTCCCAGTCCCCATCCAGGACGGCACCTTACATTTAATCCCCGTCTCAGGCTCCTCTGGGCTGGGCCAGTTTCTCATGCTTTTCATGACCTTGACGATTTGGAGGAGTACTGGTCAGGCCTTTTGTAGGATGTCCCTCAGTGGGGTTTGTCTAATGCTGTTCTCATGGTTAGACTGGGGTTTTGGGTTTTGGAGGACGATCACAGGGGTGAAGTGCTGTTCTCACCACATCAAATCAGGGATACACGCTACTAACATGACTTGTCACTGATGATGCTGACCTTGATCCCCTGGCTCAGGTGGTGTTTGCCAGGTCCCTCCACTGGGAAGGTGCTCGCTCTCCTATCGCCCTTTCCACACATACCCTTTGGAGGCAAGTCACTAAGTGTGGCCACACTCCAGGGAGGAGGACCAAGCCCCACTTCCTTAAAGAAAGGCTATATACAGCATTTGGGGCAATCTGTACGGGAGATTGGAGTCTTCTCCCTCACTTACTGACTTCCTTAATCTATCATTCCTTTGGATCAGCATGGATCCACTCATGGATACTTATTTTATTCTCTGGATTAAAATCCAATATGGCCCTGGCCAGGTAGCCCAATTGGTTAGAGCAGTGGTCGGCAAACTGCGGCTGGAGAGCCATACGCGGCTCTTTGGCCCCTTGAGTGTGGCTCTTCCTAAGCCTTAGGAGTACCCTAATTAAGTTAATAACAATGTACCTACCTATATAGTTTAAGTTTAAAAAATTTGGCTCTCAAAAGAAATTTCAATCTTTGTACTGTTGATATTTGGCTCTGTTGACTAATGAGTTTGCCAGCCACTGGGTTAGCGCATCACCCGGAATGCCAAGTTTGTGGGTTCGATCTCCGGTCATGGCACATACGAGAAGCAACCAATGAATGCATAAATAAGTAGAACAAATCAATGTTCCTTTCTCTCCCCCTCTCACTCTCTCAAAAAAAGAAAAAAAATCAATAAATTGAAAAAATAAAATCCAATATGACATGATTTTACCCCTCAAATTGTCCCAGCCTCGGCTATCAGGAGCTCGGTCAGGCTGGCTCCCGTGTCCTTTCGCCACACCCACATCCTTGGATCTTGGGGCACCTCCTTCCTTCCTGGCACTACGAGAAGCTCCAGGCTCATCTGGTGTTTCCGGCCCCAGCCCTCAAATCAGCCGTTCGTTCAAAGAGCAGACTGACTGGTTTTGACCCATCTTTTCCCTTCAAGATGCAAGCAGTCCCCATGGTGGGAACTGGCCCGGCCTGATGATCTGGCACAAACCAGCCGCTTGCAGCGTGGCGCTTTGGGGGGGGGGGGGGGGGGGGGGGGCATGGATCTTAGCCTGTTGTTAGGGTTTGAGTAGCTATGCACTCTCCTGCATGCCTTCCTGTCCCTTCTCTCGAATGGTGTTCAGTGTGCTTGAAGCCACTTTCCTCGCTTTAGACTGTGAGGTAGGCCCGCCCCACGTGAGTCAGGCTGCCACGCCGGGAGAATAAATTAGAGGACCTCCTCCCTCAGGGCCTCCGACCTGCCAGCCTGGAAAACTGCTATATAAAGAGAGATAAGTAGCCTGCTGCACACGCGCACGCGCGCGCGCGCACACACACACACACACACACACACACACACACACACACCTGCCAGCCTGGAAAACTGCTATATAAAGAGAGATAAGTGGCCTGCTAGACACACACACACACACACAAGCACACCTGCCAGCCTAGAAAACTGCTATATAAAGAGATATAAGTAGCCTGGTAGACACAGACATACACAAACACACAGACACAGACACACACACACACACACACACACACACACACGCACACACGAGAAGGGGAGAAGGCAGCAGGGGGAGGGCAATAGAGGCATCATCTCAGAGGTCGTGTTCAAAGGGGAAAAACAGGGAGGCGCTTGGGCAATCCAGAGGGGCAGGTCTGAGCTGGCCTGGGGCTTTCGCCCAGGAGGAGTGAGTTCTTCAGAACAGGACCAATTAAAACCTTTTAAAGTAATTGTTCCCTGCGTCCTTTCAAAGGTGAGCACTAAGCGCCTTCTCTCATTCTTCCCACCATTTCATCATTTTAAATTAAACCACTTGCTTTTCTCCGGCTGCCACCTCTGGCCCATCACACAAGTGCTTGCTGCTGGGGGACCATGGGGAGGGGGGGGGGGGGACGGATGGGACAGGACTACGACACTGTGACTCCTGCTTTGCCTCACACAGAACCACTGTGGACTCGGTGCCACCCTCACCCCACCCCAATCAAGGGCAGGGGAGAGGAGCCAGGAAGGTCACCAGAGCACAGGACCAGGTAGTCTTGAGATTCATGGCTGACTACCCAGGGTGTCCCCCTTACTCAGCCTGTCAGAGCCAGGTGGGAGGGTGGGGGAGGGCGGGCAGGGCCTCCCTGCGATGGGGCCATAAACCTTTTATGGCTCCCTGACCGGTGACATAGCAGCTTGACATCACCTGTCCACCTTCATTCTTCTCTCCCTCAACCAGAAGTCTCAGGCCGGGTGCCCCTCCCAGAAAGCCCGTGGGGGAGGACGGTGCAGAGATCTACAGGTTCTGAAGTGAAATGGGAAATGAAGTTCTCCCTGGAGGTCTCATCAGTAGGGTAACAGATCATGGCAACTGCACAGGCTGTGAAGGTGACCTTGACCTTGACTGAGTGGTAAATGTGATGTTAGGCATAGAGCATGCCATTCAGAAAAGCAAACCGCTTTCACCTTATTTTTAACCTCATCTCCACTTGGTCTCTATACCAGGAGAGCATTTGAAGGAAGAAAAACCCAGCCTCCTGTCTCTGACTGGTCCAGACAGCTTGCTTCATCTCTCCTTTCTCAAGGGGGGTGTCCACTCTCCTAACCCCGGCGGGAGGGCAGCGAGGGGCAGGAGGGCGGCGAGGTCCCGGGCTCAGCGGGGTGGTGGCAGGGCTGTGCCGGGAACCGCGGCCTCCAGGCGCCTTTTGCGTCCGGGCGCTTCCCATAATGGAAGGCTTCGCTTCATTAAAAGTTATTTTAGGGATTCCACAAGCCCACCCCCACCCCCCAAAGTGGAAAATTTATGTAAACGAGTCAAAATAAAGCAACAGTTTCTTAATAAGTATGTTTGGAGTTTCACTTTGGACTCAGGGGAGGGGATGAAGACTTAAAGGTTCCAGTGTTCTTCTCTATACAGCGAGGCTATTTTTAAAAATTTAAGGACATATTCAGGTCCACACCAAGTCCGGCAGTCCACACCTCCTCCCCCTCCCCCCCGCCCCTCAGGCTGGGCAGGCCGCCGGCTCCACCTAGCCCTCCCCTCCAGGTGACCCTGGTCTGCCGACCCGAGGCGCCCCATGCCCCGGTACCCTCAGAAACTGCATCCTAACCCCCCACACCCACTCCCCACGTCTCACTCGGTGGCCAAGAGACCAGTTATCCGAGGAGGGGCTGAGAGATGGGGCACTGGGGCCCCGCCGTTGCCGGGTGCTGGCAAGGAGGCCGGGCTGGGAGACAGGAGGGAGAAGGGGGACAGAGAAAGTGGGGGGCACATTATTCCCAGCGGGTTAGTGGTGAGGGAGGCAGGTATCGGGGCTACGAATCGGGTGGGGAGGATAGGGATGCTGGCAGCTCCCCTCAAACAAATGCCAGGAACATCCCGGTGACAGGGGTGGGGAAGCGGGGTTCCCACCCTTCTTCCGGGTGCAGGGGCCCCGAGGCCCGAGAAATCCGTGCGGTCGCCTGGAGTGCGCGGCCCAGGATTCCCGTTGGGTGACAATGGCGGTGGCGACAAGGCCCAGGGAGCCCGGAGGACTCTGCGCGCCCCGGAGCCAGGGTGGGGGAGTGGGCCAGGGGCGCGCGCCCGGGACGGGATTAGGGGACCGTGAGGGGGTGGGAATGGGGTACAGGGTCCGCGCCTCCGGGAGCGGGATTAGGGGACCGTGAGGGTAGGGAGTGGAGTCCGGGGTGTGCACGCCCAGAATCTGGGCTGGGAGCCTGTAAGGGGTGGGGGAATGGGGTCCGGGCTGCGCGCACCCAGAATCGGTGTTGGGGGCGTTGAGGGGTGGGGAATGGAGTCCGGGGTGCGCACGCCCAGAATCGGTGTTGGGGGTGGGGAGGGGAATGGGGTCCGGGATGCGCGCCCAGGAATGGGACTGGGGGCGGTAACGGGTGGCGGAGGGGTCCTGGTTGCGCGCGGGGGGGGGGGGGGGGGGGGGGCGGGGGCGGCGGGAGCGCGCACAGCCGCGGCGCCGGGCGGGGACCAGGCGGGCAGTGCGCAGTCTGCCCGGCGCCCGCCTCCCGGGGCGCCGCAGGTAGAGGCCGGGGCGAGGCTGGGGGCCGCCCCGGGCTCAGGTTCCAGCGTCCAGGCTGGGGCCCAAGCACCGTGCAGCCCGCGATGGGCCAGGGGAGCCAAACTGCAAGCGAAGGAAGAGATGCGGCTGGGCGGGGCCGAGACGGCCCGAGCCCCTTCCCCAGCCCCCCGCGGGCGGCCCTGCTCCCACACTGGAGTTGGGGGGGGGGGGGGGCCGCGGGGCGCCGAGGCGTGGCGGCCTGAGCGGAGCGGACCGAGCCGGGCGGGGCCGGGCGCGCGGCGGCGGCGGGCGGCGGGGACTGTAAACCTTAATGACAGCAATCTTGCCCGTCTGCGCCGCTGACTCACGCGGTGACCCAGCCGCCAGTCACCCGCCGGCCGCCCTCCCGCCCTCTGGCCTCAGTTTCCCCGGCCGCCTAACAAAGAGGCCAGTGTGTCCTCATTCATTCCTTCGAGCCCATTCACCGCAGACCGCCGCCTCCCGCCTCCCCGGGGAAGGGACCGCGGCGTCGAGCTTTTCATGATCCCAGGGCCCCGGGCGGGCGGGGAAGGCCGGGCCCTGATGAGCACAGGGACTAACCCCAGGTCGGTTAAACTCTGTGTTAAACCGTCCTCGCCTCTCCAGCATAGTGAAGTGTTACCCTTCCCTCCATTCCGGTGGAGCTGCTTGAAAAGCGATGAAATGACTCACCAACTGGGGCTGGCCTGTTAGGCTTTTCACAAATATTGCGTGTTAATCAATTCACTCGCTACAAACGCGAAGGCCCACGTTGGGCCAGGCCCCGCGTGGTTAGGAGCCGGAGGAGCCGGAGGCCGGACGGTTCTTGGGCCCCGTCTGTCCGTCTGTCCGTGGTGCACCTTGGAGCAACCCGCTCAGCTGTTAGATCCTTGTCCTAAGAACAAAAAGGATCCGATTACTGACACGAGCAACAGCGCATGAACTTGAGCCTCACACAGAAGGATACAGGCTGTAGGACCCCCTTGCAACGACCCTGGAGCAGATCAACCTGATCCATCCTCCGCGGAAAGCCGACCTGGGCGGTTTGGGGTGGGTGAGGGGCGGCGACTTGGGGTGGGGACAAGGGAACCCTTTGAGGGGACAGAAACGCCCTACATTTTGATTGACGTGGTTATAAGAAGTGCTATATAGCTGTCAAAACTCAGCAAACTCTAAAATGGGTGCATTTTATTGTACACAGATTACACCTCAGTGAATGGAGGCCGTTAGTCTCAGAAATCTGGAAACTTTGTCAAGGGCTTGTGGCTGCTCAGCCTCTTGCATCATCCTTAACATTTGAGCGAAGTAAGTTAAAATATCATACTCATTCCGCTTTGGGATGGGAAAGACATTGAAGAACTAATGTTCTTGAGGGCTCCAAGGGAGGGCTTTACACACATTATTTACTGAAATCGGACAGGCCCGAATGTTACTGTTACTATTATCATCCCCATTACACAACAAAGGTAAAATGACTTGCTGGCCTCACTGGACTTATCCCCGGGGCCATCCCTGAAAGGGACTGTCTGCATTTCTCTGCAGACTTAGCTGATTTTATCTGATTTTATCGCTGTGTGTGGGACATGGAGGTTTGAGGTGCTGAGTCACCGGCAAGGCCTTTGGAGGCAGAGGGGACCCCGTTAGAATACTGTCTCCCCCAACCTCCCCCCTCCTTCTAGGGGTGTGACCTGGGGCAAATCAGCCTCTCTCAGTCTCTGAAATGGAGATGGTGCCCTCAGGTGCACTGAGATGCTGGGAAGTGCTCAGTTGGGGGCCTGGTTTAACATAGCCCCTAAGTGCTAGTTACCACTGTGACCTTGGGCAAGTCCCTTTCCTGTGAGGGCCTCAGTCTCCTCATCTGTAAAATGGGAGGGTGGGCTCTCAATGCCCCCCACACCCTGGTAGCCTGGAGCATTTGGAGCCTCAGCTGGGGAAAAGGACAAAGTGGTTTCCAGGGATTGAGGGCAATGCGTTTCCTGGAAGGGAGGCCCCCAGGAGGCCCTGCTTCCCCTGCAGACCTCAGAGCTGAAGGGATCTGTGGCGGTTTCTGACCCATGCTTGCACCACACGGATTCCTCAGACACCACTGCGCGGGGCCCTGGCTTCTGCTGGGATTTGCCCCATGGTGGAGCCTCCCTCCTATATGAGGGGCCCCCCTCCATTATTAGGCATCTCTGGTTTCCAAAGCCTTCTTCCTGACATGGACCCCATCTGACTACCTGGGTCTCTCCCTCTGAGCCACAGGCTTGTGACCAGGCACCTTGACCCCCTTGGGAACATTTCCCAGATTCCTCCTTCCTATCTGTCCAGACCTTTGCCCACATCAGCTAAGGAGGAGGCTGAGGAAGGAGGGCCTTGCCCGATGTGAAGACCCACTGTGGCCTGCCCACTGGGGAGACATCTGTTCCCAGCACACTGTGGGGCCTGCATCAGCCCTGCTTCCGGGGAGCAGGGGGAGAGCCCCTGTGACCTCCTCTAAAAGACACCCTGGGTTTCTGATTTGGGGGTGCAGGACCTTCACACCTCCGCTTCCCACCCCTCCTTGTTCAGAGGCCAACCAGCCAGAGAGATTTAGAAACTGCACCCAAATTCACACACATCATACACACTCCCAGTCCTGGGCAGGGCTGGGGGTCCCTGATGGAGGAAGGCCCGGGTTGTACTCGCTGTAGCTCTGGCCTGTGCCCCCAGCAGAGCAGTCCCCCCACCTCCAGGCCTCTCTGAACTGTTAGACCTCAGGACCCGAGCACACCCCAGTCCTCCTACGGGAAGTCCCTGTCCCATGGGGGGTCCCCCCACCCCTCCACTGCTCTGGGTGCTCTACCTTCGGGACCTGGCTTAAGGCACAGCCCGATCTTCCCTCCCTGAGCCCCTCTGTCATGGTGACCTGGACCCCACCCACCATCAGGTTTATCCCCCACACAGTTGTTTGGCACCTGCAAAGGGGCTGAGGTCAAGCTCAGGGTCAGTGGGCTGATCCCACCTATAGGCCAATGGTCACACACAGTGAACAGGACCAGGTAGGCGCAGTCTGGGAGCTGGAGAAGCCCAGAGGGACCTGTAACCCCACTGGAGGAGTGAGCAGTCAGAGAGGGCTTCCTGGGAGAGGCGGCACTAAGTGAAGACATGTGCCTATACCGCCAATCTCTGTGACTCAGCATGCTGAGCTCTGTCCCCATCGTTGCAGAGGGAGGCCCTGGCGTGGGGTGGAGACTGGGCTTGCGTCCTCAGCCTTGGGAAAGGGTATCCGACTCAGCCTCAGTGTCCTTGTCAATGAAACGAGAATGTCAACCTTGTCCTTGTGAGAGAATAGTTGAGGCGGCTTAATGAGGTGATGCGGGAGCCAGACAGGCTGCCTTTGAATCCCAGCCTTGTCATTACGAACTATTCAGCCTTGGGAAGCTAGCTCACCCCTGACTCAGTGCCCTCATTCGAAACATGGGAGTTAGAGCGGGCACACCCTCACAGAGTTGGGGAAGGATGTAAAACATTTTGATCAGGAAAGGGTTTACAGCAGTGAGGGGCCCATGGTGAGTCCTACGTGCTTAGCAATCCCTGGTACACAGTAGGCGCTCAGGAGGCGTGACCTTGAACATGTATCTTTATGCTGCCTGACCTTGATGTCTTTAACTTGTCTCTGAAAGCAGAGCTGCCAGGCTGTGCTCCCTGGAGACCGACAGCCAGCTCCCCCTCCCCTGCCCCTCCTGCAGCGTGGTCGCCTGAAAGACCCTCTGGGCCTAAGAAGCACACAGAGGTGTGTCAGGAGCTACAAGACCCCTCAAGTGCCAGCACCTCCAGAAGCAGTTCAAGTCCAAGACTGGCCTCAGCTACCACAGCACAGCTGAGCATGGAGCTGAGCCTCTGACACCCAGGCCTCCGAGGGGAGCACCCAGGCCGCCTCCAGACCGGAGGAGCGGGAGCAGCTGCCCCGCAAGGTGCTGGAGCAGATGGGGAGTGGGGCTGCGCCGCCCCCAGGAGGGCTGTGGGGTCACCTTCTCAGCCTCATGTGCTACCAGTGCCACCAGTGACGCTGCAGGAAGCTGCCCTGCGGGTAGACAGCCCCTCCCTCCCCTGCACCCACTTTGGCAAGACCGACCTCTGCAAGGCGGCCCCGACCACCACATGCCCTCGGAGCACATGGCCCGCCCCCAAGAGCCCGAGGAGGACAAGCTCTCACCCCACCTAGCCCAGGGGACCTGTTGGGTGTGGAGCAGACCCCTAGGGGCCGCATCCGCAGCACATCGGCCCAGGTTGCCCTGTTCCACCTGCAGGAGATGGTGGAGGGTGAAGCATCAAATCCGGTGCTTCTCCAGCTGGTCCTGGAGGTGAGGGCAGGGAAAGGCTAGCTTTTTTGACACAGCACCCCCCTGCTCCCCGGTAATGGTCCTTAAGCTCCCAGACGCTGGGAAACTCCAGCCAGCGCCCTGGGCTGGGACACTTCTCCTGTGAGCACGCCCTGCCAGCTACTGGGGGTGGGGGGTGGGGGGGAATGAAAGCTCTGATAGGCCCTGATCACTGGCCAGGCCTAGGGACCCTACCCAAGGGGTCTCAGATTGCGAGAGGGCACAGGCCGGGCTAAGGGACACCCCCCCCCCCCCCGCCCACTATGCATGAATTTTGTGCACGGGGCCTCTAGTAAAAACATATTTTAAAAAATAAATACAAAATATTTTTTAAAAATTCAATACATGTATTTTTTAAAGAAGATTGTGCTGGTGTTTCACAATGGTTAGAGCCTGAGCCCTGAAGGGTTGTGGGTTTGATTCCCAGTCAAGGGCACGTACCTGGATTGTGGGTTCATTCCCTGGCCCCAGTGAGGGGTGTGCATGGGAGGCAACCAGTCAATGTGTCTCTCTCACCTCAAAGTTTTTCTCTCTCTCCCCCTCCTTCTTCCCTTCCACTCTCTCTGAAAAGCAATGGAAAACATATCCTCAGGTGAGGATTAACCCCAAGACAAAAAAAGATTAAAAGATTAAATTTTAAAAAGAAGAGTTTAGGGGAGGATCCAATAGAATATTCATCAGCATTTCCAGGTGTGCCCTTTTAGGGTCACGGTCTCCACTGATTGGCCAGTGCAGCTGGCCCAGGTGTCTCCTGCCTGGTTTTGCTGCTTTTCTGGGCCTGGAGCTGAAATACACTGAGGCCTAGATGTTATCTCTAGGGTGGAGAGGTCAGGGAGGTCTAACCGCAGGACCATCAACGTGAAAGGTCAGGGGGTCTAACCACATGGTCAGCGATATGCAATATGCCCGTGGAGGGAAGCTGCCCTGCGCGGGAGGCCAGTGCTTGTCTGGCCCGTGGCTAGGCACCCAGGCTCTCTGCCCTGGCGACCTTCTGTGTGGGCTGTCCATCGCTGGGCCGGTTTGTGCAGCGGTCTCAGTTTCCCCATTCAACATGCCAAGGAATTTCCCCTGCTTCTTACCATCGTGCCGCACCTCCATTCATTTGAAATGTCCAGAACAGGCAAATGTATAGACAGAAAGTAGATGTGTGGTTTCTCAGGGCTGGGGTGGAAGTGGGGGTCTTGGGTGGGGGCAGGTAGGAGGGTGATAACTAAAGGATATGGAGCTGCTTTTTCAGGTGATAAAAATGTTCTCAAATCGATGGTGGTGATGGTTGCACATATCTGTGAATATCCTAAAAGCCATTCGCCTGAACACTTTGAATTGATGAATTGCATGGCATGTGAATTACTTATATCGCAATACAACTGTTATAACAACCAAACAAGTAAACAGGTAATAAACACAATGCCATTCTTTCTGCCCAAAGCGTTTGTTTACCTCTCTCAGGGCCAGGGGCAGAGGCCCAGCATGGGGCCCTCAAGGGATCCTCCAAGCACCCCTCTAAGCCCACGGCCCCCAATGCACCCCCTTCCTTCTGTTACTATGTGCACCCCGCAGCTTCTCTGACCGCCACGTTTTCATTTCTCATCACCCACTGCCTGGGAAGCCCTCCTCATTCACTGCTCAGGGCCCGGACCCACACACCAGCTCACCCAGAACTCGCGGCTTCCTGGGGGTTCCTGGGCCTTTGCTCTTGTGGAGTAAGACTGTGTAGTCGTCTCCTTCTCCGGCACAACTTCCTTGAGCCGTCCCATACCCAGTCTTGGAACAAACTAGGTGCTAAATAATGCTTGTTGAGTTGATTTAAACTGAACCAATGAATCAAAACCTTCCACCTGAAACTGTTGTAGGCAGTTAGATGTCCTTGAGCAGAGCAAGGACGATGGGCCAGGTACGGAAGGCCACCAGGTGGAAAGCCCCAGGTGCCTAGCAATTAGCTGTAGGGCGGAACCTCGCCCCCAGGGTGACTGTTCCCCCCTAGTGTATCGCTGGTCATGTGGTTTGGACCCCGGACCTTTCCTCCCTAGAGATAACATCCAGGCCTCAGTTGTATTTCAGCTCCAGGCCCTGATAAGCAGCAAAACCAGCCACCGCTGATGTCAGGGCCAGCTGAGTGGAATCATGACCCCCTGCCCTGGCGCCTGCCAGTCAATCAGTGGAGACCCAACCCCGAAAGGACACAGCCAGAGAACTGCTGAATATCCTATTAAGATCTTTCCCTGAGCCCGGCTGGCAAGGCTCAATGGTTGAATGCCAGGAGGTCACAGTTAATTCCCGGTCAAGGCACATGCCCAGGTTGTGGGCTCGAGCCCTAGTGTGGGGCATGCAGGAGGCAATGGATCAGTGATTCTCTGTCATCATTGATGTTTCTATCTCTCTCTCCCTCTCCCTTCCTCTCTGAAATCAATAAAAATATATTAAACAACAAACAAACAAAAAGAAATAAAGATCTTTCCTGGGACCTCCCCTAAAACCTCCAGGACACAGAACCCCAAGCGCTCTCCTTCCTGAGAGTGTACCCACGCTTCTCCCTCCTCCTCTCCGCCTAGCTCCTCACTCTCCAGCCCCAAGGGCCCTTCCTTTACCTCCAGAACTTGTTTGCTACGCTCATTTCTTCTAGGAATTACTTTTTCTACCTCTGTAACTTACCCAATAAATGTTCTCTTACAGTTTGGGTCTGGACTTTGAATTCTTTCCGAGCCAGAACCCAAGTACCGAGGTGGCTGAACCCAGATTTGGTCTGACCCCCACGGGTCAGACTCCTGGTGCCGTTCCCGCCGCCTACAACAAAGTGTTCAATCCTGATCTCAGATTTTTTTTTTTAACTGACTCATTACTTAAATCCAACTTTTTTGATTACTCACAAAGTACCCAGTGAACCAGTTTGAGCTGGAAGCAGATCTATGCGCTTCCTAAATGCGTTCCAGTTGAACCAGAATACAATTAGAACATAATGTTTTCCAAGCTGAAAATTTCCCAAAGTGAAGAAAGGTCTACAGGGCGTTTGTTTTGGGGGGCTCCCTTTCCTCACCCGCCCCTAGCCCTGCCTCCCACCCAACCTCAAGGTTCTCACTCCTCCGTGATGCTTGTCTTGACCTTCCGGTGACCTGGAAGCTAAGGAGATTTACTCAGTTTTACAAATAGGGGACAGAATGGGAAAGGGTAAGTCCTCGGTCAAGTTCTAGGTCACCCAGGCAAGATATGTGCACTTTAGTGGACTCCAACCTGGGACCCTCCAGTCCACAGGCCGATGCTCTACCCACTGAGCAAACCGGCTAGGGCTGTGGCTATTTAAACGAAAACATCCTCTGTTGCACTAGCCCCAGTTGGACAGGTCAACAGCTCATGGGCCTGCGGGCTTTTGGGCACCGGCCAGGGCTGCTCACTCATGCCCCGGGGGCACAGTCTACGTCCCTTCTTGTCTCCAGCAGTGTTTCAGGGAGTGGAGAGCTTGCTGGGACAGGGCTTTGGGCAGTAAAATCTCCACTCCCAGTTCAGCTGGAGGGGAAACCTGATGGCCCAACAAACGAGTGTTTATCCCTTTAAAAGTCTGAACTATGGCCCGGCCAGTGTGGCTGAGCCATTGAGTGTCAACCCAGGAACCAAGAGGTTGCTGGTTCGATTCCCAGTCAAGGCGATCTACAGTAGGGGGCCTGCAGAAGGCAGCTGATCGATGATGTTCCTCTCTCATGATGTTTATTTTTTAAAAAAGATGTTTTCATTGATTTCAGAGAGGAAGGGAGAGGGAGAGAGAGAGAAACATCAATGATGAGAGAGAATCACTGATCAGTTGCCTCCTGCATACCGCCCCCCCCCCCCAGCCCCCATGGGGATTGAGCCTGCAACCCGGGAATCGAACCTCCTGGTTCATGGGTTGACGCTCAACCACTGAGCCACACGGGCCAGGCACACCAATTGCTGTTTCTCTCTCCTCTCTCTCTAAAAATCAATAAAAAAATAGAAAGTTCATTGTTCAAAGCCATGTTTGAGTTTTAGTATAAATCCTTCTTACACACACCCGAGCAGAAGTGAACACTTTCTCGGTGACCTGTGGTCCCCTTTGCGAATTGTTATTTCCTTGGGCCGTGACCTCGGAGTGCTGTGAAGGTGAGTGCCTCTTCCTGCTGCAAACAGAAAGCAGAATTTGGATCTTTTCTTTTTCCTTTGAACAGTACCCCCTCCCCCCTAGCCTTTCACCCTTTATTCATCTGTGGGCTTGGATATCAGCTCAGGCAGGCAGTTACCACTGCACATAAAGTAGGAGTGCAAAGGTTTTGACTGAAGTCTTACCAATGAGAGCTTGTGTGCTGTTGCTTTTCCTTTATTTTTTTCTTGGAGCAGGGGTTTGACATCTGTTTTGGCTGCTCAGAACTTTTTTTCATTTAAATCCTGGTCCTTTGGAGGTATGTTAGATACTTGGAGTTTTGACTAGCTGACATGTCACCACTCGGTCATCTGTACAAAGAGATTAAGTAGCTCCTGCTCCCAAAGCCCTTTTAAACTGCCCACAAGTCCCTTGGGTTTGAAAGTGGCGACCAGACCTCGTGTTGTGGGCGACGGGAACGTCGCCAGGTGTATGACTGGTTGGGTCGGGTTCTGGCTCGGAAAGAATTCAGAGCAAGACCCAAACTGTATGAGAACATTTATGTGGTAAGTTACAGAGGTAGAAGAAGTAATTCCTAGAAGAAGTGGGCTTCGCAAACAAGTTTGGAGCTGGGGAGTGAGGAGCTGATGGGAAGGTGTGTGTGTGGGGGGGGCGGACAGGGAAAGGCATGGCATGGAGAGCCACTGGATCCTAAGGGTTTTAAGGGGGAGAGTTTAGGGCGGTCCCAGGGGGAAAGCTCAGGAGACGCTGCTGCCATTGTCCAGGTGGGCCCTTTCGGGGTGGGTCTCCACTGATTGAGTCCTGGCGCCAGGGCAGGGGGTCATGATTCCACTCAGCTGGTCCTGACATCAGCGGTGGCTGGTTTTGTTGCTTATCAGGGCCTGAAGCTAAAATACAACTGAGGCCTGGATGTTATCTCTAGCCAGGGGTCCAAACCACATGACTGGTGATTGCTAGGGGAGGAACAGTCACCCCAGGGGCGAGGTCCCACCCTACAGCTGATTGCTAGGCCCCTGAGGCTTTCCACCTGGTGGCCTTCCGTACCTGGCCCATCATCCTTGCTCTGCTCATGTCTGTCTAACTGCCTGCAGCACTAAGATGGTCTTCTATACAATGAGCCATCACATCCTGACTTTGAAGCCACAGGGGGAGCTTTGGGGAACAGTGAACCCAAGCCCAGAGGGTCAGGCCGGGACACTCCACCTCGGTCCTGAGGAGTTGGCACAGGCTCTCAGAATCAGCCCTCCCAAGAGTATTTGCATTTTCAAATAAGAACTTGAGGAGAGCAGTGTTTAACTTCTTAATAGAGTCACTCTGAGGGTGCAGTGTCAAGTCTGGGCCGTGTTTATAGGCGAGTCTGTGGCCCTCCGGCAGCCCGGCCAGGACCTGAGGGTGGCCGAGGCAGAAAGAGGGGGACACGGGGACAGGCTGCCCCCAGCAGAACCCTGGGCCTGAGCCCTCCAGCCCTCTGCTTTGTCCTTCCCTTGGAAGACAAGAACCAACCATTGCTTTCTTTTTAGACATGGCCTGAGAGAGAGACGGGAGCAGCGTAAATTCACCCCCACCCTCTGGAGCCTACCCAGCACCCAGTATTTGGGAGTCTAGCCCACGTAGGAAGTAGAAAGAGGTCACATTCTTGCAGCCCGCCCTTGGGGTTGATAAGGACTTTTCACACCCCAAGATGGCTGTCCCAATGCTTTGACCTGTCACCCTATAAAAAGATGGGGATTTTTGGACTCAGCCCTGGTTGGGTTTAGTGCTCTCTCCCCCATCATCTCATTTCTGTTTGGCCCACCCAGCCACCGATGGACGGTGCCTTCCCCTTGCTCTCCCCAGGGCTCCTGGAAAAGCCACCATCCCACAGCACCGCACTGCACACTTCCCCGCTTCTACCGGCTGTCCCGTTTTTATGTATTTTAGAGAGAGTGGAGGAGAGAGAGGAAGAGAGAGTGGAGGAGAGAGAGGAAGAGACACCTCAGTTTGCGGATCCACTCGTTTATGCATTCGTCGCTTCTCGTGTGTGCCCACAGCCTTGGTGCGCCCGGCAGCGCTCTGACCAGCTGGGCTCCCCGGCCAGGGCCAGGCCTGTTCCATTTTGACCAGTGAGGCTCAGCTCATCTCTGCACTGTTTGTGGCCCTGAATATTTTGCTATCTTGGTCTCCCAATGCTGTTTGTGCTCTTATATCGCCCAGTTGTCACCTGGCGGGGCCTGCAGGATGGGGTTGTCCCGTGGCCCCGGAGCAGGGCCCCGCGGGGAGGAGGCCTGTGCCCCGGGCGCCTGGAAGGCCCCATGAGGCCGCATTCCGATCACCGGCTCCCTCCCGCAGAGGCAGAGCCGAGAACGCGCTGGGAGACCCCAGGTGGACGTGTGAGCGCCCGGGAAGGCCCAACCCCAAGTTCGGTTTCACACAAACCAGACAGCCGACAGCCTCTGCTCCGAGCGAAGGAGGCTGGCCTTTCCGCAGTCCTCTTCTTCCTTCAACCGAATGTGCTCTCTTGCTCCCCCTCCTCGCCGGAAACTCTACTTATGATTTTTAAATGGTCCTGACTGCGGAGAGGAAGTCGATTGGCTGGGGAGAGAATTCCACACTCAGTCCTATCCCACTGGGCCCAGAGTCAACAGAACGGCCCTCCGGGCTCTGGGCGGCAGGAGACCGGACAAGCCACGAAGTATTTATTTTCTGTGGCTTTGCTCGGGCCTCTGCAGACAGGGTTTTTATTGAATCTGGCCCCAAAACTGCTGGGATTAGGCCTTGCTTGGCTACTCAGAGAGAAATAAGTGTTCTCAGGGAAAAAAGCTGCCCTCTCCCGCCCTCCCCTCTCTCCCTTTCCCACTCTCGCCACGTGGTTTCTTTGTTTAAAAGTTTTCCAAAATTTGCTTGTACTGAGGAGAGTCGTGTTTTTCTGAAAAGCCCAGCATGACTCTTCCAGACCTGTGGTTGGTCCCAGGAGCTCCTGCCCCCCCACCCCCCAACTCCAGGAGGGGCCCCGAAGGCCTGGCCTCATGGCAGCCTGCCCGCACCCAGGCCGGTGCGGTGGGCAGCAGGGTCACTCCCAGGCTGAGCTCAGAGCAGGCCCAGGCCCAGGGGCAGCCTCGTCCTAGAGAATGCAGCCCTGCTGAGGTGACAGTGTGTGTGTGTGTGTGTGGGGGGGGGGGGGGTGGCGGCGGGGGTCAATGCTGAGGGCCACAGAGGTCTTCCCAAGGTCACAGACCCTTGCCCAGCAGGGCCAAGACCAGAATCAGGCAGAGCTGGGCTCCCCAGCCGGGGTTCTGGACATTCCTGTTGGACCCTGGGGAGTATGCTCCCAAGTGCTTTAGGGGGCTCATGAGCCAATGTCAAAAGCAGGCCACTTTCAACAATAAAGTTAAAAAAAAACACATTTTTTAAAGCAGGCTACCTGGCTGTGCCCTGAGGCTCTGGCCTGGCCCAGGTCTCAGTGTCCTGAGGGGGCTTCTCTGGCTCCACAGGGACCATTCAGGGATGAGGAGGGGATGGAGTTCATCCAGGAGCCATGGCCACCTTGCTGGCCGAAGATGCCAGGCCCCGACCGAGGCACTGAGGTGCCAGGGCAGGCAGCACCCCAGCCCCTGCTGTGGCCCCCACCATTTGCTCTGATTTTACCAATTTGCCGGTGATGTGATTGCTCTTAAGGCCCATCTAGCAACCAGGTGGGCTAACTTGTCTGACTCAGTCATCATTTATTCACTCAACAAACAACGGCAGAGAAGAGAGCTTTAAGAAGATGGTGCTTTGTGGGCCCAGAGGGGAGCGTCCTGGCTGCTGCTCCCCTGGGGTGCTTGCAAGTTGGGGACAGAAGGAGAGTTAGACCACCATCCAGAGGATGCCAGAAGACTCTCTCTGTGGGGCACAGGGACCCCCGAGAGGCGGGACGGCACTGGCTGCCGCCCAGGTCAGCTCTGGGCGTGCAGGGGAGGGACAGCGCCTCAGGTCGGATGGGCATTGGGCATTGGGCCTGGAGAACAGACTCCCTGCGTTGGGTGGACCTCTTTTTAAATTTTATTTTTATTGTTTTCAGAAAAGGAGAGGGATAGAAGAGATAGAAACACCAGGGATGAGAGAGAATCATGGATCGGCTGCCTCCTGAACGCCCCACACTGGGGATCGAGCCTGCAGCCCGGGGAAGGTGCCCTTGCCGGGAATCGAACCCAGGACCCTTCAGCCCGCAGGCTGACACTCTATCCCCTGCGCCACACGGGCTAGGATGGGAGACCTCTTTGGCACAAGTCAATGATTTGTTATATGGACAAAACCCAGCCGTGTTGGTGGGTCTGCCGATGGCTCCTCTCGTTTCCTGCTCCAAACTGGAACTGTCTGTGCTGTGGGAGGAGGAGCCGCTTATCTCTGGGGTTTATGGTGGGGCCATTAGTGATGAGCAAGCGGCTCCAGGGTGGGGAGATAGGCTGGGACGGCCAGCCCAGTCCCTGGAGCCCCTCCCTCCGGTCCTGCCAAATTCCTCGGAGCCCAGTGGATAAGATTAGTGGTTCCTACTTCCCAAAGGCCCCGGCCTCCAGTTCTTATCCAGCTCCAGTCTCAGTAATTCGGGGGGTGGGGGGGCGAGGGGAGGGGAGGGGCGGAGCCAGTGTGTGTGGGGGGCTGGCGGCTCAAAGCCCCCAGTGAGGGGCTAGGGCAGGGGTGAGCCCCCATTCAGAGGCAACCTGAGTCCCTAACCCTTGGTCTCACTCTGCAGAGCTTCTGTCCCCGTCCCTGCTTCCAGGCCCCTGGGACCCTCCGTCATTATAATCCTAAAGGCAATTCTAAGAGTGGATAGCGGAGTGCTCACAGGGCAGTGGACATGAGGGAGAAAGGGGAGGGAAGCCGGGTCTGGACACAGCCTGAGATGCCCCACCTGTCCAGGGCCCTTGTCCCTGTCCCTGCTCCCTCTACCCCACATCCTGACAGCTGCCCTGGTTTGGGCATGGCAGGGCCTGGCCACAGCACTGGCTGCCTCCCTGCCCATCCATACTTGTGGCTGGGAACCCCTACATGCCCTCTGCCTGCTCCGCTGCTCACCCAGACCCTACCTGCCTCCCACCAAGTTCAGTCTGAATGTGCAGGGTTCCCTCCCTCCACCTCCACTGCTGTGAGCCCCGGGAGGCCGCACTGCAGAGCACCCTGGGGTGCCACACACAGGCGTGCCTGGAGGGAGGTTCGGTGGTTCTTTGTGTGGGGTCTCTACCTCACAGCCACTGGCTCCTGCTACACACACACACACACACACACACACACGTCCCTCCCTCAATGAGCTTAGAATCCATGCCCTACGTGGTGCAGGTAGACCTCCTGGAGCAGGTGTCGGGGGCCCTGGCCTAGAACCGACCGAAGGCCAGGCCGTGTGCTCCGTGAGCCTGGGAATGTCACCTAACCTCTCTGCAGACTTCTCATTTCCTACCCAGGAGATTAGATTAGCCTGTCTCTGCAGGACCTGCCAGGCAGGAGGCCAGGAAGAGGTCGCAGGTCACAGGAGGGTCAAGTCATCCGGAGTTCCTCTAGGGAAGGGTGCTAGGGCCACCCTGCCCTGAGGCAGTCTGGGTGCTCGGGACGGGATCCTGGTCCCGCTGCAGACTCCTGCTTCCCAGCAGATGGAAGTGTCTCCCGACTCCCAGAAGCTCCCCCACTTTCTCCTGAGCCCCAGCCTGACGTGCCTGCCGCCTCCCAAACTGCAGTGACTGGGGAGGGTGGGGGGGGGGCGCTGCCCCTCTCTGCTCTGATTTAATCCAAGGACAGATGTAGGCCCTCCCCCTTCCTGACGCTGGAGAGGGGCTTCCGGGTTGACTTGGGGGCCAGCACGGCAGCCCAGACAGGGTGGTTTTCTAGAAGATCTGGGGTTGCCTGGAGCCTTCCCCAAGGGCAAAGGGGGGGGCGGGGCTGAGGGGATTTGCTGAGTCGAGACTTGGGGCAGGGGTGGGGTGGGCAGCCCTTCCTGGAGGGTCAACGCCCAGGCCTGAGGGTGTTGAGCTCTGGCAGTGCGGCCCCTCCTCCGAGTCCCGCCTCATCTCGGGGTCTGTCGTTCCCACTGCAGACCTGAAAGGTGCACAGAGGCCCCCCCCCCCCCCCCCCCCGCCCCACGTCTGCTCTCCCCAGACCCTTGGTCTCTGCCTGGTGGGAGGAAGTAAGAGCCTGGGCGACACTGGTGCCCGGACCCTCCACAGAGGCTCTGGCTTCACAGGCCCTGCACCTCCACCTGGGAGCCCGCCCTGTCTCAGGTGAGGCACCTTCTCAGCACCCCGCCCCCCGACTCCTGCCAGAGGACACTGCTCCCTCACACGGCTGTGACACCTGGTCTCTCCTGCAGGTGAGGGGCAGCCACCTTCCCGGCCACCCGGCCGGCACTGGCTGGACAACCCCGCGCCTGCCACCATCCAGACAGTCACCTCCCGGCAGGAAGGAGTGTGGGTGGTGCTGGGCGGCAGCCGCTGAGCAGGACCAGTTCTGCAGGCCAGGCCAGTCTGGGTGCCCACCTCACTGACCCTGCCTGGCCGTGACCTCCAGCCTCACCTTGTCACCATTCAGTGGCCATTCCTCAGGCCCTCCCATGGGGACTGGTTGGTGATGTCGACGCCATGGACCACCCCTTCTTCTGGCTCCTGCCTTGGCTTCTGAAATGTCCCCTCCCCGGATCCTTCTGATGGACACTTCAGTCTCCCCTGCCACTCGCCCTGAATACGGAGTCCCCCGGGGCCGGTCCTCACTCCAACTCTCCCAGGAGTGACTTATTCCAAACCTTCAAATGCTATCTGTACCCCAACTCTTTTTAAATTGATTTCAGAGAGGAAGGGAGAGGGAGAGAGAGATGGAAACATCAATGATGAGAGTCATGGATCGGCTGCCTCCTGCACGCCCCACACTGGGGATCCAGCCCGTAACCCGGGCATGTGCCTTGACCGAGAATTGAACTGTGACTTCTGGTTCATTAGGTCGGTGCTCAACCACTGAGCCATGCCAGCCTGGCTGTACCCCAACTCTATCTCCAGCCTGGCCCTCTCTCCAGAGTCTCAGACCCTCCCTCTAGCTGCCCCCTGAACCTGCCCAGGTGTCCCACAGACACATCCAGCCCTCCACACCCCGCTGCTCCTCCCTGGCCTCCCGTTTGAAAGCAGGGCTTCACCCACCTGGACTTGGACTCCTTCCGGCCCCGCCCATCTAAGGCCCTGCTTTATTTCATCACCTACATCTCAGCTGTCTGCTTCTCTCCACTTCCCTCCGCAGCCTGGGCCAGGCCACCATCATCTCTCACCCGGACCCCACAGTAATCTCTCAACTGACTGAGGGGCCTGGTCACAGAGGGGGGCCTGCACCTCAGGGGGGTCAGCCCAGCTCCTCTGAGGGGCCTGATCACAGGGGGGGGGCTGCAGCTCAGGGGGGTCAGCCCAGCTCCTCTCTGAGGAGCCTGATCACAGAGGGGGGGCTGCACCTCAGGGGGGTCAGCCCAGCTCCTGTCTGAAGGGCCTGATCACAGAGGGGGGGCTGCACCTAAGGGGGGTCAGCCCAGCTCCTGTCTGAGGGGCCTGATCACAGAGGGGGGGGCTGCACCTCAGGGGTGGTCATTTTTAACAAATCCCTCGGGTGTCCTCAGGGACCCCCGGGGCTAAGGACTGGGGACTGGGGACTGGATGTGGCATTGCCCCCCACGCTGCCCCAGCTCCCAGCAGAAGGCTCTTGTCCTGTGACTGTTCTGCCCCAGGGGTGCCGGTTACCCAGAGGGCTTCTCTGTGCCCTCAGGTCCCCAGCACTCGGCTCCCTGGGATGGGCCACAGCAGCTTTACCTGAGCCTCCCCAGCACCTGGCCTGGCACCGTGGGGGCTCAGGACCATCTGTGGGGTGATACGATCTTGGCCGTTTCATATCACCCAACACAGCAGCAGCCCGGGCCTCTCGCAGCGGAGCCAAAGGAGACCCTGGCCCCGAACAGCAGCCAGCAGAGACGCCCTAAAATTGCTTCCCCAGTGGGTGAGGGGGCGTGGTTGGTGCTCAGGGGCCCTCTGTCCTCTGTCAGGTGGAGCCTCCCCTGCCTCTCTGGCATTATTGCCCCTGTTCCCAGGAGCTCCTGCCCAGCACGGAGCTTCAGGCTTGTCCTCTGCCTCCACCTGACACTTTCCAGCCTCTGCCCCTCCACTCACCCAGCGTCCCCGCCTGGAATGCCTCCTCCACCTCTCCTGCCCGTCTGGACTACCTCTGCCTCCCAGGCCAGGCCACACTGTTTCCTTAGACTCATCCATCGGTCACCTAGCACCTAACAGTATTATCAATGAACTCGAGGCCCAGTGCATGACATTCATGCACTGGGGCTGGGGGAACCCTCAGCCCTGCCTGCGCCCTCTCGTAGTTCGGGACCCCTCAGGGGATGTCCACCTGCGGGGAGTGGGCCTAAGCCGGCAGTCGGACATCCCCCGAGCCGTCCTTAGCACTGCCACGGAGGTGGGAGAGGCTCCCGCCACTGCTGCTGCGCTCGCCAGCCATAAGCCCGGCTTGTGGCTGAGAGGCACTCCCCCTGTGGGAGCACACTAACCACCAGGGGGCAGGCAGCTCCTGCATTGAGCGTCTGCCCCCTGGTGGTCAGTGTGCATCATAGTGACCGGTCGTTCTGCCGTTCGGTCGATTTGCACATTAGGGTTTTATATAGGATTATTCAGCATTACCAATGACTCTCTTTGTGTGTGCAGCTGAGCTCCCAAGGTCTACCTGTTATCCACACCCCATCCCTCCTCCAGGGTTTAGCAATGTGCAAGAAGACGGACAGACACTCCAACGACTCTTCAGGGCCAGGGTTGTGGTCCCAGGTCCAGAGTAGGAGCCATTTTTATGAATGAAGCATCTGGAATAGGAAGCCGCCAACTCGAAGAGGGGAGCAACGCCGCCCCTCGCTCACTGGCCCTCGGGCTAGAGAAGTGTGGACCGTGGAGGGCGGGTCCCTGGTTCTTGTTTCTCCAGAACCTCATCTCCATCGACTCCTGGACTCACAAGGGGTCTCACACGTGCCCCTCCCCCCCTCTTCCCAAGCTGCCTTCTGTAAAGTGATCTTTCTATATTTACTTAAACTTCTATTTAAAGAGGAATTCCTCATAATTACTCAGCTGCAGAGAGCTGACACTGTTTGGCTCTGTTTACTTAGTTTCTCCTAGTGATTGGCAAAATGTCCTCAGTGGCTTTAAAGAGCAGATATAGACGAATGACCTGCTGGTCATAAAATAAAGTATGATGCTCTTTTCTGTCCTCACGGGAGATGGCATGTGGAGGGACGTGCCTCGCCATCCCAGCCCATAAAAGTGCTAAGTCCAGCCATTTCTGAGGCTGGATTAATGGAGCGGTTTTATAATTTTTGAAAGGCCCCCGTGTCATCCGATTCGAATATGAATGTGTACGTAGTGTGTGCTACACACACACACAGAGAGACACACACACACACACACACACAGACACACACACACAGACACACACACAGACACACAGACACACACACACACAGACACACACACACACAGACACACACACACAGACACACACACACACAGACACACACACACAGACACACACACACAGACACACACACAGACACACACAGACACACACACACAGACAGACACACACAGACACACACAGAGAGACACACACACACAGACACACACAGACACACACACACAGACACACACACACACAGACACGCTGTAAAACACTTCTCATGGACACACAGACATTCACACCCACACACAACCTCACACACAGCCAAGGGCAGACATGCCAACAAAGGGATAAAGCGGGGTTTAATACATCTATTTCTTTCTTCAGAAAAAGTTAATTAATTTTGGCCTTCGGTCCAGTAGTGAAACTAAAATAGTAAGTTATTTATGTAGAAATATTCCCAAGGCACTTTCTCTCCCCTCCCTCCCGTCCGTCCCCCCCCGCCCGCGCCCTCCACTCAGTGACCCTTATAGAGCAGCGAGGGAAGTCCTGCTGCGACAAGTCCGGGGAGGAGAGCTGTGCTGAACGCCATTTGGGAAGCTTTGGCCGGTAGTTGAACTCAGAGAAGGTTGGCAATCTGGGGGGTTTGGGGAGGAACGTATTACCCTGTGTGCTCTCCAGGTAACCCCACAGACTCTGAAAGCGTGCAGGCAGGAGGGACAACTGTCATGTCTCCCTAACCGAGGCTGACCAACCTGGCCCCCACAGCCCCCACTTCCATGAGCTCTTTTCTTTTAATATATATATATATATATATATATATATATATATATATTTTATTGATTTCAGAGAGGAAGCGAGAGGGAGGGAGAGAGAGATAGAAACATCAATGATGAGAATCATGGATCGGCTGCCTCCTGCAAGCCCCACACTGGGGATCGAGCCCGCAACCCGGGTGTGTGCCCTGACTGGGAATCGAACCTTGACCTCCTGGTTCATAGTTCAACGCTCAACCACTCAGCCACACCGGCCAGGCTCCATGAGTCCTGTTCAGCACTGCCTCATCACAAGCCCTCTGAGACCTGCCTTTTGGGGGACACATCTTCACTCCCAGTTCCCTACCCCCTCCCAGGCCTTGACCTGACCCCTGTGTATGGGCCACCCTCAGAGCCCAATGCCTTTTCCCTCAGTGCTGCTCAGCCAGCTGGTGCGGCTGCCTCCCTTCAGCAGTCAGACAGTCCCTGGGAGGTGGGGGGGCCGTGCCTGCACCCGGCAGTGTCCCCTGGAACACAGAGTAGGGACCAGCCTGGAGGAGGTGGGGGCAGCACGTGCTTGTTGCCTTAAAGGGCACAGCTCAAGAGCCCGAGAGATGCCAGTTGCTGACCGAGGGCCCAGACAGATGGAGTGGGAGCAGCCACCTGACCTTGCCGGCCTGGCCTCCGCTTCTGCACCCCCCAGCCTCCCCTGCGACCAGGAGCGGACCCGAAAGACAGCACCGGGCAAACAGGGATGCCAGCCCACAGCCCCACGGCGCATCGGCTGAGGAGTAAAGGACACGTCCGCCAGCGGCTCCCTGTTCCAAAAACCGACTCGCATCCTCTGAGTCCCAGGCTAGTCTCCAGTTTGCAATGATCCGTGCTTCATTTCCTGCTCTCCACTGGCCCGGCTTCCCAGAAAACCAAGAGGACCGTGTTTATAGAAGGTTGGACGCAGGAAGGCAGCAGCAGATCAGAGGCCCTTCCCATCCTGAAGCTCGCTGTCCGCACACTCCGACCACAGGCCACGGGGACACCTGCCACGCCACCGAGCGCCCCAACCGGGGGGCCTTTGGCCCCTCCATGGTGTTTGCAGCCACTCTCCTTAAAGCTCCGCTAAAGTGCGAATGTTCACAGAGGTCCGCTCACCATGTCCGGCTGCTACCCTGCCAACACGTGTTTATTGAGCACCTACTCCTGCCTGTTCCCGGAGCTCCGCAAAGCGTCAGGAAGCAGAGCCGGCCGACCCCTGCCCTCCCGAGTTCTCAGTCTGGCGCAGGGGTGCTCAAGTGTCAGGTGCATCAGAATCACCCGGAAGCTCAGCTCGTTTGAACAGGCTGCTGGGCCCCAGCCCCAGTTTCGGATTTAGTCAGTGTCTGCGGCAGGACCCGAGAACTGGCTTGTCTGGAAAGTTCTCAGGTGCCGCTGGCGCTGCGGGTGCTGCTGGGCCGGGGACCGCACTCTGAAAACCACGGGTCTGGCCAGTCCCCAGAGGAGCAGGGCCCGGGGCAGTGATTTGAGGACAAAAGCCTGGCTGCCTGCGGAGCCAGCCCACGTGGCCCTGAGCGTTCACTGAGCAGCTACTGGCCCGGACGGCCGGAGCCGTGGTTCTCCACCTCCTGGCCCTTTAAATACAGTTCCTCATGTGGTGACCCAACCATAACCTCATTTTCGTTGCTACGTCATCACTGTCATGTTGCTACTGTGATGAATCGTCATGTAAATATCTGATCTGCAGGATGGTCTTAGGCGACCCCTGTGAAAGGGTCGTTTGACCGCCAAAGGGGTCGCGACCCACAGGTTGAGAACCGCTGGGCTGGCGGCTCCTGCCCCGGGGGCGTCTTTTGGAGGCTGGGTGAATCGGCAGGAGGGAGGAGATGCCATTTCAGGAAGTGGGTTTGTGGGCAAGGGCCAGGAGGCTGGGGCGTTAGATTCTGGAAACCACTGGGGTTGGGTCAGTGCTGGCGAAGAGGAGGCGTGGAGCCTTCCCCGCCTCCCCCGCGGGTCTTGGCTTCAGCCTCCTCTTTCTGGGCACCACCCGCCCCCAGCCCCCGGGCACCGCGGCCTGGCCGGGCCGGCGGGCCCCGGGAGCCCTCGCTGCCCTCGCTGCCTACACTTTTAGAATCTGGAGAGCAGTTGCCTCTGCTTGCTAAGCAACTCCGGAAACAAACAGTTTGCTGCAGGGCCGTCTTTTTTGAAGCTGACTTTTTTGTTGGGGTGGGGAGATGTGTGTACAGATAAGCTTCTCGAGTGATGACATCACAAGAATAATAAAAATGCCACTTTGGACTCTGTGTGTTTCACCTCTCAGGCATGTTCTTCAAAATAATCGCAGGCCCCTTCCCCTATTGCCCACCAGCTCCAGGGGCTGGGGCGGGAGCAGCGGTGGGGCCTTTGGACCAACAGGAGGCGGTGCTGCAGCTCTCAGGGGGGTGGGCATGCCTCCTGGCCTCTCAGAGCCTCAGTCTTCCCCTCTTAAAAATGGGCTGGCTGAGCTAGTGGCTGCCTGTTCCCAGCCGCCTACATAGAACTGATTTTAATGGGACGTTTGACCGAAGTTTTGTTCCGTTTTCACTGGTGGTGTTTATTGTAAATGAATTTGACCTGGATATGCATAAGTAATTTTTTTTCTTTTGTTATAGTAAGAGGTCAACGGTTGCTCCAGGTTTTGTGTTTGTTGTTTTTTTGGGGGGGTGGGGGGGCTGAAATTTACATAATTTTTGAGAGCATCTCCTTAAGAAAAATAATACAAGATTACTAATTAAAATTAGGTGCTGGGCCCTGGCCAGTGCCCAGGCTATGAGGTGTCCTGAGGCCCAAGCTCCTTAGTACACTGTGGGTCCTTTCCAGATGTGGTTAAAGGCCCGCTGTGGTCCCAGGCAAATACCAGGGCCTGGAGTACTGAGACCCTCGAGACTGTCATGGGTTTGAGTTGGCACTTTGCAAACCTGAGCTTCTCCCGTCCTGTCCTGGCCTGTGTTTTGGCCTTGACACTGCGGTTGCCAAGCAACCGTCTATGCTATAGGAATTCACACTCCTTCTCCCCGGCAGACGCACATTTAATTTCAGACCCGAGTGCTTGGTGACGCGGGGTGTCACTGGCCTGCGCCCTCACAGAAATAACCCGAAGCACTGAGTCAAAAGTAGCTGGAGGAACTGATACCACATTTGATCTTATTCCCCTAAAATAGCTTGGTCCTCTTTATGGGGCTGCTGTGAGAGGGGACGTGGGAGCCTGGGTGTGCTCACAGCCTCCGCCCTCCTGCCGGGAGCTCGCCTCTCCGTGGCCATCGCCAGAGACACTGGCAGTGACTCAGTGCCCTGAACATGGTGTCACACCCCTGGCTCCCGGGCGGGGCGACGGGGAACCTGAGGCAGCCCTGGGATTCCAGGCGGGACCCCCGGAGGCCGCCTGCCAGTTCTCGACCCAGGTCAGGGGTGGCTGAGAAGGGGCTGGAGCTCCCACGAGGCTGGGCCCAGGCCTTGTCCCCACGGGAACACACCTCAGCCCGTTCCCTAGAGCCGCCGTTCTCAGCCTCGGCCGGACTGGAATCACCCAGGGAGCTCAACGAAATGTGGAACCCAGGTGGCGGTGCGATTCCAGGGTGCAGCCATGGTCGAGAGCCGGGCTCCCCTCCAGGGCCACCTCCTGACCAGCTGTGGGCTTTTCCCTTTTGGCCAGTGTGTCTGGGCCACGGGCACCCCTGGCCTGACATCCAGGGCTCTCTCCTGACGTGAGCAGAGCCCACATTCCTCAGGCCCCAGGCCCTCAGCCAGGCATCAGGTCCCAGCTGCCAGCCTACTGTGTGCCCTGCCTACGGGCTCCACCGTGTGGGCGCACGTGGCCCTCTGGGTGCTGGGTGGGAGAAGGTGGGGCCTTCTCTGGACGGTGACAATGGAGGTAAGAGCTGGCTGTTGTGGTTTGGAAATATGATCAAGGCCGCGTGCGTATTAGTAAAAATGAGCGCTAAACTCCAACAAGCAAGCATAGGCTATCCATTAACGATTTTAGAATTTGTTTGTGGGTTTTTCATTTTTCTTGTGGTAAAAAACACAATTAAAATGGACCCCCTTAGCCGTTTTCAAGTGTGCGGTCCGCTGGTGTTACCTGTATTCACACCGTGTGTCTCCGATCTCCAGGGGTTTCATCTTGCCGGACTGAAACTCTGTACCTGCCACACCAGCCCCCCATCCGCTCCCCCCGCCGGGCAGCCGCCATTCTTGCTGTTGCCCAGGTTTTGACGACTTTAGATATTTCATCAATGGAGTCGCACAGTGTGTGCCCGTTGGTGGCCAGCTTGTTTCACTCAGCATAATGCCCTTACGTTTTATTCATGCTGTAGCATGGGACATGATTCCCTCTTTTTTTTTTTTTTAATGCTGATTCATATTCTCTTCTACATACATACCAGCTTTTCTTCCTCCATTCATCTGTCGATGGACACGGGCTGCCCCCACCTCTTGGCTATTGTGAATGATGCCGCTATGAACGTGTGTGCACATAGCTCAAGACCCCTGCTATCAATTCTTCTGGATATATAACCAGAAATGGGATTTCTGGGTCAGATGGCAGCTCTATTTATAGTGTTCTGAGTTCCCTCAAAAAATATGGGACTGCCATTTGATCCAGTGATCCCATTTCTAGGAATATATCCTAAGGAACCCAAAGCACCTATCAGAAAGAATGCGTGCACCCCTATGTTCATAGCAGCACAATTTACAATAGCTAAGATCTGGAAACAGCCCAAGTGCCCATCGGTAGATGAGTGGATAAAAAAGTGGTGGTACATTTACACCACGGAATGCTATGCAGCAGCAAAAAAGAAGAATCTCTTACCCTTTGAGACAACATGGAGAGACCTGGAGAGCATCATGCTAAGTGAAATAAGTCAGTCAGAGAAAGACAAGTATCACATGATCTCACTCATATGTGGAATCTAAGTAACATAATAAACTGATGAATGGAGTGGATCCAGAGACATGGAAGCATGGAACAGAGTGCAGAACCTCAGAGGGAAGGCAGGGGAGGGTGGGTGGGTGGGAGGTAATCAACCAAAGACCTTGTATGCAGATATGCATAACCCATGGACACAGACAACAGGGTGCTGAAGGCCTGGGGTGGGAGGCGGGTGGGGGGGAGTTGGAGGGAGGGGGTCAATGGGGAAAAAAGGGAACATTTGTAATAGTTTCAACAATAAATATTTATTTTAAAAAATAAAAATATTAAAAATTTAAGACTAGACATACCGTATGAATCAGCTATACCTTTTCTGGGTAAATACCGCAAAAAGTTGAAAACACGTCTTCATAAAGATATATGTACCCCTCTGTTCATTGCAGCATCGTTCATAGCCAAGACATGGAAACAACCTAAGTGTCCTTTGACTGATGACTGGACAAAGAAGATGTGGTACTTATATGCAACGGACTACTACTCAGCCATGAAAAAGACGGAATACTGCTACTTGTGACAACATAGATGGATCCTGAGAGTATCATGTTAAGTGAAATAAGACAGACGGAAAATGTCAATAATCATATGATTTCACTCATGTGGGATATGAGGCAAAAAGCAACAAAAGAAACTCATAGATACAACAGACAGGAAGGGGGTGGGGGAGGATTAAGAGGGTAAAGGGGGGTCAAATACAGGGTGGGGCAAACGGGGTTACAGTTGTTCGCATGGAAAAATAATAAAATAATTAGTAAATAATAATACAAGGATAAACTCTGTGTTTCATGTACTCACAACTGTAAACCTGTGCATGGCCAGGGAAGGGGACTAGACTTCGGGTGGTGAGCACAACACCGAGGTTGTATTATAGAACTGTGCACTGGAAACAGGTCATGTTACTAACCAATGCTAACTTAATAACAATGAAAACAAAAGTCTTCAATGTACGTTAACGAACACACGTCAAGTTCACTGTTAGAATAAAGGAGAACCACTGGTATTGTGAAGGGCACATGCCAAAAAGGAAATGGCCAAAGTGATCAAGGACCCAGCGGACTGGGCCTGCCCATCTGTGGCTGAGAGCACAGAGAGGGACCGCCAGGCTCCGAGGATCCGCTGGTGGCGGGCAGGGGCTGGGGAGCGGGTGGCGGTGGGGCCACCTCGGCCTTATCCAGGTTCTCATGCAGCCCGTGGAGCACGCGCCCCTTCACCCAGTCTCTAGGCAACCGCCTTCTGCAGCGGCGGAAGCGATCCATTAATGATACGTTAGGAAAGCCTTACTGAAAATAATTACACCCTCCCCAAGCACAGCGTGTCGAAACGCGCCTGGTGGCTCCTCAGTTCTGGGAAGGGGAACCCAGAGGCCAGCCCCACAGTGGGTTTGGGCAAGAGGCTTAGGCTGCGTGGGGAGGAGGCTGGAGGGGCCACAGCTGGAGGGCCAAGTCGGTCAGGGGCTTCCTCCTGGTGGCTCTGGGGTGGGAAGCAGGGGCCGGCGGTCTCTGCATTTCAGAAAGATGCAATGTGGGGGGCCCTGCAGGACCCCAATCTGAGCAAGCCTGTGGGGGGGCTCTCAGGGGGGCTGCTGGCCTGCAGAAGGGACAGAAGGGGCTCAGATGGGGCGAAAGCCTGAGGCCCTGCCTTGCTCCTGCCGACCGCCCGTCACCTCACCTCCTTCCCACCTCTCTCCCAGGCGCCAACAACATCACCTAAAGCTGGCAGCGCTGGCCGGCTCTCTCGAGATCATCTTGTTTTATTTTTAATTCTTCTTTATTAATTTTTTGAATATCAAATAATATATATTTGCTGAAAACTAGTAAAAGGACACAAAAGTATCTAAGTAAGAAATGAATGCCTACCCCATCCCAGCCACCTCCTCCTTTCAGCGCCACTCCCTGAAGCTAGCTCTCTGTTCTCCGTCTCTGCTTTTATTCCCGGTTATTTTCCAGCTTTGATTTGTTTGGTGGCCACACGTGGGCTCACCTCCCGCCCGTTCCTCCACGACCGGCTTTTGCACTCAACAGCACGACATCGCGGAATTCCTCGTAGCGGGTGAGATTCAGCACGAGGTTCCGCTGATGGGTGGGCCCTCAGGTTGTCTCTGGTTTTTTGCTAATTCACACACAGCTGCATAAACAGCTTTCCAACAGCTTTCCTCGTGAGCTGGTGCAGGTGCTTTGGTGCAAGATCTTCTGTGGGGAGCGGCTGCAGTGTTTGGACAGGTTCAAGCCTCGGACTGATGAGAGGGCACAGTCCTCTCACGGCCACGTGCAAGTCCCAGCTTGGAGGGCAGAGCCCTCCCAGCACAATTACAGCCAACAGCTATGGCTGTAAGCTTGAACCTATGGTCCGATCACGTGGTCCCACGTGCCCGAGTGATGTGGGCTTGATAGAGTTCAGGTGCATGTAGTTGAGTAGGATTGAAACCCAGGAGAATGCTGAGAACATCTGGACCACACCCTTCCTTTGCCTCGTGGCATCTGCTATACAATAAAGACACGGCTTGTAGCCCGTGGTGCTGTCTCTCTCCATCAGAGAGGGCAGCGTCCCACCCAGACCCAGCTTTCTTCTCTTGTCTGTCTTTTCTCCATCCTTCACCGCCCCCTCTCAGGCTCACCGACGCTGGCTGAGCTGGCGCGACACATAAGGTGCCCAACATGGGGCTGAGAGTGCCATGGCCGTGCCAGCTCGCCACAGTCTTCCCGGATGTGGATTGCTGGGCTCATATACTTAAGCCTGGGGTAGTTGTCGCTAAGTGAACCCCAAAGGTGGCCCCAAGTCCCTTTTGACAGACATGCATGCTCACCTTCTCTCACATCCTTCCCAGCACTGCATCTTACCCATATTTTATTTTTTTCCAAACTGATCGAGGGAAAATAACATCTCATTGGCATCAGTTTGTATTACCTCTGCTTACTGGAAAGATGAAGCAACTTTTTGTCTTTAACTTAATTGTTTGATTTTAAAGAGAGAAAGAGGGAGAGAGAGAAACATTGACTGGTTGTTCCCTCTATTTGTGCATTCATTGGTTGCTTCTTGTGTGTGCCCTGACCGGAGATCGAACCCACAACCTTGGCATCTGCCAATACATATTTCCTCTGGGCGTGTCATTTGTCTTTGAACTTTGTTTACGAGGTCTTTCCCAGCCTCTTCCAGCTTCTAAGTAGCCACAGGTTTCTTTTCTCCTTCCTGGGGGTCCCCTAAAGGCCACCCCTCAGGGTAAAAATGCTGGCCACTCAGACCTTGTTGGCACAGGAGCCCGGGCGGAGGGCTTACCCCGAGAGGGGCATTTGTCAGACTGAACCTGCGGGACCCAGGCCCCCCTGCCCCGGAGAGGTCCCTCCTGCCCCAGAAGCCGCTCTCGCCCTCGGGGCTGCACCAGCCCAGGAGGGGAAGCCCACGGGAGCCTGAGACAGGATTCGCTCTGCACCCAGACGCCATCCTGCTGGGAGAGGGGAGGGCGGCAGCCACAGCTCCCAGGCACCCAGAGGGGAGATCTGTTAATGGGCTTTTATGGAAGAAGTGGGGCACGAGGCCAGCGGAGATGCCAGTCTTATCCCCTGGGCCACGGAGGCAGCCTCCCAGCCGTCAAGGCCAGCCCCACTCGGCAGAAATGACCAGGGCTTCCCTGTTAAACATTTGGCGTTTTCCCCATTATAAAAGCGCTCCATGCACATACAAAGGTCACAGCTGGCACACACAGGCACCGTGTGGAGAGTGCACCTGCTTGGAGCTCCAGGCCCGGAGTCTGCAGAGCCGACCAGTTTCCTTCCCTCCGTGGGTCCTTCCCCAGAAGTTCCTAAAAGCACCCTCTCCATCTCAATCCAAGGCTCACGCTCATTTGTGGCTGGGCCCCTTTCCCTGGTCCTATTGTTGTGGGGCTTCCCTCCTCTTTTAAAAAACCTTTCTTATCTCAAAACTAGGGGCCCAGTGCACAAATTCATGCACCTTGAAAGGAACTGTGGGCCTCGAGGCTGTGGTGGGCACAGGGGCGGGTCTTGGCCCATCCTCCCGCCATGGCCCCCAGTCCCGTCTGTTGGCAGCCCTGCTCCCACTGCTCCCATGTGCTGACTGTGTGGTGTGATTGGGGCAGGTGCCAGTAGCAGGTGTGAGTGGGGTCAGCACCGTCAGTGGGTGTGTGTGAGCGTGGCTGCTGCCCCAATTGCCACTCAGGAGCAGGGGGAGGTGGAGACACCCTGAGGGGCATTGGGCCCAGCAGCCTCTGCTCGCACCGCCGAGCGATCAGGGCGGGCGCTGGCAGCAGGTGTGAGCACCAGGTGGGACCTCGGCGCGCGTGGGAGCAAAGAATTTTCAGTAACCACCAGACGCTCGCCCCGATGACAGTGACTGTTGCCCTGTCTTGGTCTGGCGCCCCTGCTCACCTGCTCCAGCATCCTGCCAGGGCTGACGCCTGCCATGTTCCACACGTGCCCCTGGTGGTCAGCACACGTCATAGCGACCGGTTGTTGGGTTGTTCTGTTGTTCTGCCATTCGGTCTATTTGCATATTAGCCTTTTATTATACAGGATAGGCATAGATGAAAGTGTATCTAAGACACATGCCCAGCACACAGACCGTGGGAATAATTCCAGGACCCCAGAAGCCACCCCACATGTGGGACCACAGCAGCCGTGGGCAAACTATGGCCCGCGAGCCAGATCCGGCCCATTTGAAATGAATAAAACTAAAAAAAAAAAAAAAAGAACTTTTATGTAATGGTGTTTACTTTGAATTTATATTAGTTCACACAAACACTCCATCCATGCTTTTGTTCCGGCCCTCCGGTCCAGCTTAAGAACCCATTGTGGCCCTTGAGTTAAAAAGTTTGCCCACCCCTGGACCACAGGCTCCTCTGGCCCCACCAAAGGGCACCGCTGTCCTGACTTCAGTGACCAGCCTTGCTCTCCTTTGTCCCACGAGGGTTTGGCTTTATTTGGTTGCATTTCTTTCATTCCCTGGGGTCAGCCTTGCTGGGCAAGATCAGTTGCCTGGTTTTAGCAAAGAAGGTCTACTAGGCCCCACCTCCAGGGTCCAGCCTGCACCCCCGGCCTCTCCTCCCAGGGCCCACCCTTCTCCCTTCACCCTATGGGAGAGCCACCTGGCCTCCAGGCTGATCGTGCGCAGGTGGGAGTTCCTCCCTGCCCCTCCCCCGGCACAACAGCGGCAGGTTATTAAACAGCTGCAGCCACAGTGTCTTCTCTATAAAGTGAGTTATTGGGAGCACAGAGTGAGTTAGTGCCCGGAAAGCGTTTGGCCCGGTTTCTGGCATGTCAGTAGGCGGCCACAAAAGTTGGTTTTTATTCTCGAACCTTCCCGCCTTCCTGCCTTGGCTGTTGCTATTCCCAGCACTTGCTATGCTTTCTCCTTCCTTCCTTCCTTCTCCATCACAGCCCAGCCCAGGTGCCCGCTTTTATGACCTCTCTGTCCAGTGGCCTATCCCTCCGCATCCTGCCCTCACACTGCATTCCACATCCTGAAAGGCTAATGAGAACCTCTGCTGTTTATTGGGCTGTTTCACCGGAGCTCTGTCTGCATGCCCTCGGTTATGCTTGCATCACCTCGGACAAGCAGGTTACAGCTCTGTTTTACAGATGAGCACACTGAGGCTCGCGGAGGTTCAGGAATGTTGCCCGAGGTCACAGAGATGGTAAGTGAGGAGCTGGGTCCCCACCAGGGCCAGCAAAGGTGGCTTTTCCCTGGGTCTCACGCAGCCCCCCGACAGGGTGAACGTCATGGAGCTGCGAGCAGGCAGGCTGTGGCCCACGGGCCCCAGGCCGGGTTGATAAGGCACAGACAGGAAGGACCCGAGAGTGGCCGGTGCCCTTTACCCAGAGCTGGTCTGGCCTGTGCGTAGGGAGAGGGTTGGGCCCTGTGAAATGTATGCTCCGAGGCCCGAGTCTACTTTACCCTGGAGGGCCCAGAACTTTCTACCAACTTCTTAAACCTTCTGAGCACTAGCACAGCCAGACACTAGGGGTCTCATTACTCAGTTCATGGTAACTGTGGCCATTTCAAAGCCAGCTGCCTTTATCTTCTTCTTTTTAAAAAAAGTTTCTTTATTGATTAAGGTATTAATATGTATCCTTATCCCCCCATTGCCCCCCTACCCCCCCTCTTATGCCCTCACCCCCCTGTTGTCTGTGTCCATTGGTTAGGGACTGTCTAAAGAAGTGACTCAGGGCGCCAGCCTGGTTATTGGTGCCTGCCACCCTGAGGAAGTTACTTCTTAATGCTTCAGTTTCCTCATCTGTAAAACTGTGATTAAAGATAGTACTTACCACCGAGGGTGGTTATAAGGCTGAGAGGAGCTTACACAGGCTCAGCACAGTGGGAGCTTATGGGGGCGGGGTGGTCTTGCCCTTAAACCAATGACCAAGGATCCTGAGGACTCTGGGAGGCCCCAGTGGGTCCAGCTCTGCCACAGGAGGTCAGGCCACGGGGCCACCTTCCTGAGATCACATCATGGCAGGTGTGTTCCGCTTAATGATAGGGACACGGCGGGCGATTTGGTTGTGTGAACAGCACAGGGTGCACGTACACAAACCTGGACTGTATAGCCTTCTGCACACCTAGGCTATATGGCTCTGCAGCCTTCTGCACACCTAGGCTATATGGCTCTGCAGCCTTCTGCACACCTAGGCTATATGGCTCTGCAGCCTTCTGCACACCTAGGCTAAATGGCTCTGCAGCCTTCTGCACACCTAGGCTATATGGCTCTGCAGCCTTCTGCACACCTAGGCTAAATGGCTCTGCAGCCTTCTGCACACCTAGGCTATATGGCTCTGCAGCCTTCTGCACACCTAGGCTATATGGCTCTGCAGCCTTCTGCACACCTAGGCTATATGGCTCTGCAGCCTTCTGCACACCTAGGCTATATGGCTCTGCAGCCTACTGCGCCTAGGCGACAGGCCTGCACAACACGCAACTGTACAACAACAAGAGACTGGAGTGCAAGAGAAAATGATGCCATCAAGAGACACGTAAACACGGGGCGTGGAGGCTGCTGCGGCTATAACGTGGCATAGCGCTTCACAGAAAGCTTTCTTATGGAAGTAGAAAGAATACTCTAAAATAATAGAAAAGTATCGTCTAGTTCAGCCGTGGGCAAACTACGGCCCGCGGACCAGATCCGGCCCGTTTGAAATGAATAAAACTAAAAAAAAAAAAAAAGACCGTACCCTTTTATGTAATGATGTTTACTTTGAATTTATATTAGTTCACACAAACACTCCATCCATGCTTTTGTTCCAGCCCTCCGGTCCAGTTTAAGAACCCATTGTGGCCCTCGAGTCAAAAAGTTTGCCCACCCCTGGTCTAGTTACTAGACTCTAGTAAGTGCATAAACCAGTAACATAGTCATTTGTTATCATATAACTGTCGTGTACTATGCATAGTATGGGCTATCCTTCTAAGATTGGCAGCACAGTAGGTCTACACCGGCACCACAACAAACACGTGAGTAATGCATTGTGCTCTGATGTTATGACAGCTATGACGTCACTAGGCAATAGGAAATGTTCAGCTCCATTACAGTCTTACGGGCTCACCATTCTGGTCGTCGTTATATTGTCACGTGACACATGACTGTATTTCATCCACACCCCCCACATCTGAGGTAGGTGGTATCAACCCCCATCTTGAGAAAGGCTCAGAGAGGTTAAGTAATATGCCCAAGGTCACATAGCATTGGGATTCATTCCAGGCCTTTCTGGCCCCAGAATCTGGGCTTTCTTTCTACAACTAACTTACTGCCCAAAAGTAAGTAGGCAGCCTTCTAGGGTTCGCTGTGGGTGGCCCTGAGGAAATGACCAAGGCGAGGCCCCTACACAAATAGAAGGCCTCATCCCTGCTTCACAGAAATAGACATTTCAGAGCCTTAAGCGGTGAGGATTGCGTTGACTCCCCAGATCAATTTGGGGAGCATTGTCATCTTCATATTAAGTCTTCCAATCCATGAACATGGGATGTCTTTCCATTTATTTCAACCTTTTAAAATTTCTTCCAACAACCTTTTGCAGTTTTTTAGAGTACAAGACCTCCATTTCTTATGTTAGACTTATTACTAAGTATCTTATTCTTTTTGATGGTATTATAAGTGGAACTTTTTTAAATTTTATTTTGGCTTGATCATTGCTAGTATATAGAAATGAAGTTGACTTTTACATATTGATTTTGTATCCTATAATTTGGTGAATTTGTTTACTAGTTCTAATAGTTTTCTTTTTTTTAATGATTCTTTAGGATTTCCTATAGATAAGATCATGTCATCTTCAGTGAACCCCCCCCCCCCACCTTGGCCTCAGTTTCCTCCTCCTATGAGGGGGCACCTGCCCGCCTTTCCATGAGCAATGAAGTCACAGTTGGGAAGCCAACGGGCGCCTCCAGGAGGATGTGCCATATATGCCTCCCCGGCTTCATTATCTTCATTTGGGCCCAGGATCCCAGGTGTGACAGAGATGAGCACTGGGGTGTGTGTCACCCTAGAAGAATGGCGTCTCTTACATCTCCCTGGAATCTGGGTGCCAGCTTAGGGAGGGCTCTCCTATGCCCTGGCTGGCCAGTTATCAGGCCTCCTCCGCCCCTCCTGACCCTCCAGCCCTTTCACTTATCCTTTCTGAAACTGGCGTTTTTGTTAAACACGTCACAGATGAGAGAGTGGGATCTCGAGAGGGCTCATCCATGCCCATGGTCGCAGACCTGGTAAACGACAGAGCAGGAAACTGCTCCCTCACCAACGGTGCCTGCTGGGTTCCAAGGATCCACCAGCACCTCCCTAAGCCCCATGCTTCCCGGGGGCCCAGCTAAAGAGACTGGCGTGGCTGGGGTCTGGCAGGGGGGTTCTGAGTCTGGGGTCTTCTACAGTAGGAGCTGACCCCAGGACAGAGGACTCGTCTCCTCACTCCCCAGAGCATAGGGGTGGGCACAGCTCCAGCACTGTGGGTCAGGGGTTAACTGGGAGGGGAACCCTTCCCCACCCAGGAGCTGCTCAGGGTGCAAGTTGGGGAAGGGCCACCCCAGGAGCACACAGGACCACAGTGCATCCGGCACACACCTGCAGAGGCCCAGGAGCAGCCAGAAAGTGAGCCGCAGTCCTGGGGGGCGGGGGGGGTCGTCTGCATCTAGGCGGGCGGCAAAGCCCTCCCTCCCCTATGGCAGTCTGACTGCACCCTGACCTGTGCCCAGCACCCAGATCAGAATCCTGGGAGACTGGATCAGTCACCTCCAGAGCCCGGTGCCCACCAGCCGCGGGATCCTGACTTCTACCCACCCGCACCCCAGCATTTTGCTGCACCCCAGCTGCCAGGGGACAGCCCTTGCCATTACCCCTCTGTTGCACACACAGTTACCCCCACCCAAAGGGACCTGGCTACTTCCTCCCAGTCCTCTCTCAGACCCCTGGCTTCTAGGTCAGGTAGGGAGACGGAGAGGTGGAGGGACGAGAGGTGGAGGGGACGTGGAGCCCAGAGGAGAGGCAGCATCCACAGGGCGCCTCCCACCCGCTCCAGTCTCCAGGCCACGTGAGTGAGCTCCCATCCACCTGCGCTGTTGCCACGCCCCAGGGAGGGGCTGGACCGCAATGGACTCGACCTGTGACCTCACCTCTGCAGGCCCCAGGCTGCGGCCCTGCCCTCTCCGGAGATTCTCTGACTCAGGTAGGTGGGGCGGGCCCTTTGGCAGAAAGTCTGGGTGCTAAGGTCACACCGCCCAGCCTCGCACCGCCCTGCTGTGTCCGTGGGAGGCGCGCACCCCATGGGAGGCGCACACCGGGCCGAGGGCACTGTCTTCCCTCCTTGGCCCATGGAGCAGCTCACCTGGGGACAGAGCGGGAACTGAGGGGCCAAGGAGGGAGAAGTGGTGGTTATGGGGGGTCGGGAGTCGTGAGTTTCTACCTGGCTCAGCCTGCGGTGGGGGGAGGGATAGGGCGCAGCTCAGGGGTGTGTGGGGGGCGGGTCTGGGCCTCTGGGGGTCACTCGGGCAGCAGCGTAGCCCCAGGGTTGTGCTGGGCTTGACTCCAGGGGTGCCCTTCCCCGGACTTTGATGCCATGGCTGGTGATGCATGTGATGGCTCCACTCTCTTACACATGTATGTGCGCACATGCACAATGCACACACGCACAGTGGCACACATGTATACATGCACATGTACACACACTGGCACATGTACACACACTGGCACACGCACACTGGCACACGCACACACGCACACACTGGCACACACACGCACACTGGCACACGCACATTGGCACACGCATGCACACTGGCACACACGCACACATGTATACTGACACACACGCAAACATTGGCACACATGCACACTGGCACACGTGCACACACACTGGCACACATGCACATTGGCACACATGCACACTGGCACACACGCACATTGGCACACGTGTGCGCGCGCACACACGCGCACTGGCACACACGCACATTGGCACACACACATTGGCACACACAGGCACACTGGCACACGTGTGCATGCACACACACACACATTGGCACACACGCACATTGGCACACACAGGCACACTGGCACACGTGTGCATGCACACACACGCACATTGGCACACACGCACATTGGCACACGTGCGCGCACACACACATGCACACTGGCACACGTGTGTGCGCACACACACACGCACATTGGCACACGTGCACGCGCATACACACACACACACACACTTCGTTCACACAGCATCTTGAGTGATTTCATGTCAGTGCCCTCTGTACGCACATCTCCTCCGCCCTGCTCAAAGATGGCAGCAGCTAACTAGAAGAAATAACAGTGTGACCGCGGCCGCCGATGTGAGTGCCGACACCGCCAGGTCAGGTCTGGCGCCCCCTGCCCTGGAGTCTCCTCAGCCATCACCGAACAGGGCGGGCTCTCCACCCCCCGCCCCCCCGCCCAATCTTCTGGTTTAAGTGGCTGGATTTGGGGGTCGCTCGTTAGGCATAGCGGAGGAATGAAACAGCTCCCCCTGCTTCCTGCCCCCACCCCTCACAGCAACACCCTCACCGAGGTCCCCGGGCTCTGGGTGGCTGCGCTTCTCCGCCATCATTCTGGCGGCCCTGCCTCTGACCCCTCCCTTCCTCCCAGTTTCAGCCTCAGTTTCCTCAGGGGCTTCCCTTCTGGAGGCACCTTGAGTGGGGGGATCTCCAGAATCTCCGCCTTAGTTTTATGCTTAATCCTGGCACACAGGACCCCAAATCCATGCTTCCACAGCACCCCCAACCTCTCCCCTCTGGCTCTGCCTCCCCTGACTCCCTGTGGCTCTGATGGGAGGCACCTGCCCAGCCTGACAAACAGCAAGAGGCCTGCGTGGCTGGGTCTGCGGACAGTTCCAGGGAGCGGGGCCCGGCCGCCCAGGCCGGAGCGGGAGGACATGGGCCCTGTCCTGGGTTCAAGTGGTCAGTGGGAGCGAGTGTGTGTGTGCTCTGGGGGGGGGGGCATTGCCTGGGGTGCCCAACAGATGAAGGAAGAAGGCGGTTACAATGAAAGGGATGGAGGTGGGACCATAGGGGGCAAACTCATGGACTGGCATCTGTGTGAGAGCTGGAATATGTGTCCCCCAAATCCATACATGGAAGTCCTAAACTCCAGCACCTCAGAACCTAACTCTTCGAAGAGTTAGGTCTTTAAAGGAGTAATTAAGGTAAAATGGGCCACTAGGGTTGTCCCTAAACCAATAGGACTGTGTCCTCATAAGAAGAGGCGATGAGGACACAGACACACATGCAGGAGACACCCTGGGAGGACACAGGGAGAAGGTCGCCACCTGCAAGCCAAGGAGAGAGGCCTCAGGAGAAGCCAGCCCTGCTGACTCCTTCATGTTGGGCTTCCAGCCACATGGACTGTGAGAAATAAATGTCTGCGGTTTATGACACCCTGAGCTGACAAAGACATTTGGGTTCCAGGTTGAGACAGGAGAAGGGGCCCATGAGCATTAGGGGGGGTGTGTGTGGCAGGTACTTCACACCCCCAGCCTAGACAGCCAGGCCCCCGGGGCTGCTCACACCCCTCCCCCAATTCCCGAAGGCTCAGCTCCTCCTCCACACACACTGAGCCTGGAAGTGAACCCGGTGTCCTTCAGGGAACACCCCCAATCCACCGTCTCCCATGACGCTTTAGCGGCAACAGCCACCAAAGGTGCCCAGACATGTATGTGAGCACGCAAATGCACACACACACACGCACACGCGCGCACACATGCCAACGTGCCATCTATTAAAATTCCAGTTTTACAAACGTGTTTCAAAATTGCCCGAAGGACATGGAAAATAGCCCTGCTTTGAAGATGTGAGTACTTTGGAATGGCCACCCCTGCCCACATCTGGTTTTCTGGTCACTGGATGGGGGGTGGGAGGGGGGGGGGAAGGGAGAGGTTGGGTCTGGACTGGTCTAAGGTATTTCCACGCCCCTGGACACCCCCTGCTCTGCCAGCACCCTTCCCGGTGGGTCTGACAATGGCCTGGGGCTGGAGGGTGCTGATGGTACCCAGGTCCAGACCTGGGAGGCCTAGGGTGGGGGTCCTGGGGTGCAGGGGCCAGTGCAGCCAGGGCTGGTGGAAATATCCCTGCATAGCACTCTCCTGCCAAGGGTGTCCCCCCCCCCCCCCCCCCACACACACTGGAGCTCTGCAGGTTGGCCAGCCTTGGCAGAGAGCCCCAGTCCCTGACACCCTCACCCAGCAGCTCCCTGCCATTCGCCTGTGCAGTTTGGGGGGGGGGGCTTGGGGAGGGCTGAGAATCAGCTGTGGATGCTGGGGTGCATCCACCCTCCCACCCCTGACCTTCCACGGGTGACCTGGCTTTTCCAGAGCCACCCCCTCCTCAGAGGCCAGTTCTCCCCACACTCCATCGAGCAGCAGAGGGGCAGGGAATGGACGCAGAAGCAGAGTCAGGGATGAGGGTGCTGCCCTGTCTCTGTGCCTCAGTTTCCGGTCTGTATAATGGAGACACCCTCAGGCTGCTCTGAGGAGGGACGAGGGCCAGGGCCCATCGGAGGTTGGGAGGAAGACGCACGCCATTGGGCAGGGGAAACCTGGGGTGGTGGCAAGGCTGTGGATGAGCCGCGGAAGCCCAGGAAGGGAAGAGGCAGGCGGCTGGTCCAGGGTGGCTTCCTGGAGGAGGCTGGGTTTGAACTCCGTCAGTGGGACAAGGCCTCCTCAGTGGCCAGGACACATGCTCTTCCCTGGCCACAGGCAGAGCTTCTTTCTTTCTTTCTTTCTTTCTTTCTTTCTTTCTTTCTTTCTTTCTTTCTTTCTTTCTTTCTTTCTTTCTCTTTCTTTCTTCTTTCTTTCCTTCCTTCCTTCCTTCCTTCTTTCCTTTCTTTCTCTCTTTCTTTCTTCCTTTCTTCCTTCCTTTCCTTTTCTTTCTTTCTTTCTTTCTTTCTTTCTTTCTTTTCTTTCTTTCTTTCTTTCTTTCTTCTTTCTTTCTTTCTTTCTTTCTTTCTTTTCTTTCTTCTTTCTTCCTTCTTTCTTTCTCTTTCTTTCTTTCTTTCTTTCTTTCTTTCTTTCTTTCTTTCTTTCTTTCTTTCTTTCTTCTTCTTCCTTCCTTCCTTCCTTCCTTCCTTCCTTCCTTCCTTCCTTCCTTCCTTCCTTCTTTCTTCTTTCTTTCTTCTTCTCTTCTCCTCTTCCTCCTCTTCCTCTTCCTCTTCCTCCTCCTCCTCCTCCTCCTCCTCCTCCTCCTCCTCCTCCTCCTCCTCCTCCCTCTCAAACACACACACACACACACATACACACACACACACAAATAGACAGCCCCCTGCAAGCTCCGTCCCCCCCCCCCCCCCCTTCCCAGGAGCCAGGCTCTGGGCAGAGCTTTCTGCGACTTAGGTGCTCCGGGCCCCATCTCTTCAACACACACGGGGGCGGGGGGGGGGGTCCCCTCTATGAGGCCATCATCCAGGTGAGTTCAGGTGCTGGAGGCAGCTGCCAGCACCAAGCCCCCGCCGGCTGTTCAGCACCACTGCTGGACGCTGTCGCTGTCATTCCAGCGTCCTGCTCCCCGCAGGGCTCATCCCGTCACAGACTCGGGAGCTGAGGTCAGAGAGGGCCGGGCAGGCCAGGCCGCTGCTCCGAAGCCGGTTCTCTCCCGTGGAGCCGGGGACCACGAGGATCTTGCCCAGAAGCACTGATTCCCGTGGGAGCTGCGGAAGGGGTGTCAATTGTGCTTTTTGGAACCCAGGGCCCCATGCCCCTGCCGCGGCCCGGTGGTCCCGGGTGCACTTAGTCACGTCTGCCCCAGTGTCCGCCGGGGCTATGGATGCCAGTGTGGCGATGCCCCCGACAGGGACCCCATGAGACAGGGACGGGCGTCCTCTAAGCAGCCTGGGCTGGGCTGCTGGCAGGACACCTGGGCCTCAAAGGGGAACAGGAACTGGTGCGGAGACAGGAGGGGAAGGGGGTGGGCCGAGTGTCAGCAGAGGCAGGGGACGGGAGGCAGAGCCCTCCCATAGGGAAGAGGGGGATGTAAGTGAAGTAGAGCCCAGGGCTCCCTTGGGACCATCAGCCCTAAATCCGCTTGGCCTGGGTGGGTGCGTTGCCCGGGTCAGCTGAGCTGGGAGCCTGGAGAGCCCTCCCGGCTGGGGGCTCTCCCAGAGGGATTGGGAGCTCCCCAGCCGGGCGGTGGCCCCTCAGCACTGGGCTGGGCTGGGGAGACTGTGCTACGCCGAGGACAGATGTTTCTAGTTTGAGGGCTTGGGTTGCCATAAATTGTGCCCCACCAAACGCTGTTTCCTATTAAGCAGACCCGGAGGTGGAGGAGCTGCCATTCGTTTGTGCAGTTTGTGGGGAGCTGTGGGCGGGGCTGGGGAGGGCTGAGACTCATCGTGGATGCTGGGGTGCCTCCACTCGCCCACCTCCTGGCCTTCCACAGGCTGACCCGGCCTCGTCGTGGGAACGGTCTCTTGGCTCCGGAGACGTGCGTGGGCACCTGGGCGAGGTGGTGGCGCCCGGTTCCCCGGGTTAGTTTACTGGCTGGGCGCTAGGTTGGTGGGTGGATGCTGAGTGCTGAGTGGGGCAGCGACGGGGGTGCCGCTCAGTCCTGGGGAGCAATAGGGTATTTCTTCTGGTTGCACAGCATCCATGCGTAATTCCCTGGCCTACCCAATCCTAGTAGCTGCCTAGTATCCAAAAGTAAATCCTCTTCTGCCTCCATTACGACTTCATGGCGGCTACAAATAACCACTGACATGGGCCGTGGACCTGGGCGGTGCTGGGTGGAAGGCGGTGAGGATCCGCCCGCTGTGGGCGAGGAGCCCGCGCTGTGCAGGGGACGCTTAGCAGTGCTGAGGAAGGAAGGCCGCAGCCTGACCTTCGGCTGGTGAGGAAGGAGACGGGGCTCTGGGCTCAGCTGTGGGGAGGTGTGTGTGCGCCTTGCGGGTGGACAAGGCTGAGAAAGGGTGCTGGGTAAGCAGAGGGCGAGCGCGAGCTGGAGCGCTCCTGCACCCACAGGACGCCTGCCTGCCGTGCTGGGCTTTCCAGCCCATGAGTCTGACAGCCTCTGCTTATTCAGGTTTTTCAGTTCACTCACATCTTACTTTTCAGATTGATCTCTGGGTACTTCATGGATTTTTTATGCTACTGCAAATGGTGCACCTTCACAATTTTACTTTCTAATTGTTGCCAGCATACAGAAATACAAGTGGTTTTTGTATATGACCTGGTACCAGAAACCTTGCTACTTTTACTAGTTTATTGGTAGATTTGTCTAGGTCGGCGGTTCTCAACCTGTGGGTCGCGACCCCTTTGGGGGTCGAACGACCCTTTCACAGGGGTCGCCTAAGACCATCGGAAAACACATATATGATTACATATTGTTTTTGTGATCAATCACTATGCTTTAATGATGTTCAATTTGTAACAATGAAAATACATCCTGCATATCAGATAGTTACATGACGATTCATAACAGTAGCAAAATTACAGTTATGAAGTAGCAACGAAAATAACTTTATGGTTGGGGGTCACCCCAACATGAGGAACTGTATTAAAGGGTGACACCCGGCATTAGGAAGGTTGAGAACCACTGGTCTAGGTGATCTAAAATCATGCCATTTGCAAATAACGACAGCTTATTCTCTTTCCACCCAATCCAGTCTTTTTTAAAAAAAACAACACATGATTGCACTCAGCTGTTTCCCCCAACACACAGTAAAGAGGTGTGTGCCCACCACCTGGAGTCTAACATTCTGGAGTTTACCACGGTTGCCGTGCTTCTTTTATGACACATCCACCCGATCCTTCTGTCCATGCCTTTTCTTTCTGTGATGCAGTTCGACGTCAGTGCAGACAGTAATGCCCTCCCCCGAGGACTTTGGCACGCGTGCCAAGAAGTTACCATTGACTAGAAGAGGCGAGAGTGGACATCCTTTCTTGCTCCCAATCTCTGGAGGAATGTTTTTGATATGTTAAGTATGATGTGTTTGCTGTAGGTTTTTGTAGATAATCGTTATCAGGTTAAAACAGTTTCCTTATTTCTCTAGTTTGCTGAACATTTATCACTCAATGATTGTTGAATTTTATGAAAGAAAAATTTCCCCATCTATTGAGATCATTTACTTTTCCTTCTTTAGTCTGTTGTGAATGATTGATTTTTGAATGACAAATCCAATTTAGTCATGATGTATTTTTACATGTTGCTTTTTATGTATTGTTGGCTTCTATTTGCTAATGTTTGTTTAGACATTTTGCATCAACAATTTTAATTTCTGCTGTTGTTGCTAAATTTTTGCTATCTAAGGTTATGCTGGTCTCATACAGTGGGTCTGGAGGTTTTCTGTTCTCTAAGATTCGGTGTAAGATGGGCATTATCTCTGAGATGTTTGGTTGAATTCACTGGTGAAGCCATCTGGGCCTGTGGATTTCCTTGTGGGATTTCAAATTATGGATTCAATGTAGGCAATAGTATAGGATGATTCCAGTTTTCAAGATCTTCTAATGTCAGTTTTAGAAAGCTATTAAAAAAATTTGTTCATTTTTTCTGATGTTTAAAAACAGCTTTACTAACACAACAAAAAAATAAAAACAGCTTTACTGAGGCATAATTGACATACGAAAACTGCACATGTGACATGTACAACCTGATTAGTTTTGACATGTGTATACATTCCTGAAACCATCACTACAATGAAGATTTTTCCATCTAGATTTAAAATTTATTAGTACTTATAATATCCTCTTAAATATTTTTAATGCCTTTCTGATCTGAAGCAATTCACCCATTTTCCCTTCTGACATTGGCTATGCCTCTGTCCCACCCACCCCGTCTCCTTCCTTCCTGAACGGTATTATTACAGGTTTACCAATCTGCTTTTAAAGAACCAAATTTTTACTTTCTTGATGGGTTTATTTGCTGCTTATTGTTGTTTTTTTAATTTAAATTTTGAGGTGATTGCTTGGATAATTTTCAGCTTCTCTTCTAACATACAAATTTAAAGACAATAATTTTAGTTGCAACCCACAAGTTTTTTCTCTGTAAGTTTTGACATGTAGCATTTCCATTATCAGTTCAAAATATTTAAAATTCCCTTTATGATTTTTTCTTTTAACAGATGGGCTATTTAGAAATCTGCTTACCTTCCAAATATATGGGAACCATCAAATTATCTTTTTGTAATTGATTTCCACCTGTATTGCATTGTGGTCAGAGAACATATTTCATGTGAATTAATGCTTTTGAAGTGTGTTGAGACTTGCTTTAATAACTCAGCATACAAATTTTGGTGTATGTGCCATCTGTGTTTGAAAACTATGCTGCTGAGAGTAGTGTTCTACGTGTATACATTTGGCCAAGTTTGCTAATTGCATTAAATATTCTACAACTTAATTTTTTTAAAAAATATATTTTTATTGATTTTTAGAGAGGGAGAGGGATAGAGAGATAGAAACATCAATGATGAAAGTGAATCATTGATTGGCTGCCTCCTGCAAGCTCCCTACTGGGGATTGAGCCTGCAACCCAGGCATGTGCCCTCGGCCGGAATCGAACCTGGGACTCTTCAGTCTGCAGGCCAACACTCTATCCAGTGAGCCAAATGGGCTAGGGCATACTTGATTTTTTAAATAAATATATATTTTATTGTTTTTTTTACAGAGAGGAAGGGAGAGGGAGAGTTAGAAACATCGATGAGAGAGAAACATCAATCAGCTGCCTCCTGCACACCTCCCTACTGGGGATGTGCCCACAACCAAGGTACATGCCCTTGACCAGAATCGAACCTGGAACCCTTCAGTCCGCAGGCTGATGCTCTATCCACTGAGCCAAACCGGCTAGGGCACAACTTGATTTTTATATGCTTATTTTTCTATCAATCACTGAAATAGATATGTTAAAAACTCACTATAATTGCTTATTTGCCTACATTTTCTAGTTCTATCAACTTTTATATATTTTCAGATTGTATCATTAAGTGAAAAAATTAGAATTACTTCTAATAATTGAATTGACCCTTTTAATTTTTAATGCTTCTTTTGCCTTAAAGTCTATTTATTTTTAAAATATATTTTTACTGATTTCAGAGAGGAAAGCAGAGGGAGAGAGAGATAGAAACAGTAATGATGAGAAAGAATCGTTGATCCACTGCCTCCTGCATGCCCCACTGGGGATGGGAGCCTGCAACCCAGGCATGTGCCCTGACCGTTCACATGTTAACACTTAACCACTGAGCCATGGTGGCTGGGTTTAAAGTTTACTTTAAAACAATGTATCTATAGCTCCCTGTGATTACTGTTTGATGGGTATATATTTCTCCACCCCTTTCTTTTAAAATTTCTAACTTCTTATGTTTTAAAAGCATTTATTCTAAATAGCATATGGTTGTTTTGAAAGCAAACCTGTCAATCTTTGTCAACTTTGGAGCATTAGCCCATTTACTGTAAGAATGAATCTATAACATAGTTTATTGGGCACATATTATCTTACAATCCGATTTCTATTTGTCCCACCTGTTTTTCTTCTTGCCTTATCCTATTTTGCAGCTCTTAAGCCTGTCCACTGATTTATTTCATCCTCTCTCATTACCTAAAAGGTTACACACGCTTTTACTAATAGCTATTACAATATGCATCCTTGACGTATCACAATCTAATATTAAATGGAATTTTTAAATTCTCTTATTGGATGATGCAAGGGGCTTAGAACACAACTCTATTTAGCCTTCCCCATACCTTTACTTTCAGCACTTCCATATATTTTTTAAAACTCCACAAGACACAATTGTTTTATGTAGTCAGTGTTTATGTTGATCTGTGCCCTTTTCATTTTCATTGCTGGTCAATCCTTATATTCGGGATCAGTATCCTTCCGCCCATAGAACACTCTTCATTTTCCTTTAGGGTATATGTGCTGAGGAATTCTTCCAGTTGTTAGTCTAAAAATGCCTTTTTCCCCCCATTAGAAATTTCTAGGTTGGCAATCACTTTAGCACTTTCAAGGTACCACTTTATTGTCTTCCATTGTTCCTGCTGAGTAGTCCCTCTCTCCTCCCACTGGGAGCTTAAAAAAAATTTTTTTTCTTGTGGTTTTCAACAGTTTGACTATGGTGTGTCTAGGTTTAGATGGTCTGTTTAGTGCACTTATTTGTTGGGGCTTCTTGAATTTATAGCTTGATATGTTTTGTGAGATTCAGAAAAGTTCTCGGCCCAGTATTTATGTAAACATCCCATTCTTTTACTCTATTGAGATTCCAACTACATTTTGGTCAGACATTCTCACGGTGTCCTTTGTCTCCTACCCTTTACTTACCTTTTAGACCCTGATTTTTCATCTTACTCATTCTCTTCTCAGTTGTGACTAATCTGCTCTTGAATCCATCCACTGAATTATTCTTAATCCTGCTACAGTATGTTTCCGTCCTTGAACTTCTATTTGGTCCCTTTTTATAGTTTCTCATTTTCTTGGCCACAAGAAAATTAGAAAATTTTCTTCTTTGAACACAGAAAGCGTAGCTGTTTCAAATTCTGTGACTATCTGCAGATACTATGGATATGTTTTCTTTTCTCTGACAGTTTTAATTCATATTATCTCATATACCTGGATATTTCTGATTGTAACATTGTAGAAATAATTTGAGGCCTTGAGTAATACTCCTGTCTCAGTCAGCTTGGGCAGCTGTTACAAGATACCACAGACTGCCTGGCTTAAACAACAGACATTTATTTCTCACAGTTCTGAAGGCTGGATGGTGTGATTCCTGGAGAGCCCTCCTCCTGGCTTATAGATGGTAGTCTTCTTGCTGTAACTTCACATGGTGGAGAGAAAGAGAAATCTCTTCCATGTCTTTCCTTCTAAGGGCACTAATCCCATCATGAGGGCCCCACCCTCATGAACTCATCTAAACCTAATCACCTGTCCAAGGCCCTATCTCCTAATACCATCACATTGCAAGTTAGGGCTCAATATATGAGTTGGGAGGTGGGTATATAAACATTCAGTCCATAATAGTTTGCTTCCTCCAGAGAGAATGTACATGTGCTAGGCACCTGGGGACACTAGTCACCTAGTTTCACCTGGACCCACATTCAGGGCTGGCTCACAGAATCCATGAAGGATAGTCTACTGATAGTCATGGAGGACTAAAAATCCAACCAACCCTCCAGCTAAGGACACCTTGGGAATCTGGCCAAAATATTTAAATCTTTGTTTGCAGTGATCCCGAAGCCAACAGGCTGGTGAAGTGCCACCTGGTCAGTCGCATGGGCTGCTTTTCCTCTGGGGGCCTTTTCAACCCCAGAGGCAGAGTAGCTGGGACTTGGACAGCCCTGGGGAGTCAGGGAGCAGTGGTTGCCATGTACGCCCTCATCAAGGGGGAGGAGGTTCCCAATGAATCTCCCTTGTTTCAGATGGGAGATCCTAAGTGGATATGCCCTAAGGAGAATACATTTTATGCTCTGAGTTCTTAAAAAACAAAATTAACTTATTTGCTGTGAACTGTGCTATAATCCATTCCTCAGCTTTTCAAATTCAGAGGAAGCCTGGCTCTTCAACAGAGAATGGAAACCCTGACCTAGACTCCGGGAGGTGATGTGGGACACTGGATTAACCCTCATTTGGCATCAGAAAGCTCAAGGACCAAGTCCCTGTTATCCAAATGGCAGCTACTGAACTGCAGGCGTAGTACCTGGAGGAAATTAAGACCCAAAGGATTGACCTTGCAAACCCAAGTCTCTATCAACTCAATTACGCCGGGAGCTTTAATCCCAAAGGCAAGACCCTGGCTCCCCAGAACCTAAAGGACACTGTTGCCAAAGAGTAAGAAATTCAGGCCCCAAAGCACCCCCTCCCCAGCGTCTCTAATGGGCGGACCCTAACACGCTCACGGAACTGGCTGGATGTTGATTGATGCTGGTCCCATGCTCTGCCCTCTCCGTCTTGCGCTTTGCCAGCTCCTGTGATTTCCTTCCAAAGGAGAGGACGGTGTGCGGTGCACTTTCTATGCTTCACCTTTATGGACCTTCTTTTCCTTCCTTCCTCTGTCTTTGCCCTTGAGCGGCTCCGTGCCCTGCTCTGCTGCACCGCTGAACGTGGCTGCCCTGGGATGCCCACCTGACAAGGCTGCTGTCCACAGACCCCAGCACCGGCCTCAGTGGGCGGCAGTGGGAACCAGTCCTGCTTCTGAAGCTTTTTTGTACAGTCCTTGAGCTCTTGGAAGATAAGGTGCTAGCGAAAGGGGCACGTTCTTTTAAAGATAAATATTGTGGCAGAACCCTTTGTTGGTAAGCTGACACACTGCAATAACAGCTTCGTATCTTGGATGAAATCAGATGTTAATTTCCCTCCTAACACATGACGATCCTGTATGGCCTCATTCTACCCATTTTTACTTTGTGGAAAACAAAAAAATTTCCAAACAAATTAATGCAAGCATAATTCAATGATGCCATTTAAATTTATTGTCATGTAATGCATCTTTCACAAAAGCAAGCAGCTCCTGGCGGGTGGGACGGGCACTCACACGCTGCCTCTGCGGCCGCAGCCCCGCTGGGCTTTCAGGCCAGTGGGCACTTCCACTGTGCGGTGATGAGAGGGGCGGGGGGGGGGGGGGGGAGGAGGGGAGACGGGGCTCTGGGGGCGCCTCGGTGAGCCAGGCGGCCGGGGGAGACGGGGGCTCCTCTGGTCACAAGAGCTGACGGCCCTGCAGCCCACAGGCTGTCCCGCGACACTGCCCAGCCCTCAGCCCTGAGGACACTTCTCAGGTCCCACCAGAGACTCAGCGACCCCACGTGACCCTCTGAAGATTTTGTGTTTTGGTTGCATGGAAGCAAATCAAATGCTTCAGAAACGAATTAAAGCTATCCGTCCTTCCCCCACGTGGGAGCTTTGGTTTCAGCGCTGCTCCAGGCGAGGATAAAACCGCCCAGCCGACCCCAAAGGCCTGGAAGATGGAGCCGCCCAGGCCTTTCCCGGGGGACACACCGACGTGCATGACGTGTCCTTTTCCGAGACTGTGATGGGCTAGGCACCCGCCGGGGACATGGGGACAGAAGCTGGTTCCTGAGAGGGCCGGAGGCAGGCTGCAGCGGATGCTCAGGCTCCCGTGGAATGATGTGCTTTTGTCTTCGTGCATGAAACTGCTTCTCATCTAGACTGTGCAGGGGCGACGGGGCGTGGGCCGGGCTCGCCGGGGCGCCCACGCCTCCAGTGCCTGCTGGGCTGAGGGCCGCTGCCCGCTCCCTCGGAGAAGCGCCTTCCTCCAGCTCAGGGACCCAGCGCGGTCATCTAAGCCCCAACGAGTTTAAACCATGTCAGAAATGAAGAGAAAAACGTGTTTTTCATCTCCTGTGGGTACTGTATTAATCAAATTGGTCTCCTTTTTCTCCCATGAGTCTGGCTGAAGAAAAAAGATTGCTTTTGAAACGAAGCTTTCCTTTCCTAATGATTAATACAGAGTGGATTAACTTAATTTGTACTAGACTCCAATTTAATTCAGCCACAGCAGAGAGGCCAAATCCACAGAAAAGCCGAGCTGGGCTTCAGGAGGCGGAGCCATTTCCTTTTTTGAGGGAAAGATGCAGGGGATCTAAAGGCTTAGCCAACTGCCCGGGCACCGTGTTTATTAAATCACCACGCAGACGACTTCATTTCCTCATTAATTCCTGTCTCGTCATCTTTTCAGATTGGTATTTCTCAGCGTTGAAAGAAACACACATATACATACACACGCGACTAAAACAAAAACCTTGAACATGCAAAAAATAGAATGTCCTGGGGAAGTATCATGTGCCTAAGGCGGCGGCTCCTGGGAAAGCTCTTGGTTCTGGTTTAGAAATAAATAAAATTGCATGTGGGACAGCAGGTTGGATATTTATTATTGTTGTGCCACCCCCCCCTTTTGTACTAGAATTGAAGCCGAGTGATCTACTGCCAACTGGCACCGCTGCTCCACATCCGAGTGTGCAAGGGAAACACGCCTGTTTCCTGATCCTCACAGGAGACACACCAGGCCATCTCCCGGTCTGTTCGCCAGAAAAACACAGGAGAAGGTGCTCGGTGGCGGGCGGGCGGGCTGCCCTCAGTCGGAGTCCATCGTGAACAGCTGGATGTCCTGCGGGCTCCAGTACAGGCCGGCGGCCGAGCTGTACACCAGGGACCAGACGTAGGGGATGAAGAACTCCTCGGGCTGCTCCTCTTCCACATACTTGAATTTCAATTCCGGAAACTTCTGCAAGGAAACAAGACGAGTTTACAATCGCGCCGTTCCATGCTGTGTGCGGGAGCCCTCCCCGAGGCGGCTTTCCCAGCTCCGCTCCCGCAGGACTCCTGAGAGCTCGGCGGCCCCTGCGGAAGGGCACGCGCCCCCCTCGGCACCCCGAGAGGAGCAGGGGCCCGAGAGGGTGGGCCCCTCAGACTGCACGGGCTTGGTTCCAGGGCCGTCACCCTGGAGAGGAGCACCTTCCCGCACAACCCCTCAGCCTGGGCGGCGGACAGGCACCCACTGGGTGGAGCGCTGGCATCCGGGTGGCAGCTGCTCTGCACAGCGCAGCTCGCCACCTCCTGCGATGGGCCAGTGGGTCAGCGGAGGGAAGCACTAGCTCCAGCACTTCTGACCGGCGGGGCCTCCATTAGGCCGCCCAGGTACCCATTTCCTCGCCAGCCTCTCAGGGGGTCCCGGGCATCCCCTACCCCGGCCAGCACCGTAACTGCCGAGCAGCTGGGTGGTTTCTCGGAGGCCCAGGCCCTTGGCCTCTTGAACGAGCCTCCTCACACTCTGTGCTGCTTCTGGCCTGGCAGGGGTGCCAGGTGTGAGGGGACAAGGCTCTTGGAGGTGGCAGTCAGTCTTTGTCACGAAATCAGGTGTCTTACAGGTAGCAACACAGTGATACTCTTTTCTGTGAAAAACTCGCATTTGCAGCAACGGTGCAGCCAGCAGCTGCCACCAGCCGCGCTCTGCACCACGGCCGTCTGCAATGTTCCATGCGGCCACCCCACTAATGGGAGGGGCAGCGGGGGCTGCTCTGGGCACCTGGCCTGGGCTGTCGTCGGGAGCAAAGCCGAGGTCTAAGCAGGAAAGTCAGTCTGAAAGTGTCACCACAGCCACCCTAGCACTTGGTCCTTGAACTCCATTCTGCCAGCCCCCCGGGGCCCTGGGGGCTAGTTCTGCGCCCTGTCACTGCAAGACAGAACCCGCCACACTGGTCCTTAAATAATGACCAAACGCAGAATGAGGTCAGTTATCAACGGATGGGGCTGTGTTTGAAGAAGAAATGTATCCCCTAATAACAAGGAAGTCCTACTTCTTAGAATGGCCTCAAACTTTAGAAAACCCCTCCCAGAGACGTGGAGAGAAGGGGTGGGGGGAAGGGCAGGGCTGGTGGTTGGGGGGGACAGCCCCCACACTGCCTACAGCGGGAGTCTAACGCCTGCTTCCATGTGGTCAGTAGCCAGGAAATGCACTCCCGTTAGAAATCAGAATGACTGACAGATGCGCAGCCCTGTGGCACCGTTGCGGTTCCCCTGTGGAGGCCTTCGGGCAGGATGCAAGGTCACTTACACTCTGCATCTCCACGGAGGTGGGTGGGAAAGAGAACGAGCCAGCAAACTGCTTTAGTGACAATTCCTTCTCACTGAATTAAAGAGTTAGGCAAGAGCCCCTACTGGGGTGGGGCTTTGGGGAAATTCTGGTGACTGCTCAGTTAGAGAGGCACGAGTCCCAGAGCTGTACTCCTGAAACCTGTATGGTTCTGCGATCCAATGTCACCCCAATTGCTTAAAACCAAGACACATGGGAGGTGCAGAGCTGCTGTGGCCTGAGAGCTAGTGCAGGCCCGCCCCGCTCAGGCTGGGCGCCTGGGACTGCCTCCTAAGGATGCACCACTGAACACAGGGACCAAGGGCAAGGCCAGGAGGGCTCCATTACTCGCAAAACCTGCACGCTGCAGGTGGCCACGCATCCCCACGCTCCTCTCTCCACAAGGGAGCAGTGAGCGGCAAAGCATTATTTCTTGTAACTTTTCATCAGCACTTACAAGATCCAGAAAGGGGGATAAAGCATAAAGAGCAAGAAAAACAGAAGCATGTCCCTAGGACAGTGGTCGGCAAACTCATTAGTCAACAGAGCCAAATATCAACAGCACAACGACTGAAATTTCTTTTGAGAGCCAAATTTTTTAAACTTAAACTATATCGGTAGGTACATTGTTATTAACTTAATTAGGGTACTCCTAAGCTGGCCTTTGCTAGAAACGTCCTCAATCTGATTGAGGTACGTTCGCTGAGGTCGACCCCTTCCAACTCTCCCATCCACACTCGTCTGGTATACTTGTTTTGTCTATCTCCTTTGCTTCATCCTCTCTATATGTCCAAACCATCTCAACATACCTAAAAATGTTTCATTTTATAATAATAAAGTCACCATCACAAAATAATGACAATTCTTAAATTGATGACAAAAATACCTGTAGGATTTGCAGCTGGTTGGAAAAATACAGGTAACTTTATGCTTCAAGTAGGTACTTTTGTCACCCGCGCGTGCGATTTGCAGACACGACTAGCACTAACCACTGCACATGAGGCTGCTGACTGACTGGCTCACTCAACTCGTGCATGAATCGCACGCGCCTCCCGCACTGCGTATCCCGTCGCCCGACCGACCGACACTCCCCACTTCTTCTACCGCCACTTCTTCAAAATAGACTCGCCCAGGCCGAAAACCGACTTCTGCGCATGGGCCACGAAGTTTCAATCGCACTGTACCTGGGCGCCCGCACGTGGCATTTTGTGGAAGAGCCACACTCAAGGGGCCAAAGAGCCGCATGTGGCTCATGAGCTGCGGTTTGCCGACCACTGCCCTAGGACTCACTACACTAAGCTAACACTGGAAAGCGCAAAGTAAGAGCTTCCATTTCCTGCAGCGAGCCGTTTTTAAGAGCGCACTGGGAACATTATAAAAGGAAGAATAAGAGGCGTAAGTCATACAAGAGCTTTGAAAACACCATCTGGTCAACCCGAGTGTGAACGCAGCCTCCGAGGGCGCGCTGTGCCCGAGCTGCATGCAGCCCGCCCCTCCCCCACGCCTACCACAGCTAGAGAGAGGACAGCACGGTTCGAGATTTAAACAGACCTCTAAACAAACAGTGCTCCTCTGATCTGTCGCAGAAGCCTGGGAGCTAAGGAAAAGGAAGACAAAAGGTTTTATTTAGCACTGATGACACTGGGGACACATTTTGTCAGGATTCAGTCCAAGAAGTGTCCTAGTCTGAATGTCAAATCAACAACCTGGGAAGAGTCACTCTTTCCTCTGCCCCTTTCCAGCCGGGGGAGAACAATGATGCTATCCTGGGATGGCCGAGGGAATCCCACTTCCTCACTCGAGGGAGCGTCTTCACTCCTGACTCCGCCAACGAAGTCCCTGCTTCCCTGGGCCCAGGCCGCGAGGCGCTCCCAGGCCTGCCCAGCGCTGACCACCCATCTTCTCTCCAATTCTCAGGCCCCTGTGGGCCCCAGGTGGTGACAACTGGGGGGCGTCCTGAGGACCACTAGGGCCTGGGAAAGCGGAGGGTGGGGCTGGGGGTGGGCTTTGTTTGGTGGTTGCGGCAAGAATTCACCTGGAGTGTGCCAGCAGCGGGCTTCAGCCCCCCTCTCCAAGACAGTTATCCTGTGACTCAGTTAAGGAGCGAAAAGCCGTCTCCCAGGCTTGGAGCTTGGTCTCAGTCCAGAGCTACTGACAACAATCCTGTTGTTTTGATATTTGGAGCCAGAGGTAATGCTAGACTCTCAAGTTTGGCCGGAATGTTTTTATCAGCTCCAGTGAATCAACCCCCCACAGGGGGACATCCGGACGCCCAGCCCAGAGACAAAGCAAAGGTCTGATTTGGTGGTTGAGACTCGGGTATAATAAGCAGACCAAACACTTTAAAGACGGTCTCTGCTGTCGGTCATGTGATCTGGTGGAGACCCACAGGATGTTCAGTGAACAGATGGAGGGCTCAACTGCAACAATTTTATTACCACAAAAAGTTCAATGGCGTTTTCCCCCTTCCACCCAAAGATTACACAGATAGCACCCGAAATTCTAGCAAGCCCCTGGCCCGGCTCCAGAAAGCTTAGTGCAATTTAAAATCAAACAGCTACATAGCACATTACAAAGAACTTTCTGGAAGACCACAATAAGCCTCTGAGTAGATGAGTGATGGGCGATGGTCCGTGCGAGCCACTCGCGACCACCGGCAGGTGTGGGGGTCAGGCTGCAGGAGGGAGTTCTCGTGAGCAGTGCACACAGGCTTGGGGTCGGAAGTGAACTGGTTTAAAGATCCCACCACGAGAAGGGAAACATTTACATACATTTTTTAAAAACCCAGGGCTGATTTGGGCATGATTATCAGCTCCACCCCATTCCTTCCCTCAAATACTCCTGCTGCGTAACACCAAGTCCTCCAGTGGCGGGTCCTGGCCTTGGTGAGCGCCAGCTACACACGAGGCTACGCTGAGCCGTGGAGGAGGAAGGGGAGGAGCCGTGCTCCTTTAGCACCTGGCGGTCAGGAGGAGGGACAGGGACAGTGGGCGCATGGCCTCTCCCACGTGGGCCTGGCTATCACTAGGGGAGGGGGGAGAGGTGACCTGGGCCTGGACAGCGAACTCCAGGAGAAATACTGAACTGACAAATCCGGAAACATCCACATACTAACTCAGCTAACTTATGGCTCAGCAAGTCTGAGCCACAGGCTCTTCTGTGTGTAAGGGAACGAGTTACAGATGTATCCATACTATTACTTAACTGACAAAAAGATACCCAACAGTATGTAACAGTAATGCTAAATGTGGCATAATTCTATACTATGTGAATTACTTTCAAAATTAATGAAAAACTAAATTCAAACTACAGACAGTTATGAAGGGCCACTTAATAAAAGTTACAGATTACGAACTCCGAAGCTAAAATGGAGAAGCCCATGATGAGGGCCGCTCAGAAGACAGTCACTGCACTGCACGTGTGAGAGCCGCACGGCCGGCCAGGCGCAGGGTCTCGGGGGGCTTGCTGGGAGTAAGTTTCCACCCAAGAAGAGAGTTACAAGGTAAGCAGACCCCTATCCTGAAAGCTCAGGCCAGGGGACCAACCACATCTCACTCATGACATTGTCTTGCCACCTCTGAGTGTCTACAAGTGACACCAGCCACTTCTGTGACTGGTGGCAGAAAGGCCTTAGAAAAACAGATGGACACAATTTAAGGCTGAACTCACATTTGGGATGAGCTCTCCACAAACTTATGGTCACATCTCAGCTGGAGTCTGAAGCCCACTAGAGTTTGAAGCCGGAGCCAAAGTCCCGGCGAGGCCCTTCTCCCCTGATCCAGGTCAGGGGGGGGTCCTGGAAAGGAGCTTGAAGTTCCCCTCTTTTCTGGGGGCTGGTGGGCTGCATGGAGGAGGAGGCAGTAAGGACAGGCTCTCCTGCTGCAGGGGAAGTTGGAGAAACACCCGACAGATGGGTTCTGACCTGCAGGAATGGGGCTGGGGGCAGGGAGAGCTGGCACTGCACGTGGAGTCTCCCGAGCAACAGTGAGTTCAAGGTACAGGTCTGGGTCTGGCAAGTCCTGTGGGGCCAGTGCACAGGCCCGGAGGCCGGCAGCAGGGGATGGGGGTGGGGGGAGGGGGGTGGGACACGGGAAGTACAGGGATGGAGACAGGCAGGTGGGCCTCGAGGGCCAGGATGACAAGTGTGCCCCTTTGGCGAGCCTAGCGCTGAGAGACTAGGCTGGGCATAGATATTAGAATTGAAAGTCATTAGTATCAAGGTGGCAGCTGAAGGTGCCAAATGTGTAAACTCCTCAAGACTGAACCGCACTATTGAGTCAAAGCATCTGTTTCAAAGACCAGTCCGCTCAGCGCAGGAGGCTGGGGGTTTGCTTCAAGGTGGAAGGTGAGGGGCGAAGCAGAGGATTCACTGGCAGAACTTGTGCTGGAAGCAGGCCCAGCAGGAGCCACAATGATGGGAACTGCTTGCTTTTCTGCATGGGGCTCATCACTCTGCACAGGACCCAGACACCCAAGAGGGCGGGATCCCAGCCCTGGCCGGTGGCACAGCTGACTGGAGCCTTGTCCCGTCTACCAAAAGCTGTGGGTTCGAGCCCTGGTTGAGGTGTGTAGAGGAGGCAACTGATTGATGTTTCTCTCTCATATCTGTTTCTCTCTCCCTCTTCCTCTCTCTCTCTCTCTCTCTCTCTCTCTCTCTCTCTCTCTCTCTCTCTCTCTCTCTTCCTTTCTCTAAGCATGTCCTGGGGCGAGGATTAAAAAAACCTGCTTCACTTTCAAAAGAAGCCCACGAAGGAAGAGGGAGTGCTGTGCTTACTGCAAGTCACTCACATTGCTGAGACATCTTCCGTGGCTTCTCCATACAAAATACCTTCTGGTGAAGAGAGATGTGTTAAAATAAAACTTCTGATTAAATCCCTCTTGCAAGGTGACCTGTTCACCCATGCATCCTTCCTTCCTTTGTATGAATATTTACATTTTAATTATAATCACTGATGCTTTAACAAATACGGTGTTTTAACACAATGGTGGTTACAAAACAATGGCCTTCTTCGCCATCTGGCTGATGGGCCCACATACATCATTTGCAGTGACTATACACCAAGGCCTCGACCTGATGGCTGAGTCGGGCTGTTTTCCTGGCTGTCCGGGGGCTCAGAGCCGGAGTAGTGCGGTGTGAGGCACGGGGGCTGCCACCCTGCCCTGCGTGTGGGGGCGACCTGCTGGAAGTCCAAGCTGACGGCTCACCCCGTAACAACAAAGGCCCAACATTACAACATCTGATTAGAGAAAAGTGCAAACATATACAAAAAACAGCCCATCAACCAGCTACAAGTCATCAGCTCTTGTCCATTCTTGTTCCATCCACTGCATACTCTCCCCTCTGAATTATCTTGGTGCCAATCTGGAATACTGTATCATTTCCATCCCTAAATACTAACCTATAATATTATCAAACAGCTAAGAGCTTTCTGCTCTACTTCTAAGGCAACCCAGCACGAGAATGAATTTCAGTTATAGGGTGACCCTTTGTATCATAAAAAATATGAAATGTGTCCTTGCCCTTTAAGCAACTTAACAATTACTTGGAGAGTTAAGATGAACGCAGACGGAGAAAGAGCCACTAAGAAGGAATTCTTCCACGTACCCTATCGTTAGCGCACTAATGCACTAATTGCGGGCTCTGTGCAGGTGGATCCTAGGATGTGCAAAACGGGTCCGTGCATCGCCTGCTTCCTCCGCTTCACACAAGCCATCGGCCCCTGCCCAGCGCACCCCTCGAGTGCTCTGCACACCCAGGCACATCCCACCTCTGTGCCTTTTCTGAGACTGCTGTTCAAAGCTGAGATGTCCTCCCCACGCATGTCGTCTGCTCCAGAGGGGGTCACGGGCTCCCTCCCCTCCCCCACAAAGCCCCCCTGGTCCTCTGCAGTGCCTGGGCACCTGCCCACCGCAGCCATGTGTCTGTACAATCCCCCCACAGTGCCTGGACTGGATGTGGGTTTGTACATGGTTGTCACTCGCTCCTGGATACAAGTGTGCGGAAGGATGGCTCTATGAGTGTGCCACCTACAGCTCCAGGGAAGGCGTGGCTGAGTGAGGAAGGTCCCGCCTGCCAGAGGCTATGGTGGCTTAGGAGAGAGACAGACCTGGGGACGAGAGTAGTCAGGACAGGTGGCGAGGTGGAGGGTCTGGCGGTCTTGAACGAGAGGAGAGAGGTGCGAAAGCATTCCAGGCAGAGGGAATCATTCAGACGCCTGGCCAAGCAAGGAAACTCTCCCATGCCCTGCCCTCTCTGGGAGCTCTTGGGCAGTGAGGGGCGTGTGCGCAATGCTGCAATCTCATCAGGCTACTCTGTGGCTTGAAAAAACTCCTGATGGCTTCCGAGTGAACACCACTGCCAGAGAAGACAGCAGAAAGAATGGAGACTGCACCAAGATGTTTATAACCGAAGCACGGAGATAAGACATCTATAAAATAATAAGGCAGACGTGACAAGTACCATGTAAACTATACCAATAAGTATAATTTATGGGAGACCAGGGAAGGGAGAGATTACTTTAAATGGGGGCATCAAGTAAGGCTTTAAGGAGGAGGCGGATTTGGGTGATCTGTAACAATGGGCAGGTTCAGGCATGTGAAGGTGGGAGGAAGGGCATTTGGGGCAAAAGAAGTAACTGAAGACAGGCATGGAGGCAGAGAAGCCCCAGGTGCCCAAGGCCAGCCGGTGTGCAGGCTGTTTGGGAAACAGGGAATAAGATGGGAAGTGCTGTGAGACCAAGCGTGAAAGGCAGGTTCAGGAGATCACGGACCAGACACGACTTCAGTCTGTGCCAAGGAAAGCCACGCAGTGCACGTGAGCAGACCTGGACGTGGTTTTGATGAGCAGACCTGGACGTGGTTTTGATGAGCAGACCTGGACGTGGTTTTGGTGAGTGGACCTGGACGTGGTTTTGATGAGCAGACCTGGACGTGGTTTTGCAGGATTACTTGGGAAGCAATGTGATCCATTGGGATTGGGAGCGGGGAGCAGACTCTTAAGAGAGAAGGAACTGGGGCTAGTGCAGGGGTCCAGGTGACCGGGGATGAGGCCTGACCAAGAGATGCCAGTGGGGGCAGAGGAGAGGATGAGTAAGGAGACATGGCAATGCGCCAGCTCTTCCCAGCTGCCTCTCCCCAGAAAGGGAAATCAGGGCTCGAAAGCAACGGACCCAGAAATAAATCCGAGTCTCCTCTATCGATGGTCATATGTTTTGAGTCCAATAACCTTTGTTACTTTTGTTTTTCATTAGAAACAATGGAGCCGACAAATAAAGTTCTGTTCCCATCCTCAGTCTGGCTCCATCCTAATGAGCCGTTATCTTGTGATACGGTTCCTTGGCCCCGCACGCCTCTGGGAAGGGTCCCCGTAGCTGACTTCACAAGCCTTATGCTCAGTTCAGCAGCAGCTGCTGACACGAGCCCAGTCCCGATAGCCTCCCGGCCGGGTTAAGCAGCCGCCTGGAAGAATTATCAAAATTCTGGTTCCCTTGACTCCATTGCCAGAAGTTAGGAAAGGGGAAAACAGCCTGTGAGCAAGTCCCAGTGCCTGTTTCTGAAAGGAGAAGTTTTCCTGGCCTTGCCCCTTCCACTCTCTGGTCATCAGCCTGTCAGTATTCAGAGAGCAGGAAGAATGGCCAAGGAACAAGGACAGACAGGTCGTCACGACTGGCTTTCTGGCTGGCGTCTGTGGAGTGCGCCTTATCTCGCTCAAGTTCAAGCCCTGTGATGAATGCCTGCTCCGCCCCAGCCTTGCCTCTGGACCTCCAAGGACTGCAAACGCACAGTGACTGATGGACGGCGTGTGAAGCCAGGAAACTGCCGCCTGTATGTTAGGGGAAAACAGCAAGCCCTTAAGATTCCAGAGATGAAAGTGTAAATGGACCGAACACAAGGTGGCTCACAGGACCTGCGCTGTTTCCATATATGGAACGCACGGTGGTCACACTCTTTGCCACGCGTCCTTCCCCTCCCCCATCCCACTCTTGAATGAGAGGGAAACAGGAATGCTTGGCAAGAGTCCTGATTCCAATAAAGGGGGAGGGTATATTCCCTACACAAAGTTTAGAAAAACTGGACCCCCCTTCAGAAATGTACATGCAAATTTCATTTCCAGATTCTTCCTAATAGATTTCTTTAAAAAATTTTTTCTAAGTTGACTTTTAGAGAGAGTGGGAGAGAGAGAAACATCAACATCAACTGGCTGCCTCCTGCATGCCCCCTGCTGGGGATCGAGCCCGCAATCCAGAATGTGCCCTGACTGGAACTTGAACCAGCGAGCTCCTGTGCATAAGTCGACACTCAAACCACTGAGCAACACCAGCCGGACAAGATTTCCTTTTCTTGTAGGGAAATCTGGGATGGGGATGGAGTGGATGACAGGAAGGAGATGACATTAAATTCGGAAAGCCATTTAGGTAACCTGACTTCACCTGAGGGTAGGAGGCAACGAAGTTCCCAAGTAGGAGCTTTCTGCACTGGACTCCCTGCCGCCACCAGGCCGCATTCCTGCCTGTCTCCCCTTCCCCAGGGTGGCGAACCTGTGACGTAACTAGAGTCCTACTCACTGGGACATTCACTGAAGCACACTGTGTCTAGGACAAGAGAACAAGCACATGTTCAGCAATTCACGAAAAAACAGCCCACTTCCCAGGAAGCCTCCCACTAGATGACTGTGCTCGCAGGACCTCCCACACCCCCCAGGCCTGTGCAACATGCACGAGAGGGATGACTGTGGGCCTCCCACACCCCCCAGGCCTGTGCAACACACACATGAGAGGGATGACTGTGGGCCTCCCACACCCACCAGGCCTGCGCAACACACACATGAGAGGGATGACTGTGGGCCTCCCACACCCCCCAGGCCTGTGCAACACGCACATGAGAGGGATGACTGTGGACCTCCCACACCCACCAGGCCTGTGCAACACGCACATGAGAGGGATGACTATGGACCTCCCACACCCACCAGGCCTGTGCAACACGCACATGAGAGGGATGACTATGGACCTCCCACACCCACCAGGCCTGTGCAACACGCACATGAGAGGGATGACTGTGGGCCTCCCACACCCCCCAGGCCTGTGCAACACACACATGAGAGGGATGACTGTGGGCCTCCCACACCCCCCAGGCCTGTGCAACACACACATGAGAGGGATGACTGTGGGCCTCCCACACCCACCAGGCCTGCGCAACACACACATGAGAGGGATGACTGTGGGCCTCCCACACCCACCAGGCCTGCGCAACACACACATGAGAGGGATGACTGTGGGCCTCCCACACCCACCAGGCCTGGGCAACACACACATGAGAGGGATGACTGTGGGCCTCCCACACCCCCCAGGCCTGTGCAACACACGCACGAGAGGGATGACTGTGGGCCTCCCACACCCACCAGGCCTGCGCAACACACACATGAGAGGGATGACTGTGGGCCTCCCACACCCACCAGGCCTGCGCAACACGCACATGAGAGGGATGACTGTGGGCCTCCCACACCCACCAGGCCTGCGCAACACGCACACGAGAGGGATGACTGTGGGCCTCCCACACTCACCAGGCCTGCGCAACACGCACATGAGAGGGATGACTGTGGGCCTCCCACACCCACCAGGCCTGCGCAACACGCACATGAGAGGGATGACTGTGGGCCTCCCACACCCACCAGGCCTGCGCAACACGCACATGAGAGGGATGACTGTGGGCCTCCCACACCCACCAGGCCTGCGCAACACGCACATGAGAGGGATGACTGTGGGCCTCCCACACCCACCAGGCCTGCGCAACACGCACATGAGAGGGATGACTGTGGGCCTCCCACACCCACCAGGCCTGCGCAACACGCACATGAGAGGGATGCCTGTGGGCCTCCCACACCCACCAGGCCTGCGCAACACGCACATGAGAGGGATGACTGTGGGCCTCCCACACCCACCAGGCCTGCGCAACACACACATGAGAGGGATGACTGTGGGCCTCCCACACCCACCAGGCCTGCGCAACACGCACATGAGAGGGATGACTGTGGGCCTCCCACACCCACCAGGCCTGTGCAACACGCACATGAGAGGGATGACTGTGGGCCTCCCACACCCACCAGGCCTGTGCAACACGCACATGAGAGGGATGACTGTGGGCCTCCCACACCCACCAGGCCTGTGCAACACGCACATGAGAGGGATGACTGTGGGCCTCCCACACCCACCAGGCCTGTGCAACACGCACATGAGAGGGATGACTGTGGGCCTCCCACACCCACCAGGCCTGCGCAACACGCACATGAGAAAGATGATGGAACACAGCAAGATTCGGAATTATCCACAAAAGGTAAGCAACGTGTTTCTCATGTATGTCTAAAGTTCCCTCTTGCTACAGAAAGCTTAGGAAAGAAGTTGTATTAAAGTTGTAGACTGCAAGTAAATGAATCTATAGACAGAGCTAAAGGGAGATGGAGATGAAAGGCACTATATCCCAAAGCCCCGCTGGGCGTGGTTTAGGACAGCCCTGACTCAGAGGATCCAGGACTACGCCACGGTGGTAATGCCGAGGGGGAGGGTACCGACAGCTGGACTGGCATTGGGCTGGGGAAAGGTCTGCTGAGGAGATGATCAATTTCTAAGTCCTGGGTGAAGGGGTGAGTTTTGGCAGGGAGGAAGCACTTCAGGCACTGGGGAAAAATATGAAGAGCCATGTGCGCAAAAACAATACTAATTCCATCTTTAGGAGGGAGATAGTAAACTTGGTCCCTCCCCCCAAAACTAGGTTTTTTGTTATTTAGTATAAACTGACAGTTTATAGTTTATAAGCTTATAGAGAGAGCCTTATCATAAACCATATATATCAGAACTGCAATGCCCAGAAAAAATAGCATTTTTAGGCAGATTCCAGCTTGGAAATAGAAATTCTCTGATTTCAACATGGAATGTTTCATGAACCTACTCACTGGTAAATAAAAATTACCTTCTGAGATTTTGATTATTTAAATGACTCTTTTTATCCTATTCTCCCCAAACTCATTTATCACTTATAAAGAAAATGCCTTTGAAAATAAACATGCAAACATTTATATCAAATACATAATTCTGAAAATAGATTTCATAAAGAAATTGTTAACAGTAAGAAATTTCACATTCCTTTTCTGGGGGCTACTTTGACTTTTCAGCTATGATCTATTTGATTAAATCTGATTTGAATTAAAAACAATACAAAACTCTATTAGGCTGATGATGCAAGGGAATTTTTAGCTTTGCGCTTATATGTAGAGAGGCTAACGTGTATTTGAGCTCCAGCAAGGGTGTATCAAGTTCTATTAATAAATCTTCTGGAACACCGTGTTCCAAATATACATTTTTCTTGTTTAGCTTTCTAAATCTGCAATCGAAGTAAGTCTAGTTCTAATTTTTCCCATGTTCAAAATTCTAGTCTCTCTCTACTTTCAAATGCAGTTTGCAATTCAACCTCTTAGTTGCTTATTATACACCTAGTGCTAATCTGTAGTCATAACTAAATAACGACTCTTAATAACACATATGCCCAATCTCTCTGGGTTTCTAAGCCATCAACAAATTATTTTCTCAAAATTTTTACTCACGTGTTCAATTTCAATTACCTACATTCTTATTTCTGAAAGTGCTGAACTGTTTAAGGTATGCTTACATTTACTTTTTAGCTAATTCAATGCTAGGTCAGAGAGAATAAAAAATACCAACTGTCTGAAAATGCTCCCAGACAAATCGCAAGCTTTAGCTCTGGGCTCTTCGAAAAGCACATCACTGAGATACCCACAGAAGGCTTGGCCTTTATTTAAGAGAAAACAGGGATATAATTTATTTTCCCATTCCTACGTGCTTTAAAACCATTAACTACATTCTCTCCTAAGTCCACACATTCCTCATCATAACATCCTCTAACACTGTCTAGGCCATCTTTTTCTTTCTCTCACTTTTTAAAAATTGTGGTAAACACACACATATAAAACTTACCATCCTAACCAATTTTAAGTGTTGGATTCAATAGTGTTAAGTATGTTCACGCTGCAACACAGATCTCAGGAACTTTTTCATCTTGCAAAACTGAAACTCTGTACCCATTAAACAACTCCTCATCCTCCCCTCCCCCAACCCGGGCAACTACCATTCTGTTCGATGAATCTGAATACGTAGGTACCTCATGTAAGTGGAATCATACAATATTCGTTCTTTTGTGACTGGCTTATTTCACTTAGCGTAATGACCTCAAGGTTCATCCCTGTGGTAGCACGGGACAGAATTCCCTTCCTTTGTAAGGCTGAATAATTATCCCACTGTATGTACGCACCACATTTTCTGTACCCATTTGCCAACCTTTGGGCTGTTGCGAATGATGCTGCTACAAAAAGATGTGCAAATATCTTTTTGAGACCTCCTTGAAAGCAGAAGTGAAAATGCTGAGTCATCATTTTTGGAGGAGCCTCCAGACTGTTTTCCATAGTGGCTGCACCATTTTATAATCCCACCAACAGTGTACAAGGGCTCCAATTTTCCCACATCCTTACCAACACTTATTTTTCAATAGTAGCACTCATAATGGGTATGTTTTTAAAAATTAAAAACTTTTTCCTACATGCCTCATAGTAAAATAAGCTATTTACTGAAGAAAAATTTTAAAACAGAGATTAAAAATAATTATAAGTTCCAAACCAATATAACAACTGTTTAACATTTTAACATATATTCCTCTTGTCTTTTTTTTGGGGGGGGGGGCATAGATCATATTTTAGGAAAGAGAAAAATAATTTGATTTTTTAAAAAATATATTTTTATTGATTTCAGAGAGGAAGGGAGAGGGAGAGAGAGATAGAAACGTCAGTGATGAGAGAGAACCACTGATCGGCTGCCTCCTGCACAACCCCCACTGGGGATTGAGCCTGCAACCCCGGCACGTGCCCTTGACCGGAATCGAACCTGGGACCCTTCAGTCCGCAGGCCGATGCTCTAGCCACTGAGCAAAACCAGCTAGGGCAGGGGTCGGCAAACTGCGGCTCGCGAGCCACATGTGGCTCTTTGGCCCCTTGAGTGTGGCCACGAAGTTTCAACCACACTGTACGTGCACACCCACATGTGGTATTTTGTGGAAGAGCCACACTCAAGGGGCCGCAGTTTGCCGACCACTGAGCTAGGGCAATAATTTGATTTTTATAATCAAACTAGAGGCCCGGTGCATGAAATTCGTGCACTGGGGCAGGGGTGGGGGGGTTGGTCCCTCAGCCCAGCCTGCACCCTCTCCAATCTGGGACATCCCTCTCACAATCCAGGACTGCTGGCTCCCAACTGCTCGCCTGCCTGCCTACCTGATTGCCCCTAACTGCTTCTGCCTACCAGCCTGATCACCCCCTAACCACTCCCCTGCCAGCCTGATCGACGCCTAACTGCTCCCCTGCCGGCCCAATTGCCCCAAACTGCTCTCCCCTGTCGGCCCGGTAGCCCCCAACTGCTCTCCCCTACCGGCCCAGTCGCCCCCAACTGCTCTCCCCTACCGGCCCAGTCGCCCCCAACTGCTCTCCACTACTGGCCCAGTCGCCCCCAACTGCTCTCCCCTACCGGCCCAGTCGCCCCCTACTGCTCTCCCCTGTCGGCCCGGTTGCCCCCAACTGCTCTCCCCTACCGGCCCAGTCGCCCCCAACTGCCCTCCCCTGCTGGCCTGGTCACCCCCAATTGCCTTCCCCTTCTGGCCCGGTCGCCCCCAACTGCCCTCCCCTGCAGGCCCAGTCCCCCCCGACTGTCCTCCCCTGCCAGCCTGGTCCCCCTCAACTGCCCTCCCTTGCAGGCCTGGTCGCCCTTAACTGCCCTCCCGTGCTGGTCTGATCGCCCACAATTGCCCTCCCCTGCCAGCCATCTTGTGACCACACGGGGGCGGCCATCTTTGACCACATGGAGGCAGCCAGCTTGTGTGAGGGTGCGACAGTCAATTTGCATATTACCTCTTTATTATATAGGATGGAAACATGGAGAAAAATCTTACGTATTAATAAAAATATTTTTTTTTGTTCACTGAAATCTTCTTTTTAACACTCTATCACACACTTTATTCATTTTTTTAAAAATAAAGGAGTCTTCATGGGATCCCTCATCTTTTTAGCTTTTTCTAGTGTGAAAATAACACATATACAGAAAAGTTTCCATACATGAATATACAACAATTCAATTAGTCTAAGGCAAGTATTCCTATTATCACCCCTCGGTCTGCTGGAGAACACTCCCAGTGCCCTGGTCACCACTGGCAGCTTTATGGTAACCACTTCCTGGCTTTTTCTTATACTTCTACCACCTGCATCTGCATTCCTCAATACTGTAGTTGAGTTCTGATTTTCCTTGAACTTCATATTAGTGGGATTACACAGTATATATACCCTTTGTATCTGGATTTCTTCACTTAACATTCTGTGAGTGAGGTTCACACATGTTGGGTTTGCTGTGGTTCATTCATTTGCCCTACTATCCAGTACTCTATTGTCTGAATATACAACAATTTATTAATTAATTCTACTGCTGATGGACACTATGAACAATGATGCTGTGAACATTCTCATATGTGTCTCCTGGCGTGCAAGGGCGTGCCCTGATGTTAGGTACACCCAGGAGAACAGAGTGTGTATTTGTTCCACTTTAGTAGATATGCCTAACTTTTCTGTTTGTACAATTTAGTTTTTCTCTAAAGGTCTTCAGTAACCACATCATTCTTTGTCTATTGCTTTTCTTATTCCTGCTCCGGCCTCTCTATCAAATCCTCCCTGGAAACTGTTACATCCGACTTCATGACCATCGCGCCTGCATCTTGGCCAGCGTGGCTTCTTGTACTTTGGTCAGAGCCATGCTTCTCATCATGTCGCATGAAGAAACACGCTGTGGGTGCCTGTGGTGCACAGGGTCCCAGGATGAGTGGGAAAGGATACAAGAAGGCGGGTGACAGGTCCTTCACATCAGGTGTTACAGCTGAGTCGGAAAAGGGGCACACGGACAAGAAGGTAAGTCTCGATGAGGCAGTCCACAGGAAGCAGCAAACAACTGGTGCAGATAATGAGTGCTACGGAAGCAGAGGAAGAGGCCTTCGGGAAACACAGGGTGAGGCGTGCAAAGGCCACAGTTGGGAACTCCTGCGCTGTTTAGAGAACGAGGAAGGATGAGGATTATCCTGAAATGAGGATCCATGTCATATTCAGTTGCACCGGGGCAGCATCTGTTTCTCAAATTTGAAGAGTGAACTTGTTGCCAAACAAGATACATAACATAATAAAAAAATGAGTCTGTCAGTTGAAAACACTGCCTTGTGTCACAAATGTACATGCAAATACAACTCCAGAACACAGTTCTGAAGATATTTCTGGAACCAGAACACTGAGCCCCTGAGGCCCGCAGAGATCTGTGCGTCACTCACAGGTCACACAGCACTCTTAAAGCGGCCCGCTAGCAAAGACATGCTGCTGGTCACAAAGAGGGCAGGTCACGGAAAGAAGAACTGAATCAACACAAAGACACCAACCGCAGGCAAAAACTCCCGGCATCTTTCTGTGCAAAGGATAGCAGAGGGCCGATGACGAGTAACAGCTGGACTTTCCATCACTTTTGAGGCTGCTCTGAGGGGTCACTTAGCCGGATATTAGAAGTTACAGCCCCCCTAATGAAGAGAAGTGCCACACGGCACCAATGGAGTCAGGAGGCCTGGGTCTGGGCCTGCACTGCCCCTGCAGCCTTGTGACGGTGGGTGACAAGGCGATTCCCCTTATTTTCTCTGTTCCTAAAATGAAGGGGGTGAAACAGGGTTTTAAAAACCTCTCTCTCTCTCTTCTAAACTGATGCTGAGAGCAGGGCACCTTTTGGTCCACTTCCTTACGCACGAGAGAAGCTCGTGCCTGGCTCCTCCGGCCTCTTTCTTTATTTTATTTTATTTTTTTTAAAATATATTTTATTGATTTTTTACAGAGAGGAAGGGAGAGAGAGAGTTAGAAACATCGATCAGCTGCCTCCTGCACATCTCCCACTGGGGATATGCCCGCAACCCAAGTACATGCCCTTGACCGGAATCGAACCTGGGACCTTTCAGTCCGCAGGCCGACGCTCTATCCACTGAGCCAAACCGGTTTCGGCCGGCCTCTTTCTTTAAACCACCACTACATTTCCCACAAACCCTGAGGCTTAGACCAGGAAAGGTGCGCAGCCTGACACTGTCCCCGAGAAATGAAGAGAACTCCAGAGAATACTGTGTTTTCACCACGTCAGCAGTGTTCGTTAGCCTGGGCTGCTGGAGGTGAGAAGCGTGCGACAAACGAGCCCAACCAAAGAACGGAGCTGGGAAGCCTGGCTCTTGGCTGCTTCTGTTAGAACTTGATTACGTGCAGCTCTCATATGCCGAGGACTAGTGTGGAAATTTAAAACAAGGAAGAGGCCTCTTATTTCCTTTCCAGGAGTGATTTATACCCCAAACCATTTTTTTTCTTTTTTCTTTTTTCTTTTTTTTTGCGTGGAAAGGGTACACTTGTAAGATAAAGTCAGGGTCAACTCTAATGGAAAACGTGAATAAATCTGCATGGAATGGACAGATTTCCCGCCCCTCCCCCCCAATACTTACATTAAAGTATCTTTTAAAAATACTGAAATCGGGGAAATCTGTACTACCAGGTTTTCAGTTTCTGTATATTGAGAATAGCACGTAGAGTGAGGAGACATGGATAAAACAAAAGAAAGAGCACGGTAACTTGGCTATGGACACAGAGCCCCTGATTAGATAACCTGGCTCAGCCTCACTTCACCACACAGAACTTTCTAGACAAAGCGATGCGTGAGTTAAATGAGGTAACTTAGTCCTACCAGAGCTATTGATGTGATCACGAAAAATGGAGAATAAATGGTAAATTATTATAAACGAAATCGTATCTTAAGGTACTATTTAAAAAAGCCTTACTAGGATTCCTTCCAAACTGAAACATCAAACACCCGGCCAGTTAAATCACACCACTAAGGAACCTTTCTGTTCTGAGGGTGTGAACTAGTGACTGAGTCCTCCTTGGGCTTAGGTCATTGGCTGGCTGTTCTGAAAGACGAGGCCATACGTTTCTCAAGGACAGAGATGATACCAGCTGTCCCATGTAGGTGTCCTACAATTGCCCCAACTTTTATTCTGGGTCCTCATCTCTACAGATTTACAATTCTTCTGATGTCATTTCCTGAATAGTATATAAGTTCTTAGAGGATACCGAAAAGTACGATGGACACGGGTTGTTTTCTGTTCCTTCGCTGGCTATGTCAGGACGAGCGGCCTTTGGCTTTCACTACTGTCAAAGCCCTCACTCGCAGCCGTTCCTTGAAGCTGTGGCTCCTCATCTATTACCGACTTGGAAACCAGACGGCGAAGCTTGTTAAAATCGTGTATCTAGCAAGGAGAATCAGGCTGTGAGCAAGGACTCAGGCCTCTTCTAGTGATACGGGGCAGGAGAAGGACTTGGAGTCACCTATTTTGATTACTTAGAACTTATAGCCCAGTTCTTGGTTTTGATCTAGAAAAGCGAGGTCGTTAGGTAAGTGGGAAAATAACACTGGCTAACAATTTCTGAGAGCTTACTTTATTCTAGGAACTTTGCATCATCTCTTTTAAATTTCTCCAGGTACCTCAGGAACCAAGCAAAGCTGCGAGATAGACCTGCCCTTGAGGGAGAAACTGGTGCACAGTGAGGGCTAGCCAGCCTGCCTACGACCACCGGCTGGTGGAGTCCTGCAGTGTCCTGCCCGTCTCTCCATTGAGATGCTTGGGGGGCGCTGGTTTCGGGGTCTATATTCTGTCCACAGCCGTTTCCACACTCAGAGAAATCAAGGCATCTCAGAGTCCTTCAGGGTCGGGCTCTTTTCCTTGCCATCTGCATCCCCTAGTTTAAGTAGGATTCCTCATCTGAAGAGGAAGAGAGTAGAGAGGCTGTATCTTTGAATGCTGCTGTAGAAGCTGTGTCCCGGTAGAGGAAAGCCCTTTAAGGGACCACCTCTGGCAAGTGCCGTGCAGGCAGGGGTTGCTCAGTCAACACTAGCTGAACACATGAACGAGAGGCAAGACCATCCCTATGCAATCGAAGCCTTATAAAAGCACGGTGTTCGCCATTGGACGCTGTCGATCTTTCCTCGGGGACTCAGAGGTCCAAGGGCTGTGGGACACCACAAATAAGTGTAATGACCAAGAGCCAACATGGTTCTGTGTCCCCATTAGATCCTGATCTGAAAAACCCTCAATATTGGATTTGGTGTATTTCTTCAGCAGGGACTGTTCACAGTGAGAGGCTATATGAGGGAATGTGGCGAACATGTCCACAGGACTAAAATACTGACTGGTTCCTCATTTTCAGATCCTATAGCTTAGGGCTGGAATAGAGATGGCAAAACAGAGATGAAGGCATTTTTTTTTTTATAGTGCCTGCTGCTATTATTTCTCATCTGTGTCAACAGGAAGAATGTCGAATGCACTAATTTGATAAGACTGATATTTGTTTAATGGCTGAGGTTGTCAGAAACAAGAAAAAATAACAAGGTACATTTTTTGAACACTTTCCTGGTGAAACTTCTGTAATGTACATTTAAAAGAAAGACTGCTTTCACTCCCCAAAATATGGTCTTTTGCTACAAACATATTAGAACTTAAATGGAGAAAAATAAGATCACTTTCTACTAAAGTAACCACCCACTCCAGCCTGTAACATTCTGGGATACAACTGAAACCATGGACACGATGCTCTAAATACAATTCAAATTCACAATAGCTTATCTTGGAGTGGTGAATAGCGAGAATGATTCACTCATTTACCCTTTATGGAACCAGTGAGTGTCTGGGGGTTCAGCATATGAGTAAAGCCACCAGCCAACACAGGCTGAGGCTGGCTTTGTGACTCTAAGTGTATTTTTAGCAAATGGGCACCACGACAGTCAAGGGAGACGGTGCTCACTGGTAGTAATTCCTTACTACCTCGGGGGCCTAAACGAATCAGGGCTGAAAGCTGAACAAAAGGTATCTCCAAAAAAGAGGGGGGGGAAATCTAAGGAATGCACTCCTAAATATTACCAAGTGTATACATTAAATATCACATAGTTAATGACACAGGGAGAAGGACCTATAATAATAAGACTACCAGGGGTCTCATTTACAGCATCTTGTCATAAGGACTACTGAAAATTAAATAAGGCTGTTTCTAGCTGCTACTGCTATCAATTAGCCAGCAGCCACTTCCACAGCCATAATAACTGCCACATGCCCGCAGTGTATTTCCTCTGGGCGCTAATTCCAAACACAGGAGGTCAGCGCTGCAGACTGCACTGAGTAGACCAGCGTACAGCCGAGTGCCCTGCTAGTCAGATTTTGTTTTACAAAATGAAGTGATTCAGGACGTCAGAATATTTTAGATAATTTAGCCTAGTTCCGCTCCTTAAACATATGAACTAGATTATATACTTTGTAATAATTTAACCTTCACTTACCCAAACATTTTCTATGCCATGCTACATGCTTTATTTTTGTTCCTCTAGTTTCACAAAATTTAAACAATGATCCCTGGTCTAAGTTACGTGGTTATGCTGCCAATCAGGTGACTCATGTCAATGTCTAAAGGCTTTTATTTTTAAAAATGGGAGGAAAAAAATCAGTCCTGTGAAACCAACACTTTAGTTTGAAAGATGAAGATACCAACCTGGGAAAAAGTTCGGTCTCAAAGGGTCATCCTTTTATCTGTGAAAGGCACCCCCAGCCCCACTCTGCGGTTTGCTCCTCACTCCAGCCCCTGCCCCCCTTCCTTGTGGGGGTCCTCAAACCCTGGTAGTGATGGGGGTTCCCACGACCAAGACCCCAAGTGCTGGACAACAATAAAGAGTTAATGCTCCTCCTGAACTCTGGAAGAAACCAGATTTCGTCAGTGAGGTTTGGCAATGTGAGAAACCCTGTAACCAATTTCATTTCCTGATAAATGAACGGCCCACAGGGGAAAGGCGGCCAGGGAGCTTCAGAACCGTTGAGAGCTCCGACTTGACTGAAAGGTTCCTTGAAGGAGCCAGCCTGTCTGCTGCTTATCATGCCGAGCCAGCCAGCCCCATGCACACGGGCAGCTGCCAAACTCCACCACAGCGCCCTGCAGCAGGGAGCGGGCTCCATGGACGTGCGGTGCCCTTTAAGGAGTGACCCTGCTCTCGGACATCCCTTCCATCGCAGTGCGCCTTTCCCCTGGATGGCTGGAGACACATGCCCATTAAAATTATTTTAGAGCAGCAGATTTAATGGTCTTCATCATTTAAATGTAATCCCCTCATCCAACCAAAACCAAAATGTCCTCTGCATGCAGTTTAGACTTAGAGTCGGGGAAAGGCAATGTCTGCAAACAAGCAAATACTCAAATGAGTAAGAGTAAATGTAGACAGCCAACCTGTGAGCGCTTACAAAGGACAGAAAGTATCTCCAAGTACCGAGACACGTTTACCTGGAAAGTGAATAGTGTAATCAATCACAAGATCATTTACATTTTAAGGTTGAAATGAATAATGAATATCGGCATGTTTAAACTAAAAGGCAATTCTCATCAATATGACCATACATGCTGTATTTATGCTTAAAATCTAGAAAAAATCTTAAAGAACACTTTTCACATTAATTCAGAATTGGTCAAACATATCCTTTAAAATACATTTGTTGAATTCAAGTAAATTTTTGTCAAAGGTTAGCCTGCCATTGAAAGTATCTAACTTGGGCTTGCTTAGGAAACATACACGGCTACCCCGCAGAAAGCAGTCAAATGAACACTTGAAGGCGGGAGAAGGGGAAAAGTCCTAAGTAATGGCTTCAGGCCCTTAATTATAAGAAATAAAGAAAACAAAATCTGAGACTAGTGAGCCTTCCGGAGGCTTGGCCGGCCTGGCAGAAGGACAGCTGGAGCTCATTAGCCCGCCCGGCCGCAGTCACGGCAGTGAGGGGACCGCGGGAGCGTCAGAGAGGGAAGGGTCGTTCGCCAGCAATAACCCAGGAATAGCGGGTAAAACAAGGAACGAGGGAAAGCCAGCGGCCCTTTGCTTCCTCTTTAACCTTTAACCTTTAATCTATTTTCTCCCTCTCCCCATGGTTTTGCGTTCTTTCTTTGCCTTCAGTTGTAGGGTCTTGGGGACACTGACTTGGGGGCCTCCAGGCCTGGGGAGGGTGAGGTCTGTGTTCACCTGCAGGGCCTCAGGTTCACCTGTGGCGTCAGGACTGCCTGTGCTTCATTAGGTCAAGTCTCTGGTAACAGAAAGAAAAGACGGAGGGGAAGGCAGTTTCCTCGGTTGCGTTAAAGCCACGCCAGTTGTGACTCTTGACCGGTCAGCGAATTGAAAAAGATGGCTGCTTTAACATCAGCGGTTTGGTCTCCACAAATCAAGAGGAAAAAATGAAAATCTCTAAATATTGGGCTTATGAACCACTGCGAATTTTAATTACCTACACATATATTAACGGCGTAGTACTTTTAAGTTCAGAAAATAAGCAAAACTGGAAAAACGGAAAGGTTTAATTTAAAAATGGGGCTCATTACCTGTGGTAGGACAATTAGTCTGGTTCGCAACATGAAAACTGAGTTATTTAAAGGATAATCGCCAGTGCTTTGTAGAACAGAGCTACAAATGACTACTGCGTTTAATGGCCAAAGGACAGCGGAGGCCTTTAATTAATCTCAAGAGCTGTTTCTCGTAAATATTCTGCAAAGCACATGAATTTCTTATACAGTGAGTTTCAAGAGCACTGAAACGCTTCTGTTTTCTTCTGAATGTGGCTGCTTGCAGACTGGCTCACATTCAGGAGCTGCGTGGGGGAGGGCGGGGGTCAGGGAGGAGCCTGCAATGGAAAGGCGACGTGCCTGGGCGCAGGCCTTCTGATAAGAGCATGGCGAGCGGCGGAGGGGACAGGATTTCCCTCAGACACTCCTCGACGAGAAGTCCAGGTCAGGGGCCCAGCTTCACCTCCTCCGCCTTGGTGAAGGACAGCATGATTTTTACAGTTCGACGATGCAGCAGGACCCATGATCCCGGGGCCTGGGCAGTCAGGAGTCTGAGATACTCATTGTGAGGAGACCCTCTTCCAGGATGCCCCTCCTTTTCAATCAGCACCTTCCTATAGGGACTCTCCCACTGCTGTGCTCCTTACCCCTCTCTCCATCACTCAGAAATGCTTAATTCAAGTGAGCAAATGCGCCCACTACACCTAGCGGAGGCACAGAGGGACTTGGTGAAGGCGACATAAACAGGGAGTCAAGGAAGGTCAAGAGGAAAACAATTTCTGGATCCTTACTTGGGAAACTGGCTTAACTGTGGATGTGAAATTTCATCCACGCTTGGATGACGGGGGTGGTGGGTAACGCTATAAAAAGTCAGAATTTTTCCAACACTGAGAATTCAAAACATTTACTACTGTGAGTCTTGGAAACAAGGAATGGTGGTTTAAGTTCTGAGGTGGGGAAGCAGAGGGATCAAAAGAATGTTTACTCTGTTTTATAGAAAAAAAATTTATGAAGTGCTCTTTCCAGTGGAAGACATAATTACTATTTTCTGCTGGGAAACGTTCTGGCTGGTTTACAGTAAGGATCTGATAGAACATGGGGAGAGTTTAAACCCCGTGCACTCACCAGCTTGCTAACACGGTTTCCTACATTGAGGCTGTGGTGCTGTTTACTCTCCATTTCCATGGAGCAATGTCAGAATGTGTTAGCAGGGGCACCTTGTTAGTGGACAAGCAGAACAACATTAACGTGAGTGTGAGGAAAGCCAAGCCAAGCCAAGCCAAGCCAACCAACAAACCCCACCCACCCTTTATCTTACTACTCAAAGTAAGTAAATATTTTCATTTTGGGGGAATAATCTTCCTGTGTATCTACATTTGGATGGCTGAATACACACACACGTGCAATTATAAATATAAATATGAACATAGTCGCAATCATATGGAAAGTATTACGCGTTGAGCCTGGAAGACACATTAAGAAAAACTGCCACGCCTTTCTAGTTCTAGATGACACTACATTTTTCCTACTTTTGGTTTACTCGCCATGCTACGAAGATTATGCCAGAAGTAACCACTGAAATGTGTTCTGGTGAAACATACTCTTGTGATTATTCAAGTAATTCACCACTCCAATGGCACAGCAAGCACGGTGCTGTCCAGGCTTTGAGACAATCGTCCACACAGAATGATTTTTCTGGAGCCATTTTGCATTTTTCTGAAGAATCATCATGTAAAAATGTAGTAACAATTTCAAGTGCAGGACTTTTGTACCCTGGGTTGTACATTCTGCTTTGAGACGACCTTTGGAGATGCTGCCTAAGTATGACTTCAGGTCCTTGCGAATCCGCCTGGAAGAGCCATGGACAGGCTGTGGCGGCCACGGAACACACCACGGCTGCCACTCCGAATAGCGCGACACATCATATATTGATGCTTTTCACCAGGAGCGAGACACGTGGCACCGAGAATAGCAGGGGAGCTCCACAAAAGGACTTCTTTCCCTTTTCCCTTTGGCAGTGTTGTTTTTCTGGTCTCCGATTATATTTTTTAATTGAACTCTGGCATTTGTTAGGTGAAAATGACCAAACTAATTGTTTCCTTCTTTTTTGCTTATTGAGATTATCACACAGTAAAATTCACTAATCTTAGTGTTCAATTTAATAAGCCTTGCTCTTTGCATATAATCAAGATATAGCATAGTTTCCTTGTCGTAATGGTCCCCCTCCTGCCCCTCTGCCCAGGACTCCCTGCTGTCCCCTGGACCAAGGCAGCCAGTGACATGCTTTCAGCCAGTTTTGCCCTTCCTAGCATTTTACTGATTTCTGATCATCTAAGTTAACTTTAATGAGTATACTGCTTTTAAAATTATTAGCACTTGTTCTAATGGCACAGGAGGGTAGTCTACCTTGATAAATGTGTCACGTGCATTCAGAAAGAATGTGAACACTGCCATTTTTAGGTGAAATGTTCTATGAATATCAATCAAGTATTTTTCAGATCTCCTATGTCTTTGGCCAATTTCTTTTTGTCTAGTTGTTCTACCAAATGCTAAGAGAGGAATCTGAGTGTTTAGGGCATTAACATTTAATTTAATTATTGGTATGGTCAGGTTTGGGTCTACCATGATATTTTTTATTTTCTAACTAGAGGCCTGATGCATGAAATTCATGCATGGGTGGGGTCCCTCCGCCTGGCCGGTGATCGGGGCTGATCAGGGCCATCTCGCCCAGTCCCGATCGGGGCTGATTGGGGCCAGTGGCTGGGGAGGGGCCGCGGGAGGGACCGCAGGAGGGCTCCAGGGCATGTCAGGCCCATCTCGCTCAGTCCCGATTGGCTGGACCCCAGCAGCAAGCTAACCTACCAGTCGTAGCATCTGCCCTCTGGTGACCAGTGCATGTCATAGTGAGTGGTTCAGTGGTCTTAGAATATCATTAGCATGTTATGTTGTGATTGGTTGGTCAACCAGACACTTAGCATATTAGGCTTTTAATGTATAGGATTGAATCTTCTGTGTTTCATTCCTTTGTTCCTCTTTTCCTGACTTGGGGGAGGGTGAGTGTGATTTGAATATCTTTAGATTTGTATGTATTTTAATTTTTCTGTTGGATTTTTAGCTATTCATTTCAAAATTATTTTTATAGTGTCTGCTCTAGAGATTATACATTTTTAACTTTTTACTGTCAATTTAAAGAAAATAATTTACTACTTCATGTAAAATATTGAACATCACACAGGATCACATCATCCATCCTGTCCTATTTACACTACAGTTGGCATTTACCAACTTCTGGTAAATATTCATTTTTGGGGGGGTGGGGGGGAGAGAAATCACAGTTTCCATCTGGTATCATTCACATCAGTCCAAAGAACTTCCTTAGCATTTTTTATACTGCAAGTTAGTGGGCAACAAGTTCTTTTAGTTTCCTTTACTTGATAACATCTTTATTACATTTTCATTATATTTTTTTGTTTGTAAATCCTCACCCAAGGGTATTTTTTCCATTGATTGTTTGAAGAGAGTGGAAGGGGGCAAGAGGGAGAGAGAGGAGAGAAAAAAGAAAGATGAGAGAGGATAGAGAAACATTGATGTGAGAGAGACACATTGACTGACTGCCTCCTGCACATGCCCTGACTGGGGCCAGGGATTGAACCTGCAACTCAGGTATGTGCCCTTGACCAGGAATCAAACCCACGACCCTTTGCTTAGCAGGCCAACGCTCTAACCACTTAGCTCCTGGCCAGGGCTCATTTTCATTCTTGAATATTATTTTCATTGGATACAGAATTCTGGGTTGTCAAGTGTTTTTCTTTTGCACTTTAAAGATTTTGTTCAAGACTCCTGGTACCTAATAAGAACTGACATGTTAACTGGATTGTTGTTTTCCTGTATGTACTGTTTTTCTCATGGCCTTTATCACTAGCTTTCAACACTGTTGACAATGGTGTGCCTTGACGGGGGATTCTTTGTGTTTATTGAGCTTGGTGTTAGCATCTCATATCTGCAAATTTCTGTCTCTTTTCCATTTGTTTCTTTTTATGGTTCCTATTTCTCGGCTGAGACTTCTTGTTTCTCTGCTGGGCTTTTCATGCATTGAAAACATTTTTCATGCCATGAAAACACTGAGGAAAGTTAAAGTAACTGCTTTAAGATCCTTGTCTTTTAGTTCCAACATCTGGTTCATCTTGGGGTTGAACTCAATTGATTTTCCTTTATGTAGAGAACGTGTTCCGTTTTCTTGGTGCCTTGGATGTCGGGAAGTTTTGGATTGCACCCGGAATAATATTAAGTTGTGGAGATTCCTGTCTGGGCTTGAACCTCAGACTTATTTTGTGTAGCAGCGCCGATTTCTATTCAGATCTTTTGTCTTTAGCTGGGCTGCTTACAGTGTAGTCTACAGATGTGTGGGGAAGGTGAGTCAGAGGTGTGGGTAGACAGAGTGTAGGGATCCCTTCTCTCTTCTTCTTCTGAGATTCCTCCACTATTTTCAGAGTTCATGGGTTCTCAGCTTCTCTTTCTGGTTCTCCAAGTCAGAAAGGCTACAACTTTCCCCTCGTGGCCCATCTCTGCTGTGTGTGCCATGGACTGCAATCAGCCCTAAGCTAAAGCCTCAGGAACAGGAGGTACATTTACCACCTCCCATCCTCCCAGTGACAGTACACTCTCCACTAGAACTTCCCGCCTCTGTCCCTTCTTCATCGACAGGTGGTGAGTCTGGTCTTAGCTCAGACTTTGGGCCTTTGGCTGAGCTGCTGTTTCCCATGTGTGGTTCGGGGGTCACTCAGACGCAGACATACAGTTGGGGATTCCCCTCTGGCTCTTCTGGGATTCCTCTCCTCTCTTCAGCACTCAGGCTTTCCCAGCTTTACTTCTAGGATTCCCCAGGCCAGAAAAACGAAACTTTTCCATGTGACCTCCTCATCACCCCACCATCAAGGCTGTGCTTAGCCCCAGGCTAAGAGGCATGGACATGGAAATTCCTTATATAACTTCCTATCTCCCTCCTCGACATGAACACGAACTCCCTGCTATAGTCTGTTTGCTTCTATTCATTTTCCAGCACCTAAAACACAGATGTGTTGGTACTATCTGTCCAGGCTTTATAGTTGTTTCTGCAGGGAGTGTCATCTGGTAGGGAGGGTCTTAATCCATGATACCTAGAAGCAGGTACTCTCAAGATGATTTTCAACCACACTGCATTGATTCATTCAATAATATTTAATGAGTAGCTATTCTGTGCAAGGCTGAGTATTATGCTAGACTAGAGGCCCAGTGCATGAATTCATGCACCAGTGCGGTCCCTTGGCCTGGCCTGCGGGATCGGGCCAAAATCGGCTCTCCCATAAACCCCGAGGGGTCCTGGATTGCGAGAGAGTGCAGGCCAGGCCGAGGGACCCCACTGGTGCACAATCGTGGCCAGGAAGGGACGCGGGAGGTTGGCCAGCTGGGGAGGGACCGCGGGAGGGCTCCAGGGCATGTCTGGCCCATCTCACTCAGTCTCAATCAGCTGGACCCCAGCAGCAAGCTCACCTACTGGTTGGAGCTTCTGCCCCCTGGTGGTTAGTGCACGTCATAGCAAGCATTTGAGCAGCCTTAGCATATCATGAACATATTACGCTTTGATTGGTTGAATGGACGACTGGACACTTAGCATGTTAAGCTTCTATTATATAGGATGCTATGGAGAGGGAATGTAAACACAGAAAATACAGTAAGAACTTAAAACCAAATGAAAAAGGTTAAAATATATATGTACATGTTTATATACAATATAGCATGGGAACTTTTGTTTAGTAGCATAAAACTGGAAATACTTGAATTTCTACCAATAGCAGAAGGATAAACCATGGCCGTATAATACTAATTAATAGAATACTAAGACCTTAGTGGAAAGGAAGTCACTTTGTCTCACAACATAAATGTTTCTCATTAACAATGTTGAGCAAAAGGAGAAAGGTGCAAACAAACAAACCCCTGCATGATTCCATTTATCAAAAGGTAAGAAACGGAAAATCATATTGCTTGGGAATATACACACAGATGGTAAAATCATGAAGAACTAGAGGCCCGTTGCAAGAAGAGATTCGTGCAATAGGCCTTCCTTCCTCTGACTGCTGGCTCTGGTTTTCCTCTGGCACCCGGGACCCAGGCCTTCGCTCCAGCCACAGCAGAGAAGCCAAGCCTGGAGGCTTCTCCGCTCTGGCCGCAGCAGAGAAGGCAAGCCTCTTCAGTCGTCAGTCATCTTCAGTCTTCAGTCTTTGCTCAGGCCGGAGCCTTCAGTCTTCGTTCCACGCCTGCATATGCAAATTAACCTCCATCTTTTTTTGGGTTATTTGCATACTCATCCTGATTGGCTGGTAAGTGTAGCAGAGTGACCCCAATTTGCATGTTTCTCTTTTATTAGTGTAGATAAGACTGTCATCTCCAAAGTCAGGACAGTGTTTATTTCTGGGGACTTCTGGGCTGTTGGCAATATTCCATTTTTTGATCTGATTGGTGACTGCATGGCTACTTACTTTATAATTATTAAAGTACGCAGCTATAATTTATGTAGTCATCTATATATATTGCTCACAATTCACAAAGTGAAAAAAAAGGGGTGGTTTATTAGTAGATGGAGCCTTGACTACATTCTAGACATGATGCATGACCATGAGCAAGGTATTGTCCTTGTGACTCAATATCTGCCTGAAAATGAATATAAAATATGTCCCTTCCAATCTCTCTGAAAGACTAATGAGCAATAATACACTTACCTGATGCCAAAGAAAACTTGACTTTAAGTGTTTTTAAAAAATGGTTTTCTATTTAAAATGTAAGAGTCATTTCTGTTTAAAAGAGCAGTAAAAATCCTTTTCTTTTTAAAATATGGTTTTATTGATTTCAGAGAGAGGAAGGGAGAGGGAGAGAGGGATAGAAACATCAATGATGAGAATCATTGACAGGTTGCCTCCTGCAGGCCCCTTATTGGGGATCAAACCCAAAACCCTGACCAGGAATCAAACCCATGACTTCCTGGATTATGAGTTGATGCTCAACAATTTAGCTATGTTGGCCCGGCATGTAAAAATCTTTTTGATGAGCAAAGACCCTTTCTGGACAGAAATGATGAGCCTGTAATCGACTCTTTCTCAATGTTGGGGTTGTTGGATACTGGGCTTTTCTTAAGAGGGCATACTAGTAGTGATCTTCACAATCTAGTAACTGGCACTGTTTCAGGCAGAGGTCAGGAAATCCCCTGAAATATCTGTTCAATTCACATTTTAAGCTGTGCTTAATTAAAGATCATATCATTATTTCTAAATTTTCAAAAATAGATTAGGTTCCTAGCAACTAGTGTGCAGTGTCCCGACACTTCCTACTGGCCTCAGAGCTCCCAGGCAAGAACCCTGTAAAGAACCCGGCTGTGCTGAATTGCTTGGAAAACAACACTGCTCCATTAGCTAATTAATTATCTCAAGGTCACGGGTAAGCATTAACAGCATTCACCTTCTCAATGAATGACGCTAGGCTTCCCAGGCCTCGAGTCCTCTAAAGCCAGGCATGCAGTAGTACAGAGCAATTTTAACAGGCATGGCCAGCAGCCTCGGTGTGATTATCTGTGTGCCAACCACTGTCCCTTCCAGCTTGCCTCAGAACTGACAGCCATCATAAGGAAAGCGGTTTTGTTCCCCAATTTTGCTATGTGTAAGGAATTATATTATTGTTTAAGAAAGGGGACTTTGGTTTCTTTAAACAAACTTATATTGCCTTAAAAGTTGACAGAAACTTTGGGATGTATGCTCAATTAAGAACATCCTTTCAAAAATCACTAGAACTAAACACAATTATTTAGCTTTCTTACTCTTTTACTTAAAAAATTCTATGTAGAAAAACTGACTTGAGAATACTAATAAAATATACAGAACCCACAGAATAAATTATTATAATTTGTTAGTCATTTAAAAAAATCATTTTTATCTTTTTATTCTTTTTATCAGAAATAATTAATTCTTCATTTATCACCATTAAAGATAAATAATTCTATAACTATTTGGGAGCTATTAATTTTCTGGCATAAATTTCATTACAAAATATTTTGTAAGGACTGTAGCACATGACTTGGACAGTAACTATGGAAGCAGTGAAACAACCTCAGTAACTTCCATAGGTCAAGTTAATAGAAGAGTCAGGATGGGGACAGATGAATTTTTTAACCACCATTGCAGATTGTCTTCTTAGGAAACATTAGTTTGTGAATCACAAATTTCTGACCATGCCAAACAAAATAATTCTATCAAAACTAGTAGAGATTTAAAGATAAAAATCACACAGATTGATATTTCCTTTTCAATGGAAATGTACCAACATTTTACAGAATAGCCCTTGCAACCTGCCATTCCCTTAGTCGAGTGATGGCGAACCTTTTGAGCTCGGCGTGTCAGCATTTTGAAAAACCCTAACTTAACTCTGGTGCCGTGTCACATACAGAAATGTTTTGATATTTGCAACCATAGTAAAACAAAGATTTATATTTTTAATATTTATTTTATATATTTAAATGCCATTTAACAAAGAAAAATCAACCAAAAAAATGAGTACGCGTGTCATAGGTTCGCCATCACTGCCTTAGCCACTGGAAACCATGGTTTGGAGAACTGGGCAAAAATTATTCTGCTACAACCCCCTGCCTCCAATTTTGATACCTTTTCAATTAAGTGTTTTAGTTTAGTTTTCATGACTATCCAAGATGTAATAGTTAAGACTAAATTTTTATATTCTGGGATCACAAAGTAAATACTAGGCTTAATCAACTTCTCATAATTGCAAGAAAGAAAAAATTCTATATAATAAAGAGGTAATATGCAAATTAACCCTCATGCCCTCACAATATGGCTGCCTACGACCAGGCCAGCAGGGGGGTTAGTGAGGGACGACCAAACGACTGAACAAGCAGGCTGTGAGGGGCAACCAGGCCAGCAGGGGAGGCAGTTGGGGGAAACCAGGCCAGCAGGGGGGGAAGTTGGAGGTGACCAGGCTAGCAGGGGGGGTGGGGCAGCTAGGGGCGACCAGGCCAGCAGACGGGGGTAGTTGAGGGAGACCAGGCCAGCGGCGGGGGGGGGGGGGGGGGGGGGGGCAGTAAGGGAAGATCAGGCTGGCACGCAGAGGCAGTGAGGTGCGATCAGGCTGGCCGGCGGGGGGGGGGGGGGGGGCGCAGTTAGGGGCGATCAGGCAGGCAGGCAGGTAAGCAATTAGGAGCCAGCAGTCCAGGATTGTGAGAGTGATGTCCAACTGCCGGTTTAGGCCCGATCCCAGGGATCGGGCATCCCCCGAGGGGTCCCGGATTGGAGAGGGTGCAGCTGGGCTGAGGGACCACCCCCCCCCCCCCTGCACGAATTTCATGCACCAGGCCTCTAGTATCCTATAAACTGCTTACAAATCTACCATATGTTTATTTAAACAAAAATAATGTAAGACATTGTAACAAATACCATGTTAGATTGTTTATCAAGAATGGCTATCCTAAAAATAAATATAGCATGTTTAGTGCAATTCCTTATTATGTATGAGAAAAACCTAGGAGTGTTTGAGCACTCCATAAACCAGCAATAGGCATAAGTGTCCAAACATTTCAAAGATCACTCCCCAACACTACATACAAATACTGTCGAAATCAACAATTTAATTAGGTCTATTATGAATACTTTGGGTTAAACAAATTGATCTAATAGTCAAATAGATTTGTGAGTTTGGAGGAGACAAAAATGTTTGATTTGAAAGAAGGGCTGGCTGAAGTTTACGGTTCAAAGATAAGATGACCTGAAACCATCTTGGACAAGCATTTAAATTCTCTTTAGCCTGTTTCCTCGAATGCACAATGGGAGTTCTCCTTATACCTTCTTTGGTTGTTGGGAAGACTAAATGAGAACCCGTCATAACTAGCCAAGGGCCTAACTAGCAAGTGCTCAATAAACATAACCAGATGTTAATGAGTCAGGCTGAAAAGCACATGCAACTGTTTTTTAGTCTTCACCTGAGGATGTTTCTTTTTATTGATCTTGCGGGAGGGGGGTGGGGGGGGAGAGAGAGAGAGAAAGAGAAGTGCATCCCCGACTGGGGATCAAATCAGTTAATGACAGTTAATGTCAATTATTTATTGCACAGTTTCCTATTTACAGAAAAAGAGGAGTTATCTTCTGGATAACCCCCCAAAAACATGACCCAATTTTTAAATACTAGATATGGTAAAATTCTTAATCCTCCAATTACTGATAATTTATTAAACTGAAGAAAAGAAGGAACCTGGAAACTTCACATAATCGAGTAGGAGGTGGCCTGATCGTGGTGTGACAACCTGCACAGACCTGGAGAATTCCTTCATAACATTCAAGTTGCTCACTAGTAAGCGAACCGGGCACCAGAGACACGCCCTGCTGTGGACGCAGACAGTGAGCACTCTGAGCTGTGGCTTCTAACTCAGCTCCCAGGGGACACACTAACTTTATTTATTTCCTTCCAGACCCTACAGGAGAAATAAGCAACTTAGGATCTCAGGGTCTGTTCTTTGTGTGTCTGTTTATGCACGATGGTTCAAGAAAACCAGCTACCTGGTATTGCCTTTCCCAGACTTCACGGAATACCAGTAAGAAGAGGATGTTTAGAATGACATTAATACTATTTACTCTGAACAGCCAAGTTGTTTAACTATATAGACAGATTTATCCAGAGTGTATATTCCCACACAGGATATTACACAAATATTTTAGAAGGCTATGTCAAATAACATTTGATTGAAAAATACTTTATTTTGTTGAAAGTCAATTACTATGCCATGGGCTTCTATATCTTAATGTTTACTTGCCCCAAATTGGAATAATAATTCTAGAACAAATTTGGCTTTAGTTCTATGATACAAAAGAAACTTCAAAAACTCCTGGCTCATCTTTTCCAGTTGACATTGCTGGTTGACTTCTCACAGGTAAGGGGGGAACTGAGCCCCTTTTAACAACCCAGAAGGTGGTTGGAAAGAACTCTGAATAATCTTAATGTTTAATTTACATATTAAGAAAGAACAAGTTAATAATTACACACTATTCCACACTTTCTTTTTTTTTCTTTTTTTTTAAATTTCTTTATTGGTTAAGGTATTACAAATGTATCCTCATTTCCCATTAACCTCCAACCTCCCCGCCACCCCCCACCCCCACTCACGCTCTCATCCCCCTGTTGTCCGTGTCCATTGGTTTGGCTTATATGCATGCATACAAGTCCTTTGGTTGATCTCTCCCCCCTACCCCCTCCCCGCCCTTCTTTCCCTCTGGGGATTGAGAGTCTGATCACTGTTTCTCTGTCTTTGGATCTGTCCCTGTTCATCACTCTATGTTGTTCTCTATATTCCACAAATGAGTGAGATCATGTGGTAATCTTTCTCTGACTGGCTTATTTCACTTAGCATAATGCTCTCCAATTCCATCCATGCTGTTGCAAATGGCAATAATTCCTTATTTTTTACCACAGCATAGTATTCCATTGTGTAGATGTACCACAGTTTTCTAATCCACTCATCTGCTGATGGGCACTTAGGCTGTTTCCAAATCTTAGCTATGGTGAATTGTGCTGCTACGAACATAGGGGTGCATATATCCTTTCAGATTGGTGTTTCTGGCTTCTTGGAATATATTCCTAGAAGTGGAATCACTGGGTCAAATGGGAGTTCCATTTTTAGTTTTTTGAGAAAACGCCATACTGTTCTCCACAGTGGCTGCACCAGTTTGCATTCCCACCAGCAGTGCAGAAGGGTTCCTTTTTCTCCACATCCTCTCTAACACTTGTTGTTTGTTGATTTGTTGATGATAGCCATTCTGACAGGTGTGAGATGATACCGCATTGTCGTTTTGATTTGCATCTCTCGTATAATTAGTGACTTCGAGCATGTTTTCATATGTCTTTCGGCCTTCTGTATGTCCTCTTTTGAAAAGTGTCTATTTAGGTCCATTGCCCATTTTTTGATTGGATTGTTTATCTTCCTTTTGTTAAGTTGCATGAGTTCCCTGTAAATGTTGGAGATTAAACCCTTATCGGTGATATCATTGGCAAATATGTTCTCCCATGCAGTGGGCTTTCTTGTTGTTTTGTTGATGGTTTCCTTTGCTGTGCAAAAGCTTTTTATTTTGATGTAGTCCCATTTGTTTATTTTCTCTCTAGTTTCCATTGCCCTAGGAGCAGTATCAGAGAAGAAATTCCTTCGGCATATGTTTGCGATTTCATTGTCTGTCAATTCCTCTAGTATTTTTATGGTTTCCCGTCTTACGTTTAAGTCCTTTATCCATTTTGAGTTTATTTTGTGTATGGTGTGAGTTGGTGGTCTAGTTTCATCTTTTTGCATGTATCTGTCCAATTTTCCCAACACCATTTATTGAAGAGACTGTCTTGACTCCATTGTATGCTCTTGCCTCCTTTGTCGAATATTAATTGGGCATAGTGGTTTGGTTCGATTTCTGGGTTCTCTATTCTATTCCATTGGTCTATATGTCTGTTCTTGTGCCAGTACCAAGCTGTTTTAAGAACAGTGGCTTTGTAATACAACTTGATATCTGGTATTGAGATCCCACCTACTTTGTTCTTCTTTCTCAGAATTGCTGCAGCTATTCAAGGTCTTTTTTTATTCCAGATGAATTTTTGGAGAGTTTGTTCTAGATCTGTGAAATAATTTGTTGGTAATTTAATGGGGAGTGCATTGAATCTATAGATTGCTTTGGGTAGTATGGAATTGAGCCCCTCTTAACAACCCAGAAGGTGGTTGGAAAGAACTCTGAATAATCTTAATGTTTAATTTATATTTTAAGAAAGAACAAGTTAATAAGTACACACTATTCCACACTTTCATAAAAAGCTTATTAAAACAGCATTTTAATGTGAAACATCCTTTTACATTAATCTTGCATACAAAGCTATTATTACATACCCAACAATTATTTTATTAGTAGATATTAGTAAGCAGCCCAGACTATGATGTGCTATCATGTGGTATAATACAAATATTATTCAACACACAGTTTGAATCTTCAATCAACGTTAGATGCAGCAGTCGTCTGTGAAATAAACTCTAGAGGTTTTAAGTGATTCATTTTATTATAAACACTTAATCCAAAAAGATGATTAAAATAATTGAGATAAGGCTTGATTATAAACAGCCTTTTTTTCTCTAGTAACATCTGTGGTAATAATGTGCTATCATTTAAACCAACTGAGGATGATTCACTATTTGTGAATAAATAAAATTTTAGTTTCTCTTCTAGTCCTGGAGATGCTCCCCCCCCTTTTTTAATATTCACTCCGCGATATGTTTTATTGTTTTTTTTTTTTTTTTTTTTAGAGAGACAGAGGAAGGGAGAGGGAGAGAAGAAACACCGATGGAAGAAACATTGATCGATTTCCTCCTGTACGTGCCCCAACCAAGGATCAAACCTGCAACTTGGGTATGTGCCCTCCCGGAGAATTGAGCACATGACCCTTTGGTGCACAAGATGACGCTCCAACCGAGCCACACCGACGAGGCGCAACCCCCCCCCCCCTTTTTTTTAGGTGAATCCTCCAGAGTGTGAGAAATAAGCTGGAGTCGGGGGTACAGTTTCTTCTATGTTTCAGAACAAAATTAATTGGACCACCTAAGGGGTTTATCCATGACCTTGGCCTCAATAGGATTTTAAAAAAATAAATAAATGTTTTTATTGATTTCAGAGAGGAAGGAGAGGGAGAAAAGAACAGAAACATCAATGATGAGAGAGAATCATTGATTGGCTGCCTCCTGCATGCTCCTTACTGGGGATCAAAATTGCAACCTGGGCATGTGCCTTGACCAGGAATCGAACCATGACCTCCTGGTTCATATGCCGATGCTCAACTACTGAGCCACACCAGCCTGGCTTCTCATTACAGTATTGAGCAACTACTATGTACAGGACCTCTAGTCTCAAGGAAGTTATAGATGGATGGGAGAGAGAAAACAGTTGACAATTACATACACAGCAGAAAGGATTGTGTGTGTGTGTGTGTGTGTGTGTGTGTGTGTATTGTCAAAACGTAAATATAAAATGCTATGGATGCTATGGGTATTTAGAGGAGGGAGGCATATGCAGGTTGATGAGTAAAAGGAAAGGTTTAAAAGTTGTTAAATTCATCAAGGCCTTTAATAAATGCTGAGTATTTAAATAAGCAAAAAGCAAAGGATTGGGATTAATATATTGGGAAGAGAGAATTGTGTAAGCAATTCCAAAAATGCAGGAAGGAAGATGCAAAAGGCACAAATAGTTCTGGCTGCTAGAGCCCTGGGAGGAAAAAGGAGAGTGAGAGAGAAAAGTCGGCAACAGCAAGTGGGGATGAGCCTGTGGAAGGTCTAGAATCCCACTCCGAGGGTTCCAGACTGTATCTAGTAGCAACAGGGCACTGACCTCTAAATATTATTTAATAGGAAGAGGATGTTACTAGAATACTGCTCTGAAAAAATTCTTCACGGAAAGTTAGAAGATAGAATTCCAGACTCAAGAAATCTTTGGGATCATCCTGTTTAATATTTTATAATAAACTAGAGGCCTGGTGCACAAATTCATGCACCAGTGGGGTCCCTTGGCCTGGCCTACAGGATCGGGCCGAAACCAGCTCTCCAACATCCCCCCAGGGGTTCCGGATTGCGAGAGGACATAGGCCAAGCCGAGGGACCCCACCGGTGCACAATCAGGGTTGGGGAGGGACGCGGGAGGTTGGCCAGCTGGGGAGGGACCGCGGGAGGGCTCCAGGGCATGTCTGGCCAATCTTACTCAGTTCTGATCAGCTGGACCCCAGCAGCAAGCTAACCTACTGGTTGGAGCTTCTGCCCCCTGGTGGTCAGTGCATGTCATAGCAAGCGGTTAAGTGGCCTTAGCATATCATTAGCATATTATGCTTTGATTGGTTGAATGAACGACTGGACACTTAGCACATTAGGCTTTTATTATATAGGATTCTTTCAACTTTTTTCCCAATGTTATGGATTGAGACCCCTTGCCATTGGTGCTCTTCTTCTTTATTTTAAAATATATTTTTATTGATTTCAGAGAAAGGAAGGGAGAAGAAGAGATGGAAACATCAGTGATAAGAGAGAATCATTGATTGGCTGCCTCCTGCACACCCCCTACTGGGGATGAAGCCTGCAACCCAGGCACGTGACCTTGACTGGAATTGAACCTGGGAAACTTCTGTCTGCAGGGCGACGCTCTATCCATTGAGCCAAACCGGGTAGGGCAATTGGTGCTCTTCTTACATTTACCATACAGACTTTATGGTGACTACTTCACTATTTTATGAAGCCACATATGAACCGCTAAATAACTTCAATTGTCAGATAGCATTCCCTTAGGTTGACATAGTATCTGTCTAGGTTCTGTTTTCTACCCATTGTCCTCTGGCATAAAATGAAATGCTTAGTTCATACTGCTTCATCAGTTTCTTTTGATCCTATGCTGCAGTGTTTGCAACTCAAGCGTTCAGGGGCTGAAAGCCTGAAAACTACATTTCCTAGACTATCTCCAGTAAGGCTCTGGGTTAGACTGTGGCAATGTGAGGAACCTGAGTGTCGTTGGAAGGCAGAAGAGAAACAGTGACTGTTGCTCTGTAACAGTGGTGGGCAGGCCAACTGGCTTCAGCAGAAGTACAGTCTTGCCACGGCTTCCAGCAATCTTCCTGCAGGCCCCACGGGATGCTGCAGGCGCACCAAATCACCAGTGATGGCACTCCTGCCACATCTGATTTCCGGAGAGCCACAGCGGCTTTCCCTGGGCTTGGCTCCCAGTCCTTTCAACAATTTCCTTTCTGTCTGAATGAGGGGTTTAATTTCCCTGACAGGTTTGGTAGGGAAAAAAGAAGCTACCGTATTTTTCCGTGTATAAGACGCCCCCATGTATAAGATGCCCCCCACTTTTCCAACCAAGTAAGAAATCAATATTTTAAACATTTTGCTGGTTTTCCTCTTAAAATCTTCTTTTTTGCATCTCAAGAAGTTGCTCTTCCTGTTTTCTCCACTGTCTGATCATACACTCAGTGGGAGGAGGTCCAAATTGTCTCTCTGCAGCTCTATATCCACGCTCTTTGGCAAAGCTGAAAGACAATCGCTTACCGGTATTTATCTCTTTATTTTTTGATATCTTTATGGGCTCAGAATGCTCAAGTCCCTGTTGCATCTGGCACTCTCCACTTCCTCCTCCAATTACGGCATCAGCTGACGTCAGTAACAATAAGGCTCATGATTGGAGGAAGCCTGTTTGACAAGGCTTGTGCAGCGACATACCCGCATGCTTCCCTCCTTGGCTGACTTCCATGTATAAGATGCCCCTTGATTTTTAGTCTAACAATTTTAGAAAAAAAAAATAGCGTCTTATACACAGAAAAATGCAGTACTCTCTATAACAGTGATGGCAAACCTTTTGAGCTGGGCGCGTCAGCATTTTGGAACACCCTAACTTAACTCTGGTGCTGTGTCACATATAGAAATTTTTTGATATTTGCAACCATAGTAAAACAAAGACTTATATTTTTGATATTTATTTTATATTTTTAAATGCCATTTAAAAAAGAAAAATCAACCAAAAAAATGAGTTCGCGTGTCATAGGTTCATCATCACTGCTCTATAACTAAAGTATAAAGGATTTCACATGGAAACTATAGGTTTGCGCAACTGCAGGAAAGAATAAGGTAGGCAAAGATCAGGGAAGCTGCAACGGAACGAAGTCTACAACCCTGGAGGATGATCTCTCAAGAGCTCACTGCAAGTTGCTGCAAACCTCAACACCTCTGGGGAGCCACCAGCGACCTCTGCCACCTACAGCACCGAGCCAGGCGACGGCAGGACCTGCCTCTTCTCGTGAACCTTCCAAATCTCACCCACGTGACTTCCTTTGGCAGATTCTAACTCAGAACCACACAGCAAGGAGGATTCTGGGAAATGCATTCTGGCTTCGTCTCTGTAATGCAGAAGAGACTGAAGAAGAGGGTGATGGTGATACAGAGGTGACAACAGATGGTCCAGCTCCTAAATCATATTTTTCTTATGCGCCATATCCCAACTTTAGCATTTTATGTTTCTTCTTTATGTACATATCTGACGATGCTGCCTGCTATTATGAACTGAAAGGTGACCCCTTTGTCATAAATGAACTCTTCCTCATAAAAGATATCCCCATCAACTATAATTAAAAATAAACATTAATAATTTTTCCTTATATCGTTTCTTGCATCTCCTGAGAGAGAAAACCGCTATGAAAATTTATGTAGTTTCGTGCTTTGTGGAGAACAATAATTTTGTATATGCACAAACAGAATTACACTCACGGAAATGGAAAGGTTCTTAAAAGTCACACAGTTAGATTTCCCAACCAATATTTGAGTCTTTACAATTGGAATGATAAGTAATCACACACATGCTCCTTACTTTTTGCTCTTGTGGCCAATGGCAGGCATTGTTAATGTACCTCAGCACTCTTTCTGCTGCACCTGAACTCAGCCCTGGAATTTTACTCGATTCACCACTCTAGCCAGCTAGTACCAACAGTTAAGAGCATCTCTGCCAAGTGGCCATTAGCCTATTCCCCTAACATCTCTATGCAGTGAGAATGAATACATCACTTCCCAAAAGTTGCCCATTCCATCTCTAAATAATCCCCTCTGCTAGAAAGTTCTTCCTTATATGGAACTGAAATGCAAGTCCCTGTATGTAGCTTCTACCCACTGGTCCTATTCCTGAGACCACAGGAACAAGTCCAAATCTGCTTTCATAAACAACTCTTCTAGTACGTGAACACAAGCCTTCTGCTTGAGTCTTGTCTTCTTAAAGCTAATACCAACAATATGAGTTCCTCTAATCACTTCCTGTGTTCCTTCATAATTCTGGTGATTCTCTGAGAGGCTTCCAGATTGTCTCAAGGTGTGGCATCCGAAAGTTTGCTCTGAATTGCCTAGTACGGACAGCTTCTACATTAGTAGCATGTCTACACAAAGTTTGTTGAGCTGCACACTATTTAGCAAAGCAGAGTCAGGCTTCTAACCATGACACACTGGGCCAACCAATATCTGAAAGTTGTCTTTGAGACCCACACAGATCAAGTACAAATCCACTTCCAAAAACAACTCTTTCAACACTTGCAGACCAATTCTTTAACCAGTCTGCCAGAACCATGTTCTAGCTACCATTCCCTGGAGCTTTTAAAATTTTTTTTTTTAATGTTTCTATTGATTTTTGAGAGAAACATCAATTGGTTGCCTCCTGCATGCCCCCTACTGGGGATTAAGCCTGCAACTTGACCATGTGTCCTGACCAGGAATCAAACCAGCAACCTCTCTCGGTCAACCAACTAAGCCACCCTGGCCAGGATTCCCTGGAACTTTTGTAATCAATGAAGACGGTGTCGCTGTCTCATAGAAGGCCTACGTGCCCTCCTCTGCCTACCAGTCAATTCAGACGATTTCTTGGACTAATTCTATTGGCACTTCAATCTTACTGCTATGATCCAAGTCAAGCAGTAAGCTTCTAACTGGTCTCCCTATGTCTAGGCTCAACATAGCAGTCAGAGCAATACTATTAAAACAGAAACCACATCAAGCCACTTCTCTTCTCAAAACCTTGCCCCGGTTCCCCATTTCACTGCACCTCCTTTCCCCCATTATTTGCTCACCTCCCACTCCTCCGCTCATTCACTTTGGTCTAGCCACTTTGGTCTCCTTGTTACTTCTTCAGCATGCCTGGCATTCTCCTGGCTTAGGACCTTTTCAATGGCTGTTCTTACTGCTTGGGACTCAGTATGAGTCAGCATGTTTAACTCTCTCACCTCCTTTTTATCTTTGCTAAATGTTGCCCAGACCATTCTTTGTAATTCTACAACTTTCTTCCACTGCACCCTCACCAATACTCCCAAACCCCTTTCCCCAGCTCTTTTATTTTCCAGAGCACTTGTGAAGTTCTAGTGCAATCGATCTTTTTGTCATTACATACGCTCACTGCTCATTGTCCATCTTCTCCTGCTAGACAGTGAGCCCCACGGGGCAGCACTCTTTGGTCACCAATAGGCCCAGGCACTGAGAGCAGTGGTCATCACAGAGCCGATGCTTGCTGAAAAGTACTGTGCAAGCTCACACAGAACATGCACATCATGTCCTCACCAGCACTGGTCCGTGGTTCATCTTAGGCCCCTACCTCCAGTCAGCCTGAACTTAAAAAAAAATCCTCACCCAAAGATATGTGTGTTTTTTATTGAATTTTGAGAGAGAGAGAGAAGGAGAGAAACATTCATCGGTTGCCTCCCATATGTGCTGCCCCAACCAGGGATTGAACTTAGGTGTGTGCCCTGACTGGGAATGGAATCCGCAACTTTTTGTTGATGAGATGATGCTCCAAAAGGCCCCCCGCCCAGGGCTTTTCCCCATACGGCTTTGTGCTTTCTCTCCCCGCATCCAAGCTCCTGTTCTTCACCTCTTCCCATGTCCCACAAAGCCTTTTCGGACCCTACTTCATGGGTAAGTATCCTTCCTTTCTCAGTCCCCACACTGAATCCTCCTTCCTTCCTTCGGGAACGGAAATCTGGCTCTGCCCTCAGGACTCTGAATCCCCTGGATGCTTTGGAAATAGAGGCTGCTCATTCCTTGTTCCTTGGCTATTGATTCTCTAATCCTCTACGGTTAAGCAAAAAGCTTTGCCCATATGAGGCTGGTACCGGCTTCTTCTCTCCGTGTAGCTGCCACCTACTGACTTCCAGGCTGCTCTCCCATTGATTGGAGCATTTGGCTCCCCATCTTCCTCCACTGCATGGCTTATCATCCTAAGAGACTATGACGCCCATGCGAATGACCCATCCTTGGCTTCCAGCTCACTAACTGGCTCAGCCACACTGACTTTCACTCACATCATAGCACTTCAGTGCCCCCACTCACGGCCAAACCCAGACCATGTGATCACCACAATCTGCTCCGCTTTCGACATCTTCCGTCTAAATGCACCGTCCTTGAATCACGATCTCCATTACTTCCACTGTGCTGGTTCTCTGAGCTCATTAAAATCCCTCTTTCCCGGGCTCCTCTGCGTGATCCTTTCTTACAGCCTCATGACAGTTCTACTTCTTGACTTCGTTTGGACACCAAGACCCATCACTTCTATGAGCAGCCACTCCAATCTTCATGGATTTTTGTACTGCTTCATATGGTCTAGTTAAGTATATCTGAAATACTGCAACCTCCCTCCCCAATAAAAACTTAATGTAAGAATGAAAGTATGAATTCCCTATATTTAAAGAATGTCAGGTACCATCTCACACCTGTCAAAATGGCTATCATCAATAAATCAACAAGTCAAAAGTGCTGGCGAGGATGTGGAGAAAAAGGAACCCTTGTGCACTGCTGGCGGGAATGCAGACTGGTGCAGCCACTGTGGAGAACAGTATGGCGTTTTCTCAAAAAATTAAAAATGGAACTCCCATTCAACCCAGTAATCCCACTTCTGGGACTATATCCCATGAAACCAGAAACACCAATCAGAAAGGACATATGCACACCTATGCTCATAGCAGCACAATTTACCATAGCTAAGATTTGGAAACAGCCTAAGTGCCCATCAGCAGATGAGTGGATTAAAAAACTGTGGTACATCTACACGATGGAATTCTATGCTGCTATAAAAAAGAAGGAACTCTTACCATTTGCAACAGCATGGATGGAACTGGAAAGCATTATGCTGAGCAAAATAAGCCAGTCGGAGAAAGATAAATATCACATGATCTCACTCATATGTGAGATATAATGAACAACATAAACTGATGAACAAAAATAGATCCAGAGACTAAGAAACACTGAGAGAAGGCAGGGGAGGGAGTAAGAGATCAACCAAAGGGCTTATATGCATGCATATTAGCATAACCAATGGACACAGACACTGGGGCGGTGGGGGCTTGTCCTGGGGGGCAGGAGTGGTGGGGAGAGGGTGTCAATCAGGGAAAAGGAGACATGTAATACTTTAAACAATAATAATAATTTTAAAAAAGAGAATGTCAGGAGTAAAGTCGAAGCCGGAGGGTCGGGTGAACTGTAATTAGCTATTAGGCTATTGCCACATGGTGATGCCATTTTTGCTGATAAACAGAAATACCCGCCATTGCTCAGCACTGCATGCGCCGCGCTGCTGTTCCCGCCCAGTGGAGCTCCTGTGAGTGGCTATGAGACTAACGTGCTCTTGTTTCACACACTGTTATTGTAACTGGAAACATTTTCACATCCTACAACAATATCTCTCAAGCCCTCATTAAGCAGTGGTTTAGGGATGGTGCTGAAAACAGCGCCCCAGATGGTGACTTTGGAAGAGCTAATTGTGATAAAACACTACAAAGAGGCCAAACGTCCACTATGATGCACTGTGCTGTTAACTTAAGACCGAGTACTTAAAACACTTAGAAGGTAATGTAGGAAAAAATTAAAATATGGTAAAGGAAAAATATGGTACGATGCCGTACATTCATGCATCCCCCCCAGACCGTGCCCTTTACCTTTTTCATTTGAGAAAATTAGTCTTGAAGTATGCATTTACATCATGAATCTCTTCAGAAACATAGCTAACACACAATGTAGATGTCTTCTTAAAATACAATGTTCCCCACGTCTTTCATAAAAAGCTCCTCTTTCCATAGATAAACCCAAGCATACAGCAAATAGGTGGTGATTATGAGCATGGACTGTGGCACCAGACTACCTGGAGATGAATCAGTTTTATAATTTTCTAGTTTTATGACTTGGGTAAATTACTTACCTTCTCAGTGCATTAGTTTGCTCAGCTGAAAAATGAGGACGATAATGGTACCGACCCCCACTACCTTGAAGGGGTGTTGTGAGGATCGAATAAGTTAATCTATGTCAGACACTTAGGACCCCACCCCGTACTGAGTAAACACCAGGCAAGTGTTAGCCATTGTTGCAAATGTCACATCACCACCTCACCTTCCCATCAACCCTTGATGATACTTAGAAGGATGAATTTATTTCACTGGGTTAAAAAAATAAGTGCTCCTTTATGTAAATTACTCACACTATCTGCAATGGGATGAAGATATCAGTCCTTCTTTTGCTACTTTGGGAAACTGTGAGAACCCTTCTTCATCACAGTCTGTGTATCAGTATACAGTAGAGCGGCGATATTCAGGGAGCCTTTTCTAGTCCAAGTACTGGGTAAGTGACCTGATTCTGAGTAGAGTCTGCTCAGACCCTAAGGGAGAGAGTGGTGTGTGTTTCATTTGCCAGTCCTACCTTCAGCCTGTCTTTGGGCAGAGCAACAATTCCTTGCTTGATGATTTCCAGGACCCGTTCCACCGAGAGCTCAGCTCCAGCCTGTAGCAACCTGGAGCTGAAGAAGGTGATCACCTGGAATTTAGAATGGAATTTTTTAAACAAGTAGATGTAGGAGACGTATTTTCATACGGTCTTTTCATATAGTGCCTTTCTCATATGGTCGTCAAGCTAGCCTAACTATACGACCTGGCTTTTAACTCACTAGCCCTCCTAAATGCATCCTCTCTACAGAGTTTGATGCCTGAGTCACTGTCAGCCCCTGAATGTTCAGGGCTCATTATCCATTCTGTGAATTAAGTAGGCTCCTGAATCTGCTCTTTCTTGTGCTGCCTCACCTTGCATTTGTATTTCATTTGGAGAGCAGCACCTAGAAGAAGGTGGAGAAAGAAAGCTAAACCTTAAAACCTGTTAATACTGAGGCTTCATAGTAACTCTAAAAAAAATATAAAGGCGAAATAAGAAAGAAATGTGAAGCTAATGGCTAAAATGGTGTTTTGGACAGTATTTATACATTTAATTTCCCCACGACACTCATATCCTGAGCACCAGGGATAATCAACAGCAAGCTATAATTACTTTTGCGCATGTCACAGCACAGCCTGAACTAAGCAGCGACATTCTGGACATAATCCTGTCCCTTAATATTTGTCACAAAACACTAAAAGAATATTATATCTTAGCAAATCATTCAGCATCACAGTGATAACAAATCAGGACATTGTGGATCCCTTGTTATTCGAGAACATCACACTTGGTTTAACCTTGCTTGCCATTTGCAGGACTGCCACACTGGCAACTGAATGGACTAGTGTGGAGCTCAGTAAGGACGGCAGGGTCTGGAAATACACAAAATCTAACACGAATTTTACACTGAGCAGAGATAAAAATAGTTCTTGCCTTTACCATACTACACATCCATTACTGTTCACTGCCTCCGTTCTCTACTTATATGAAGCCATGACATTTCTTCTCTCGTTGGGTGTGGTAACCCTATTTTGTCCTGCTGCCTATTCAGCCAGATCATTTCATCTTATGAGTTCGATGGGAGGCATGCGTACCACTGGCTAATAGAAATTTGGCCACTTGAAAAACACTTGTCTAACTCCTTCTGCAGAAGTTAAAAGTGCTCCAAGGTTAGTCACTCCTGTCTCAGATATTCAACATTGCTGAATGTCTTAATGAAAAATATCAACTCTCAACTCCCTGTCAGCTAAAAATAACAGTGGATTCATAGTGTCCTTTCCCAATACTTTCCAAGGTTAACTTTATGAAAAAAGAAATAGTAAAGACTTGCTTAAGCCAAAATTTCAGGGGCATTTAGGGGAGGGAAGGTAAAGTGCTGAAAGGAGCAAAAAGGAGAGATGTTATTTATATCTCTACCATGGCATTTTTTTCAAAACATGTAAAAAGAGTTTAATGTTTCTGAATAAATTTCAGAATAGTGTGCCCAGCACTATTTTGGATGGCAATATTTAACAAAAAGTTGTTGGAAAGCTTGCTCATTTGGAATCTTACTTAGGTTTATCCAAGTGAATGTTGAAAGCATAGAGTTTATAATGAGAAGACCTGGATTTAGGGTCTGAGTGACTTACTAGCTAAGTGACATTGAGCCAACCTTTTTCCTTTCATGTGCTGCTTTGCTTCAATGGGATGGTTGAAAATTCAGATGAGATTGTGTATATTAAATAACTCACAAGCAAATATGTAATCAGTATCTAAGACAATGATTCTTAGGCTTGGATTTGTGTTAAAATCACTTGGAAATCCTCTCTCAGCATCTAAGTTTTCTTATCTGGGATAATGGTTAAATATATTTTAGGATATCCATAATATATATATAAAGATGTGAGATTTTTCAAAGAATTGATATTACATAAAAATGTTAATGATCTAAATGTTAAGTAATATATATGTGTGTGTATATATATGTCTGTGCATATGTTAAGTAAAACATATATGTGTATACATATGTCTGTGCATATAAGATATACACACACGGAATGCAACAATTGTTACAGCAGAATAGAGGGCAAATATAGTTAATGTTAAGGAGATTCTATTACAGTTTTTATCAAGGCTTATTAAACTCTTCTACTTTAATACTTAAAAAAGAACCATGATAAATACCTCCATTACACTTACCAGATCAATATTTTGCATTATATCCTGAAATGAAGGATGAGTTCGGAATTGCTCAAAGAGATCTCGTTTGTAAAGCAGTGCATACACCAGGTTTGGGTTGTGGTGAAGAGAAGTTGCCAGGCAGGAATTGATGATCTCTAACATCATTCGAATCACTTCCTCGATGACATTTAGGTCTTGTGCCTGATAAAGAAAGAAAATGCCCACACAGGGTCAGTGTTTTACTCCTTGACACAGACTTAATTGGAATGAGAGCCATAAAACTTAAGAGCCATTATGAATACTTTTGTCAGGTTCTTTTCAATAAAAGCTCTATCCCAGTTCCCAGTTTCTAGCAGGGAACCTGGTGCCAGTGTGCTGCCTCCCCCTTGGCACCTCTGGTTGACTCCCGCACACAGGGATCGAGCCTGCAACCGAGGTAACATGCCCTTGACCAGAATCGAAGCCGAGACCCTTCAGTCTGTGGGTCAGTGCTCTATCCACTGGGCCAAACTCACTAGGGCTCAGATGGTATTTAAAGAAGACTGCTATTGGATTATTTTCCATAAAGATTAAGTGAGGTAGCATTTGTAAAGTCCTTATAACAGTGTGTAACGCATGGTAAGTACCATGTGAGAGCTTTTTAAATATAAAAACAGATACATTAAAGTATTTTAAAGGATAAGAGTCATTTTAATTTTGGACATATTACAAAAAAAGAACAAAAAGATAAAAATGCCTTTAGAAAGTTAATAAATTAATTCAATTATTATAACTGCAAATAACTTAGAAATCACATTTCTTAGTCTTAAATATAAGCCTCCAAATTCCATTTCTATTAATTTACAAAACTGGTCCTTTAAAAAAAGCCAAATTAGGTCCTCCAGAGGACAGTGTATAGGAAAACTGACTTACATTTATGGAATAACGAAGTTTTATAAAAAGACATGCTTTTAAAAACTAATTGTTTCCTCTCTACTGTTAAAACTAGCTTTGTCAGAAAGCAAATGTCATGGCTAACTGGTGGAAGAGCAACATACATGCAGAAGATTGCACTTTCTCATTCATGGTATTGTATTTTTGGAATACACAGCTTCCATTCCAGGAATGGATCCAGGTCAAACAGACTTTGTCGTCAAAAAGAACAACAACAACAACAACAACAAGAAATCCCAAACAACCCAACACACACACACACACACACACACACACACACACACACTTTATTGCAGAAAATCTCAAATGTAAAGACAAGGACCCTGAGAAAATGGTCCTGTTTTCTGTGGTTCTGGTGGTTTTCGTACATGTTGGTAATGAACACCGAGCAAGTCCTGTGCTAAGTAGTGATTTCATGTCAAAGGGACAAGTTGGCAGTTGTGGGAGTATCTTACCCTGTCAACAGCACTCATGGCTGCCTCATTATATAAACTTCCTTTTCCCTTTTAAGAGGGAATTTATACAGTTAAATAGTTTCAAATCATTTATTTTTAGTTTCCTTAAGAGAAGCATATGTATCTTGTTTGTATTAGTTTTGGGGGGATTCCAAAAGAGTTGTCTAAATTTCCTGTATTTTTAGCAGAAAATAAAACCTTCAACAAAATTAATGGGACTCTGCCCAAGTGGGGAAGCGGGGGAGGAAACGCACAGGCAGGCCTCTTTCTGAAGTTAATGTGCAAATGGCCTTCAAATCCAATCATCTGGTGATAGACCCGTGTTATCTTTATGTTGTTAATTCACTGGCACATACACTGAAAAGCTTTGTAACCACGCTATTTCTAGCCAGAACTGGATCTGTCCCAATGTATCGAGCTTCTTATAGCAAGAACTAGCTTTCTATTACATGCAAAATCACAGCTGAAGAATAAGTCCTGTGACCAGAAGAGACAATGTGTAGCCTTAATAATTCAGGGGGAAGGAGAGGACATCAGCAGGCAGTTATGGCCCCATCGTTCTTGGGGGGGGGGGGGGGATGTAAAACGATGTGCTCTTTTTCTTCCTTCCATGGACAGGTCTTGGATGTGGCCTGCACGCCTAAACTAGAACCCTGGGAAGTCTGTTATTTAAAACACCATTACTGGTGGCAGGAAGGCAAGATAATGGTGGCTGCTAGGGGTCACTGGCTAACTTTACATGTGTTTCCATACTTGGAAAATAGCCAGAGAACTCACAAAAGAGGAATGTTCTCATTGAAATCCAACTAAGTTGCAGCCCCCAACAGTCATATCACCTTAGCAGGCGCTCACACTGGGCAGGAGGTGGGTGAAAAGAATGCTTCTGCTGTCCCCCCAGGCCCCGCCAGCAAGCAGAAGAGAGTAGGCATGCACCTGAGCCCAGAGTGTTCCAAAATTTAATAGTTTGCTTTAAGAATTAGTGTTGATTTCCTTTCTCCTTCCAAATATATTAGTGTTTCATTATAAAAAGAAATATCCTTTCACTCTATAAAAAAAGTAATATCTGAATAAAATAATTCTCTAGGAAGACGTATCTTTAAAAAAATTTGATAGTCTCCTGAGTGCCTCCCTCGTCCCAATCTGAGCCACCAGACCCGTTCTAGTCCCAGCTCTGCCAATCAAGCGCTATGTGAGCTTCGGTAAGTCACTCAACCCGCTGTAGTGTTTTATTTGCAAAAACAAGTGCTTATGAGATTTTAAAAATTCCCTCCTACTTGTAAGTCTTAGTTCCCATTAAGAATGTAGAAAATATTGAATTTAGAAAGCAAATTTTATTAGAGTAACCAAAGATGTGATTAATGTAGAAAAATCTTTAGGGTGACTTCAAACTTCAGTAAAATCCAGAATTTACTTTAGATGACCCCAGCACCTTAAATAGAGTTATTATTAGTTTAGAAGGAAAACCGCCAACAAGCTTTGAGAGTAAAAACATATAAGGTTAGCCTAGCCAGTGTAACTCAGTGAACGTCGGCCCATGAGCCAAGAGGTCACGGTTCGATTCCTGGTGAAGGCACATGCCCGGGTTGTGGGCTCAATCCCCAGTGGGGGGGCATGCAGGAGGCAACTGATCAATGTTTTTCTCTCTCATCAATGTTTCCACCTCTCTATCCCTCTTCCTTTCCCTCTAAAATCAATAAAAATGTATTTTAAAAAAGTAAGTTACTGTAACTAGGCTTAAAAAACACACACATGCGAAGCTAAGTCTGAAAATAATCCTCTAAACCAAGGAACCTGCTGGGTCTTCTATAACTCACTGTTTTCAATGCCTGTTAATGATTTTTTATACTGTTAATGCAAAGATGGGAAGTAATCTCTATAGCAGTGGTTCTCAACCTGTGGGTCATGACCATTGGAAAACACATATAGCATATCAGATATTTACATTACGATTTGTAACAGTAGCAAAATTACAGTTATAAAGTAGCAACGGAAATAATTTTATGGTTGGGGGTCACCACAACATGAGGAACTGTATGAAAGGGTCGCAGCATTAGGAAGGTTGAGAGCCACTGCTCTAAAGGCTTGTATGCCATGGACTCACATCAGAGACCTCTGATGCTTGGCGTCCTTTTTACATTCTTTCCTGGGAAGAAAAGCCAGTGGTGCTAAGAACAGCAGTAAAGAATCATAGACAGGGGAGCGATAACCCTGAAATTTAAATAAAAAAGGGAAAAGGAGGTGGCTGCATGCCAGTAGAGAGAAGCTGTCGGTTGGGTCCCAGCCCCAGTTCTGCCACGGACTGGACACGTCACCTTCCGGCCTCAGTGTGCACCAAGGCGCAGGGAAAGGGCTCTCTGCAGGGCGCTCTGTGCGGGGCCCAGACTGGCTTCTGCTTGGGATGTGGAGTGCAGCGCACCTCTCCTGCCTCCCCAGCCGGAGAAGCCAGCTAGTTCAGTGAGTTGTCAGTCTTCCTAAAGCCACCAGGGATGGAGGATGCTGCTGCAAGGCAATCAGTGCAGTGCAGTGCCCCAGGGACACGTCCCTCTAAGGAGAGAAGGAACACAGCACTCCCTCACTTCTGCAGAGCACAGGAGGAAGCAGTGGTTCCACAGGCACAGGGAAGAAGAAGTCAGCTAATTTCAATGAATGCCTTTTTTAAAATACATTTTTATTGATTGCAGAGAGGAAGGGAGAGAGAGATGGAAACATCAATGATGACAGAGAATCACGGATTGGCTGCCTCCTGCACACCCCCTGCTGGGGATCGAGCCCACAACCCCAGCACATGCCCTTGACCGGAATTGAACCTGGGACCCTTCAGTCTACAGGTCGACACTTTATCCACTGAGCCAAACCGGCCAGGGCAGAATTCTTAAAGACTAACGGGGTCCAGAAAGATGGAGCCGTAGCTACACTGGAGTCTGCACAAACTTAAAGCTCTTTTCCACCAGCCTCCACCAGAGAACAGCAGCTGAGGGTCAACACCATGACATGCGCGGTGTCCTAAGCATTGGGAACAGGTACCGAGCATATAGGTAAGAAGCAGTTCTTACTCGTATTTCACCTTGGAGTTCTAACATCCTGTAAGGCAGACATGTCTCAAAAAAGCTTTTTTTTTTTTTTTTTTTTTTTTTTCCAAAATATGTAAGAAATGTAACATTTGAAAAAGGGAACAAAAACTTACCATTTTTACTTGGAAATAATATTGCAAATATAATTGAGGGATGCTGAACCTCAATCTAGATACCAAAAATGATTTTCATGGATTCAAATCAGGAGCAATTATTCCATATATTAAAGAATCCCTGGCTTTTCAGAAAATTGGCCAGAGTGTAGAAGAGGAATTCTGTGGCACAGCAGTTAACAGCCCAGGCTCTGACCTTGATCCAGTCAAGGTCAATGGCAATGAGGGTGACTCAGTCTACTGCTATAACCTGACTGGCCTTTGAATCTTGTTCTACTATTTACTGCTTATGTGACCTTTGGAAAAATTCTAAACCTTGATTTCTTTATCACCAAAATTGTTACAGCAGAGTGGAAACAAAATAATGTCTATATAAAACACCTACCCCAATGCCTAACATGCAGTAACAGCTCGAGAAATTGTTGCTCTTATTAGTAAAAGCAATAGTAATAATGAATGAAAGTTTCCTACTAGATATTTATGTACTTGGGAGGTATATTTATATTTACTCTATCAGGCACTAAGTCAAACAATTATGTTTTCTGACTTGAATTTTTATGTCTATTTAAAGAGAAGTGCTTCCATGACATTGAAACTTAAGTTTTATAACAGGTGTGTGTATTACAATGAAATGCACTGAACTAATGGAAAGTCTTAACTCTTTTTTAAAAAATACATATTTTATTGATTTTTTTACAGAGAGGAAGGGAGAGGGATAGAGAGTTAGAAACATCGATAAGAGAGAAACATCGATCAGCTGCCTCCTGCACATTCCCCACTGGGGATGTGCCCGCAACCAAGGTACATGCCCTTGACCGGAATCGAACCTGGGACCCTTGAGTCCGCAGGCTGACGCTCTATCCACTGAGCCAAACTGGTTAGGGCAAATCTGAGCTCTTTAAGAACGTATACGTTATTGTTACACTAAAACAGCTCATCTCCCTAGGAAATATGATGTTAAAAAGTATTCCAAGTCTAATGCTGAATATCTGTGACCTTTTGACTAGAGACAGTTGATTTGAAACCCACTGCATCATAATCATATTCCACATAATGACCAAAAGTTGTATTTATGGTTGCTTAATGACTGGGACCAATGCCTACACATTTTGTCCAAACAACTGCCATTGCTCATGATTCAGTCAAGGTCAATGGCAATGAAGGTGACTCAGTCTGCTGCTACAATTAGAGCAAGGGATCACTTGAAGAAGTTGCCATGGAAACTATCGCCCAGCAATGACGATTCAAAAATTTTGAGAGGCAATCCTGTATTAAATTTGCAATTTATTTCTTGTGGCAGAAACTAATTTTAAAATGAGTTTGAAGGTCCTTAAAGTAATGGAGAATGCTTATTACAGAAAGTTACTAAATGAGACATCTTCAGTCTAAATGTCATTGGAGTTATATTTTCAAAAGCTTCAAATGCACCCCAAAACATATAAATAACCCAATTTTTATCTTGCTATTGTTTGTGATACAGGGTTATAAAATAAAAATGTTTCATTCATTATCATCTATTTAAAAAGTATTTTTATAGATTTCAGAGAGGAAGGGGAAGGGAGAGAGAGAGAGAAACATCAACGATGAGAGAGAATCACTGATGGGCTACCTCCTGTACGTCCCTACTGGGGATTAAGCCCACAACTCGGGCATGTGCCATGACCAAGAATTGAACCGTGACTTCCTAGTTCATAGGTTGATGCTCAACCACTGAGCCACACTGGCTGTGCTATCATCTATTTCTGTATTTCTACCATATGAAATCAGTTTTGGGGAATGGAACTTAGCATGTGTAACATTTATAAGGGTCTGACTTAAAATGACTCACCTTAGGATCATAGTTTAGCAACCAATGAAGTCACGAGTTAGGGCTGCCTGTCAATTTTACTATTTTTGGGGGTAAGAAAAAGATGCCTAATTTATTTTGTGGATTTTTCTGAACAAAAGTTTGTAGAAACAACTATCAATATGGAAAAGAAAAATGCAATGTAGCATGAATAAAATTCTTCTTTTAAAGGCAAAAAGTTGATATTAACATAGAAATACAAAAAAAAAAGCTATTAAAAGAATCTCTTCAAAATCTAGTTGGCAGGAAGGACTATAATCCCCGCCTTTCCTTTCTTCTACTGCATTCTTTATTCTACTTGTATCCATTTGGGAATAAGGAAAAGATTTTGTTACAAGAACGATATGAAAAACAATCAAAACACATTTAGGCATACATTGTAATAAGAAAACTTGCAAGCACTAGTATAAATGGCAACAAAGCTAAAATTCACTTGGTAGCCTTTTCATAAAAGTAATAGTACAAGGAAGTACTATAACGAAGATGCAGCTTTTTCTACACTATGTAGATAATTAAGTGACAATTTAATGATAATTCTCTTTGGTCAGCTGTCTTATAAGTCACAGACAGTTTTGATTTTTCTTTAGTGAAAGGAAATTCATGGTTTCCTTAAGGTCCAAAGTCAGAGTTGTTATCAGACATTCACTAGCTCATGTGGTATATGTGAATCACAGATATGAGGTGCACCAGAAAGATCGCACGGGGAGGGAGTCAGGTGAATACAAAATCTCAAATACCAAAGAACAACAAATGGCAATAAAATAAACTTTAAAATGTACAGTCATCCCTCAGTATCCAAGGGATTGGTTCCAGGATCCCTCCAACCCAGGATACCAAAATCTGTGGGTGCTCAACTCCTTCATATAAAATGATGAAGTATTTGCATATAACCTACACATATCCTTCCATATACTTTAAATTATCTCTAGATTACTTATAATACCTAATAAAATGTAAATGCTACACAAATACACTGTAGTTGTTACACTGTGTTGTTTAGGGAATAATGACAAGGGAAAAAGTCTGTACAGGTTAAGTACAAACAAAGCCAATCATTGCAGGCCCAACTACATAGCACACATCAACACATTGGCTCCCCACCCGTAAATATTTCCCACCTGAGGTTGGCTGTGAAACCTGTGGGTATGGAGGGCCAGCTGTAGTTGCTTTCTTAATAAAAATGCCTCTCCAAGCAAATATTTTAGAAAGCAGTTTTTTTTTTTTTCCTTGTATGTGTTTGATTTATATTTAGGAAGCATGTTGTGACATTATTTGAACTAATTTACTGGTTATTATTCAGCAGTCATTGTTAACTCTAACGCTTTGGTATGCCAACAAGCCAAATAAAAGGATGATTATAACTTTCTTAATGACTTCAACTTTATGTCAATTAAAATTTGAATAAATTGGATGAGGAAGCAGACATGTTGAGAAAAAAATACAAAAACTGAAAGGCAGACAAATAAAGACAGAGGGAGAAACTAAAAATGTATTAACTGTGCAAACAAAAAATAGCTACAAAATGCCTTTTACAAAAGGTCTCAAAACAATTGCTCTCTGAATACTCCATACACTCCCAAGAGCTTTGGGAACAGCAAAAATACGAACACCCACCCAGTATTCTGTGCTCCCTGTAATTTAGGGGCCGTGGTAGGTCTGGTTCAGTGTACTCCAAGGAGCTGGGTAAGTTTTTTTCTTTTTAACTCCTTCAGGTTACCAGGCTAACGGATGCATTTAAATCCTCCCCACAGCTACCATTAGCCAACACGACATCCCAGATGAAATCTGTCATGTCAAATACTGAATGACGGTGTTATGAAAAGCACTGGACGAAAGCAGTGACCAATGGACACAGTCCCTGCCTGGGTGAGGTTCAGAGTCCAGTGGGAGAGACTGTCAATTGTGGGAAACGCTGTGAAGGCAAAGGAAAGGGAGAACAGGGAGGTTCAGTAAATGCAGTGCAGACCAAGCGAGACCTGAATGAAGCAGCGCAGGAAGTAGCCTGCTGAAGACAACACATTACAATGCTTTTAAGGGTTCGGCCAGTGTCATTAGAGACTTCCAATTAAATAAGGAAAATATCAGAAGAAGAAAATGCCCAATTGTGGAATGCATAATTTATTAGCAGTTTTAGCCAATCTCTCTTGAACTACCAAAAATCAGACTATGCTTACTAGCATGAGGTGCCAATGAGCCCCTAACTTTACAGGCTAAGACTTGGAGGATAATATACTAAACTCATTTTTGAAAACGATCCCCAAAACTTTTTGTACATAAGGTTTCCTATTCTTATTTTTCTTTTTTCTAAACTTTTGTCTTAATTTTATCAAAGTAACAAATGAGTACAATTTAAAAGTCAAGAATACTACTAGATTTGAAACAAAAAAAGGGCAGTACTCGGGACCAATCTTTTCTTTCCCCAAACTCCCACTCCCCAGAGGCAAATATTTTAGGTACTTCCTCCTACATCTGTCTTCTTATTCTGAAATAATGTGTGTTAGTATTTTTTAATTTTTAACTCTCAACTATCTATTGACTTCTCAAAAAATGAGACTTTTCCTCTTCTAAATTAATTTTAGAATCAGCTTAAATTTTCCTAAATTTACTATACTGTGAAAGTATCCATTTTTTAAACCACCATATGAAGAAGACAACTAAAAAGAAATATATCTCTAAAGCTAAAATGCTAAAAGAAATGAAACCAAGATTTAACCGGGAACCTGAGAGTAAGATCATGACTCAAATCTGAACAATACTTCAAGACAAATGGCAGTTAACCAAATCCTCTTGTGTCTGAACACCTTTTCTGCAAAAATGCAGGAGAGCACATAGTAATTTCTCACACTTGGTTACTAGAGTAAAATCTGAGACTATATGAGCTGGAGTGCTTTCCAGAGCACCTTCTGAATTCAGTTAGGCCTCTCTTAACCGTCCCCCACGGCCATTCCCTTTGACTGACACATTTACTTTGTACCTCTCAGAACATGACGACCTTAGGTGGTTGTTTTATTCCTTTTCTTTTTCTCTTTTGTTTCCTTTCCTTTCTTTACAGGAGTCTGGCATTCCCAATAGGCACAGCAGTGATCCTGCTGGCGTTCTCTCTTGCTCCTGTGTTATTACATTTAATTTGTGTGCTTTTATAACTGTGTACTGACGCCCACAGGCTTTGGAACAATGGGTACCCATTCAATAAATCCAAGAAATAAATGACTTGCTGATTGTAAGTACTTTGAAATCAGTGGACAGAAGGATCTACATAAGTAATAATAGTGAGGACAGTAGGATGGAAAATTGAAAAGAAAAAAAATCTAAAGCTTCTACAAAAGGCTAGAGCGCGCGCACACACGCGCACACACACACACACACACGCACGCACGCACGCACACACACACACACACACGCACACACGCACACACACACACACGCGCACACGCGCACACACACACACACACGCACGCACACACACACACGCACTCACGCACGCACGCACACACACACACACACGCGCGCACACACACGCACACACACACACACACGCACTCACGCACGCACACACACACACACACACGCGCGCGCACACACACACACACACACACGCACACACGCGCATACACACACGCACGCACGCACGCACGCACGCACACACACACACACACGCGCGCATACACACACGCACGCACGCACGCACGCACGCACGCACACACACGCACGCACGCACGCACTCACACGCACGCACGCACTCACACACACACACACACACACACACGCACTCACGCACTCACGCTGCCATCCTTTGTTACACAGCATCCATGCTCCTCTTTTGTACTCAGTTCTCAAAACCTCTTCCTCTATATTTTTTGAGAGGAAGATGACAAACATGCTAAAATACATTACACATGGTTTCAAGGAGTATGTCCTTTGAACCATGGGTGGGATGGTGAGTTCAAAGCTTATTATATAATGTAAGAGACACTTACATATATCATGCAATCTAATGGAAATAATTCCAGGGCTATGATGAGGCCATTTGGAGCTTCCTATAATCTGAGTTTATGAATACACTTTGACTTTACTTCTGTTCACTAAGTCTGACTTAATTTAAAATGTGAGAGACATACAGATTTCAAGAAAATTAATCAGAATATTTAGCTACTCAAGGTTTATTATTACAAATTATTAATTAAGGTACAGATATAAAACTTGCATTTTAAACAAGCTTAACTCATTAGTCCACACGCAAACTTCAGAAAGCTGGGGATGCTACAAAGCAGGAACAGGGACACAGACATATTCAAAAGTAAGAAAGGCTAAATAGAAGATTGAGAATAATTAATTTTATACCTTCTTTCCTAAACTTCAATTTAAAAAATCAAATCCCTGAAAGTATCTTTACATGATTAATCAACTACCTGTCTGTTTATACTATTCAAAAAAAATTCCGATTTTTACATGCACAGATTCCACCTCTGTTTGGCCAAAACTAGCGGGTATGTTTTAATCCTCATCTCATCCTCAATTTTCAATCCATAGTTGTTTTAGCATTTTTTCCTCTTTAAGGCATGCCCATCTGACACCAGGCACTTGGGGAATCCCCAACTCCCCTGTTACAGCATGTCCTCTTCTACCCAACTTCTCGGAGCTCTGGGCTGATTCTTCTCTTCCTCTCATGCCACCTTCTCTCTCATCATGCTCTCACCAATTGCCATGACTTTGAATATCTTATTCAGGTGGATGGCACCTACCTACATTTCCATTTCCAGTACTTCTCTGAGTTCCAAGCTACTAACATCTCTCACCAGGTTGGATTAAATGGCTTCTCAGTCTCAACTCTTACCTCTTTAAATCACTTCTCCAGAATACTTTTTCAAAGGTACATCCGTTGTTCAAAACCCTTCAATAACTATATGCCAAGCTATATGAATAAGATCACAGATCCTTACAATGACTAGCCCACCAGGCCTGGCGTAGCCTGACACTGACCTATACCTCCAATCTCATTTAATGCTACCCTTTCCAATACATTTGGCCTGGTTTCAGTTCAAGGAATAAGCAGAGCTCTGTCCTGCCTCAGGGCATTTGCTGTTTAAAACACTCAGTCCCTGCTCTTCCTCTGGCTGACTCTCACCGCCAGGTCTTAGTGAAATGCCACTTTCTCAAAGAGCAACCACCTCATCTCCCTACACCCCAAAATCTAAATTAGAATTCCCACAATTCTCCTGCATTATGTCACAGTGTTCTCTAGATGTATTTATAAGTTTGTATTTATTTGCTTGCTAAAGGATTATTTCCCCCTCTACTGACTCTCTGAGGCGAGGTAGAGTCCATGTCTGTTCATTCATCAATGCTCGCAGCAAACATGACATGAATAAAATAGTGTATTTTGAATGGATGATAGCCTCTTTGAATTTCTGCTGTTTCCCTTTTGTATCTACTGCATTTAATCTTATTTAAAATCTAATAATAAGTAATTAATAAGAGGACTGTTGTGCTTATTTTCAGATATGGAAATTGAAACTAAAAAAGATTAAGTAGTCACTTCCATTATATTTCCAGGATCAGTTCTAGAGTATTTCTGTTAGAGGCAGACCTCATTTCTTGAATTAAATCTCTTGTACTTTGTCTATTTGCATCTGATATCTAACAAGTCTTTTTAGGCACAGGATTTTCATGTTACTGAGCATCACTATTCCAATTACCTTTAATGTGCCACATCACCAACAACAGAGCACTCCATCATTCCTCTCAAAAGAAAGGTGATAAGGCTCCATTTATAAACAAAGAAGAGATATATGATGAACCTTCAAAAGTTGAGAGAAAGATGCAATTAATAGTATGTTCTAAAGCCCATAATTAACTCAGAAATAGATTATTCTTATGTTCAGATAAATTCTTCCCAGGAAGAATATATGAAAAATTTTATCTTACCTTCCATTATTGTTATGACAGATATATTTGAATGAATATAATCATACTATGATCATATCCATTATTTAGTGAAAACTTACTATGATCAAGGCATTAACTAAGAAAGTTGTATGTATAATCATTAATATTAAATTCAACTCTACAGATTAGATATCTTCATTTGATAGGTAACTGAAGCTCAGAGAGCTACAATAACTTCTCTAAGGTCACTAAATATTTACCAACCAAGTTAACCCTGAGTCTAACCTGCAGTGTAAACTGATTCCATTATGCTACTGAGCACTGGAAAGAGGCTTTTAATTGGTCTTTCTGAGTTTTTAGGGCTGGGAGAATAAAGGACCTATTTTCCTATCATTCGGGTGGTAGAAGATGTAGCAGTAGTAACAATAGCCACTAACATTTACATAGCGCTTGCTATGTGCAAATATTGCACTAAGTGCTTTCTGTGCATTCTCTCGCTTAATTCTCACAACAATCCCATGGGCAAGGCATTATTGCTTTTATTTAAGAAATGAGAAAACCAAAAATCAGAGGGGTCACATGAAAATTAAATCTAGTTTTTCAGATCCCACTGTTCATACTCTTTAACACCACCAACAAAAATTGTAGTAAAAGACACATAACATTTTCTTTTTTTTAAAAAAAATATTTTATTGATTTTTTTGCAGAGAGGAAGGGAGAGAGATAGTTAGAAACATCAATGAGAGAGAAACATTGATCAGCTGCCTCCTGCACACCTCCTACTGGGGATGTGCCCGCAACCACGGTGCATGCCCTTGACTGGAATCAAACCTGAGACCTTCCGGTCTGCAGGCCGACACTCTATCCACTAATCCAAACCGGTTAGGGTGACACATGACATTTTCCACCAGTCCAGCGGTGCTAAGTATATTCACACTGTTGTGCAATTTCATTATCCTGCTTTATTTTCCCATGGGAACTTTTAATACTTCATCCATTTACCTGTGCCTGCGATCATTATACATCTCTCTTTATTAGAATGCAAGCTTCATGAAAGCAGAAATTTTTATCTTCAAGGAAGTCTTTACACAGAGAAAAAAGTGCCTGATAAAACAGTAGTTGTTCAGCCCAGCCAGTGTGGCTCAGTGGTTGAGTGTTGACCTATGAACCAGGAGGTCATGGCTCCATTCCTGGTTAGGGCACATGCCCAGGTTCCAGACTCAATCTCCAGTAGGGGGTGTGCAGAAAGCAGCCAGTCAATGATTCTCTCTTATCATTGACATTTCTATCTCTCCCTCTTCTCCCTTCCTCTCTGAAATCAATAAAAATATATTAAAAAACAAAACAGTATTTGCTCACTACTTGTTGGATGAAGAATAAGGCATGTCAAGTGCCATCTGGCGTGTGTTTAGGCATGCATTACTCTTTTTTAACTGGTATTACTGGAGAATGTTGGTAATCATATGGAGCATTCACAATAGATATGGAAACTTTGGACTTGGAGTTGGTAATGAGCTAAAGTACTACTAATAATGAAACAAAAGTTACTCTTGTTCCAATCTGAAGTCACGGACCAGTATGAAAGATAATGCCTGGTTATGAAAGGCTCAGGACTTTTTAGGCTTCAAACATGACCCTTAAAAAGGATAAGTTATTAATTCAATCACTCAACTGATCAACGAGCACTGTCCATTAAAGGAAAAAAAGGTGTTTCAGAGCAGCCCAATACCCTCCTGGTGACCTCAGTCAAAATACAAACTGGAAACCACAGAAAATACCAAGTGAGAGACTAGAGGTGACCCAAATGCACGAAAATAGTTAACCATGCCTGCCCTTCGATTATCAAACAGACATGCTAATTTCATTTCTGTGGTGCCAAGTATATTTTAGTAAAGAAATTTAGTTCTTACATGTCAACTCTCCAAAAATAACTGCTCTGTTGTAATAACAAATCAAGAAAACCAATATACTCCAATCATGGAATAGCCTCGAACAACTGTCAAAGCAAAACCTTACTTGTTCCCAAAGTAGGGTATACCACTTCTCATGACGTCTCACACATCAGAGCTCAAATAACTTATGAATAAATTTAGAAACAAGTTAGGCTTAACTTTATCTATTGTTCACTGAATCTTCTAATACCAGAAATTTAGGTAAACTCATGCTCTCATGATCATATTTTTTTGCATGCATAAGGTGATCTCCAAATATTCTGACATGGATTCTTAAGAATTTTTCAGAGATCCCTGAAATTTCCAGAAAAACAGATAGAGCTGAATTCTCCAATACAATTTGTTTTCAGAAATTAAATCAACTAAGGAAAGAGTTGTATTTCCATTTATACACTGAGTAAGATTACTGTTTTTTTGGGGTCTTATCTGGAGAAACTAAAAGTGCTATTTTAAAAACATTTGCAGCTTTGACTATAATCAACTGTAATAATAAGATACCAGCTCAAAAAATTCTTTTCATTTAAACCTCTTTTGTAATACAGCTTTTTAATAACCCTCATAATAGCCGAATTAAAGGACCCCAACAGAAATCATTCATCCCACATAAAACAAACATTGCCTTTTCTTCTTAGCTTTGTTTTACAAGCTACATTATTTCCAGATGACGCTTGAGGGGACTATGGTTTCAAGAATTAGATGTTTAAATAGACAGCTGCTTTCTATTTGCCATGTAAATCAAGGATATATCAAAGAAAATTCCAAATAGTAGACTTCTTTCCTTCCTATTAGGAAATACAAACTAAGGCAGAATGGGAGAAAGAGGGAGAAACAATCAAAATTTGAGCAAACAGAAAATTAAAACAATGGTTTCTTAAATAACAAAGAATTTGAAAAAAATCTCTGCTTTTTTAAAAAAAATTAGCTCTACACAGTAGCAGGTTAGAATTTTTTTTCCTACAATGAGAATGGGGGGGCAGAAGGAAGAAACCGTGATCACTGGTTTTTACAAATTTATCACACACTGCTACTGAATTTAATATGCATGGGCTATTTTTTTCTGTATTCTTTAAACTTCATTTAGAACGTTAATTAATCATTGCCAGATTTCAATGCAAACACATCCTATTTCCTTTTATAAGCCAGAGGAAGCAACATAAAAGTTATTTAAGTATTTTTAATGATAATTAAAAAAAAAACTCTTCAGAAGAATATTCTGCCATACTCTGTCAGAAGGGACAAGACAAACTTCCTTTTCGGGAATAAAGAAAGGCCAATATTCTTTCCCTCAACTGAGGTGTGCTTTTTAAGAATGAAGGAGTAATAATAATTACTATTATTATTTTAACAAGAGGGGAGTAAGCCCTCCAACTAAAAACTGTCTTCACAAGCATTCTTAGAAACTCTCTGGAATTCCTTGTTCAGAAGCGCATCCAAAGCCACGTTATAATACAACCAAGAAAACCGGTCTTATGTTTAAGTCAGGCCTGGTTTTTAATTAGGAAAAAAAGGGGCAGGGTGGGTGGGGAGCTTGCTCACTTGCCACAGGCTTTATTTATTTGAATTTTGAAATCAATTGTATTAAAGAACAAACTTCCTGGGACCTAATCAATGTGGGGCTTGGGATCTATTTAAGTTCAAAGCAGTTGTGTTCCTTAGGGGTGTTCACCAACCTTATTCACTATATTAGGCTGTTAGTTTGTTTTTTTACACTAGTTTCTGCATTATAAAAGAACTAGAAAGACCTTGATTTAAATTTCATGATCCTCTATGGAGAATTGGCTGATTCTAGGGCTGGAGCAGGGGAAATACAAGATGAGTTGGAACATCTTGAGGATCTAATAAAAATAAATTAAAAAAGAGAGAAGGAAGAAAGTGAGGGAGGAATAGAAGAAAAAAAAGATAGGTGCATCTTCAAAGGGCAAAGAATACAACTTGAAAGAGCTTCCAATGGCCCAAGTTGGAATTATGTACCAATGAAATAATAGTCCTGGTTTATAAAACAGGGAATAAAATTAGTATCCAGGAGTCCATACTGATATAAAAAATAACTGTCTAAGTAAAAACGTTGGGGAGAGGTGCAAGTCTCCTTGCAGAAGACTTCAATTAATAAAAGTAGGAAAAATCAGACAAATAGAAAATCATTAATAAATCAGTAAAATATGCTGCAGGCAAGACTGATCAAAGGATGCTAAAATATGTGGGGAAATGTTTAAAGAGAAACAGGATCTTATTGGCATAATCTCAAAGGTATCTCCCCAAAATATATAGTAACTCAAAAGGGAAAGCTGGCAAGTTCACAGTGAAGAAACTTGGCAGATGTTACCTTAGTGAGGTGTTCAAGGTAAACACAGGTGAACATTACCAGTAATACCAACATCATGTATACGATTCACTGAGAAGGGCATATCACCTTTGTAGTATCCTTCCCAACAATGCATACTGTCAGATGAACCCAAGTTGAGGGACATGGTACAAAATAACTGACCAGTACTAAAAGTCTCAAGGTCATGAAGGGACAAGGAAAGATTAAGGAGACTTGACAACAAAATGCAATGTGGGATCCTGAATTGGATCCTAGAAAAGAATAAGGGCATTGGTGTCAAAGCTGGCAATATTCAAATGAGATTTGTATTTTAGTTAACAGTATTGTACCAAGGGTAATTTCTTAGTTTTGATAAATGTTCTGTGGTTATATAAGACATTTCTAAAAGAGAAAGGGTATATAAAAATTATTTTAAAGTGTTCTGGCCAAAACCGGTTTGGCTCAGTGGATAGAGCGTCGGCCTGCGGACTGAAAGGTCCCAGGTTCGATTCCGGTCAAGGGCATGTACCTGGGTTGCGGGCACATCCCCAGTGGGGAGTGTGCAGGAGGCAGCTGGTCGATGTTTCTCTCTCATCGATGTTTCTAACTATCTCTCTCCTTTCCTCTCTGTAAAAACTCAATAAAATATATTTTTTAAAAGTGTTCTGTAAGTCTAAAATTCTCTAAAAATAATGAAAGAGAAAGAAAGAAGGGAGGCTAAAGTAAATTGTGTGTATACTTAAAAAAGATTTCAAGATCTATACCTATGAAGAAGAATATTAATGTAAAAACTACAAAGTTCACTCATTTGTGGAATATAGTGAACAACATAAACTGATGAACAAAAACAGATCCAGAGACAGAGAAGCATGGATCCGACCGTCAAATCTCCGAGGGAAGGTAGGGGAGGGTGGGGGTAAGGGGGAGAGATCAACCAAAGGACTTGTATGTATGCATATAAGCCTAACCAATGGACACAGACACCAGAGGGGTGAGGGCATGAGTGTGGGGGGATGGGTGGAGGGGCAATAGGGAGGATAAGGACACATATGTAATACCTTAATCAATAAAGAAAAAAAACTATAAAGTTCTACTTTCTTTACCCTTCAGTCTGACTTCCCACAGGTCACCACTATTTAATGGTTTCCTGTACATTATCCTAGAAAATTAAATGCATATTTTTAAACAGACATGTACATTAACCTACATACCATAATATGTGCATTTTTAAAAACTGATTTAAGTGTTATATCTTTTCATATAAAGCCATACAGACTGAATTCACTTTTTAAAAAATGGCTGCAGAATATTGTAATGAATGAATATGTACTTTATTCAGTCTCCTACTGATGGTTATTTTACTTGTTCCCATTTTTTTTTCTTTTTGCTCTCAAACGAGGCTGAAAAATACACATACCTTTGTATAACTGCGTATCTAATTGACTAGGAGTTTCTAAAGTCGAGTCACTCTACAAGAAACATTTTTCTTCCTTGAAAATATTAAGTTTTTCAAAGTATACGATTTATTTTCCTACATTTACCCTCATGCCATAATGCCAGCCAAGCTGATGTCTATCTGCTATTACATTCAACAAATAGTACTTGTTTTTTCTCGTGCTCCAAGTACTACCATTTTTTTTAGACTATTTAAGAAAAAAAAATTTTTTTTTTTAATTTCAGAGAGGAAGGGAGAGGAAGAAAGAAATAGAAACATCAATGATGAGAGAGAATCATTGATCAGCTGCCTCCTGCACGCCCCCCACTGGGGATCGAACCCACACCCCGGGCATGTGCCTTTGACTGGAATCGAACCCAGGACCTTTCAGTCCACAGGCCAACACTCTATCCACTGAGCCAAACCAGTTAGGGCCAAGTACTACCTTTTTCTTAAATGGCTTCCTCAAGATAAAATTCACATACCATAGACTTCACTGAATTAAGATGTACAATTCAATGGTTTTTAGTACATTCACAGAGTTGTACAACTACCCCTACAATCTAATTTTAAAACATTTTCATCATCCCCAAAAGAAAACCTGTACCCATTAGCACTCACTCCCTACCCCGAACCATCTACTATTTATCTCTGTAAGATTTGCCTATTGGCCTCTTGTTACTGGCTTCTTTCACTTAGCATGGTTTCAAGGTTTCTCCATTTGAAGCATGCATCAGACTTCATTACTGTTAGTATATGTGCTGCTGAGTGAGCATATTTCATTCCTTTTTATTGTTGAATAATATTCCATTGTATGGATGTACCACCTTTTATTTGTCCACGGACCTGTGTAGACATTTGGGGTGTTGCCATTTGGGGTTATTATGAATAACGGTGCATGAACATTCACATTTTTGCATGGACAGCATGTTCTCAGTTCCTTAGGGGCATTTATGACCATATGCTGAGCCATATGGTTATTCTTTGTTTAGTCTTTTGAGAAACTGCAAATTGTTTTCCAAAGCAGCTGCATAATTTTACATTCTCACCAGCAGTTATATGAGGATTCTAATGTCTCCACACCCTCACGTGTGATTCTCTGCCTTTCTGATTACTTACTGTCATCCCAGTGGGTGGGAACTTCGCTATGGTTTTGGTTTGCGTTTCCCTGATGGCTGATGATGTTGAGCACCTTCTGGTGTACTTACTGTTACTTGTATGTCGTCTTCGGAGAAATGTCTATTCAGGCCCTTTGTCCATATTTTTTAATGTAGTAAAGCTTTATTGCCGCTTTGCATCACAGTTCAACATGCCCAGTTTGCCTTCCATGAGACGATTTTAAGACCTCAGGATCTCCCTCCCACTGGATTTCCCGCACCTAGATAGCAGATGATGAGGGGAAGGGAAGTGTGGAAGATGGTGCAGTGGTTACAGCACTTCCACCTACATTCCCCCACTGAGAGCTAGTCAGACATTCCCCTTTGCCCCCTCTTTCCTCCCCGCCCCCCCACCCGTCAAGAAGCAAGGGTGTTGGAAAATGTTGCTTAGCTTTGTAATAAGGAAAGGAAATGGGCTTTTCTGATTCTGGCTCTTGCTCGTTCTGGCTTGTGCCTTTGCATTTCATTGCTTGGAATGAAATGGGAGAGTGTGTCCTAAGGAAAGATTAAAAAATCCTTTGATGATCAAAGGGCAATAAATACAATTTGGTCCCGTATGGTTCCACCTAGAATACAAGTTAGATTCTTCTATTCTCATATGGTTGCTAAGGTGATGGTTAGAAATTAGGAAAACAAAGCTTATATGACATTGTGACAATATTCATAATTAAAAACCATGCTTATAGTTTAATAAGCAAGTAGGACTCATTTATTATTTTCCTTTTATTTTCTATATTGAGGTTCTATTGTATATGACCAGAGTTTTTAAAAAAAATGTTGAAAGAGTCTTCTTTAACAATCCTCTGTCCCTTTAGTCACTGAATTAAATTTTATGAAACCCTGATATAAAGACACTGAACCTTAGCCAAGTCAACTGAACTTCACTTGCTTCCTAAACACCTTTACCGCCCCATCGAGCCTGCAGAGCCAGCCATGACTCTCTGCAGTGGGCAGTCTCTCGCCCCACAGAGGACCTGAGTGCAATTAGTATTTCCCTTAAGCAGCCAGGGCATTTCCTTCTTATCTACAACTTGGTGGAAGGCTTGAGGTTTCCCCTGACACATTCACGCAAACATGGTTGTACAAGAGTAATAATACTAATGTTTTTGTAACTGTTATTTGCTTTCTATGTTGTTACTCAATTGGCTTGTGAATTATACAGTATAATGAGAATAAACATTTTCTTAATAAACTCAGAAACCTCTAGGTAGACTGAAAGTACTCTATGTACTACAGTGAGAAGAAAAACACATCCTTATTTTAAGCACTTATTCAAAATCTGTGCTAATATAGTTTATCCAATCCTGGTGTAGAAAGTATACATCAGGGAACCCACGGCTGCTTTAGACCCTTTCATTTTTCCATTTTATCACCAGGACACAGAATTTTATGCGGTTGTTGGTTAGCAAAGACACTTAAGTAAAATTTCTGGGAAGAAGAGGGAGGAACATGTTTTATTTCCCAGTTAATGACCAATTTAAAAGAGAATGACAATGAAAACATGGTTTCAAAGGTGTAAAACACTTATTCATAATGTTTGAGCAATGGGAATGGTGAATAAAAACACACACTGAGTTATCACAAAAGAAAACATACGGCAGCGCTAACTTCTAAGGTTGCTGTTTTCTTCAATCACCTTCAGATCAGTGGCAGGAGGAGTGACTCAGCTATCATCACTAGTACTGAATCAGTGGTACCCACCCTCTTTAATTAACTCGGAGGAAAGGCAGCAAATTCGAGTTCATATTAAAATTAGGATTGTTAATGACAGATTCCAAA